>NC_064623.1:196920776-197592443 GCF_023898315.1 Schistocerca nitens | reverse complement strand
CCTACTCTACTCTACTACTCCTACTCTACTCTACTACTCCTACTCTACTCTACTACTCCTACTCTACTCTACTACTCCTACTCTACTCTACTACTCCTACTCTACTCTACTACTCCTACTCTACTCTACTACTCCTACTCTGGAATCAAATGTGTTTGGGCACATATTAGTGGACTTCAAGAGGGGGTGTGTCCACACTTCTCCTTTAAATGATTGAACTCATGTGGGGAAACTTTCATCCATTCTTCCTCGATAGTCGATACTGGAGAAGATGGAAATAGTGGACATTGGGTTTGGAGTGAAGCCACCTTCATATCTCATCCCTAAGATGAACCATTGCTTTCATGCTGGAACATGGGCAGACAGACACACTTCAGGAATGTCACTGTCCATAAATAATTTTCTCACAATTCTGCTTCATGACAGGTGGCATTGTTGAACTGATTCAAATGGTCATTGTCTCTGCAATCTTCCTCTGCTGTACACATTACACAGAACTGTCAAATATATGCTTATCCTTCTGCATTTTGCATTTTTGAAAGTGCAATAAGGGGAGAACAAGTTAACGAGGAGGACTGGCATATTGTAAGACATGCCTCCTGTGAATGTCATTGTTTGCACTAAGATAATGGCAGGTAAAGTAAACATCGGGTTTTTCAAACTGAACCCAGCCATCAGATTGCCAGGGAGCATGATACAGGGCTGGCCGCTATCTAGAAATATAGCAACCCAATTTTATTGACAATGTAACATACTTGGTGTGGCTCTGGAAGCTTGCATAAGTTAAAAATTGATTTTCATGGTATTGTTACACTAACCCAATTTTATTGTTATTTTAAAGGTGGTTTGACATGAAACGTGACAGTTTGAGGTATATTGGAGATAAACAAAATGTGCTCATGGGGATAAAATAAAGAGTATATGTAATTCCTTATTAAAACACTAACCACATCTTTACAATTGCAATCAGTTTATGCATGACGATTTGTATCCCTGTAGGAAGAATTGTGATAGTGCAACTATCCTACAGTACAGGGTAAAAATGTAAACGTTATGCACTTCCTCAAAACCAGGAGATCAAATTGGTTGGTTCTTTTGTCTTAGGTGTGGTATAGACGGGACTTTCGTTGCTTTAATATGCCATCTTTTCCATGTGGGATTCCTGAGAAGCTGCAAAATCGCCAATTTCTTCTGTACGAAAAGAACAAACTGTGGGGATGTCCACTTTTGCAGTTTCTTTTGATTGGAAATGAGGGAAAATTTTACTGTTGGTTCTAAAGATGATATTCTCAGGGAACATCAAAACATTTATTTATAACATTACTTGTTGCTAAGAACCAGTGGTTCAGAGTTGTCATACTTTTGTTGCAAATTATGCATGTAATTACTGGTCTGATGCATAAATATAGTTTTGTCTGATGCCGTGGACGTGTGGCAAGGGTTGTAGGGTCATCAATGATTTCTCAGGTCACAAAATTATTTTTTTAGTCATATTTTTTCAGTCATACTTTTTTCACCAGTGAAGCTTCATGATAACTCGCTCTAAACAATAGGCACTTGATACTTATACAGATATGGCCAGAGTGGTATTGCGGTAACAAAACATAGGGTAACAAGGATCTTAATATACCTGGAAAGAGAAAGATGGTAAAAATCTTGTAAAAACTGGGAAGACCGGAAATTCAGTAAAACATTTCTAACAGTTTTACTCTTGTTTCCTGATTACAATCTACAAATTCCAAAAACCAGTCAAGTGTTTGACATTTATCAGTATCCTTATCACAGTAAATATAATGCAGGGTGAATGTTGTTTGTTCAGTGTGATTTGAATCTGGAGTTGCAGCAACAGTAATTGAGAAATATGTTTTATTTTCTCTCTGTTCCAATACGGCACCAGTGACATGACAACTAGAAATGCGTTCATTGTGAGCATCGCATATCAGATAATGCACATGTAAACTCTTTCCAGACACTTGTTGGTATCTGACCTTGCTTATGTATTGGATCATTGTAGAAGTAAGGGTACTAATATTCACAAGCGAGTTTCTTTGTTTGTATCTGCAATTTCCTGAGCGGAACCTCTGACTGCCAAGCCTCTTTGACCAAGAAATAATATCACATCAAGTAACATGAGAGCTCCAATGCAAGTTGGCTATTCTACAGATGAACAGAAAACATTACGTCTCCACTACCAAGCACTCTTCCATGTCATTTCACTCCTTCACTTTCATGATTCTCCCATCAAAAATATTTAGAAATGGGAGTATTCCATTTGAAGTTTGCTCTTGGATGAAAAATATGTTCTATGTACTCATTTTTCATTCATTGAGGATGATTTGAATTTCAAAACAGAATATTTTTGTACAGCCTCTTAGGGGAGAAAATGAATTTAAATATTGGGCTGTGAATCTAGTTTGACAGACTGTAGTTGATAAATTCAGCACTACCCTATGAAGTATTTGGTACCAACATTTTCAGAGGCTCCCTTAACTCTTCTGTGAACCATTGGACTTAAGGGACCTGCCAGAATGTTTGTTTCTGAGTCCACACATCTGTAGGAATGTCCAATTTCTGTGTGGTACTGTGATGTGTTGTTGAGTTTGCCTACTATCTGACCACACAGGCTGACGGTTGGTGTTAGAAATGTATATTTCTGCTGTATTTCTACAGAACCAAGCACTGTATGTTTTATGGAAGGAGCTTCTTATCTTTCCCTTCTTTGTGGGTGGCAAAGTCAGTGAAGGTATTATACTACAATATTTGCTACACTTCTAGTCATGGATGTATATGTTCACTGATGACTTATTATGAAAGAGAACTTATGTCTGTGTCTTGTAAGTAAACTGTCCAGAAAAATTAACATTCTGACCATTTCTTTACATCAAAAACTGTTCCTACATTTCTCATAGCTACCACAGCAAATACTAAGTATGAATGGCTGGACATGTCTGGCATTGCAGTAATAGGCTATAAAAACCAACCTTGCTAACTAACCCGTGTGTCTATTAATGAAAACCATGTGAAAATCCTGACTGTAGTTTTAGATTAGCCCTCACAAATGTACAGATACTGTATCCAAAGATAATGTACATACAATAACACATCTTGTCCTCTTGATTTATGTGGGATGCCATTGCCTTTGCTCATAAAATTTTTCCCACTAAGCCTTTCTCTACAGTCTGTTCCCAGACCAATGTGTTTGTCATTCTGCCTCATCTTCTATAGGGAGTTCAACAAGGAACTCCCTTGCCCAACCTGCCACCCACACTCATGGTCTGATGTAGCACCAATTCTGGATGATCCGTGCACAAGAAAGAAATGTGCTCAGGTAGCCACGAACATTAGAATATCATTGCAACACGGAAGGAAAACATAATACTCAGCAAGTGAAACAGCTTCCTAGCGAAAGCAATGTGTAAATAGTCCTGACAGGCTGTAATGTTGTCACTAAAGAGAATCATTCATGAAGGTGCAAGTAGGGCACTGCAAGGTGCACTGGTGATGTCCTAGATTCCAATGTTGTGTGCTGCACTCAGGGGTAAAGTTGTCACTGTAACAGCAGCAAAAAATATGAAAACTGTTATTCCCATGGAGGAGATGGCAGTGCCATCCAGGAGGTGCAGACCTGGAAGAAAAATACAGCAATCAGGCGAGGACATCTTGAAGGAGGGATTGTGTGGTGTAATGACACTGGCAGGAAGATACCAGAATGAAGGGATGAAGTGGCACAAGACAGGCACAAGATAAAACAGGTAAGAATGAGGCAAAGAATCACAGAACATGAGAAAACAAAAGTGTATAGTCATCTGCAACCCAAAGGAAACAAAAGCAATGTTTTTTAAACATGGAGCAGAACCATCAAGCTTGGTGTGGAAGCACATGAACACAGATCGGAATGCTACCTGATGGAACACGAGACAATGGAAATAAATTTTCAGAGACAGAAAAGTAAGGAAAAGTGCACAAGAAGAGAGATGTTCCTGAATAGGCGAGAAGAATAGAGCTTCATTGCAACACACACATTGTACACGGTAACATGCAGCAAATGAAACAGCTTTCCAGTGAAGGCAAGATAGACATTGTCCTGATCCACTAAAAGATTGTCACTAATATGAGAACTATTGTTGAAGCTTACATTCCTGCACTCTGTCTTGTAACAACTGACAAACACTGCTGTAGGCACCATCAGTATAGGCTGCACTTGAAATACCAATATTGTGTGCTGCACTGCTAGGAATATAGTCACAGCACTCCAAAGTAGATAATTGGAGTCGTGCCTGGAACTTGGATTGGGTGGTGCTCCACTCTGCAGTGACCTATAAAAGCTGACCATTGGAGTAATGCTTGAAAGTTGTCCAGTGTCACATGGCTCATGTATGGGAACAATCTGTGGCTGTCACAGGCAAGATCATAGGCATTGAGTTTGGATTTCAGGCTTCTTAACATGGCAGCAACAGACAGCCGTCTGTTGTGTGGTGTAAGGATGGATTTTAAGGCAGCAGTCAGATGGTACATCACCCACTTGCACCTCAATCCTATTGCGTCTCCTATTCCGTCATGTTGTCATAACCATCCGCTTTTCTTCCTGCCCCACTTCTACAAAGAATCCAGCTGAGAAATATCCCACCCATTTGTCACTCATTCTCCTGGCTGCATCTACTCATCAGTAAGTAAAGAAAGGAGAGTTACATTGCATGTGTTTGGTGTGGCAATTTTACTGTGTGAACAGCAAAAATCTTGTAAGCGATAAACATTTTTCCTATAACTTTGTGTTGGGTATACCTGAGAAAAATTCATGATAGTTTGAAATTGTGAGTGAAGCTTTTTGCTAGTCACTATGTTCTCTCTTTGCAAAAGACTGGATTAATATAGTGTGAGTATATGCCTGCAGTGAGTGAGGCTGCATATACAGTCTTATTCACTGTTTGTAACTGTAGAACTTGGCACAGTGAGTTAACTCTGTAACATAAGGTTGCGTGTTTTAATAGGCAGATGACTACAGGATTTAAAATTTTAAAATTTGTTCAGTAATGTTTTGAAATGTTGATGGTAAACGTTTGTTTGCCTTGAAGGTCTTCAGATAGCCAGCCTCCAACTGGAGTAAAGTTCTGGCTTTCTGGAAGTTTGTTAGTAATGTTGATTCTTGTGCATAATTGAGTAGATTAGATGCTGATCATTCACTTATCAGTAGGGATTTGAAAAGACTGACATAAATGATTCCATTCTCTTTCATTTTGTTTTGAAATGATCTTATTTTATTTGGTTGCTTTATGTTTGCAGGTAAAATGTTCGTTGCATTAACTGCAAATTTCTTTTTCTGTCAATCAGGACCTCTTCAAGAGGAGCTCTCCCCGATACTGGGGAATAGGGGACAGTCAGGCAGCACCCCTGAGCCTGGCAGAACACATGTGAGTTTCACCAGGAGCAAGAAAGTTAGATTTTGTAGCATATAATTCACATCACATTGCTTCCTGACCTCTTTCCACAAATTTAATCAGCCTAGAGGTTTCAGCCATTACAATACTTCCTCTTTTTGTGTGCTGTCCTGCACACTTCCAACTTACTTAATGAAGTAAACTCCTTTCTGCTCATCCTATTTACCACAACTTCAGTAACATTATGTCCAGCACTCCAGTTGGTTTCCTGACCCCAGAACCTTTGCAACTCCTTCTGCACTGGTAACTGAAATGTTACCTAAAGTCTAAATTCTCTATGAACAATCCCAAATGTTTATCAAAGAATACTGACATACTGCATCTTCATCTAGAAGAGAATCTCTCCTTAATAACTAAAGGCTGTACATAGTATATGGAATCTTAATGACAATAAACTTCATTTTCATTCTATTGATGTAATGGCAGTACTCACAGTACTGACAGTGCTCACAGGTCTAAGGGCATGGCACATAACTGAACCAGATTGAGACGGCATGGAATAAACAACTCAAATCAGCAGATACAGTGAAGCACGATAAAGCAGCTATTGTCCCACCTTGCAGAAATGCTTCATTCACCTGCACCAGATTTCATGCACAAGAGAGAGAGAACTCCAAAAGCATATAAAAGTGTAAATCCTTTATTTGAACTTAAAATTAACTTTATGGTAGCCACTGTCATTCATACATACTATACACATTGTGAAATACATAACGTTACCAAAGTAATAGGTTATATGACAGTTTGTGTTAAATATACACAGATTACAACCCATGAGCGAACAAAAAATTTTATTAGGTGGAACTAGGCCACCACTTAATTTTACAGAAAGATAAACTTTCTTCAAAACCAAAAGGCTTCTTCTCCTTCCAAAATTTTATAACAAGCCAAAGAATATGCCACCTTATTGAATCGAAATATTAGCAACTGAACTGAATTTACATTCTTTTGTTGGGGTTTTCTCACAATGTTTTCTGGCAGATGACAAGGAAGTACAGGGGTGCAGTGTCTGGGGTCGGTGGCTGGCATAGTAAAGACGTGGCACCTGGATGTTCTGGCTGCATTGAAGTATATTCCAGGTGGCAGTCTGCGGCAGGTTGAAGGACGCCGGTTTCCCTTTCTTGCGGCTATTTAAGCCAGCAGCTCCAGTCTTCCTCCGCTGATTCCAGAGTGATGATTGGCAGCCGTTGGTGATCCCTGACTGGCAGATGGTCATATCATAGTGTGACCATCCGCGCCTGAAAAAGGCTCGTGCACATGCTTAGTTGGCGGATGATTGAATGTTTGGGGGGAATGCCTGTAGTGCTGGATGGCAGAAGGTGCCGGCAGTAAGTTGCAGGCGCCACTTAACTGTGCTGCGGTAGCCAACTGTTGTGTTTGTGTGCCTGCGCACGTCACGACAGTTAATATTCATTAAACATGCCAATTTCCACTTACAGTTCACAAAAATATTTATATGTATTGCAATTACACATCCAAGTACTTTGACAGAAGAGCCACTCCTCTTGATACAATTGTGGCCGGACAAACTTCCTAAAATCTTCTTAAAATACTTCACTGGTTTTTAAATCAATATCGCACACACTTCATAAGACAGGTCTTATTGTCTCTGGGTATCAAGAGTTTCACACACATGTTGCTTAGTAATTCAATAAAACTGACTTCATGTTTTTAAGCTCATGTATCACAGCTTGTGCAGTGTAATGTAAAAGTAACTTTGTAGCTATGTAATATTCAGATAGGTCTCTGGTACATGAAACAGAATCAAATGATGATTCTTTTGACAATCCGCCAGTTCTTGTACTGACTTCTTTATGCTGACAGGTGTCCCTCCAGCAATGACTCTATGATCAACACAGCTGCTGTCTGTCATAAAAATTACACTGTATAGTGTCTGCCACAAGGAGTGCAATTCTAAAGGCAAGGGCTCATTCCACATTAACTTACATTGCCATAGTCAATTTCAAATATCTTGCATGTGCTCACAATGGGCCTAATTAATCCAAATGAATAAAAATGTGATGAAGTGACAAGCAATACAGGGCATTTTATGAAGCTGTAGACATCAGGGGCTGGTTTGACACTGTTCACAAGATGCTGGATGCTAGAGTAAACCTAAAGTTTTAACATCCTCATTGTTGTCAAGCAGTAGAGGTAATTGTGTTTCTTGCGCCACTGAGGGGATATTTTCGAGTAGTCACACTGTTGCTGCACCATTTCTATAGTGAGGATCCACCTTTCATAAATATCCTTGTGAGATCTTGCTGGAGCTTGATTGCTGGCCCTACTGAATCACAACGAAAGATTGTCCACAGAGAAACAATTAGTGATGATGTTTGCTGCTTCAATGTGGTCACTCTCTTCGTGAGCTGGTTGTAACAGACACCATTCTGCAAGAAAGGTTGCACAAGCCGTTTGTCATGTGACTGGCTTCAGTTGGTATTCCTGAAGTGTTGCACATACCACTATTCCACAATATTTGTTGGTAAGCATGATCTTAACCTGCTCCCAGAACTTGTCAATATGTCTTCTCTATATCTGCTGTGAAGGCAATGCAGTGCATTCAGAAACACAATATTATGGATTACAATTCCTGTTGAATGATTGGTCCTGTCATTAACAAACTGTTTAGTTACTGTCCCATGTTCAATATGGTAGAAAAATCAAACACTACTCTGTCAGTAGTCGATCTGCCACTGATGCATGCACAATTGCTTGGAGCCTTGTTAAGCAGTGCATGAAATGCACTTGCACATGCCCTTGTCATTGATGGGAGTGCTAAGTTTCTTCCCACATGTTTATACAAGAAACTGAGTGTTATTGTATCTGTTGCAAACCATATTAAAGGCCACATTAAAGTAAGTGCTAGTCACTAGAATATGAGCAGTGGCATTGTGAGCTTCACATTACTTAACTAAGCAAATGATAATGCTTAGCAGTGCCCTGTAATTCCTCATTATTTACCACAAGACTCAAAAACGTCATACAAATGCCTGAACTGCATTACATCATCATTAAATGGTGGCAGTTACGTGATGGGCAAATTGATGGTACTTTTGATGTACTCAAGTCAGATCCACCATCTAACGGAACCTTGTCACATGCATTGGCACATCACACTCACTGCAGTCTCAGGCAACTGAGACCACTCTCATACCATTACATCCTACCCTGGATTTTCATTGTTTGAATGTAGATCTCTAATAAGACCCCGATGGTTCATTGTAATAATAATAATAATTATGTTTCTTTTACTGAGGATTTCTTCATATTGTGCTCTGCCATAATTAATTGTTGTTTTTGAGACAGCTGACACCTGTGAACACCTCATTAGCAGGTTCATATGGGTAGATCCACAATATAAACCTTGGAACCAGAACATATCTTTTGGCAGATTGTTTAGCTTTTGCTAAATGAATAATATTTAAATAACATTCAAAACGATAAATTACTAGCTTGCAGAACATGGCTGACAATATTTATTTCACTGATATTGCCAGAAAGTTGGCACAAGTTGCAAATTAAATAAAGGATTTATTGGTAAACACTAAAATATATTTAGTGTGGACAAGGTGGATAGCCGCTTGACCCTTTTTCAGAGACAAAAAGAGTTCAGATTATTGCTGGTGATTATGGTGAGAATGTAACAATAGTTGAATGTGGAGATGCTGTAATTGCAAGTATCCCACCTATAATTCTGTTCAGAGGAATGCTGTGTAAAGATGAAAAGCATTAAAAGTTCTGTGATGACACCTGTTTCAAAATAACAGAAAAAGCTCAATGATGGCCAGTATCCATGCAAAACCTTCCTACTTCTTAATGGAGCTAAATCACATCAGGATGCCTAGTATTGTTGCTGCTGCTTGAGAAAACAAAATATTCTATTGCCTATAAAGGAATTAAATGTGAATGTATGCCAATTGATAAATGTGTTTTCAAAACATGTGAATATTCTGGGACGTTGCTGACCTAATTCCTGGACATCTGGAAAAGTTGAGAGTTATAGATGTGATAATTGTAAGTGCCTGGCTGAGAGAAATGACACAAATGAGCCTGACTGCTGTTTCGAAGAAACAGAAATGTTTCCTTCCAATCTCTAAGTGATTCACAAGTCTAGATTTGCACCTTCAGTTTTTGCTGAGCATTCTATTGAAACAAATTTCAGCCATGATGCATCAAACTTATCATGTGATGATGAAGCAGTTGACAGTTCTCCCTAAGCTATTGATCTAATGTAGGGGGTACTTAATAGAATCACGTAGGGAATACTACCAAAGTAGTAGTAGTAGTAGTAGTAGTAGTAGTAGTAGTAGTAGTATTTAGTAGTATGGTATTCTGCCTTACAGCAGCTCTTATCGTGGATTAAGCCTCTTCCACTTTTGTCTGTCCATAGCCAGTCTTTTCATTTCTGAATATTTGCCTCCTTTCATATTGTCCAACATTTGATATCTTCTTTTTCCTCTTCCCCTTGTTCCCTCCACTATTCCTTCTATTCCTTCCTTCAATAAACAGTCCCTCCTTAAACAATGTCCAATTCAGTTGCGTTTCCTCTTTCAGCTGACTTTGACCATGTTTCTTTCTTCTCCAACTCACCTTAATACTTCTTCATTCCTTACTCGGTCTTCCCAGCTAACTTTTTCCTTTCTTCTCCATATCCAGATCTATAGTGCCTCCAATCTTCTTTCATCTTCCTTCCTCAATGTCCAGGTCTTTGCACCATATAGTGCAATGCTCCAGATGTGACATTTGGCAAGTCTTTTCCTCAGATCTTTGTTGAGTGGTCCATAAAGTAATTTGTTTCCTCTTGAATCCTTCTTTTGCCATTGCAATTCTTTTCCTAATTTCTGTTGAGCAATGCATATCATCCATTATTACAGTTTCCAAGTAATTGAAGTTATTCACTTGCTCTACTTCCTCTCCCCCTATTTCCATACAGAGTTTTGTCCCCTTTTCTCCAATTACCATGCTTCTTGTTTCCTTCTTGTTAATTTTCATTTGATATTCTTCTAATTGTGTGTTTAGATCATATAACATTTGTTCCATCTCTCTTGTACTCTCTGCCATCACAACCATGTCATCTGCAAATCTTATACGCTCCGCTCTCTGACCCCCTATATAAACTCCTCCCCTTCCATCATAACTTTCATTAATAATTTCCTTCAGGTATATACTGAACAGTGTTTGTGTTAAGCAACCACCTAGTCTTACACCTCTTCAGAGTTCAATTTCTTCATTCATCACACCTCCTACTTTTACTCTTGCTCTCTGGTTAAAATATAGATTTTAATTAGCCATCTATCCATTCAGTCAGCTCCATGTTTCCTTAAGATTTCAATCAGTTTGTCCCACCTGACAGTGTCAATAGGCTTCTCAAGAGCAATGAATGCAATATACCCCTTCCTTTTCCTCTCCATGTACGTTTTCCCTATCACCTTTAGTAGCACAATGGCAACTGTAGTCCCCACTCCTCACCTGAAACCAAATTGTTCATCTCCTAGTATGCAATTCAACTGTCCACATAGCTTTGTGCTGAGCATCCTCAGCAAGACTTCCGCTGCATGTGTATCAGCCACACTGTTCTTTGTTTCTCACACTTTTTGCTGTTCTTTTTCTTTTCTACAGGTATTAAGATTCTTTCTGTAAAGTCCATTGGTTATTTTCCTGTCATGAATATTTGATTACACAATTCAATCAACTCCCTTTTCCCTTCTTTCTCCAATGACTTTATAGAGTCTTAAATCTCACTAGTTAGTATTGCATTTCCTTTGTCATCATCTGCAACTTCATCTTCTTCTTCTATCCCAATGTCTTCTTCACTTGGTCAGCTGTTTACAGCATATAGCCATTTTATATATTCTTCCCATCTTATCAAAATTTCTTGGGGTTCACTCACCATTTTACCATCTGCTGCCTCTACTTCCTTCAGTCCATTGTCGTTTCTCTTTTCCCCTGAATGTCAAATCCATTGCTTCTTTGTACATGAAATCATATTTTCCTTCTTTCTCTAATTTCACTGTCTTGTCACACTCTCCTGTCAGCCATTTGTCCTTTGCTTCTTCTGTCTCCCTTCTTAATTCATTATTTAAACTTCTGTAGTTATGCTTCCCTTCTTCTGTGTCTACAGTTTTCCAATTCCTGCAATCACCGATCTTGGTTATCATAACTGGTGTTACCCAGTCTTTTTTTATTATTTTCCTCTCCTTGACTCAGTGTTTCCTTAGCTGCATTTTTGATCATATTTTTAAAATGATCCTGCCTTCCTTCTGTGCATTCCATTTCCTGACTTTTCATTATGATTTCACAATATGCATTCTCCAATTTTTCACAATTGCCTTTGTCTTTGTTTCTCAGAGTTAATGTGCTCTCTCTTCTGTCCTTCCCAGGTTCCTTTCAATTAAACTAGAACATCAGCTATTACTAATATATGATATGAATAAGTATCTGCCCCTGGATAGCTTTTGAGACTCTTTAGGCAATTTTGGTGTCTTTGTTGTATCATTATGTAATCAATTTGATATCTTTTGTTGTCAAATCGAGGTATCCAAGTACACTGTCATCTTTTGTGGTTACCAAATAGAGTATTTCCAACTACCATGAAATTTTCATTGCAGTATTCCAAAAACATTTGCCTTTTCTCATTTCTTTTACACAGTCAATATTTTCCCAGAGCTTCTCCTTCTGGTCCTTCACCAACTACCACGTTCCAATCACCCATTATAACAATACATGCATTTCTTTTCTCTCTCTGCTAAGTTTTCTATCATCTCACAACATTCTTATACCTCTTCATCTGAATGATTACTTGTTGGCATATAGACCTGGATGATAAGTAAGTCTTCCTTTTTCTCTCTGTCTCATCATCAATATTCTTCCACTAACATATTTAACCTTGATTACCTTGTCCACCACCTGTCAAAATTTCAATCTTATTCATTCCATTTTTATCTTCACCTGATAGTACAATCAGAAGTCATCATTTCCTAGTTTTCCACAACCACCCCATCTCACCTCACACATACAGAGTATACCCAATTTGTTTCTTGTCACTTCATGTTTGGCGTTTTCTAATTTCCCTTCATGGAGAAGGGTTAAAACATTCCAACTACCAATGCTCAATAAGTCTTCCTTCTTCTCCTTCCTTCCTTTTCCATGTTCTCAAATCTCTGGACTCCTCATTGTATTTGCCTCCTGGAGAACCGATTGAGGGGAAGCTTTACCTCTGGAATATTTTACAAAGAGATCAAGCCCATGAACATCTAGGGAAGTAATTCCAGTAGTGGTTTCCCATTTCCTTCCACTGTCCTCCATATCCTGTCAGCTTGCTGACCCAGTTCACCACTAGGGTCGGTTACCCAACCGTCCACTGTGTTGCTCAGCTTAACAGGACCATGATGTGTAGGTAGGATTGTGGAGAATTAAGATGAGAGAGGCTAAGAGAACTCTCTTGTTGCATTCTTGTATGTGCATCTCACCCCCATTTTTTACCAGAGTCACAAGGTTGTAGCAGTGATCGGCCCAAGTAATCTCCCAGGCCTACCAAAGCATGACAGATAACTTCACTTCTCCTGATAATGAGGATGACCTATAAAATAAAGTTGCACATTGCGTTATCAACTTAACCTGGAACTTTCATTTTTCTGCTTGCATAATTATTTGCCTCTGTAAATTCTAACTGAAATTAGTATTCTTTAAGTAAGGGCCATATGATGAATAACTCTGTTATTTGTACCGGAACAACTATGAAGTTCATAATTCACCTTCTCTACCCATCAAAGAGAGAGAGAAATTGACTGGCTAGTACCGTAGGAGGATTGCCATGAATTTCTAAATTAAAGAGTCAGAATGTACTGGCCTCAAAGTTCCTTGCTGTATAATGTAGAGAGTTACAGAAGGGATAGATTGCTGCTCATTGTGAATGTGACACATGACCTACTACAGGAAAGTGGAACACCCTGCACAACATGGAGATAAACATAACATGCCCAATTTCAATGGCTGCTTCACAACCCAGGCAATATGTGTTGTCGCATACACCACCAGCTTTTCTGAACTCTCGAGACTGGAGTTGCCCTTAAAACACATACTCTGCTTCTGAAACCATCCCTGCCTCAACCTACAGTAACCTACGGTCTCCCTTCTTCTGCCAAAATGTCCCCTCTCACCCTCACCCCACTGTTCTATCATCTCCCAATTCACATCCCCACTGTGCACGGCTCTCTTCAAGTGCACCAACCAGTCCCTTCTCCTTTTGTGTGCTCCTTTCCTTTCTGCTCAGTTTTTTCCCTTCCTTTCCTCCCTCCCTCCGTCCCTCCCTCCCTTCCTTCCTCCCACCCACCCAAACTCCCTCCCGATTCTAAACCAGATAGCCTCATCTGCCACCTCTAGTCCCTGCACACTCTGCTAAGTTGCACTGTTTCCTCCTCTTCAACCTGTGTGGGATGTCCCTCTACCTGCTCTGCTCCACTATGGATTGTTAGTTATGTTTAATATATTGGTCTGGCCTGAGCAGCTACAGATATGGTGTGGTGGTGGTGGTGGTGGTGGTGGTGGTGGTGGTGGTGGTGGTGGTGGTGGTGTAGCTTCTTTTTCAGTAGTTGTAGTGGCAACTGCCTGTAACACAAGTTTGTTCTTGTAACATCTGTGAATATGGCCTTGATGTGCTGGTACCATGAACAGCTGAAATCGTGGAGAAACTACAGCCATTCTTTTCTTGTTGCTGTGTAGCTCTTCTGTGTGACTTAACCCATCAAACCCAATTTATTTTTAGTCATTATATATTCTGTATTTTTGGGAAACTGTGTCCTCGCAAAAAGGTACCAGTAACACTTTCTATCTTGATGACCTCATTGTTGGACACCCATGAGATTCGCACACACGAGGGGACCAGAGTAAGTGTTCAAACTCAATGCAGTGTTTCCGGAGGCACTCGGCAGCAATTCTGGATAAGTGGAGTGTCGCATTTACCTGCTGGAATTGCTGAAGTCTGTTGAAATGCACAATGGACATGAATGGATGCAAGTGGTCAGCCAGGATTCTTAAGTACATGTCACCTGTCTATCACATCTAGACATATTAGGGGTGTCCATCCCTGGTATTTGAGTGTTCAGTTCGACAGAATATCATACTTAACGGCCCAGATTCGATTCCTGGATGCGTTGGGGATTTTCTTTGCTCAGGGACTGGATGTTGGGTTGTCCTTACATTCATAATTTCATCCCCATCAACACACAAGTCACCAAAGTGGTGTCAACTCGCAAGACTTGCACCAGGCTAACTGTCTACTTGATGGGAGGCACTAGCTACGTGGCATTTCCATATCAGGGGTTCAATATCACTCAAATTGCACATGCCCCACACCATTACAGAGTTTCCACCTCCTGTCTTGTGGGGTCTATAGATCCGTGAGGTTGTCTCCATACCCATACACTATCATCCAAGTGATACAGCTTGAGATGACTCATCCAACAAGGCAACAAGTTTCCAGTCAAGTCCAAGACCAAGGTTTGAAGTGCAATTACTGATGTAGACATATGATGGATTTTCACTTTTATATAACTTGTTGAACACAAACCAAACATCATGGTCAAGAATAGAAACACTAAAACCAATAATTCACAGTATCATTCAGTTGCTGGCCTAATTAAGCAAAATGATGCAACAAAATACTTGATTATATTCCAACAGGTCTCATCTGTCACAAGTGCCAAACTATTAGTTTACTTTCCATTACCATGCTTGTGTATGACCCAGTGCAATATAGACATTGTGAAGTGCAGATCCACAGACAATTTTATGGCAAAAATGTCCAATTTCTTCACAGGATTTACAATATTATTCAGGTCACACATGGTTTGTACTGAACGACAGTTCTAGCATACTGTATATCATGTGGATGTGTGTACAATTATTTACATGCAAATTAACAACAGACTAATTGCTCCAAAAAGAAACAATGAGAAAGCGAAGATCAGGAAGATGATGGCGAAGTGAGCAGTCTTGCGATGGACCATCATAGCAACAATAGTTTGGGGCACAGAGGAGTGAAGATGTCATGTGAGGGCTTTGAACACCTGCAAGGCCCTAATTACTAGTGACAAACATAACAAATAAACATAGATGAACAAATACACCATTGGCTGTCATCACTCATGACTTGGGTACAAATCAAACTGCTGATGTCTGCTTCACTGCGATATCCTTTTGGTGCTGATGGTGAATGGATGATTGTAACTGAGGTATTGTCAAAGGTGATTGACTTACATACAACAAATAGCATATTGATCCAGTTTTTATTTTGCTCGCATCATGCTAATAATGTTGAAAACAATTAAAGAAATTTTCTTGCCCAAATGGCCTAACCTTTAGTGTAAGCTGTTAAGGATTCGGCAAACATCTGAAGTATGCAGATGAATTGACTTTCGATCAATGCAGGTCACGTATCTGGCACATTAATGAATTTCTAGGTACCCTCCATTCACACAAATACTATTATTTGGTGGGGACAGGTAATGTTAAAGCTATACAAATTCATCTCAAGGTCCCCCTGCAGGTACGGGGGTTAGAATAGGCCCACAGTATTCCTGCCTGTCATAAGAGGTGACTAAAAGGAGTCTCAAATGCTTCAACCTATATGTGATGGTCCCCTCTCGGGTTTGACCTCCATATTTCCAATTCTTCTGAAGAGCGAACCAATTGGGGAAGGGCACCTTACATGGTACATTGTGCCCATTGTGCATAGAGACCTCTAGCCAGCCTTCTCATCGTCGCACTGCCATTCTGTTCGTTCCCCATCTCTTCGGTGAGGATACATTCCTAGGTGCAATTTCCACCATGCACTGTGCATTGTTGCTTTTTGCGGAGCTGATGACCAAGGACTTCCTTGCACCTAATATCCAGCATAGTAGCCAGTCAATTGTGGTGGAGCTGCCATGTACCCTGTTGGTTGTAGCCCCCTTACAACACAGGGATCACTCTGCTGATACTTGCGCCAACTCCCCACGTATGCCAAGGAGTAGAGGCCTATCTCCCTGGGGTATCGGGACTCCCGGCGATGGCCATCCTGCCAGGTGGCCTAGAGGCTGGGTGGTGACCGTGGGGAGGGCCCTTGGTCGGAGTGGGTGGCATCAGTGCAGATGACCCACAATGAAGCGTAGTACATCATCTCTTGCTGGTGGCCATCTACCAGCAGTCTCTAAGCATTCTTGGGCTCAGTTCAATGCTCAGAAATACAATCCCAAATCATTCCCCTCCCTGGCCACACTGTGGGAGGAGTGTCTCAGGATGGCAGTGACACTTATTTGCTCTGGTTCCTAGTTTGTACAAGAGCTGAAGTCACTCATGTCAAAAAAGTCTAAATTCTTCATAGGGCATTTAGAGGACATGTTTGGGGAGGTGGAGGGCTTGTCCAAAATGCGCTCTTGGTCAGTATTGACAAAAACAGCATTCTATGCCCAGTCCTGGAGATTACTTGCTTGTGACAAGTTGGGGGATGTTTCAGTTACTATAACACACCATAAGAGTTTAAATATGGTCCAGGATATTATTTTCCGTAGGGACCACCTTTTTAGTCAAATGACTAGCTGCACACCAATTAAGAACATCAAGGTGTTCATTTCATCTGGCACATACATTGGGGTCTGAAGGATAATCAGATTGCTACTGGTGCCTTCATCTTAGCCTTCAAGGGTGATACATGACTGGAGAAGGTCAAGGTGATAGTCTACCACTGTGACATCAAGCCTTATATCCCTCCCCTGACAAAGTGCTTTACATGCTGCAATGTCGGCCATATGTCTTCCTGCTGTACTTCCAGCCTCACATGTCGAGATTGTCCAAACACCCCCTTGACCATGGGGGCACTACCCACCCTGCTGCTCCTGCTCCACCTACTTTGGGAGCAACCATCCCCTCCCCACACACCTATTGGATATTGGGGATGTTCGTCCCCACTTCTAAGCTAGAGAAATGTCCAACTTGTTCAGTTGCTCTCTCTTGCAAGGGGTCCCTTGGGTCCCTCCCTTCCCAGGTTTCCACAAGTGGGAAAGATGACGCCCGGCAATGGCATAAGTGCCCACAAGCAGCTGGTTGTAGGGCTTTGTGATCCTACTCCATGCCAGAGACTGAATTGGTGAAGCCCTCCCAGCCAGTGAAACCCAAGGGGCAGAGAGAAAAATCCAAGAAGAAGACCTCTAAGATGAAGGAACTTGTGATGGCATCTAGCCCACCGCAACCTACAAGCTCTGCATCTGAGGGCGAGGTAGAGACTCTGGCATACGCTGCGGACCTAGATCTGGCCTGACTCTGACACAATGGATGTCACTCACACAGGTGCTCAATCGGTGGCAGCAGGTGACCCAGTGGCGTAATCTGCCTCTTCGGTCCCTTCACACCTTTCTCAGCCAGGGGCAATGTCAGCCTCCGTTGGAACTGCAGTGGTTTTTTCCGCCATCTTGCTGAGCTCGGTCAACTTCTCAGCCTTGACCCTTTCTTCTACATTGTTCTTCAGGAATCTTGATTTCTGGTGACACGTACCCCTGCCCTCCATAGCTACAGGGATTATTATAGGAACAGGGTAGCTTATGAGAGGGTACCTGGTGGTGTCTGCATCTACTTCCATCACTCCCTTTACAGTGAGTCTGTCCCTCTACAAATGCCTTTAGAGGTTGTCACTGTTCGGGTGTGGATGCCTCTGGCTGTTACTATCTGCAGTCTCTCTCTTCCACCAGATGGTGATGACCTGCAGCATGTCCTGGCTGCGCTGATAGTCCAATTGCTGCCATCTATCTGTTACTCGGCGACTTCAATGCCAATAAACCTCTGTGGGGTGGATCAGTGGCAACAGGCTGAGGCACCATCGTTGAACAAGTATTGGTACAGCTCGACCTTTCTCTTTTAAATAGTGGTACCTTCACACATTTCAGTGTGGCACATGGCACATAGTCAGCAAACGACCTTACCAGCTGCAGCCCTAGCCTATTACCATCTGTCCCATTGAGTGTGCTTGACAACTTGTGTAGTAGTGACCACTTTCCAATATTTCTGTCACAGCCACAGCATCACTCTTCTGGGCGCCCCTGCAGATGGACTATGAACAAGGCTGACTGGGACCTGTTCACCTCCATTGCCACTATTGAGACTCATTCCAATGATGCCATTGACGCCGTGGTTCACTCGGTCACCACCGGCATCATTACTGCCGCAGAATGTGCCATTCTGTGTTCTTCTGGGGCCCCTTGGTGGAGGACTGTGCCTTGGTGGTCGCCCGAGATGGCTGAGGGGATTAAAGATCTCAGGCGGGCACTCCAGCATCACAAGTGGCATCCCTCATTGGAACACCTCATTGCCTTTAAACGGCTTTGTGCGCAAGCTCACAGCCTAATTCGCCGATGCAAGCAGGAGTGCTGGGAAAGGTATGTCTCCACCATTGGCCTCCGTACCTCTCCATTGTGGGTTTGGGCCAAGATTAGGAGACTCTGGCTATCATACCCTCGTCAGTGTACCTGCACTTCCACTTATTGGAACAGTCTGCACTGATTCAGACACAATTGCAAACCACTTAGCAGAGCATTTTGCTCAGCGTTCCACTTCTGTGAATTACCCACTGTCCTTTTACTCCCTGAAGGAGTCGTTGGAACGTCGGAGCCTTTCATTTCACACGCGCCACCCTGAATCGTACAATGCTCCGTTCAGTGAAAGGAAATTCCAAAGTGCCTTAGCCACTTGCCCTGATACGGCTCCCGGGCCAAATGGCATCCACTGTCAGATGCTCAAACACCTCTCAGTGGACTGCCAGCGATTGCTCCTAGACCTTTTCAATCATATCTGCATTGAGGGTTAGTTCCTGTCACAATGGTGAGAAATCATCGTAATCCCTGTGTTGAAACCTTTCAAGAACCCACTGGAGTTGGACAGCTACCGCCCCATTAACCTCGCCTACTTTCTTTGCAAGTTGCTCGAACCCATGATGAGCCGGAGGTTGAGTTGGCTAGTTGAGTCTCAGGGGCTTCTGGCTCCATCTCAGGGTGGGTTCCGTAAGGGCCGCTCTGCCACCAATAATCTGGTATGCCTGTTGTCTGCCATCTGTACAACCTTTGCCCACCATCAGCATCTGGTCACCATCTTTTTTTGACATGTGGAAGGCATACGATATGACATTGCAACATCACATCCTCTCTACACTTCATGGTTATGATATTTGGGGTCCCCTCCCAATTTTAATACAAAATTTTCTGTCGCTTGGTTCCTTCCGTGTGCAAGTTGTGGCCTCCTATAGTTCCTCCTGAGTTCAGGAGAATGGGGTCCCACAAGTATCTGTATTAAGAGGCTGCCTCTTTTTGATAGCAATTAATGGGCTTGCTGTGGCGGTGGAATGCCAGTCTCATCTTCCTTGTAGGCTGACGACTTGTGCCTGTACTATAGCTCCACTGGCATTGCAGCTGCTGAACAGCAGCTTCAGGGTGCTACCCAAAATGAGCAGTCTTGGGCTATAGCACATGTCTTACAGTTTTCGGCTGCCAAGACCTGCATTATGCATTTGTCAGTGACACGCTGTTCAACGTGAGCCATGGCTTTATCTTGACACCAAACCTCTCGTGTTGTGGAGACGCATCAGTTTTTGGGATAGGTTTTCGATACCTGGTTGACTTGGCTGCCTCATATTTGGCAGCTTAAACAAATGTGCTGTCGGCATCTTAATGCTCTTCATTGCTCGAGTCACACCAACTGAGGTGCCGATCGGTCTACCCTTCTACGGCTGTACCAGGCATTAATTCAGTCCTGCCTAGATTATGGAAGCCTGGCTTATGGTTCGGTAACACCTTCCGCATAGTGGTTGCTGGGCCCAATATTTCACAACGGGGACTGACTCACCACTGGTGCTTCCCTGACAAGCCCTGTCAACAGTGTACTTGTGGAGGCAGTTGTCCCTCCATTGTGGTTCTGACACCAACAATTACTGGCCACTTATGCTACACACATCTGTAGCTTGCCCGGGCATCCCACTTATCGTCTTCTGTTCCCTCATTCAATCGTCCACCTTCCGGAATGGTAGCACAGGTCAGGGTGTATGCTCACAGTTTCCGTCAGAGCTCTTCTCTCTGGGCTTGAGGTTTTCCGTCTTCCAATCTTTTCTGGGACCCTCAGTGTATACCCCCAGGATGTGTGTGCCACCCATGGTGTTGGCTCGATTTGGCACTGGGCCTGAAGGACTCAGTCCTTCCTGAGGCCCTCTGTTGCAGCTTTCTCTCAATTCTTGCCACGGTTCAAGGCTGTGACATTGTCTATACTGATGGTTCAATGGTTGCTGGTCATGTCGGTCATGCTCTTATTCTACAGGAACATTATGAACAACACTCACTGCCAGCTGGCTGCAGTGTTTTCACTGCCAAGATGGTCACCATCTCTCGCGCTCTAGAGTATTTACGCTTCTGCTCAGGTGAGTACTGTATTATCTGTAGTGACTCCCTGAGCGGTTTACGAGCTATCGACCAGTGTTTCCCTCACTCTCGTCTGGTGATGGCTATCCAGGGGTCACTCCACACTCTTGCCAGTAGTGGCCGCTCTGTGGTCTTTGTGTGGACCCTGGGTCCTGTACGCATGCTGGGAAATGAATGTGTTGACACAGTGACCAAACAGGCTGTCGGTGCACCAGCCATGGAGATTGGCCTTTTGGAGTGTGACCTCTGGTCAGTTTTGCGGCAGAAGGTACCTGGCACCTGGGGTGAAGAATGGCACGCCCTTCCTTCACCCAACAAACTTCGGGCCATCGAGGAGGCTACCGGTGTGTGGCACTCTGCCTTGCGGGTCTCTCACATGGACTCTGTTGTCCTCTGCTGGCTGAGCATTGGTCACACCTGGATAATGCACAGCTATTTATTGCAGCATGAGGACCCACCTTTGTTGCTGTGGGTCACCTTTGACTGTGGTCCTCATCTTGTTGGACTGTTCGCTTTTAACGCTGCTCAGGCAGATGTTTGCACTTCCTGATATGCTTCCTAAACTTTTATCAGATGATGTTGTGATGGCAGAGTTAGTTTTGAGTTTAATGGATGCAGGGGGTTTTTATCGCTTGATCTAAGTGTGTGTTTTTTTTTTTTTTTTTTTTTTTTTTTTTTTGTGTAGAGTCTGGCATTTGGTCTACGATTTTAGACTGGGGTTTTTAGTGGGTTTCTTGGTGGTTGGCCTTTCCTTTTCCTTTTTTTTTTGTTTTTTTATTTGTTTTTATGGTCGGCCAACCACTGTCACACTCCGTGTGAATCTAATTCCTTTTGGCAGCTCTCTGTCTGTGTCTTTCTTGTCCTGTGTTGTTGTCTCTTGTCATCTCCATTGTTTGTTTTTATTCCTTGTGGTGGTTTCAAGTTTATGGAAAAAGGGACATATGGCCCTAGTAGTCTGTTCCCTTCAATCCCACAAACCAACCAATCATCTCAAGGATGACAATAGGAATGGAAGTTGCTGGAGTATTGGGAACTGTAGATTAATATCAACTTGTGTGATGGATGAATCTTTGGAATGTCAGACTCGTGACCCAATAAATGGATGGTATTAAGGACAAGCCATCAGCAACTAACATACATTACATGGGTTACATTACATGTGTATCTGCTGTAGCTGCTTCCGTTCTTCCTTTTGCTTAAGAATTCAAAATTGGACACATGTATATTAAAATGGTTCATCCTTGGATCAAATTCAAACTAGCTGCCTATGTCTTCTCAACTTAGTTCCATTTGCAACAAGGCAACCAGACAAACTTTTTCCCTTTATCTATATATCTTCTGAAGCATCAGACTCTGACACATCTGCTATAGTCACTGGCATTCAGAGACTCATCAGTACGGTTATCAAGTAATTATTCAAGGTAAGATAAGTTTCTTAAGAACTGGTTCATAAATTTTTATTTAGGGACACAGATACGAATAGATGTGCAAAAACTCAAGGAAGCATCACCTCTGTCAGAGGTGGGATTAAGACCTACAACCCCTGGGAAAGCATCTGTCTTGCCCTACACAGCCTCCACAGGCAGGCACCACAGCGGTTATGCCCAGACAGTGATCAGCCTGTCACCACAGTCACACCTTTTAATGGCAGCATATTTACTTCTTCCCCAGGCATCAGCATGAAAGTGACAAGAAGAAATAACATTGGAAGCAAGTAGTTGCAATGGCTCACTGGTAGCATTCAGTTGGAGACAGTTGACACTCTGATTCAAGAATACAAGTTTTTGGTTTCAGATGCATGTGGGAGATATGGCACGCCACTGACTACTGTAGAGATATTGGAAGAATTATGTTGAAACAGGCACTACCAGCAGAATTCCTTGCTCGAGCAGGAAGAGACTGAGTGCAAAGCAGGGCCATATGGAGCTTGTGTGTAAGAGCTGTCCTCTCGTTTCCTAAATATGAAGCAGTTGAAGTGAGTGACCAACTTCAGTTCGAATGACACAGTTAACTGAAGGCTGAGGAAAGCTGTACTGCTTGCCCAACGATCAACTGTAAAACAGGAACTCAGTGAGGAAAATGTGCTACATTGGCTGGCAGTTGCAGAGTTCTGTCTGAATGCAGCATGGGAAGATTATTTTTCACACATAAGTATCTAATGATTTTTCATCTTCTGCTGATTACTTTTCTGTCTGAGAGCCAGTGGAAAATCCCTTGGTGACGGGAAAACATCAAACATGAGATGAGAAAATTTGAGCTACTTCTAGTTCACTTCATTCTTGTAACTGAAATAAACTACTTCCAAGTTATGTTTTGATTATTACATTCTGTTTACTTAATCTGTGCTTGCTCCATATCTTGATAAAGCACAGCATTGTTAAGAGGCCATCTGATCTCAACAATTGATCATTTTGCCTAGTTAGTGCTACATAACAATAGCAAGAGCAGGCACTAAATTTCTTTGCTAAGTGGCAATCTGTCTTACATTCCTGCACCTTTCAATAGGAGCAAATGATATGAGGTGTGGGGAGTAACCATAATGCCACTTGTCTCTGACACTTCATACCCTGATCTCTCCAAAAACATTGTTAAATTGATTATCATATATGTGAATCTGGCAGGAGGCATAGTATGATCACATCACAGCACACAGAGTTGGCTCCCACAAGGAAAGAGCACACCATTGGAGATGCTAGTAACCATGGGACATACTTCTGCAAGGGTTTCATCATCATCTACTATGTCTGCTCACAAGCGAACATTGAATGAGTTACAGCCACAGACAATTCTTCCATCAATGCCACAGTTCCTTGTTGTTTCTCATTTGGACGAAGGTCAAGACTCCTCGAAAGTCAAACCTTTCATTATTCAGAAAGGTGTCGACATGATTGCAGTTCCTGTAAAGTCTTGTTCCCAATGACGAAATGGCACCTTGTTGTTAGAAGCAGTCAGTGTCATTCAGGCACAAAAGTTGCTGTGAACTTGACTGCTACACACCTTCCCTGTCTGGGTGGAAGTGCAATGCACTTTAAATTCATCATGCAGCGTGGTTTATACACACTCACTCGATGGATTGTCCAATAAGGAAATACGACCTTGTCAGACTGGTAGTTTTGTAACAACTGTACATAGTCATGAAAAGGGTTGACAAGGACTTGGTACCAACCTGTACTATCTTCTTGATATTTGACAGAGTTCAACTTCAATCAAACATTAAAGTGGGCTACAAGATAATTTCATTTCACCCTTACATCCCAAACCTAGGCATTGCTAACAGTGTCAGTGGTTTAATCATACCAGCCAGTCGTGTTCAAATCCGGGCAAATGCTTTTCATGAGGCAAGGATGACCATGCTGCTTCCTCTCATGATTGCCCCATTTTCAAAGATGAACATCTTTTTCAGGAAATCAGAGGGAAGGAAAAGGTGTTGACACTTGCTGCTCGTAAGTTACTCTCAAGTCACAAGCCCACTGTGCCTCCCACAGGTAAATATAGCACTGTCCTTGCATCTCCTCAGCCTACTAAGGAGGCAGCCCCGCAGACTTGTGATCTCACCTTTGATGCCACAGTCATCAGATCGGCCAGCGCAAATATCGTCCATTCAACCTCCCAATTATCACCTGCTCACTCTAGTGACATTCGATGACCGTCACTTTCATAGCGTCGACGATCAGGTAACTCATATTAAAGAAGTTATTCTTACAGCCATGGAATGTTCAATACCTCAGACATCCGATTTATCTTGGCAATTCCTTGGTTGAACGAGGCATGAGTGGCAACATGCTCTTTGGGTTTTCCGCCACCATCCTACTTTGGCCAACTGTATCCACTATAAGCAGTTATGTGTGTGATTCTGTCGCATCATCCGCAATAGCAAGAAGGCAAGCTAGGACTTCTTTACTAGCTCTTTTGACACCATCACTCCCTCCTCTGAAGTTTGGAGTCAAATTCGACAGTTATCTGGTGCACCTAGTTTCTCCCCGATCTCTGGGCTCACTGTCATGCGTGATACCTTAGTGGACCCAGTCGCTATTTCTAACTCATTGGGTCAACACTTTGCTGATATTTCAAGCTCTTTAAATTACCCACCAGCCTTTACCCTGAAGAAATGTATAGCAGAAGATCGACCCCTTGCTATCTCCTCTATAAATGGCGAAATACTGTTTTCTCCATGCGGGAACTCCAGCACGCACTCTCTTCCTCTCTCTCTTCCACCCCGGGACCAAATGGTATCGACATCCAAATGTTGCTGCATTTACCAGACCACAGTCTGTGCTACCTCCTTCGCCTTTATAATCGAATTTGGACCGAGAGTACTTTTCCCAGAAGATGGCAGGAAGCTATTGTCGTTATTGTTCTGAAACCTAGAAGGGACAAACATCTCCCCTCTAGCTATCCCCCATTCCTCTCACGAGTAGTGTAAATAAGGTTTCAGAGCATATGGTGGATTGCCGTTCAGCCTGGTGGCTAGAGCCCTGAAGTCTTTTAACACCTGCCCAGTGCAGTTTGAAAAAGCATCGTTATGCAGTTGACCACCTTGTTGCTCTCTCCACTTCATCATGAAAAATTTTCTCAGGAAACTCCAAACAGTAGCAATATTTTTTGATCTGGAGAGAGCATAAGATACCTGTTTGAGGACAGGCATCCTCCGCACACTGTTCTCTTGGGGCTTTCGAGGTTAGCTGCCCCTTTTTAATTGCGAATTTATGGCAGAGCGCATATTTAAAGTGCGATTGAACACTACGCTCTCCCGTACTTTCTCCCAAAAAAACGGGGTACCCCAGGGCTCCATGCTAAGTGTTGTACTGTTTGCCATTGCCATAAATCCAATTATGGATTTACTTCCCGATGTCGCGGGCTCCTTCTTTGTGGACCATTTTGTGATCTACTACAGCTCTCAATGGACCAGCCTTCTTGAACGAAGTCTTCAAGGATGTCTCAATCGCCTCCACACTTCGAGCATCGAAACCGGCTTCCACTTTACTCCCAGTATGACCGTTTGTCAATTTCTGCCATTGTACAGAGGTTCTCCGGCCTTCCCTACATTTAGGTCCTGTCAACAAACCATTTGCGGAGGTCGCTAATTCTTGGTTCTTACGTTTGACGGGAAACTGAGCTGGTCCTCTCACATATCCTATCTTACGGCTCACAGTCTGTGATCCCTCAACATCCACTGTGTCCTGAATGGTACCTCCTGGGGAGCGGACTGAGTCGTCCTTCTCTGCCCCTATCGCACCTTAGTACGCTCTAGTACACTTGAAATTGGTCTGTAGAAGCATAGTTTACTCCTCTGCTGGGACATCTATTCTTCTGCGTCTCTACTCTGTCCACCACTGTGGATTGCATTTAGCATCTGGAGCTTTTTACTCCAGCCCTGTGGAAAGCCTTTATGCTGAGACTGCTGAACCTCTGCTGTCCAATCGGTGAGCTGCCCTTCTGACAATGAGTCATTATGCTAGCCATCTGCCTTCCATGACTGCTAATCTGGCCCATGACATTTGTTTTTGGCAGCTTCTTGGATTTAGGGTATGCATGCCGCCCTTACTCTCTATTACCACCAGGAGTCCGCTTCTGTCAATTGCTATGTTCTCTTCCCTTCCACTTTCCTAAAACTTTGTTGACAATTAGGGGTAGAGCACCACCTTGGCTTCGCCCTGGACCTGCCTGCTCAGTGACCTTTGTCGGTTTCCCAAGGAAGGTACCCGTCCCTCTCTTGTTTATCATCAGGCATTTGCTGCTCTATGTGTACAAATGAAGGATGCCACATTTATTTACACTGACGGCTCCAAAACATCATTTGGTGTAGGGAGTGCTAATATTGTTGGTGACACCCCTAATAAATTTCGGCTTCCCGACCAGTGTTCAGTTTTAACTGCGGAATTTTACGCTGTTCTCCAGGCTGTCCAATACATCTGTCGCCATCATCAGATACTGTATATTATATGCTCAGATTCACTCGGCTCTCTCCTCAGTCTCAAAGCCCTCTACCCTGTCCACCCTCTGGTCCATCAGTTTAAGGACTGTCTTCACTTGTTCCATTTGAGGGCCATCTCTGTGGTGTTCCTCTGAATGCCAGGACACGTTTGTATCAATGGAAATGAGGTGGCTCATATAGCAGCCAAGGCTGCAGTCTCTCTTCTTCAGCCTGCTGTTCGCACGGTTCTCTTAACTGATCTACAGAAGGTTTTATGTCATTGTGTTGCTCTTTTATGGCACTCACATTGGTCTGCAGTTCCCAATAATAAATTGTGGGACGTGAAAGCTCTTCCTTGTGCTTTGACCTGTTTCTCCAGACCTCATCATCAGGAGAAGGTAATTTTAACTAGACTCTGGATAGGGCACTGTCTTTTTAGCCATCGACATCTGTTAAGTGGTGGTTCTCCCATGCTTTGTCCCCACTGCTCTCAACTGTGGACGGT
Source organism: Schistocerca nitens (assembly GCF_023898315.1). Taxonomy (NCBI): domain Eukaryota; kingdom Metazoa; phylum Arthropoda; class Insecta; order Orthoptera; family Acrididae; genus Schistocerca; species Schistocerca nitens. The sequence goes on along the minus strand of NC_064623.1, from coordinate 197,565,155 downwards.
GAGACACCTTTTACTTGAGTGCCCCTATTTTACTCTGTTATGCATCCGTCTACAGCTGTCACCTGATATGTCTGCCATTTTAGCAGATGACACGAGCTCAGCTGATTGCAATCTCGAGTTTATTAGTATCAGTGAGATGACATCAGCCATCTGAAGCTCTTTTTGGGGACAAACAACCCACCTTGTATAGTGGTTTCCTAAGCTCCCCTTCTGTTTCTTAGTCTACCTACTTTTTTGAGTTTCTACTCTCATTGCTCCTGATTTCCAGTTTGGTTCTTTACCTTTTCCTAAGCCACAGATTGGGCACTAACGACCGTAGCAGTTTTGCATCCTAAAACCATAACAAAACAGGCTGTTACAACCAAAATGGATATGCTTCCCATTCAGAGGATTAATAACTTACCACTGCTGTAACCCCACGGCGAACTGTGGACATTCATGGACCTGGTTAAGATATGTTGCTTTTATCTATTTCTCCAATTTTTGTTCCCATTTTAATTTTTCTCATTTTATTTATTGTGTATGTCATTGAGACCCCTAGCCCTTTGCCTGCCCCAGTCCAATTATGCCCCTGCTCATGTCACTACTCCACAAGCATTTCTTACTTGCAGTTTTGTGTTTATTGGACATGTTCACATTGGTCACATTGTGCTGCTGCTTCACATCACCTTCCATCTGTATTAGTGATGATCACAGAGGATACACCAGGCCAAAATACAAAGAAGCTTCGAAATTGCCCACATCAACTGCTCTAGCATCTTCCTGATCAAATGCTACAGTGTATCAAAAATGGAGTATGAATGCATTGTCTGTAGCTCTATCGAACAGTGATCTTACAGACTATTTTAAGCCTTCCATTTTGACACTTTGTATCTCCTCCAGGTGATGTAAGATTTCCCTTTTGCACATCACAGAATCCAAAATTACATTGCAGTTGGATTTTGTATAAATGTTTAATTCACTACTTGTAATAGTTCTAACTACATATAAGGACTGCCTAATGTTAAATCATGACTACTGAGTACCACACTTGTTCATGGTAATTTGCTGGATAAGCTGTGTATCCACATGGACTTATGGTTCATTTTGTTGCAGGATATAAAATTTTGGAGATGTTGGAACTCGCATACTGGTGTGCTGTTTCCTCACTCCCACTGTTCCTCTCTGCAGTGTCAATATGAATACATGTTAAGCTGTCACAATACTTTTGCATTGTGATGCCTATATCATCGATCCCACTGTCACATAGTCAACTCAAAGACATGTACACTATCTTCTTTGTAAATTAGACATACATTTCTGCATAGCACCTTAACGCCATCCACAGTATTAAGTGTTTGCTATGAAACACACAAGTCTCACTTCTTTATGTGTACAGCTACAATGCAGTGAGGCTGGTTCACTGATGCCAGTGGCCACAGATGAATGCCATCAACAGCTATTTGGATGCCCACAGTGCTATGTTTGTCACATTTGCAGTCTGCTGTAGCCACTTGAACTGCAGTAATACACACACACACACACACACACACACACACACACACACACACACACACACACAAAATACATATTTTCACATAGCGGGAAAATAACTTTCTGGATCCGAACCAACACTGTACCTTGTACTGTCTACGTGCATCAGTAAGAAGCAACCTAAAAGGGTTGCATGGCCCTCTATCTTAAGTATCCGTGACCACATCATCAACATGCCCCAGGACAGGTAATAGCATGTTAGATTCAAACATATGAACCCTGACAATGAATTATTCTAAGATGCAATTCTCTGGGACAGGTCAGTCTGTCCATAAATAGACAAATCTTATAAAATAATAATGTACAGTTGAGGTCAGTGTCCTCCAGTTGCATAGGTATGCAGTCATTACATTATTTGCAAAAAGATAACATTGCTATGATCGGGATTCACAGTGATCATGTGACCTTCAGTGCTTCTTCTCAGCATCACACTGCCAATAAAAAAGAAAGGGATTCATATATGAAGTTACAGTTCTAAGCTACCACAACTCTGCTACACAGTGTGGCGTATGTCTTGTGATGTCTACTAAATGGGACTAGAACCACCAAGCCTCAAAAGTTGGGGATCTGTTGGTGATCAGTAACCTGGAATACAATGGAGACAATTATGTGCCATATCATCTCCTACCTCCTGACTGACAACCTGTAATTTTATAATGGTCTTTTACTCCTTTCCCTTTTCATGATCTCTTGGACTATTTCACCAGGTCATAGCTGAGGTAGTGTTCATTTTTGCAAACTATACTGTATTTGTCACTAGGAGTATGCTTACACCAACCTCCACCAACCTTCAAACATCTGGCAGCTGACGTCTGCATTTCCTGGCCACCTTTGTCTGCTCTGTGACAGTGGCTGTGCGTGGCAGCTGGCAGCTCTAGTGAATTCACATAATTGAGCTCACTTCAAACTCAAATATCTTGTGATTATTCACTTGGATCATTATGCAGTTTTCATAAATGTCACTTCAATAAACTTTCACATCTATCTACTTGTATCTGCACCTGATTTGTTATCTCCAATACTATTTTAATTTACCATCTTAGTAATACAGAGATGAGCATTGCAGTGACACGACATACTACTGCCATGTTCAAAGGCGTTTGATTTACACTTAAATTCAGTTCATATATATTATTGTTGTTGTTATTATTATTGTTATTATTATTATTATTATTATTATCTTTTTTTTCAGCTCCCTAAAAAGATAAGACTCGAGGAGCTGTTGGCAGGCTAGATTTTTGCCTTCTTCAGTAGCTTAATTATACATTAATAATAGCATGTAAATGTTTTCTTCTGTGGTACTTTCCTTTTAGTCGTCTTCTTTGACTTTAATCCTTTATTTGTGGTATGCTAAATTAGTTTAGTGAAACAGTTGTTCAAAATTTTATACTTGAACTTGACACTGGATATTAATTATCTAGTGCATAATTTATAGTGTATAATTGGCAGTGTCATCATAACTACAACAGATAGTTGTGTTCAAAATGTATTCTGTGATAGACTGCGAGGGGAATGTGATCAAAGATAAAGAAGACAAATTGTTAAGTATCGAACTGACATTTAAAAATAGCTCACAATGAAGGTAAGTAATGATTGCCAATTGGCACACTATGATAAGCAGCAATGTTTAGACCCCACACACTTTATTCTGTAGTCATGGCACATATTCAGCTCATCATCTTGAGATAAATATATTTAAGTATACAACTGTCACTCAACATAGCTGAGATTCTTGAAGAGGAAAATTTCCAATATTATTGGGGACTGGAAAAAGTCAACCACATTCACAGCTAGTGATTTGAAACCTCATTGCCATTTCTTGAAATGAAGAATAGTGTCCCTGTAATCTTTCTCCTCTCCCCCAAACCAGTATTTTTCCACGTGACTGATGTCTGAAATAGCCTGGTCCATTTGGGAACCACAATTGCTCTCAATCAGCATACGGCAAGCATGCAATTGACTACGCCGTGACAACATGCTGTTGTGCACAAGATGCCTGACTTGTTGGCAGCTTCACAACCTGTGGCCTGGAGACTCCACTCCCATACCAGCTTTCCTTATTTAAACATATGGGAATTCCCCTGAACTCATCCTTAAGTTACACAATCCTCCTTGCCTCAGTACTCACTAGCACCTATCCTGACCTTTCCTGCAAATAGCTCCATCCTGACCTCAGCTGATCTGCCCAACACAGGTCCTCACCCAGTTGGCCTGAAGGTTTAAGACGATATATCTGATTTGCAGATGGACACACAGTGGCAAATGTTATTCCAGGCTTAGCCTTTTACTGCCTGTTCCCATGTTAACCCTTTCATGACCAATGGAACATACTAAGTTGACGTATAAGACTATAGTACTGTCTTAAAGATCAGTAATAAACATGAAGGTTATGTATAATGGAGACTTCAGTCATCATTGGTAACATAATCTGCTTCACTGTTTACTACAGTCTGTAAATACTGGGGTAACATTCTGAATTAGCAGCTCTAGAAATAATATGGTTTTGTAGTGAAGAACTCACGCAACAATGTTCACAATGTATTTTCACCCTGAGAGGAAGTTTAGTGAAGGTAATTTGACAGAGCAGAATAGGTGAAAAAGGTGGGTGCAGAATGACTTCTGAACCCTACTCTGTTTCTTGTCAATCTAGTAGAATGCTGGTGCATGTTATTGTGGACTAGCATCACTTCACGTAGCCTTGCTGGTTGTTGTTCTTGATTGCATCTGCCAGAGGTCTGTTGTTGACAATAAATGTCAGCAGTGAAGATAACAACTCAGGGAAGAAATCTGTGGAACATCACATGACCTCAGTTCCACCAGTTGCGTAACATTATCTTTGGTAGTTGCATACATGTCTTTGTATGGGGATTTTCTGCTTTGTTTGGACTCGAGCATTCCTTTCCATTTTTCCTCTTACTTAAGCATAAATACAAAATTTTTGGTCATCATTAATAATAGAGGATAGGAATGGTCAGTGCTGTTCAAATCCTAATCAACAACAAGCAAGCAGATCGGGCAAATACTGCCACCCTTAGCAATCAGAATACCAACCTGCCAAACAGAAACTATATGAACTTGGGTACCATCCTAATATTTCTAATTTTTTGTGGCTGGAACTAAAAGACAATTAACATTTTAAAGTCATGTTTATCTCTTACCATTAAATCATCTTATTCATAAACACCACTGTTCTCATTTTACCCATTCAGCCATTTTAAATTAAAACCTAGCAGTGCTTTGTCAACATAATATCCATAGGTTGACTATTTGCTGAAGACAATATGTCCACATTATGTGAGAACAAGGTAATGTAATTTATAAAAATAGTGGAAAAGCACACTGTAACCTTTGGACAGTAGGCATATGAACTTGTGTTAGATCATGTGTAATGCCCCTAACAATAAAAGCACAAAGAATGGAAAGGCTGACTTCAAGCATGAATAATTTGCTCAACATTATTGGTATCAGGCTGCATAAATACCAATAACAGGGTTAATAGGATGCGCTAAAGATGTATCTCTTCTGTGTTCCAAAACTTGTCAATCTAATGGTGTACCAGCATCATAAAATATTGATGTTTTTTTCCACTAAGATATGTACAAAGGAAATAAAATTTGTGACCAGACTGAGGATATATTGGTAGATAGGACTCAGCCTAGAGCTTCACAGAACGTATTAGAAGTAACTTCAGCTGTGCTCCAGAGAAGTGTGTGGCCCTTGCTGGGGATGTATATTAATGATTTGGCAGACATTATTCTCCCACTTTCCTTTTTTCCATTTGGGTCCACCAGTGACCACATGCAGTCTTAATGCTTCCACCTTTGTTCTTCTTTTTTCTTCTTCCTCCTGGTTTCATTCATCGTCTCGCTATGTATCCTTTTATCTCCTCAGGCAGTTACGACTCTGTTCTCTTCTCCCTCCTGCCTTGAATCCTTCAATTTGCAACATTTTCTTCTTAAGACTGTCTTTATGTTTCATCTCTTTACTTATACATCTTTGAAAATCTTTGCCAACTTCTTGAATCCATGCTGTTGTTGCTTTCTTGTTACAAATATATTTAAAAATCTATTTGGTTTACTTGTTGCTGTTTATTCAATACAAATGTCAACAAAATAGCAGTCATCTCTTCTGTAGCATTTGAACTAAGTTTCCTAATATCTACACCTCCATATTTCTTAGCACAGTGACTGTTTCAAATGATTCTTCTTTCTAGGACTTACAATTTGTGTAATTTGTAATTCAACACTAAACGTTCACATGGCTTTCCTACTAGGTTGTAGTGCTATATTTTCAAATTGTTAGACAGAGACCTTGTGTTGTAAACATTCATGGTTATACCACATGCTTTTTCCATTTATCATCTCTCCCAAATATTTAAATTCATTAACCCTCCTTATCTCTCCATCTGTTTCTCGGGTTTCAGGGGCATTTCTCATGCTTGTCAGAATTTTTTTTTTCTACAGAAACTCTTAATGCTGCTTTGTTGCCTGTTTCTCTTGAGAGTCTGATTTGTATTTCTACATTTGTTGGATTTTTATGTACAATGGCATAATCATTTCCAAATGCTAGACAGTGAATTTCACTATTTATTTTCTTAGCATCTAGTCTTACTGGTAATACGTTGTGTTCTGTCAGTTTTTGTTTGCATTATCTTACTATCTTCTCTAGGATGAAGTTAAAGAGGAGTGGAGACAGGCTGTACCTTGCATTACACCTGTTTTTATTTAGAGTGCCTTCAATACTTCACACCAAAACTGTACTTTTGCTTCATTGTCTGTGTGTGTTTCATGAATAAGGTAGTTTAGCTTTAATGCCAAATTCTTGAGTCACTTTGTCTAGTGATTCCCTGTCAATCGAATCGATTGCCTTTTTAAAATATATAAATGTTAAAACTATATCTTCTGAGTTTGTAGGTATGTGGCAGATTATGGACTTGATGCTGAAATTCTGATCTGAGCGAGTTCTGCCCTTTCTAAATCCACTCTGATATTCTCACAAGTAGCTATCAAGTGTTGCTTCTACCTGCTCACTGACAGTAGAGATATATCTCTGAAACTGTTTGCATCATGCCCATCGCCATTTTTGTGCACAGGATGGGTAAGAGTCACTTTCCAGTTTCCCATATTTCTTAAAATATGGTCTGAAGATGTTATTTTTGGTTGGGACATTTTATAACTTTGTCCACTGGCTTTGTTGTTTTCCACAGTATTTATTAAGTTTTTTAAAATTTCCTTAGCTGTGGGAGGTAGATTTGCTTCTGTGTTTCCATGAAGATCTGGAAATCCTAGCTAATAGTTCATTTGTCCACAGTTGCAGAGTTGTTGAAAGTACCAAACTTTCTTATTAATTTACAGGTCTGGTTATTTGCTTATTTTACCATTTTCATCTCTGAAGTTCACTACTGGCCATTAAAATTGCTACACCAAGAAGAAATGCAGATGATAAATGGGTATTCATTGGATAACTATATTATACTAGAACTGACATGTGATTACATTTTCACGCAATTTGGGTGCATAAGTCCTGAGAAATCAGTACCCAGAACAACCACCTGTGGCCGTTATAACAACCTTGATATGCCTGGGCATTGAGTCATACAGAGCTTGGATGGCATGTACCGGTACAGCTGTCCATGCAGCTTCAACACAATATCACAGTTAATCAAGAGTAGTGACTGGCGTATTGTGATGAGCCAGTTGCTTGGCCACCATTGACCAGATGTTCTCAATTGGTGAGAGATCTGGAGAATTTGCTGGCCAGGGAAGCAGTTGAACATTTTCTGTATCCAGAAGCCCGTACAGGACCTGCAACATGCGGTCGTGCATTATCCAGCTGAAATGTATGGTTTTGCAGGAATCGAATGAAGGGTAGAGCCATGGGTCGTAACGCATCTGAAATGTAACGTCTACTGTTCAAAGTGTTGTCAATGCAAACAAGAGGTGACTGAGATGTGTAACCAATGGCACCCCATGCCAACATGACGGGTGATAAGCCAGTATGGTGCTGATAAATACACGCTTCCAATGTGCATTCACTGCGGTGTCGCCAAACATGGATGCGATCATCATGATGCTGTAAATAGAACCTGAACTCATCCGAAAAACGACATTTTACCATTCGTGTACCCAGGTTCATCATTGAGTACTCCATCACTGGTGCACCTGTCTGTTAGGCAGCATCAAGGGAAATTTCAGCCATGGTCTCTGGGCTGATAGTACATGCTGCTGCAAATGTTGTGAAACTGTTTGTGCAGATGGTTGTTGTCTTGCTGACTCAGGGTTCGAGACATTGCTGCAAGATCTGTTACAGCCATGTGGATAAGATGCCTGTCGTCTTGACTGCTAGTGATACGAGTCTGTTGGGATTCAGCACGGCATTCCATATTACACTCCTGAACCCACTGATTCCATATTCTGCTAACAGTCATTTGATCTTGACCAACGCGAGCAGCAATGTCGCGATGCGATAAACCGCAATCACGATAGGCAGCAAACCGACCTTTATCAAAGTCAGAAACATGATGGTACGCATTTCTCCTCCTTACACAAGGCATCACAACAGCATTTCACCAGGCAATGCCGGTCAACTGCTGTTTGTGTATGGGAAATCAGTTGGAAACTTTACTCATGTCAGAACGTTATAGGTGTCGCCACCGGTGCTAACATTGTGTGAATGCTCGGAAAAGCTAATAATTTCCATATCACAGCATCAGTTTCCTGTTGGTTAAATTTCACGTCTGCAAGATGTCCTCTTTGTGATGTAGCAATTTTAATGACCAGTAGTGTAAATACTTGAAGCTTGGTAGCCCTTTACGTGATTTTTAAAAATCCTACAGAAATTCTGGGTGTGATTTCTAACAAAGTTGTTTTGTATGTCAAGAAGTTTACATTCCCCAAAAGACCATTTAGCACCCTTAATTATTCTTTCAGTTTCTTTCCTTTGCACTTCAAATTCATCAAAGTGCTTAGTCTTCCGAGAACAATACCTTTTTTTCCTTTCTTTTGTTCTTTCTGCAACTGCTTTTTCACACGTTTCATTCCACCAGAGTATCTTCATTTGTGTTGTTCCAATACATTCTTCACTTCCTTCTTGATTGCTTTGGATAATTCTTCCCATTTTCCTCATTTTTCTATTTTAATTTCTTCTTGAAAATGTTGTATTGTCTCTCTTTTGATGTTGAGACTCTCTGTGTTATATTTAATCAATTTTTGCTGTCTCTTGTGGTTTTTATTAGGGAGAAGTTACAGTTTAATTTGTCATGTAATGATCAGAGACAAATTCCCTCATTGTTACTTCCACATTCGTGATATCTTTAGTATTGTTTTGAGAAATAGCCACTTCATCTCATTGCAGTGCATCTAGTATTATATTTGGAGATATCCACCATTTTGCTTTCCTTGGCATTTTATGAAAGAAGTTGACATAAACTTCAACTGAGTAGTTTTATGAAGATTAGTAAGTCCTGAGCCATTTTTGTTCATTCTTTTATGCAATGGATATTCTCTTAAAATACTCTAGAAGCATCACAAAATTGGCTTTTGTAGCTTTTGATATTTTGTCTTCCAAAAGTTATCAGATACTGCTACTGCACTCGTATTTTTCTTATCGTCATCATTAAAAGGAATGTGGCAATTAAAGGGTATACTGTTTATTTTTGCAATTTCACTGTCAGAAGTGTGTCTTTCTGAATGAGATTGAAATTGTCACATTATATTCAAACATTTTATGAATGTAGAGGGCAGTAGCAAGTATTGGCATTCCTTTTATAATTTTTATTGCTGGTTTCTCCTCAAAAAATTTAGTGTTTGTTTTCGATTCTGTATCATTTTTCTCCAAAAATTTTCTTGTACTGCTAAAATTTGTATTTGTCTAAGAGAATTTAAAGTTCTTCCTGTTTACCAAATTTTAATAATGAGTTCACATTCAAGGTGTCTGAAGAGTTTCCTTTTGAACTTGAATTTGGAAGACTACGAAGGTTGCTCTGACACATTCTTCCTGCTATCTTTGTTGTTGTTGTTGATGATGATGATGATGATGATGATGATGATGATGATGATGATGATGATGATGATTATAGTGGCAAACAGATGAGTTTGAGAACTAACACTTTCATGTACCAAATGGTTTGTATCCTTGGTTTACACCACAAGGCGCTTCTTTGTTGATATTCAACAAAATATCCCTGATTTCCAACAGTCACTGTTTTCAAGGACTAAAAAATTTTAATTTTCAATAATTCCTTTGAGCTAAATCATTTAGGGAACTTGAGAATGGCACCATGTACAGAAAATTTCAGACTGTCAGTTACGAGAATTTTAGAAAAGTGTGACAGTGTACAGGAATAAGTGGTGTCACGAAATAGTATCTTAAGTAATTAATGATTTTGAACCACATAAATAATGTATAAATAATTACTTATTCAGTGTCTGGAACAACTGGTCTACAAAGCTGACTAGCTTATTGTTCTGTAAGTTTAAATTGCGACACATGTATTTTTACTTATTAATCAATGTACAGTATACTGAAATTGTACCTTAGATGATGAAACTGCAAAAAGGTGGGAATTTAACGAGATGGGAACTGGATAAATGGACTAAACCAGAGGTGGTAGAGTGTTTCAGGGAGAGCATAAGGGAACAATTGACAGGAATGGGGGAAAGAAATACAGTAAAAGAAGAATGGGTAGCTCTGAGGGATGAAGTAGTGAAGGCAGCAGAGGATCAAGTAGGTAAAAGGACGAGGGCTGGTAGAAATCCTTGGGTAACAGAAGATACATTGAATTTAATTGATGGAAGGAGAAAATATAAAAATGCAGTAAATGAAGCAGGCAAAAAGGAATACAAACGTCTCAGAAATGAGATCGACAGGAAATGCAATAGTGCTAAGCAGGGATGGCTAGAGGACAAATGTAAGGATGTAGAGGGTTATATCAGTAGGGGTAAGATAGATACTGCCTACAGGAAAATTAAAGAGACCTTTGGAGAAAAGAGAGCCACTTGTATGAATATCAAGAGCACAGTTCTAAGCAAAGAAGGGGAAGCAGAAAGATGGAAGGAGTATATAGAGGGTCTATACAGGGCGATGTTCTTGAGGACAATATTATGGAAATGGAAGAGGATGTAGATGAAAATGGAATGGGAGATGTAATACTGCGTGAAGAGTTTGACAGAGCACTGAAAGACCTGAGTCTAAACAAGGCCCCGGGAGTAGACAACATTCCATTAGAACTACTGGTGCCCTTGGGAGAATCAGTCCTGACAAAACTGTACCATCTGGTGAGCAAGATGTATGAGACAGGCGAAATAACCCCAGACTTCAAGAATAATATAATAATTCCAATCCCAAAGAAAGCAGGTGTTGACAGATGTGAAAATAACCAAACTATCAGTTTAGTAAGTCATGGCTACAAAATACTAACTGGTAGAAATCGACCTCGGGGAAGATCAGTTTGGATTCCGTAGAAATGTTGGAACACATAAGGCAATAATGACCTTACGACTTATCTTAGAAGAAAGATTAAGGAAAGGCAAACCTTTGTTTCTAGCATTTGTAGACTTAGAGAAACCTTTTGACAATGTTGACTGGAATATTCTCTTTCAAATTCTAAATGTGGCAGGGCTAAAATACAGTGAGCAACAGTCTATTTACAATTTGTATAGAAACCAGACGGCAGTAATAAGAGCCGATGGACGTGAAAGGGAAGCAGTGGTTGAGATGGGAATGAGACAGGGTTGTAGCCTGTCCCCGATGTTATTCAATCTGTATATTGAGCAAGCAGTAAAGGAAACAAAAGAAAAATTCCGAGTATGTATTGAAATCCATGGACAAGAAATAAAAACTTCAAGGTTTGCCGATGACATTGTAATTCTGTCAGAGACAGCAAAGGACTTGGAAGAGCAGTTGAACAGAATGGACAGTGTCTTGAAAGGAGGATATAAGATGAACATCAACAAAAGCAAAATGAGGATAATGGAATGTAGTCGAATTAAGTCGAGGTGATTCTGAGGGAATTAGATTAGGTAATGAGACACTTAAAGTAGTAAAGAAGTTTTGCTGTTTGGGGAGCAAAATAACCGATGATGGTCAAAGTAGAGAGGATATAAAATGTAGACTGGCAATGGCAAGGAAAGCATTTCTGAAGAAGAGTAATTTGTTAACATCAAGTATAGATTTAAGTGTCAGGAAGTCATTTCTGAAAGTATCTGTATGGAGTGTAGCCATGTATGGAAGTGAAACATGGCCGATAAATAGTTTGGACAAGAAGAGAATAGAAGCTTTTGAAATGTGGTGCTACAGAAGAATGCTGAAGATTAGATGGGTAGATCACATAACTACACTCCTGGAAATTGAAATAAGAACACCGTGAATTCATTGTCCCAGGAAGGGGAAACTTTATTGACACATTCCTGGGGTCAGATACATCACATGATCACACTGACAGAACCACAGGCACATAGACACAGGCAACAGAGCATGCACAATGTCGGCATTAGTACAGTGTATATCCACCTTTCGCAGCAATGCAGGCTGCTATTCTCCCATGGAGACGATCGTAGAGATGCTGGATGTAGTCCTGTGGAACGGCTTGCCATGCCATTTCCACCTGGCGCCTCAGTTGGACCAGCGTTCGTGCTGGACGTGCAGACCGCGTGAGACGACGCTTCATCCAGTCCCAAACATGCTCAATGGGGGACAGATCCGGAGATCTTGCTGGCCAGGGTAGTTGACTTACACCTTCTAGAGCACGTTGGGTGGCACGGGATACATGCGGACGTGCATTGTCCTGTTGGAACAGCAAGTTCCCTTGCCGGTCTAGGAATGGTAGAACGATGGGTTCGATGACGGTTTGGATGTACCGTGCACTATTCAGTGTCCCCTCGATGATCACCAGTGGTGTACGGCCAGTGTAGGAGATCGCTCCCCACACCATGATGCCGGGTGTTGGCCCTGTGTGCCTCGGTCGTACGCAGTCCTGATTGTGGCGCTCACCTGCACGGCGCCAAACACGCATACGACCATCATTGGCACCAAGGCAGAAGCGACTCTCATCGCTGAAGACGACACGTCTCCATTCGTCCCTCCATTCACGCCTGTCGCGACACCACTGGAGGCGGGCTGCACGATGTTGGGGCGTGAGCGGAAGACGGCCTAACAGTGTGCGGGACCGTAGCCCAGCTTCATGGAGACGGTTGCGAATGGTCCTTGCCGATACCCCAGGAGCAACAGTGTCCCTAATTTGCTGGGAAGTGGCGGTGCGGTCCCCTACGGCACTGCGTAGGATCCTACGGTCTTGGCGTGCATCCGTGCGTCGCTGCGGTCCGGTCCCAGGTCGATGGGCACGTGCACCTTCCGCCGACCACTGGCGACAACATCGATGTACTGTGGAGACCTCACGCCCCACGTGTTGAGCAATTCGGCGGTACGTCCACCCGGCCTCCCGCATGCCCACTATACGCCCTCGCTCAAAGTCCGTCAACTGCACATACGGTTCACGTCCACACTGTCGCAGCATGCTACCATTGTTAAAGACTGCGATGGAGCTCCGTATGCCACGGCAAACTGGCTGACACTGACGGCGGTGGTGCACAAATGCTGCGCAGCTAGCGCCATTCGACGGCCAACACCGCGGTTCCTGGTGTGTCCGCTGTGCCGTGCGTGTGATCATTGCTTGTACAGCCCTCTCGCAGTGTCCGGAGCAAGTATGGTGGGTCTGACACACCGGGGTCAATGTGTTCTTTTTTCCATTTCCAGGAGTGTAATGAGAAGGTATTGAACAGAATTGGGGAGAAGAGGAGTTTGTGGGACAAATTGACAAGAAGGAGGAACCGGTTGGTTGGACATGTTCTGAGGCATCAAGGGATGACCAATTTAACATTGAAGGGCAGCGTGGAGGGTAAAAATCATAGAGGGAGACCAAGAGATAAATACACTAAGCAGATTCAAAAGGATGTAGGTTGCAGTTAGTACTGGGAGATGTGGAAGCTTGCACAGGGTAGAGTAGCGTGGAGAGCTGCATCAAAGCAGTCTCAGGACTGAAGACTACAACAACAACATCTGGGATGAACTAATTAACAAAACTGGAAAACAATGTCACAAAATATGCAGAGTTGAAGGAAGTACAAATAGTGAACCAGAACTCCACAGACAAATGTCTAGACATTGTTCAGGGGTCCCTAAGTATTTTGGTATAAGGAACACACTGTCTACAGCAGCTTGTCACACAGTAAGTTTAATTGATTTAGTCTGTTACCCATATTACAATGGTTTCTATGAGAAACTTTTGCAAAAATGGCAGAGTTTGCGTATTTAAACATCAAAACACAAAACGCAGGTTAATGCCACTACACATTGATGAAACTATGGTGTGGCAGCCTTTGCTGCAGGAATAATTCAGCACAGTGTAATCATTCCACAGCATTCAATGAACCCATACCAAAACTACATATCGGCCAATTCTAAGTGAGCTATGTTATCCATAGTTGTGTGTGTCACTGCTCATGTAGAACTAATAGGGGTGGAAGAACAATCCTGAGACAGAACTGAGCAGTACTGAATGCAAGCTCAAAGATGAAGAGTAAGATATGCATTATGTTGCTAACAGTAACTACTGTTAATGAATGGAACAGATTTGTTTCCAAACACAAGACGTGGTAGACACCATTGATATTTGTCCTGTTGTGCTGATGTATTCAGTACATATGAAGTGCTGAATGTGCACCTGTATCTATTAATCATTGGCCTAGTTCTTTGAAACCTTCACCAGAAACAGCATTAGAAGGACCTGTACCTTCAGCACACATGGCTACGAACTTTGTTGTTATACTGTTGTTTAATATGTTCAGTATCACTGAAATAGCTGTGTCAATTTGGGTTTTCTTACAAATGCATTGCTTTAAGTGAGTAGTTCCTGACTGGAAACAGAATAATGCAAAACAGTATATGCACATAGTTGACTTTCTGCTTTCATCCACAACCAATCATAATGTATTCCAAACTTCACTGTTCAGATCCTCCCAATATAATTCATCAGTGTGTATGTATTGATACTAGTCTTTTCACAGCATTTTTCTCTCATGCTGCAGGATTATTTGCACACAAATGTGAAGATAGGGATGGTGATGGTTAAGGACTGTAGATACATTCAACATGTTCGGAATGAACCATTATCCAGGACTGACAAAAGAAATTTGACTTCTATGTGAATATGGCATTGATACTATTCAATAGTGGCAGTGAAAATTTCTTCTGTACCGGGATTTGGATAGAGATTTCTCACTTTACATGAGTGGTCACCTTAATCGCTGTTGGTGTCGGAGCATGTTTCCTATCTAGCCCAAATCTCCATATTACGTACCCAGTATGTTTTCTTCTTTGCTTGCAGGTCTACTGTATTTCTGCAGAACAGCACACAACATAATGCATCAGGACTGAAAGGCAAATATGCCATTAGGCATCTGTATATATAAAGGTATGGTGTCTGTTGTTATGGATGTTGGACCAAAAGAACAGGCACTATATCTATACATTTTCTAGGTTCGTCACATTTTCTGTGCTTTGCTATGACAAGTGGTGTGGGCAGACTATAAATTTAGCCTCTGGTCACTTAATCTCGCATTTTGTGCTTCCTTGTTGAGTTGTGGAAGACTTCAACACCTGTCAACCACAGCTTCTGTTTCATGTCTTTCTTTCTCCTAACACTACAGCCAGATGTTGCAGTGTAGCTATTTAATCAAATGAAAACTTATCTTCTATACCTTATCTTCTATACTTTTCTGAAACTCTTTTATAATTACTTTAAAATTCATAATTAATGTCTTTGCTACACCACACTTTTATATATATAACTTACTATATTACTTTTGATTTAACAAATTATACTTTCCCTCAAACCCCCCCCCCCCCCACACACACACACACACACACACACACAAACACAAACACTCTTTCTCACACAAAAATGCTGCCATAGCTGTCCAGTGCAATTTGTGCACATTATTCCCTGACATACGTCACCACATACGAAATAGAAATAAATCTAATGAACAATATATGTACATTTATGTATGATATATTGTTTAATATCACTATTTTCATACTGTAATCATAATATTAAAAAAATTAATTTATTTTTAAGAGGGCATAGGTCTGTGCATCACTCCTCTGGAGTGTCACGTATAATCACAGTTCATAAAATTTCTGTCGCAAGGACAATGCCGGAAGCTTTCTTTCTTTCTTTCTTTCTTCCTTTCTTTCTTCCTTCCTTTCTTCCTTCCTTTCTTTCTGTTGTACAAACATGCAATGAACATTTGTTTCTGTTTCTTAATAATGGCTGCTGAAATCTGTTGTGGGTTCAGTACAGCTCTGTGTATGTTAAAATACCCTTATATGCCAGTCATTTTTTTATTTTGCAGTTATAATAGGAACACAGCATTAAAGCAGTAGATAAAGATTTTTAAAAGAAGTTTTCCTCTCTGTGTATTTACAGCTGGAGGTACTGGGGGTAATGCCAGTCATCATGATCGGGAACCGGAGGCCGGCCCCAGTACCAGGTCTCCAGCTGCAGACTCACCAGGTGAGTAAGAGCCCACAGTTGGAGGTTGGTGTTCCTATTCTACTCTACTACTCCTACTCCTACTCCTACTCTGGAATCTAATGTATATGGGCACCTATAAATGGACTTCAAGATGGGGTGTGTCCACACTTCTCCTTTTAATGATTGAACTCATGTGGGGTAACTTTCATCCATTCTTCCTCGATAGTCGATACTGGAGAAGATGGAAATAGTGGACATTGGGTTTGGAGTGAAGCCACCTTCATATCTAATCGCTAAGATGAACCATTGCTTTCAGGCTGGAACTTGGGCAGACAGGCACACTTCAGGAATGTCTCCGTCCATAAATAATTTCCTCGCAATTCCGCTTCATGACAGGTGGCACTGTTGAACTGATTCAATGGTCGTTGTCTCTGCAATCTTCCTCTGCTGTAGACAGTACACAGTACTGTCAAATATATGCTTATCCTTCTGCATTTAGCATTTTTGAAAGTGGAATAAGGGGAGAACAAGTTAACGAGGAGGACTGGCATATTGTATGACATGCCTCCTGTGCATGTCATTGATGGCACTAAGATGATGGCAGGTAAAGTAAGCATAGGGTTTCGCAAACTGAATCCAGCCATCAGATTGCCGTGGAGGAGAGAATAATTTGTCACTTCACTCCAAAACACTAGAATATTACCGAGCGAGGTGGCGCAGTGGTTAGACACTGGACTCTAATTCGGGAGGACGACGGTTCAACCCCACGTCCGGCCATCCTGATTTAGGTTTTCCGTGATTTCCCTAAATCGCTCCAGGCAAATGCTGGGATGGTTCCTTTCAAAGGGCGCAGCCGATTACTTCCTCGTCCTTCCCTAATCCGATGAGACCGATGACCTCGCTGTCTGGTCTCCTTCCCCAAAACAACCCCAACTAGAATATTGGAGATAAAAAAAATGTGCTCATTGGGATAAAATACAGAGTAAATGTAGTTTCTTACTAAACACTAACCACATCTTTAAAATTGTAATTTGTTAATGCATGACTGTGTGCTGCACCCGTATGTTCGAAAAAGCTGTGTGTAAAAATGCAATTTTTGTGGGTCATATCTCAGGTTATGTTGATCAATGAACTAATGGTCCTGTGTTTTGGACAGACATCACTCTAGTGACATTTTCTATACCTGTAGGAAAAATTGTGATACTGCAACT
The DNA here is from genome assembly GCF_023898315.1 of Schistocerca nitens. Classification (NCBI taxonomy): domain Eukaryota; kingdom Metazoa; phylum Arthropoda; class Insecta; order Orthoptera; family Acrididae; genus Schistocerca; species Schistocerca nitens. Next base: position 197,547,878 of record NC_064623.1, on the reverse strand, counting down.
ATCCTACAGTACAGGGTAAAAAAGTAAATGTTAGCCAGCCGGGAACATCAAAACATTTATTTATAACATGACCTGTTACTAAGAACCACTGGTTCAAAGTTGTCTTACTTTTGCTGCAAAATATGCATGTAATTACTGATATTATGCATAAATGTAGTTTTGTCTGATGCCATTGCATGTGGCAAGGGTTCTAGGGCCAATTAATGATTTCTCAGGTCACAAAATTATGATTTCAGTCAGACTTTTTTCACCATGAAGCTTTACGATCACTCGCTCTAAACAATGGTCACTTGATACCTATACAGATATGGTCAAAGTGGTATTGCAGTAAAAAGTAGGGTAACTAGGATCTTAATATATCTGGAAAGAAAAAGATGGCAAAAATCTTGTAAAACTAGAAAGACTGGAAATTCCATAAAATATTTCTAACAGTTTTACTCTTTTATGGTACAAATCACAAGCCAGATATTTTCAATGAATCGCAGTTGATGAGCAAAATATCGGAAAAAGTAAAACATTTGATAAGATGTTTTGTAACAAATGTCCTTCATTTGACTCCTGAGTGTGCTTTTATTTTGCACAATAATGATGTTGGGTTTATAGCCATTCTTGTGTGTATGTTGAAATGTTAAAAAATGTCTGTCCTGCTGTGACATGTCATCACTGAAAAAACATATTTCTAGCTCCATAGACCAGTTGTGGTTTTAAACTGTGCACAATGTCATCCAGATTTCATATCTTAGACCAGTACTCACATCCTGCAATGAAACTCATCTTTTAAGACAAAAAATATTTTTTCGATAAGTCACAGACAGGTCACAGATATTTTAACATTTCAACATGATCTTGAAAAAGGTTATGAAGCTGAAATCATGACTGTGTAAAACAAATGAACAATTAACATTCAGGTGATGGAAATTTCTTTAGAGAAGTAGAAAAGGAGATATTAGTAGTCAGTGTGACAGTGGCAGTAAACACGGAGGAGAGGTAAATGAAGACAGTCAGTGGGAGAAAGAGAGATATGAGACTGTGTAGACAAAACAAAAGATGTGTGTGGACACAATATACAGGCTGTGTGGATGATGGAGGGGCAGATTCGGGACCCTCTAAGATCAGGGGGCTTGAACACACCGTTGTCGGAGAGCATATTTTCGGCTGAAACTTCACACACTAGTGCTTAAGAGGAAAAATAACTTGGATGCCCCAGAATTTTTGAACTGTTAATGTGTTGTGGAGAGTGTGGGAGTATCAAAGAAAGACAAAAGGAGACAGTGTAATTGAGAGAGTTGACAGTGATAGTAACAGTGGGATAAACTGTAAATCAGTGGGAGAAAATTAGAAAGTGGTAGAGAGAGACAGTATTTTTTGCATGAGATAATTTGCTCTAATTTTGCCAGCATTAACAGTTTGTGTTGCAGTAGGTTGATTCAGAGAATGTGGTAGTATACAAATGTGTATCATCAACCCACTCTCAACAATACTAACTTGTGTTGTGTGTTACGTGCAATGCTCTCCTGTATTGCAGAACATGTGAACATTGAAGTTTGTCACTTTCCCCATTGGATAGAGGACAGGAATGAATAAATTACTTACCAATAATACAGGTTCTCCTAATGCTTCGTTTTCTGTGCTAAATCCAGTGCTCACCACCCTCATTTTAGATGCTTTTGCTTCACCTGCATTTCGTCCCACAGAAAAAAGGATTACTGATATTAGTCTCTTCCATGAAATTTGTTTACTTCATTTCAGGCATTAAAATACAGAACAATGTTCTTTTATGAAAGTAAGGAAATACAGAATTCCAAATTACAGAACTGACACGGCAAGTTAAATTTGCTGCCTCATAATATTATATTCCCCAAGCAGATTTTCTGAAACCATATTTGTGGTACTCCACACACATTTTCAGTCAGAATTTGAGTACACTGTGATATCTACAAATTTAAATAACATTTATAAGTATATTTGCAATTTTCCTTGTATTTAATTATAATTAATTCACTGAAAAAAAAACAACAAAAAAACTAGCATATCTGTGATGAGCTTTTGCTAAGGACACACTCTAAATTTCACATTTGTTTTGCAGTGAAGTGCTTAAGGCCCTTTCATCACATCCCAGTGTAAGTGCGAGGGTTGGAACTTACAGTGGCAACACTACTGTGGAGACACTAACGCATTACATTCATCCAAAGCAGACCATCAATGAACAGTATTACTGTTCATTTTTGGAGCATAGCCTGCAACCAGCATCGCTAAAGAAGGAGCGACACTTTCTACACAACCCAACCATAATTTTGCACAACAATGCACAGGCACATAGGGTGCAAGTTCTGGCTGCTCTGTTCAGTCGGTGGAACTCGGACTTAATGTACCGTCCACCATACTCCCCAGTCACAAGTCCTTGTGACTTTGATTTGATTCTGAAGATGAAGGAACCACTTTGTGGCTTTCACTTCAGAACTGTTACAGCGATTAGACAGGCAGTACACCACTCCATTCACACCATCAACAGAACAGGCTCTTCCAACAGTATACTACGCCTTCCGCATAGCTGGCAACAGGGGATACACGATGCTGGTGACTACTTAGGTCAGGTGCAAACGCGCAACTCTTTCATATCAGTTGTGAACAAATAGTTGCCACTATTTAACATTGTGTTATTAAACAAAATGTTTAATTTTATGCCCCCATCATTTGAGAAAACTAGTAAGAGCTATTGTGATATGTCTTGTCTAATGTGTTACTACAATCAAAAATATTTGGAATTTAGTAAAACAAAACAAAAATCATAAACCATATCTCCAGTTTCCCCCAGTGGTCAATAGTGACATATAATATATTTAACTTGAATAAATAAGTTTCTGGTTTTAACAAGAAATAATTTCCTTCCTTTAATGCACACCTAATGTAATTCAAGATTGATAAGAATTGCACTCGCAACGACTTTAGATCAGGGGGAATGGTGCCCAAGTTTCCACAAAGATACTGAAATTCAATTAATAATAGCTGAGTGTCTCACCTCAACATCAGTGGTAATGTTTTGAGCTTCTAGTAATTAGCTTCTCCACTCAGTTGATGCCAAAAACTTTAGCTAAACAGATGGCATGATCAAACACCTGAAAGATCTCACATAGAACTCCCCATACCACAAGATGTTTCAGCTGACAAATTTAGCTTACTGAGAGTTTAAACAGCAATGGCAAGTGTACCAAAGTGAGCATCAGTTGGTATTGCAGTGTCAAACTGAGCATTCCAGTGGGTATCAGATGTGGAATATAGTGTTTCAGAATTCCCTAATAATGTGGACTGCTACTGAACTTGTTTTAAATGTCAGATCTCTCCAAATGAAGTATACAGTAATGGCAACACTCAGTCACATAAGGTTAAGAAAAGCACATAAAGAAAATTTCACAAGAGGATTTCACTGAAGAAAATGTCAGAGCAACTTCATATGATCCTCTAATATTACTTCCCTTGCCATAACCATGTCTTCCGCCCAGGGGGCTCGCCACTCTTTGGCGGGTTTGTGCTTCGCTACCATGGGGCCCCAGCATTATCAATGTCTTTTTCCCTTCTGTTCTGCACGTCTGTTGTCTTGTTATTCTTTGCACTCTCCCTTGGGGAACATTTATTTCTTGTTACTGGGAATGTTCCTCATTGCTTGTCGCTGACATAAGAACCGTCTCACCACTTTTTTTCATTTCCTTTCCATTTCTTCATTTCCCTCCCCCCTCTCGTTCCTCTGATTTGGCTTTTGAGGTTAATCTCCTGCTCCTCCTCCTCCTCCTCCTCCTCCTCCTCCTCCTCCTCCTCTGTGTGCTCCTGATCGCTAGCACATGTATCCGACATGTAACATGTGACTTGGTACTGCATAATTCACAGGTCGACAGGAAGGGTTCGCACATAAACCCTGGTACAGGCCAGGCCCAGGGAGGGGTGATTGCCTGCGCTGCAACCTTCCCAAATTGCTGATTGGGCCATCTGTAAGGTGTTCAGTAGGTGTGACCTGAGGTGCAACCAATCACCTAAGGCGGGTGTGCTCCCTTGTGAAGGTGGCCCCCCAGTTCGAAGGAGCGTGCCATTGGAGACGCTATCAGTCATTCAGGATTTTGTCACAATGAGCCAGTCATCTTCACAATAAGTGTATACAAAAACCTAGACAGAATGAGGCTAATGATTCAATGACCTTTCCAGCTGCACCACGGTACCTCGTGGTCTCGCATACTGAAGACAATCAGCCCTTTGCCATGATACATCTGTTCTTTATTCATAAGTGTATTTATGCAGTTGTTAACACTGTGAATCCTGCTCTCATTTATGGAATGGCTCTTTGCTTTGAGACCAATTCTGATTTTGAAGCACAACAATTGCTTCCGCCTCACTTCTCCACACCTATCCTGTTCATGTCCAGGCCCATAGAACTGAATACTTCCATTGGTGCTATTTACACTAGGCTGCTCTGTGGTCTGATTGAGGCTGAAATCCAATCTTACCTCTCTGATCATGGTATCATAGCTGTCCATCACCCAGCAAAATGTGTAACCTGTGGCAGGGATGTGCATGAGGGCAACTGTCTGCCCCCTTCTCCCCACTGTATAAACTGCAATGGTGGCCATGCCACCTCCTCTCTAGATTGTCCCATGTATCTTGAAGAGTGGGCTATCTGGGAGATCTGGGTAAAGGAAAAAGTGTCTTAGTTGCTTGTAAGTTCTTGGCTAATCGGAAACTGTACAGTCTCCCATCTGGTACCTACAGTTTTTTCTTTTTACCCCTCGATCCATGAAGGACATGGCCATGCAGACATGAGATGTCAAGTTCAGCTATCGGGTTGTGAAATCGCCCAGTTCAAAGGTAGCATCCCCATCTGCTGTCCAGCTGTGCATCAAGCCATCAAACTCACCTTCTACACAACCAGTAGGCTCGGAGGGATGGGATGAGTACTCTCCCGTGAAGACTTCCTCCGTCCCTCCAGCCAGACAACAACTGATTCTTCTTCTGCTAATTGGAAAGTCTTGAAGTCTACCAAAGGCAAATGGCCTTATCCTTCTCAGACTCAAAGATCCTCTTTGACAGTGTTGCCACATGAAGTCTTTGTCCAGATGGTCTCTGTGTTGCTGGTGCGCACTGCCAAAAGCTTTCCTGTGTTGCACTCTACATACCGACATCACAAGCATACTGATGCTTCAGTGGACCCCACGGAGCAGGATCCTCCTGTTTTTGTGCCCTGTGGCAGCGACTATTTGCAGGCTGTCACTCGGTAGTCGCTGAGGTTATGCCCTTTCATCTCTTCTTTATCATGACTCTCCTCCAATGAAAAGTTTGTGACCTTTTGTCCCACAAAGAGGGCTTGTGGCTACTCTTAGCAACACAGCATCCCCTTGTACTCTGCCTTCAGGAAACACAATTGTGTCCTCACGACTGCTTTGAGCTTTCACATTTCTTCCCAGTTCCTTTTAACGTTTCCCTGGGTGTCATGCTGGTCATACTGGATGATGATCATAGTCAACCTAATTAACTGATTACCCATCTTCAAGCTGTTGCAGTTCACCTTTTCCTTCCTCACCTGACTTTTTCCCTTCTAGCATTTATGTCCCTCCGTCATTTAATGTCATCAGGGCAGGCTTCCTTCATCTTTTTGGGCAGGTACCTCACCCATTTCTGCTACTTGGTGACATAAATGTGCATCATCATCTTTGAGGTTCTCACAGAACCCGTCAGAGGGGTGCCCTCTTGGCTGATCATCTTAATAAAGTCAACCTCTTCTGCCTTAGAACTGGAGCACCCATATTCCTTTCTGACTCTTCACACATCTATTCCCATTTGGACCTATCCTTCTGCACTGCCCAGTTTGCCCATCAACTTGAGTGGTACATTATTTCTGACACCTACTCAAGCCCAATTTCCCATGTGCTATCAATTTGCTGAATCCTACCCCACTTGCGTGCACACCCAAATCGCAGCTTACTAAGGCCAACTGGAGTCTTCACTCCTACCTGCCGACCTATGAAGAACAGGAATTGCCAGGTGTGATGACCATAAGGACTTATAAACATTAACCTTACTGCTGCAGAATGTCCCATTCCTCACACTTCGTCTTTATCTCGTTGTGTCCTAGTCCCTCGGTGAACTGAGGCAAGCTGCAATGCAATTTGCACACAGAGATGTACCCTCTGCCTTTTTGAAAGTAATCCTACGATGGCTAACTGTTCATTGTAAACAAATGTGTGCAGACTGTTGTCACATTCTTTAGGATAGCAAAATAAACTTTATGATTTAATTCACTAGATATTTTAATAGTTGTCCACATTCAGATGTTGCAGCACCTTACTCTTATGGACAAGCCCTTTCTGCTTAACACATACAATTGCATCTGGGCATAGGGCATGTTTCCTGGATACTGGTGTGAAGCCACTGTCATGCCCATACCTAAGCACAGTGAGGACAAACAGTTCCCTTCTAGCCACCACCTCATCTCTCTTACCAGCTGCATTTTCAAGGTGATGGAACATAGGATTCATACATGGCTGGTATGGTGGCTCGTGTCTCACAATTTACTTATGATTGCCCAGTGTGGATTTTGAGCATGGTATTCTGTCATTGACCATCTCATTACTTAGTCCACCCATGTCATGAATGGTTTTCTGCAGAAATCCCAGACTGTGACCATATATTTAGATTTTGAGATGGCCTAAGACAGCTCCACACACTTTATAGGTTGGGCTTCCATGGCCACCTGCCCTGTTTCCTCAAGTAAGTTTTTAAAGACAGTGTTTTCAAGGTGAGTGTGGGTCCTGCCTTGTCGGACACCTTTATCCAGGACAGTGTTCCATTCTTTGTGTCGTCCACTTTGCTATTGCCATTAACTCAATAATCGCCTGCCTCCCACTGGGCATCTCCAGCTCACTTTTTGTTGACGATTTTGCCATCTGTTTAAGTTCTCCACTGAGCTGGGTCACTGAGCAGTGTCTTCAGTGATGTCTTGATCATCTTTACTCCTGGAGTGTTGCTAATGGCTTTAAGTTTTAACTGACAAAACTGTCTGCACGAATTTCTGGCGGAACAAATGGTTTCTATGTCCATTTTTATATCTTGGGCCTCTTGTCCTTTCATTCATTGAAACTGTGAAATTCCTGGGGCTCATGCTCAATAGGAAACACTCTTGGTCCTCCCATGTGTCTTACCTGGCAGCCTGCTGTGTGTGGTTCCTCAATATCCTAAAAGTCCTCTATGGTACTTCCTGGGGTTCTGATCGAACCACCCTCCTCCACTTGTTCCGGTCCATTGTCCGTTCAAAATTCGACTGTGTGTTTTGTTTATGCATCTGCACATCCATCTATCTTACGACTTCTCAGCACTATCCACCACCATGACATTAATTTGGCCATTGGTGCCTTTTACACTAGCGCAATTGTGTCTGTATGCTGAAGCAGCTGAAGTACCACTGTTCTACCGCCGTTACTTTCTCCTCAGCAGGTATGCGTGCCGTTTGTTTGTTATGTGTGGCCACCCATCCTATGCCTCCTTCTTTGATGATATCTTTGATCGCCAATATTGTTTGGGTCCCTATCCCGGAGTCCAATTTTGGCACTTGCTTAGTGAGCTTAACTTGACACTACCTGTAACTTTCCCAGTTGGAGTGCACCCTTCGCCACCACAGCTTCATGAAGTGGCCCATGTTAACCTTGGCATTCATTCACTTCCAAAGGTCACTACTCCAGCCTCGTTCTATCAGCTTCAGTGTTATGACCTATGCATGGAATTCTGCAACAGTTCCTTTGCGTACACTGATGGCTCTGTCAGACCATGGTGTTAGGTGTGCCTTCATTATTGGCACCCACATCTTTAGATATCAGCTTCTGGCACACTTCTCAGTATTTATAGCAGAGCTCTTTGCCCTGTATCAGGTGACGGAGTACATCCAGTGACACGGGCTTTCAATTGTTCTCTGCTCAGACAATCTCAGTTCCCTTTTTCTTTTCTTTCAATTTTTCCCAGGCTCTTCAACAATTCTGCTGGCAAATAATCAATTCCATATGCCTTCCTATTCATCATCTCCTTCAGCACCTTTTCTACTTCTGCTTCCAAGACTGTGAATCCCTTCCGATCTTCCGGCACATATTGTGCCCTGTACACCAACCATCCCTTAGTGCAATGGGTCCAGGGTAACTGTCACTTCCTCACTCCTTGTGGAGCCACTGTAATGTTTATGTGGGTTCCTGGTCATCTTAGTCTGCCAGGAAATGCAGCTGCTGACACTGCTGCCAATGCTGCAGTCCTCATGCCTCAGCCCACTAGTTCCTATATTCTTTCCAATGATATCTGTGTTGCTGTCAATCAGTCGGTGCTTTTTCCATTGGTCCTCCCTTCATGGGAATAAGCTCAGTATTAGTAAGCCTCTCCCAGGAGCTTGGACAACCACCTCCCAGCCCTCCTACAGGAGGAGGTCATTTTAACTAGGTTTCATATTCATCATTAGTGTTGTGCCAAAAGGAAGGTTTTCACATTGTAGTTCTCCAGGCTGTCCGGTCTTCTGTGTTCCTCTTCAAGTCCGCATTATTTCCTCTCCCGTTCGTCATGTATCATCTTCTATCTCCTCCTTCCACTGTCTTCTCCCACAAACTAGTCCTTCCAAAGCATCTGCTAGAAAGTGCTCCCTTCTGCGTGAAGTCCCAACAAGTTCTTTTCCTTTCTCTTATAACCTTCAGCAGACATCCTCTCTCACTAACCCTCTCCAATACTCTTTGATTACTCACACTTTCATCCAGTTTTTTCTCTCCATTCTACTCCACACCAACATCTCAAATGCTTATAACCTTTTTTCATCCTACCATCTCAGTGTCCATGTTTTTGCCCTATACTCCAGAGAAAACATTTGCCAAGCATTTTCCTTAGACCTGTACCTAATTTGCCACATAATCCTCTGTTTTCTTTTGAATGTATCCTTCACTATGGCAATTAGAGTTTTCATCTCCTGGTGACATCTGAAGTCTTCAATTATTGTGCTTCCAAGACATGTAAATGCACTTACTTGGCTAATGGTAGTGTCCTATTTTAATATTTGACAGTCTGTGTCTTGCACTGATGACCATACTCTTTGCTTTTTCTGTGTTTATTTGCATCCCATATTCCACACAAGCTTCATACAGATCTTTCAGCATATTATTCACTGTCCACTCGCTGTCTACCACTAATTCCATGTCATCAGCAATTCTATTCTCTTTCCACCAATACATATTCTTCTTTCGTATTTAAGACTTATGCAAAAATCTCTTAAAGGTATGCATTAAACAGCAGTGGGGAAAGGCAACAACCTTGTCTAACACCTTGTCCAATGCTGCTTCCTTCGGACATTTCATTTCCAATCCTTATTCTTACTCTCTTGTGTAAATACAGATTCTTTATCAGTTGTCTGTCTGTCTGTCCAATCTGCTCCTTTCTTCTTGAAGATGTCCAACAACTTGTTCCACTGAACTCTGTCAAAAGTTGTTGTCTAAATCTATAAAAACAGCAAAGATTTCTCTACCGTTCTCCATATATCTTTCCGCTATAGTTCTTAGCAGACCAATAGCATCTCTTGTTCCTTTTCCTATTCTAAATCTGAATTGCTCCTCTGCTGTCCCTCTATCCAGCTAGCCGTATAGCCTTCTGTTAAACACTCTCAGCAACACATTAGCTGCATGAGAAATTAGACTGATTGTCCTATGTTCTTTGCATTTTTTACTGTTTCTCTTTTTCTCTAATAGTATCATAACTGTTGCAAGGTAGTCCTCAGGCCATTCCCCTTTCTCATATATCTCATTACAGACGTAGACCTTTTCTTTTCTTGCCTTGTTTCCCAAAATCTTAAACAGTTCTGCTGGCAAATCATCAATTCCACATGCCTTCCTATTCTTCATCTCCTTCATCTCCTTCCACTTCTAAGACTGTGAATCCCTTTCAATCTTCTGGCATATATTGCTCCTCTTTAACTTAATTTCATTTTGTTTTTCATACCTCTTATACAGACATTCAATATAATCTTGCCATCTGTTCAAAGCCTCCTGAGTTTCTTCTGCTAGAGTACCATCTGCTCTTTCTATTTCCATCTTATTCCTCTTTCTCTTATGTTCAAAACCTCTCTCACTAGCCAGTCTATACATCGTTTTATACTTCCCTCTTTCTCCATTTTCTCTATTTTGTTGCATTTCTGTGTTATCCATTTTTCCCTTGCTTCTTCAGTTTCCTGTACCTATTTCAGTTCCTACATTTTTCCACATTCTCCGTTCTTCTATCTTTTTTCAACATGTCTTCTGTTACCCATTCTTTCCTGGTACTTTGGGATGCTCTAATCCTAGTACTTCTTAGGCAGAGTCCATGAGTCCTTCCCTCATTTTTATTCATTTGTCATTAACACTTTCATCAACACTACCTCTTTCATATTTTTCCATCAATCTGTTTTCTAAATCTGATGCCTTTCCTACCTCTTTGAATCTTTCTATGTTTATTTTACCTTTTGCTTTACCTCTCTAGACATTTATCAACTTCATTTGCATTTCTCCCACTACTAGGTTGTGGTCTGAATTTATATCCGCTCCTGGATAAGCTTTGGCATTCTTCAAACAGTTCCTAAACTCTTTTGTGTCAGGATGTAGTCCAACTGATATCTTTCCCTATTCAAATTTGATAGCCATGTGTAACATCTCCTTTTGTGGTGTTCAGATAATGTGTTAGTCCACTACTAATGAATTATCTTTACAGAAACTCATAGGTCACTCACCTCTAATTTCACATTGCTAATTCAAATTTTCCTACTGTATATTCATCTCTTCCTCTACCTACCACTGCATTCCAGTCCATCCTTGATGATGAAGCAGGCATTTCTATTTTCTTCATTGATGAGTTCTTGTGTTTCCTCAAAATATTCTTCACAAACATGTGGTTCCTGAAGAGGGGCAGCAGCCTTTTCAGTAGTTGCAAGGGCAACAGTCTGGATGATTGACTGATCCAGCCTTGTAACACTAATCAAAACGGCCTTACTGTGCTGGTACTGCGACCAGCTGAAAGCAAGGGGAAACTACGGCTGTAATTTTTCCTGAGGGCACGAAGCTGTACTGTATGGTTAAATGAAGATGGCGTCCTCTTGGGTAAAATATTCCGGAGGTAAAATAGTCCCCCATTAGGATCTCCGGGCGGGGACTACTCAAGAGGATGTCGTTATCAGGAAAAACAAAACTGGCATTCTACGGATCGGAGCGTGGAATGTCAGATCCCTTAATCAGGCAGGTAGGTTAGAAAATTTAAAAAGGGAAATGGATAGGTTAAAGTTAGATATAGTGGGAATTAGTGAAGTTCAGTGGCAGGAGGAACAAGACTTCTGGTCAGGTGACTACAGGGTTATAAGCACAAAATCAAATAGGGGTAATGCAGGAGTAGGTTTAATAATGAATAGGAAAACAGGAATGCAAGTAAGGTACTACAAACAGCATAGTGAATGCATCACTGTGGCCAAGATAGATACGAAGCCCACGCCTACTAGAGTAGTAAAAGTTTATTTGCCAACTAGCTCTGCAGATGATGAAGAAATTGAAGAAATGTATGATGAATAAAAGAAATTATTCAGATAGTGAAGGGTGACAAAAATTTAATAGTCATGGGTGACTGGAATTAAAGAGTAGGAAAAGGAACAGAAGGAAACAAAGTAGGTGAATATGGATTGGGGCTAAGAAATGAAAGAGGAAACCACCTGGTAGAATTTTGCGAAGAACATAACTTAATCATAGCTAACACTTGGTTCAAGGATCATGAAAGAAGGTTGTATACATGGAAGAACCCTGGAGATACTAAAAGGTATCAGATAGATTATATAATGGCACGACAGAAATATAGGAACCAGGTTTTAAATTGTAAAACATTTCCAGGGGCAGATGTGTATTCTGACCACAATCTATTGGTTATGACCTGTAGATCAAAACTGAAGACACTGCAAAAAGGTGGGAATTTAAGGAGATGGGACCTGGATAAACTGAAAGAACCAGAGATTGTAGAGAGTTTCAGGGAAAGCATAAGGGAACAATTGACAGGAATGGGGGAAAGAAATACAGTAGAAGAAGAATGGGTAGCTTTGAGGGATGAAGTACTGAAGGCAGCAGAGGATCAAGTAGGTAAAAAGACAAGGGCTAGTAGAAATCCTCAGGTAACAGAAGATATATTGAATTTAATTGATGAAAGGAGAAAATATAAAAATGCAGTAAATAAAGCAAGCAAAAAGGAATACAAAAGTCTCAAAAATGAGATTGACAGGAAGTGCAAAATGGCTAAGGACAAATGTAAGGATGTAGAGGCTTATCTCACTAGGGATAAGATAGATACTGCCTACAGGAAATTTAAAGAGACTTGGAGATAAGAGAACCACTTGCATGAACATAAAGAGCTCAGATGGAAACCTAGTTCTAAGCAAAGAAGGGAAAGCAGAAATGTGGAAGGAGTATATAGAAGGTCTATACAAGGGCGATGTACTTGAGGACAATATTATGGAAATGGAAGAGGATGTCGATGAAGATAAAATGGAGATAAGATACTGCGTGAAGAGTTTGACAGAGCACTGAAAGACCCGAGTCGAAACAAGGCCCTCGGAGTAGACAACATTCCATTGGAACTACTGACCGCCTTGGGAGAGACAGTCCTGACAAAACTCTACCATCTGGTGAGCAAGATGTATGAAACAGGTGAAATACCCTCAGACTTCAAGAAGAATATAATAATTCCAATCCCAAAGAAAGCAGGTGTTGACAGATGTGAAAATTACCGAGCTATCAGTTTAATACATCACAGCTGCAAAATACTAACACACATTCTTTACAGAAGAACGGAAAAACTAGTAGAAGCCTACCTCGGGGAAGATCACTTTGGATTCCGTAGAAATACTGGAACACGTGAGGCAATACTGACCCTACGACTCATCTTAGCAGCTAGATTAAGGAAGGGCAAACCTATGTTTCTAGCACTTGTGGACTTGGAGAAGACTTTTGACAATGTTGAATGGAATACTCTCTTTCAAATTCTGAAGGCGGCAGGGGTAAAATACAGGGAGCAAAATTCTATTTACAGTTTGTACAGAAACCAGATATCAGTAATAAGAGTCGATGGACATGAAAGGGAAGGCAGTGGTTGAGAAGGGAGTGAGACAGGGTTATAGCCTGTCCCCGATGTTATTCAATCTGTATATTGAGCAAGCAGTGAAGGAAACAACAGAAAAATTTGGAGTAGGTATTAAAATCCATGGAGAAGAAATAAAAACTTTGAGGTTCGCCGATGACATTGTAATTCTGTCAGAGACAGGAAAGGACTTGGAAGAGCAGTTGAACGGAATGGACAGTGTCCTGAAAGGAGGGTATAAAATGAACATCAGCAAAAGCAAAACGAGGATAATGGAATGTAGTCAAACTAAATCGGGTGATGCTGAGGGATTTTGATTAGGAAATCAGACATTTAAAGCAGTAAAGGAGATTTGCTATTTGGGGAGCAAAATAACTGATGATGGTCAAAGTAGAGAGGATATAAAATGTAGACTGGCAATGGCAAGGAAAGTGTTTTGTGAAGAAGAAAAATTTGTTATCATAGAGTATAGATTTGTCAGGAAGTCGTTTCTGAAAGTATTTGTTTGGAGTGTAGCCATGTATGGAAGTGAAACATGGATGATAAATAGTTTGGACAAGAAGAGAATAGAAGCTCTTGAAATGTGGTGCTACAGAAGAATGCTGAAGATTAGATGGGTAGATCACATAACTAATGATGAAGTATTGAATAGAATTGGGAAGAAGAGGAATATGTGGCACAACTTGACGAAAAGAAGGGACTGGTTAGTAGGACATGTTCTGAGGCATCAAGGGATCACAAATTTAGCATTGGAGGGCAGCATGGAGGGTAAAACTCGTAGAGGGAGACCAAGAGATGAATACACTAAGCAGATTCAGAAGGATGTAGGTTGAGGTAGGTACTGGGGGATGAAGAGGCTTGTACAGGATAGAGCAGCATGGAGAGCTGCATCAAACCAGTCTCAGGACTGAAGTCCACAACAACAACGACAACGACAACAACAACAACAACAACAATATTCTTCAACTTTCCCTAATGCTGGCTGGTTGAAATATATATCTGTATTAACGCCAAATCTTTTGAACTACCCTTCAGTCATATCATCAGTCTTCCATCAATATATTGTACCTTCATTACGTTTTTCACCTTTTGTCCTATCAATATGTCTATTTAGTTTTCATCACTCTTGATTTCCCCTGAGTAAAAGAGCTTATAATCTCCACTTCCAAAATCCCCATTCTTTGCCCATCTCATTTCACATAAACCAAGGGCATCTAATCTGTTGCTTTCATCTCCTGTTTTGCATTCTCTAGCTTTCCTGCTTTTCATATTGGGCACTGCCTTTTTAGTCATAGTCATATGATAAGGGCTGCTGCCCCACCACTATGTACAGCTGTCTCCTACTTACTGACGGGATGTTCATTTTTGAACAATTTATGTTCCCGTTTGGGTTTCCCATCCAAGACGATTTAGCAAATGAGGTGTAGGCTATCAACAGAGTTTCACTTTTTATCCACTAAAGCAATATGGTGAAGGTCCTCTGTTTCTGTAAGGTGTCTTCTGTAGCCCATTCTCCATGCCCATGCTTTTAGCTGTCTTGTTCTATATCATTTGGGATTGATGTTCAGTGGTGCAACTCCTCTGTTTTTGTGTTTCATAGTTGCAACGTGGGTGCTTATGACCTCCGGTGTTTTATGTTTCCTAAAACAAAACAAAACAATCATGTCTGTGGCATTCATTAGTAGGAATTGAATGTTCCACATGCGTTGATTGAAATATGTGTGAAATAGTATTTCTTGTTTTCTGATTACAATCTACAAATTCCAAAAATCAGTCATGTGTTTGACATTTATCACTCTCCTTATCACAGAAAAGGTAATTCAGGGTGAATATTGTTTTCCAGTGTGATTTGAATCAGGAATGGCAGCAACAGTAATTGAGAAATATGTTTTTTTTTCTCTCTGTTCCAATACGGCACCAGTGACATGACAACCAGAAATAGGTTCATTGTGAGCATCACATATCAGATAATGCACATGTAAACACTTTCCACGCACTTGTTGGCATCTGACCATGCTTATGTATTCGATTATTGTTTGTATCTTCAATTTTCTGAGCTGAACCTTTGCATGCCAAGCCTCTTCAACCAATAAATAATATCGCATCAAGTAACATGAGAGCTCCAATGCAAGTTGGCTATTCTACAGATGAACAGAAAGCATTACCTCTCCATTACCAAGCACTCTTTCATGTCATTTCATACCTTCACTTTCATGATTCTTCCGTGAAAAGTATTTACAAATGCAGGTATTCCATTTGATGTTTGCTCTTGAATGAAAAATATATTCTATGTACTTGTTTTTCATTCATTGAGGATGTTTAGAATTTCAAAACTGAATACCTTTGTACTGCCTATTAGAGTAGAAACTGAAATGAAATATTGGGGGTGTGAATCTAGTTTATCACAAGCTGTAGCTGATAATTTCAGCACTACCCTATGAACTATTTGCTACTAAGATTTTCAGAGGCTCCCTTAAACCTTCTGTGAACCATTGGACTTAAGGGACCTGCCAGAATGTTTGTTTCACAGTCCTTACATCTGAAGGAATGTCTAATTTCTGTGTGGCATTGTGATGTGTTGAGTTTTAATACTATTTGACCACAGAGGCTGACAGCTGGTGTTAGAAATGTATATTTCTGCTGTATTTCTACAAAACCGAGCACTGTATGTTTTGTGGAAGGAGCTTCTTATCTTTCCCTTCTTTGTGGGTGGCAAAGTCAGTGAAGGTATTATACTACAATATTTGCTACACTTCTAGTCATGGATATATATGTTCACTGATGACTTATTATGGAAGAGAACTTATGTCTGTGTCTTGTAAGTACACTGTTCAGAAAAATTAACATTCTGACCATTTCTTTACATCAAAAACTGTTCCTACATTTCTCATAGCTACCACAGCTAACACTAAGTAACAATGGCTGGACATGTCTGGCATTGCGGTAATAGGTTATAAAAACCAACCTTGCTAATTAACCCATGTGTCTATTAATGAAAACCATGTGAAAGTCCTGACTGTAGTTTTAGATTAGCCCTCACAAATGTACAGATACTGTACTCCAATGTACTATTTTTTTCTTTCTTCTTATGAGATGGTGTAGTGGAGACAATTGTATTTTTCCATTATTTTGTCTTGGATGTCATGGTAGTTTCTTGGAATTGCATCAGTCTTGACAGTCCTTTATGGAGCAGTCTTTTGAATAATGGGTAGGGGTTATGAAGAATCCAATCACAAGAAATAAGATATCTATGATCTACCTTATGATTCATGAGAGCTCATCACCTCTGAAATGAAGACGTTGGGAGTAAGTAGTATAGTAGTAACAACTGACGCACATAGGATAAAAGTGTTCACACATGAGAAAAGAATGGCTGATAAGAAGTATCCAAAGATAATGTACATACAGTAACACTTCTTTCCATCTTGATTTATCTGGGATGCCACTGGATTTGCTCACAAAATTTTTCCAATTTTGCCTTTCATATACATCTACATTTACATTTATATTCCACAAGCCACCCAACGGTGTGTGGCAGAGGGCACTTTACATGCCACTGACATTACCTCCCTTTCCTCTTCCACTCGCGTATGTTTCGCGGGATGTATGACTGCCGGAAAGCCTCCATGCGCCCACGAATCTCTCTAATTTTACATTCATGATCTCCTTGGGAGGTATAAGTAGGGGGAAGCAATATACTAGATACCTCATCCAGAAACACACCCTCTCAAAACATGGACAGCAAGCTACACCGTGATACAGAGCGCCTCACTTGAAGAGTCTGCCACTTGCATTTTCCAAAAACATCTCTGTAATGCAATCATACTTATCAAATAACCCTGTGATGAAATGCACCACTCTTCTTTGATCTTCTCTATCTCTGTCAACCCGACCTGATACGGATCCCACACTGGTGAGCACTAATCAAGTATAGGCCAAACAAGTGTTTTGTAAGCCACCTCCTTTGTTGATGGACTACATTTTCTAAGGACTCTCCCAATGAATCCCAACCTGGCACCCACCTTACCAACAATTAATTTTATGTGATCATTCTGCTTCAAATCATTCTGCACGCATACTCAAATATATTTTTCAGAAGTATCTGCTACCAGTGTTTGTTCCACTGTAATATAATCGTACAATAAAGGATCCTTCTTTCTATGCATTCACAATATATTACATTTGTCTATGTTAAGGGTTAGTGGCCACTTCCTGCACCAAGTGCCTATCCACTGCATATCTTGATGTGTTGGCAGAAGAGCCAACACCGTGTTGCTAGAGGAGGCCGTTTAATTACACGCAGACTGGCGTGTGGTCTGGAATAGGTCAGAGAAATAAGACTAGAAAAACAGGAGGTAACTGGTATAATACTTAACTTTAATCCACAATTGGTGAACATCAGTCTGACGGTACTGGCATCACAAGTTAAATATCTATTGATAATGACGTCTTGCTAGGTCGTAGCAAATGACGTGGCTGAAGGCTATGCTAACTATCGTCTCGGCAAATGAGAGCGTAATTTGTCAGTTAACCGTCGCTAGCAAAGTCGGCTGTACAACTGGGGTGAGTGCCAGGACGTCTCTCTAGACCTGCCGTGTGGTGGCGCTCGGTCTGCAATCACTGACAGCGGCGACACGCGGGTCCGGCGTATACTAGCGGACCGCGGCCGATTTAAAGGCTACCACCTAGCAAGTGTGGTGTCTGGCGGTGACACCACATATCTTCCTGCATTTTCTGCAATATTCTAATATTGCGACTTCTCTGTATACTACAGCATCATCCGCGAAAAGCTGCATGGACCTTCAGACACTATCTACTAGGTCATTTATATATATATATATTGTGAAAAGAAATGGTCTCACAACACTCCCCTGTGGCACGCCAGAGGTTTCTTTAACGTCTGTAGGTGTCTCCATTGAGAACAACATGCTGTGTTCTGTTTGCTAAAAACTTTTCGATCCAGCCACACAGCTGGTCTGAGATTCCATAGGCTCTTACTTTATCAGGCGACAGTGTGGAAGTGTATCGAACACCTTCTGGAAGTCAAGGAAAATGGCATCTACCTGGGAGCCTGTATCTAATATTTTCTGGGTCTCGTGAACAAATAAAGCGAGTTGGGTCTCACATGATCGCTGCTTCTGGAACCCATGTTCATTCCTACAGTGCAGTTTCTGGGTTTCCAGAAGTGACATGATACACGAGCAAGAAACATGTTCTAAAATTCTTCAACAGATCGATGTCAGAGATATAGGTCTACAGTTTTGCACTTCTGCTCGACAACCCTTCTTGAAATCTGGGACTACCTGTGCTCTTTTCCAATCATTTGGAACCTTCCATTCCTCTAGAGACTTGCAGTACATGAATGTTAGAAGGTAGGCAGGTTCTTTCGCGTACTCTGTGCAGAATCGAATTGGTATTCCTTCATGTCCAGTGGACTTTCCTCTGTTGAGTGATTTCAGTTGCTTTTCTATTCCTTGGCCACTTATTTCGATGTCAGCCATATTTTCATACGTGCAAGGATTTAGAGAAGGAACTGCAGGGAAGTCTGCCTCTGTGAAACAGCTTTGTAAAAAGGTGTTTAATATTTCAGCTTTACGTGTGTCATCATCTGTTTCAATACCATCACCATCCCAGAGTGTCTGGATATGCTGTTTCAAGCCACTTACTGATTTAACATAAGACCAAAACTTCCTAGGGTTTTCTGTTAAAGTTGGTACATAGAATTTTACTTTCGAATTCACTGAACGCTTCACGCATAACCCTCCTTACGCCAACTTTGACATCATTTAGCTTCTGTTTGTCTGAGAGGTTTTGGTTCGTTTACACTTGCAGTGAGGCTCTTTGCTTTCGCCATAGTTTCCTAACTTTGTCGTTGAACCATGGTGGGTTTTTCCTGTCCCTCAGAGTTTTACTCTGCATGTACCTGTCTGAAACACATTTTACGATTGCATTGAACATTTTCCATAAACACTCAACATTGTCAGTGTCGGAACAGAGATTTTTGTTTTGATCTGTTAGGTAATCTGAAATCTGCCTTCTATTACTCTTGCTAAACAAATAAACCTTCCTCCATTTTTTTTATATTCCTATTTACTTCCATATTCAGGGATGCTGCAATGGCTTTATGATCACTGATTCCCTGTTCTGCACTTGCAGAGTCAAAAAGTTCAGGTCTGTTTGTTATCAGTAGGTCCAAACTGTAATCTCCATGAGTCAGTTCTCTGTTCAATTGCTCGAGGTAATTTTCGGATAGTGCACTCAGTATAATGTCACTCAATGCTCTGTCCCTACCATCCGTTCTAAACATCTGAGTGTCCCAGTCTATATCTGGTAAATTGAAATCTCCACTTAAGACTATAACATGCTGAGGAAATTTATGTGAAAGGTATTCCAGATTTTCTCTCAGTTGTTCTGCCACTAATGCTGCTGAGTCAGAGGTCGGTAAAAGGAGCCAATTATTAGCCTAGCTCGGTTGTTGAGTGTAACCTCCACCCATAATAATTCACCGGAACTTGTAACGTAGGCGTGGGGCACACAATACTCTTGAAAGCCTGTATTATGGTAAGTGAGCGGCGTTCACTTTATGAGAAAGAAATTTTGCATAGATATTGACCACGTGTACCTGAATGGTGGCAAATCAGACTTACACCCACTTTGTAATAACAATGATCTGTCAAGTGAGTTCGAAATGCAATTACACATCAGGATGGACCAAAAACAACCCAGAAGATGCTACCAATTAGATAATAATATGGTCAACAGCCTAATTAGGCAATAACTGAGTTTATTCCCTGTACAAGTTGGTAAATATTCGTGCAAAACAACAAGTAGTAACACTTGCATAATATCGTAGAATTTTAGAACCAGAAAATCTATTGAACTGATAGTTTCACATTCTGTACTGATATGGAAAAACCATGAATACATAACACTACACTATAATGTATACTACAAAACTTCGTACTGTCTATTGATCTGATTAAAATCGGGCATAGGTTACCCTAGAATTGAGCTTTCATGCCACACACAAAATGTCAATTTTGATAAAGATAAAACACTGATAAATTTTGACTTTTATATTGACTTTAACTTTTGCTGGTCAAACCAGTTTAGAACACTTCAGAATTCAAATGAATAAAAAAGGTGGGGGGGGGGACCCTGAAACTGTATTTAAAAAAATTGATTACTGAAATTATTATGCGTTCAAGATTTCCAGTATATGAGATACTACTTTCATTTTATTTTTTATTTATTTATTTTTTTCCCCTCTCTCCTTTCTCTCTTATTTACTGTTTATCTAAATACCTTTATATCTGTCTCGAAATAATTAATCTTCATTACTATATCAATATTAAAGTTATCTTTCAATTTCCATAGACCTTCGTAATTCATTAACTGGTTCATTAACAAAACAGTTCTTTAAACACCATTCTAACATAGCTAAGTCTCAAAGTAATTATTATTAACACAAAATTCAATTTTTCATTTCGGGACACTCGGATTGCACAACATTTGGAAAGGACCCTGTTTAGGTTAGTTGTGAGGATAATTAAATGATGGGAAAGTTCTGGTAAAATTTAGGTTATTATTGAACCGTTCACTCTCTGGTCCATACGAATACAGTACTAACAGTTTCAACCTGCTTGTATCGATGCGGCAGTTGGCGGACAGCGAAATGGCAAGGCATGGAGCACACATACAACCACAGCTATGGCTCTTTACGTATCGGCACTTTAATTCTTTATAGCGTCGCAATACTTTACCATTTAGGACCTATGGAATTTGGCCATGCTGTGTGAGCATTGGAATGGCATACCCGAGGCTCAGTGATACTAGATCTTCCAGGAGAGCCTCCTCACTCCAGGAGGAGTTGTTCAAACCGGTGCTAAACTCCAACTAAGCCTGTTGTGGCTTGCAGTGCCCGCGTGCATTTACCCGCGCTCGCCTGCCATCCACCTTTTACCGCTCCCTTACAGACAGGGTATTCACCCAAGGTTTTGCATTCTACATATCCTAACACATTGCCTACGTATGGACCAGATGCACAGTTACAATTTTAAACATCTTACAACAGTCTCAACATTTGTAACATTTCAATTCTATTACAATATTGCTTGACATTTGAAATAAACATTAATATTCACATTGAAACTTATTTACAGTTTTCTTAACATAATGACATGAAACAAAAAAAGAAATGAAATCAGAACATCAATTACACAAGTTTGTCGAAAAATCAGAAGAAAAATAATTATTTATATGTACAATAGTACAGCATCATTGTTGTGACAAACTATTGACTTCTACTTCACTACAGGATAAACTACTACTAACAGTGACAAACACACCACCATTGGTTGCATGCAATCTGTCCTTTCTAAACACCGTCTCTGCCTTTGTAAAAATTTTGGCAAAATTCATCTCTGGCTTCAGCTAGCTTTCCGTACCTATAACGATTTCAGCTTCGGTGCTTTCTATCAATGCTTGAAGTTCTGGTACTTCACCAATGCAACTTCAACAGTTTACAATTAAAATACCGATTTCTGCTTGGTCCCCGCATGTCCTGACTTTGCCCCGCACCCTTTGAGGCTGTTGCCCTTTCTATACTTGCCCGAGGCCATGTAACCTAAAAAACTGCTCAATCCACACCAAACAACCCCTGCTAGCCATGTAGCCACGTGCTGTGTGTAGTGGACTCCTGACCTATCCAGCAGAACCTGAAACCCCACCACCATATGGGGCAAGTCGAGGAATCTGCAGCCCACACGGCGGTCGCAGAACTGTCTCGGCCTCTGATTCAGACCATCCACTCGGCTCTGTACCAAAGGTACGCAGTCAGTCCTGTCGACGATGCTGCAGATGGTGAGCTCTGCTTTCATCTTGCTAGCGAGACCGGCAGTCTTCACCAAATCAGATAGCCACCGGAAGTCAGAGAGGATTTCCTCCAATCCATAGCGACACACATTATTGGTGCCGACATGAGCAACCACCTGAAGATGGGTGCACCCTGTACCCTTCATGGTACCTGGTAGGACCCTTTCCACATCTGGAATGACTCCTCCTGGTATGCACAGGGAGTGCACATTGGTCTTCTTCCCCTCTCTTGCTGCCATATCCCTAAGGGGCCCAATTATGCACCTGATGTTGGAGCACCCAACTACCAGTAAGCCCAAACTATGTGATTGCCCAGATCTTGCAGACTGAGGGGCAATCTCTGGAACAGGACAAGCAGCTATGTCCAGCTGAAGATCAGTATCCGCTGGAGACAGAGCCTGAAACCGGTTCGCCAGACAAACTGGAGAGGCCTTCCGTTCAGCCCTCCGGAATGTCTTTCACCCCCCTGCCACACCTCGAGACGACCTCCCACTCTACCATGGGTGAGGGGTCAATGTGGGCAGTATCCCAGGCAGCTACAGCCATAGTCGCTGGCCGCGGTGGTCTCGCGGTTCTAGGCGCTCAGTCCGGAACCGCGCGACTACTACGGTACTACGGTCCTACGGTCGCAGGTTCGAATCCTGCCTCGGGCATGGATGTGTGTGATGTCCTTAGGTTAGTTAGGTTTAAGTAGTTCTAGGTTCTATGGGACTGATGACCACAGATGTTAAGTCCCATAGTGCTCAGAGCCATTTTGAGCTACAGCAATAGTCAAATTGGGGGATGCGTGGGACGAGCTGGCCGTCCCAGACAAATCCCCATCTGGACCCCTACAGTGATGCCCATTGGCAACAGCTTCAAGCTGTGAGACCAAAGCCAACACTGCCTGAAGCTGGGAGCAAAGGGATGCCAAATCAGCCCGCATCCGAACACAGCAGTCACAGTCCCTATTCATGCTAAGAACATCTGAACTAATCTACAGAGAGCACAAACAATTTGACACAAAATTTAAATGGTTATCAAAATACAAGACTGCCTAGTGAATGCACTAATGCTGCTACTTGCGCACTGCTGACACACTGCTTGGTGGCAGAAGGAGACTTCGCAATTTTACACTATTCAGGTACAAAAACGTGATGCTACAACTCTCAAATACTATAATACACCTGAAATTTATGAATTAAACAATGCAAGTACCCAAAAACGCACAAATAAATTAAGAATTGAACTATGTAACAAATTAGTGAGCTAAGAGTATGAGTTGCTGCTGGCAGCTGCTTATCCAACGGCAGCAGCCTTTCACTACAGCCTGTTACCAGACCAATGTATTTGTCATCCTGCCTCACCTTCCTATAGGGAGTCCAACAGGGAACTCCCTTGCCCAACCTGTCACCTACACTCATGGTCCTATGTACCACCAATTGTGGATGATCCATTCACAAGAAGAGAAATGTGCTCAGGTAGCCATGAACATCAGAACTTTATTGTAATATGGAAGGTAAATCAGTAAACACTTCCGGGCTAAGTTGCCATGGTCGATCTGTAGAACTTCTTCCCCCCTGACGTTTCGTTCTCAACTACAGAGAACATCTTCCGAGGTGAGTCGACTCAACTCGGAAGATGGTCCCCGTAGTTGAGAACGAAACGTCAGGGAGAAGAAGTTCTACAGATCGACCACGGCAAATTAGCCCGGAAGTGTTTACTGATGAAGACGCTGGCCGTGAAAGCCTACATGGAATGATGGAAGGTAAATGATAACTCAGCAAGTGAAACAGCTTCCTAATGAAAGCAATATATGAATACTCCAGACAGGCTGTAAGGTTGTCACTAATGAGAATCATTCTTGAAGGTGCAAGTTGAGCACTGCAATGTGCACTGGTTGTGTCCTATATTCCAATGTTGTGTGCTGTACTCAGGGGTAAAGTTTTCACTGTAACAGCAGCAAAAAATATGAAAACTGTTATTCCCATGGAGGAGATGGCAGTGACATGAAGGAGGTACAGACCTGGAAGAAAAATACAGCAATCAGGCCAGGACATCCTGAAGGAGGGATTATGTGGTGGAATGACACTGGCAGAAAGATACCAGAATGAAGGAATGAAGTGGCACAAGACACACACAAGATAAAACAGGTGAGAATGAGGCAAAGAATCACAGAACATGAGAAAACAAAAGTGTATAGTCATCTGCAACCCAAAGGAAACAGAAGCAATGTTACTTAAACATGGAGCAAAACCATGTAAACTTGGTGTGGATGCACATGAACACAGATAAGTAGGTTACCTGATGGAATACAAGACACTGGTAATAAATTTTCAGAGATGGAAAAGTAAAGAAAAATGCACAAGAAAAGAGATGTTGCCAAGTAGCCAAGAAGAATAGAGCTTCATTGCAACACACATTGTACATGGTAAAGTGCAGCAAATGAAACAGCTTTCTAGTGAAGGCAAGGTAGACATCCTGATCCACTAAAAGATTGGCACTAATATGAGAACTATTGCTGAAGCTTACAGTCCCACACTCTGTCATCTAACATCTGACAATCACTGCTGTAGGCACCATCATTATAGGTTGGACTTGAAATACCAATATTGTGTTACGCACTCCTAGGAATATAGTCATGACACTCCAAAGTAGATAATTGGTGTAATGTCTGGAACTTGGATTGGGTGGTGCTCCACTCTGCAGTGACCTATAAAGACTGACCATTGGAGGAATGCTTGAAAGTTGTCCAGTGTCACATGGCTCATGGATGGAACTACGCCGTGGCTGTCACAGGCAAGATGATATGCACTGAGTTTGGGTTTCAGGCTTCTTAACATGGCAGCAACAGACAGCCGTCTGTTGTGTGGTATAAGGATGGATTTTAAGGCAGCAGCCAGATGCCAAATCACCCACTTGCACCTTAATCCAATTGTGTCTCCTATTCCGTCATGTTGCCATAACCATCCGCTTTTCTTCCTGCCCCACATCTACAAACAATCCAGCTGAGATACACCCCACCCATTTGCCACTCATCCTCCTGGCTGCATGTACTTATCTGTAATTAAAGAAAGGAGAGTTACATTGTATGTGTTTGGTGTGGCAATTTTACTGCGTGAATAGCAAAAATGTTGTAAGCGATAAACATTTATCCTATAACTTTGTGTCAGGTATTCCTGAGAAAAATTCATGATAGTTTGAAATTATGGGTGAAGCATTTTGGTACTTGCTATGTGCTCTCTTTGCAAGAGACTGGATTAATATAGTGTGAGTATATGCCTGCAGTGAGTGAGGCTGCATATACAGTCCTCCTCGCAGTTTGTAACTTTAGAACATGCCACAGTGAGTTAACACTGTAACATAAGGTGGTATGTTTTAATAGGCAGATGACTACAGGCTTTAAAATTTTAAAATTTGTTCAGTAATGTTTTGAAATGTTGACTGTAAATGTTTGTTTGCCACTGAAGGTCTTCAGATAGCCAGCCTCCAACTGGAGTAAAGTTCTGGCTTTCTGGAAGTTTGTTAGTAATGTTGATTCTTGTGCATAATTGAGTAATTATATGCTCATTATTCACTTATCAGTAGGGATTTGAAAATACTGAAATAATTTATTACATTCTCTTTCATTTCATGTTGAAACAATCTTATTTTATTTGGTTGTTTTACTTTTGCAGATAAAATGTTCGTTACATAACTCAAAATTTCTTTTTCTGTCAATCAGGACCTCTTCAAGAGGAGCTGGCCCCAATACTGGAGGAGGGGGGAAGTCCAAGCAGCACCCCTGAGCCTGGCAGAGCACATGTGAGTTTCACCAGGAGAAAGAAAGTTAGATTTTGTAGCATATAATTCACCTCAATTCCTTCCTGGCCTCTTTCCAGGGTGCTCACAAATTTCATCAGCCCAGGGGTTTCAGCCATTACAATACTTCCTTATTTTGTGTGCTGCCCTGCACACTTCCAACTTACTTAATGAAGTAAACTCCTTCCTACACACCCTGTTTACCACAATGTCTTTATCAATATGTCCTGAACTCCAGTTGGTTTCCTGACCCCACAACATTTGCAACTTCTTCTGCACTGGTAACTGAAATGTTACCTAATGTCTTAATTTTCTATGAACAATCCAAAATGTTTCTCAAAGAATACACACAAACTGACTCTTCATTTAGAAGATAGGCTTCCCTTAACACACTGGAGACTAATGTGTTGGCAAGCCAATTGATACCTATTTCGTGAGGAAATTTGCTATAAGTTTTTTTTTTTTTTTTTTCAAATTTACTAATCAATTTACCTCTTTAGGCAGTATATCAGCTTAACCTACCATCCTTCCTCTTTATGGATATGTATAGGCCTATGGTTAGCACAAATAAATGACACAGGGATTTGTAGATATTAGTCTAAGGATACCAAATTATCAGTATTTTTATTTTTCTGAGAGGTGGACAAAATTTTCATAATTCATAGGAAATAATAGGCTATTGATTTAAAATCATTTGTCAGCAGGAAATACTAAGTAATTCAGTTATATGTAAAGTGTTTTGTTGTGAAGTACTTCTCTCATTTTTATGAAGTAGAGAGAACTTCACTCAGATATAAAATCTATCCACACACACTATAATACAAATGCCTCTTTTTACATGGGCTATAGTAGTATCTGGTCTCTTTAGTCACTACCTTTCCTGCAGCTTTCCTTTGTTCCCAACAGACATTGCATCTTCTATCTGGGTTTGTTTTCTGTTGGTGGCAGTATCTCATGAAAATGTCATGTTGTGAGCTTATTTGCCATTGCAACTCCAGATGCTGAATGTGTGTCTCTTAGTTTCCCCCTTCCTTATTGGACCAATTGCTTTGCTAATTTACAGACAAAATCTGCAAATTTTTGATGTTTTGATATTGTGAATAATGTTGGCATCCACTACTGCCCTCTGTAAAATGGTGGAAAAAGATTTTCTTCCACATTTTTGTCTTTCACTCGAAGGGATAGTAACTCATCAGCTGGTCTTCTGCCAACATGTGTTTCAGACAAGTTGTAGTCTAGTACAATGTCTGGCTTTAATATCGTAACATATCCTCTCTTGGGTATTACACTGACATGCAAAGCAGTCATTTTATGCTGTGTTGACAACATCTGTACATCACATCTTTCTTCCAGTTCAAGCAGAAAAGGTGTCCTCTACAACAAAATGTCATTTCTCCTTTCTTTAGTTTTTGATTTATATCATATCGAGGCAAGCCCATCCTGTTCACCACCACAGTTCCGTCTCCCAATGTATTTCATTCCCATAGTTTAAGAACTGCTTGACTTTTATAAAATCTGTCCATGTATACCACATGTCCTTTTCCCAAGTAAGAGGACCATAGCCTCTGCAGCAGGGATTTGACAGAATCATCAACATTTCCTTTTCCTCCATTTAAACTTCAACATTGCACATTTAACCTGTTTGAGCATCACTTAAAAGATACAGATTTATCCCCTATTTTTCTGGTTTGCCTTTCATATAAATATGGCACCCAATTCTTCCTCAAAAAGGACATACTGCTTCATCCACAGTCAGATTTTGAGATGGTAAGAATTTTATGCATCTTTCTGTGAAAAAGTCCCAAACAGGTCTTATTTTATGCAGAGGGTCATCTCCTGGTACTTGTTGAGATATCCATAGTGCATTATTATTCACATGCAGCTTCCTGAATATGGCAAAAATTCTGTCTTGTGACATTGACGGAGAAGCAAATGATGAAGCAGCACAGGGTCTTCAGACAAATAATCCCTACATTTAGGTTTCTTAAAATGATTGCAAAAAATTGATGTACTTCATGTATCCTCTCTACTGTCCATTTCTTCCATAAATATTTTAGTTTGATTCTGTTCTGACAGTGAAGTTCAGAAACAGTATCAGTAGCATAAATATTTGTCTCTGACTTTACTTTTACAAACATTCTGTGATCAAATAATTGCAACAAACAGTCTAGTTCTCTTGATAACCTTAATCCGTCACTTCTTCAACTGGAGGTAATTCAGGGAGGGCATCAAAATCACACCATTTATTGTCAAGGGCAGGCGGTTGTACCAAATGACAAACATGATTAATAGACACTTGTCCATTAGCTTCTTCATACTCACTACCATTGTTCCTATAAGCAGCACAGGTTTCACTCTACAGCTCACGTCAATCATTGTCTGCTTCCCAAAAATTGCCTATGTATTGCCATTACACATCCAAGTACCATTCTAAAATGATAGAAGAGCCACTTCTGTTGTTACAATTGTGCCAGATGAACTTCCTAACATCTTCTTAAAATACTTCACTGGTTTTTAAATCAATGTCACACACATTTCATAGACAGGTCTTATTGTCTCTGGGTATCAACAGTTTGACACACATGTTGCTTAGTAATTCAATAAAACTGACTTCATGTTTTTAAGCTCATGTATCACAGCTTGTGCAGTGTAATGTAAAAGTAACTTTGTAGCTATGTAATATTCAGATAGGTCTCTGGTACATGAAACAGAATCAAATGATGATTCTTTAAACAATCCGCCAGTTCTTGTACTGACTTCTTTATGCTGACAGGTGTCACTCCAGCAATGACTCTATGATCAACACAACTGCTGTCTGTCATACAAATTTCACTCTATAGTGTCTGCCACAAGGAGTGCAATTCTAAAGGCAAGGGCTCATTCCACATTAACTTACATTGCCATAGTCAATTTCAAATATCTTGCATGTGCTCACAATGGGCCTAATTAATCCAAATGAATAAAAATGTGATGAAGTGACAAACAATACAGTGCATTTTATGAAGCTGTAGACATCAAGGGCTGGTTTTACACTGTTCACAAGATGCTGGATGCTAGAGTAAACCCAAAGTTTTAACATCCTCATTGTTGTCAAGCAGTAGAGGTAATTGTGTTTCTTGCGCCACTGAGGGGATATTTTCGAGTAGTCACACTGTTGCTGCACCATTTCTATAGTGAGGATCCACCTTTCATAAATATCCTTGTGAGATCTTGCTGGAGCTTGATTGCTGGCCCTACTGTATCACAACGAAAGATTGTCCACAGAGAAACAATTAGTGTTAATGTTTGCTGCTTCACTGTGGTCACTCTCTTTGTGAGCTGCTTGTAACAGACACAATTCTGCAAGAAAGGTTGCACAAGCCGTTTGTCATGTGACTGTCTTCAGTTGGTATTCCTCAAGTGTTGCACATACCACTATTCCACAATATTTGTTGGTAAGCATGATCTTAACCTGCTACCAGAACTTGTCAATATGTCTTCTCTATATCTGCTGTGAAGGCAATGCAGTGCATGCAGGAACACAATATTATGGATTAGAAGTCCTGTTGAATGATTGGTCCTGTCATTAACAAACTGTTTAGTTACTAATCCATGTTCAATATGGTAGAAAAATCACACACATTCTCATTCAGTAGTCGGTCTACCTTTCTCAGAGACAGTACTATGTGCCATGTAATACGAAATGGCATCTGTAATGACTACTGGTTGCTAAGTCTTTGAAGACCCTCATAAACCCTGCATAGCTTTCTTTAAACTTTGGTTGTCTCACTAGTTTCTATTCAGTCTGAGAGAAGCATTTTGCTGCAGTGTGAAAAGAATTGAGTACTGACTCATCTCTTCCCAAAACAGAAGACAAACAACCGACCTGTGGAATCTATATTTGTGTGTTTAACAAAGTGTGCTTTTGCTTTGCTGCTCTTCTCATCATTACAATATGATTTAGATCTTCTGTCTCCAAGAATCTGTTCAAGGAAGTTTGAGCATCAGTGTAAGTTTTTGCAAAGCATAACATGACTGAATACCCTGATGTGCTCTACCATTTGACACTGCCCTGACATATTCTGAAGCACAGGATGATCACTTCCTATGGAGACAATCCTTGCCTTCTAATAGCAATTTAGATTTGTCTCCAAGGACCTAAGTGCTTGGCATTGGAGGGAGACTGCTGTTTGTTCCCAGGTGTGCTGTGCCATGGTGGTACTGTAGTCTTGTGATTTGCAATGATTCACATTTATTTTTGAGGAAAGCACTCTCTCTTCAGCTGACAGGGAGCTATTGGGATCAAACTAGCTTCAGATTTTGTTCTTACAGACTGGTCAACTTTTTCTTTCAGGGGCTGTAACATAGTCATGTCTTGCATGGATGCATCTAGTTGTTATGCCACCAGTGCATGCACAGTTGCTTGGAGCCTTGTTAAGCAGTGCATGAAGTTCACTTGCACATGCCCTTGTCATTGATGGGAGTGCTACGTTTCCTCCCATGTGTTGATGCAAGAAATTGAGGCTTATTGTATCTGTTGCAAACCATATTAAAGGCCACATTAAAATAATTGCTAGTCACTAGAAGATGAGCAGTTATGTTGTGAGCTGCACGTGATACTTATGTAAGCGAGTGATAATACTTAGTAATGTCCTGTAACTCCACATTATTTACCACAAGACACAAAAATGTTGTACAAATGGCTGAACTGCATTACATCATCATAAAATTGTGGCAATTAAGTGATGGGCAACTTGATAGTACTTCTGAAGTACTCCAGTCAGATCCACCATCGAATGAAACCTTGTCACATGCATTGGTATGATTGATCTTCATTGCTATGTTTTTCTCCAAAACATCAAAGATCACATTTTCAAAGACTTCACTGTTGTCAGCAATATATCCTGTGTTTGTGTTACCCCCTGATCCCAAAATTTTTCATCCACCTACCTCCTTGTTTGCTCCCAATCCAGCACTACACAACTTTCTATTCCACCAGTGCACCCACTGTTTCCTCCACCCCCCCAACTGCCCTACCCTGTCCCCAGCACATCTCTGTATGCTCTCACAACCAGCAATTCAGTCACCCACCTCTACCCTGCTACCCCTGCCACTGCCCAGCTCAGCCCTCTGTACCTTTACCACCGAGACTGCTTCTCCTATCCTGCACAGCTGCTTGCAGTATGATCTCGGGGATGAGTAAAGTTGTGTGTGTGTGTGTGTGTGTGTGTGTGTGTGTGTGTGTGTGTGTGTGTGTGTGTGTGTGTGTGTGTACTCCAGGAGGAGGCCATTTTGCTGAAAGTTCACATGTTTATCAGTCTGTGTGGTGCCTGTCTCTAGTGAGTAGCAATCTACTGTTTTCATAATATCATCATTATTCCATCCTGGATTTTCCATTGTTCAAATATTTGCTTATGAATATACTGACATGTCTTGCTGATAACAAAAATTGTTGATCTATGTTGGTAGTGATACTGTAGTAGATAGAGATACTGTGAAATGTTGTTTGGTAGCATGTGCAATAAAATGTGTAATTTCATCATTCTCAAAATTTTCAGCCAGAGTCTGGTTTTATCAATTGAAATGAATTGCCTCCTGTTTCACTTCAATTCCTTTTCCCAAATTTTTGTCCAGCTCTTATCTTCCATTTGCCTTTGTTTGGTCTTTCCTTATTTTAGCCTTGTTTGTGGATTATGCATCTGATTTTTTTCAGTATCTTCAGTTGCAGTTTTTTGTGTAAAACATAAATCGGAGAAAAACTGTTGGCGTATTACTGAATGGTGTCTCCTCTTTTTGGGACATAAAATGTGTATTTATAGTTGCTGGAAATCAATGTTTCACATAATTTGTGCCCCCCCAAGGGGCTCAGCATTCATCTGCTGAGTACGGGCTTGGCGACCCCGGGGTCCTGAGTTGGGGACTGGTCAGCGCCGCCAGTCTCCTGTCACCGTAACCCCCGGAAATGCTTCAGCGACCACCGTATGGTGCGGCGGTGGAATGTTGTGTGCTGCGGGGAATGGTAATCCTGGATTGACCAACTGGATTGTGAGGAAGGCGAACCTCTATAAAAACCCCTCAATCTTATGGTGTGTTCCACACCTGTAAGATGCATGGCTGTTGGGCTGGAACAGTAGCAAGCGGGAAACGTCTGGGGCACCTGCTGCACCGCAGTTGTATACGGCTTACTCAGGCACGCGGGGCTCTGTCTGAGTGGACCTTTAGTTCCCTAGCTGCTTGTGGGACTGCAATGGACCCCCTTGACCTCTACATTTCCCCCTACCAGTGGATTGGATGGGCCACTGGTAGGAAAACACACCCCATCAAAAAAGCGACTTAGTGCTACGAGTCCTCCAGTGCCTGGTGTGCTGGAGATTCATCAGACTTTCGTAACAGAGCACATGCTGATAATCAGAATGTGTTTTTGATTATTAAACGGAAGGAGGGTAGCTTTGAGAGGGTTTCTCCCTTTTACATCCACAAGGGTCTTGAGGGAATTGCAGGAACACTGAAATCTGTGAAGCGACTGTGCAGTGGGACTCTGTTAGTTGAGACTTCTAGTTTCTGTCAAGTCACTTCTCTTCGGAAAGCAACCGGTCTCGGAGAGTATGCTATCGAGACCGAGCTCCACTCCACTTTGAATTATAGTAAGGGTGTTATGACATGCAGGGACTTTGTGGATATTCCCACAGACGATTTAAAATCTGAGTGGGCTGACGACGGTATTGTTGACGTGCAGCATATTATGAAAAGAGTCGATGGGGACCTCGTCAAATCCGACTTGTTTATTCTCACGTTCAGTTGCCCGAGACTCCCAGAGCATGTTAAAGTGGGGTTCTTACATTTGCCAGTACAACCATATTTCCCCAACCCAATGCGCTGTTTTAAATGTCAGTGCTTTGGGCATACTACGTTGGGGTGCAATGGGATAGCCACTTGTGGTAAATGTGGTCAGCCTGCCCATGAAGGAGCCAATTGTTCATCGCCTGTGAAGTGCGTGAATTGCTCTGGGAGTCACCCTGTCTGGAGCTGGGTCTGCCCCATCTATCTTGAAGAACAGAAGATACAGGAGATTAAAACATCTAAGCGCATCCCATATGGTGAGGCCAAGAAGCTCTTTAAGGCCATGCAACCTCCTGTGTTTACAACATCTTTCGCTTCCGCTCTGAAAAACCCGGTACAAATGGCCACTGTTGCTATGCAAACAGAGTTTGCTAGTGTTAGTACTAATATGTGCATTTGCCAGTGCACTTGTGCTGCTGCGGTTGTTTTGAAACCTGTGGCTCTCCCCGCAATGTCGGACAAGGCCGTGGTTGCTGACATTGGGGTACTTCCTGCCTCTCCCATGTGGCGCCCTCTGCCCAGGCGAGTACAGCTCCAACTGTTGACATGGCTCTGCATTCTAAGCCCCCCAAGACAAAGATGCCGAAGGTGAAGGTTTTGTCACCTGAGGATACTAGTCAGGGTAGGTCTGATGACGAGGCCATCATACTGACTATCTCCCGTGGGTCGTCATCGGAGCTGATGGACATTGATCTCGACCGGGGGTGATCTTCTCGCCCCAGGAATAAATCTCTGGCCAGTACGGGCTCTCCTCCAAAGCACAGAGGCAGGGTGAAAGTTCAGCGACCCTGATCACTGGCTCCCATATTACAGTGGAACCTGAATGGGTTCAGGACGCATGTGGCCGAATTACAACTCCTTGTACGAGAGTGCCCTTTG
The DNA here is from genome assembly GCF_023898315.1 of Schistocerca nitens. NCBI lineage: Eukaryota > Metazoa > Arthropoda > Insecta > Orthoptera > Acrididae > Schistocerca > Schistocerca nitens. Next base: position 197,514,392 of record NC_064623.1, on the reverse strand, counting down.
TGCTTATGTCTCCAAGAGACACATTTTCGGGCCACTGCTGCTCCTTTTTTACAGGGCTATACCGTATATCGAAAAGATGCTCTGACAGAACAAAGGGCAAAGGGTGGTGGTGTGGTTTTTGTCTGTGACATGCACCACTCATCTGAACTCCCTCTCATTACAGACTTGCAAACAGTTGCAGTTGATCTTCTTGTGGGTCGGAGGCTCACAGTCTGTTCAGTTTATTTACCGCCTCAGGATGCAATAGACTCTGATGCTCTCACTGACCTTATTAGCCAACTCCCCCGCCCATTTCTTCTTCTTCTTCTGGGGGACTTCAATGCTCTTAATGTCTTATGGGGATCTTCGACTACTTGCCCCAGGGGTCGCATTCTGGAAAGCCTCATGATGTCTGAAGAAATGTGCATCCTCAACTCTGGTGCTCCCACTCTTTTCTGTACTGTTTCCAGATCATCATCAGCTATTGACCTTTCCTTTTGCTCTCCAGCACTCGTGGATTCTGCTCTGTGGGAGGTTGCTGCTGACCTCCATTCTAGTGACCACTTCCGCCTTTGGATTTGCCTCCTGGATCAGGCTGTGGCATTACCACTGCCGCCCCGGTGGCACCTCTGCAGAGCCATGCCAGTGTCCACGAATGGGTAGATCATGTTACAGCTGTGATCTCCCATGCTGCTGAATTGTCAATCCCACGCTCATCCGGTCATCCCAAGAGGCGTCCTGTCCCTTGGTGGACCACTGAGTGCCGCTCAGCCATCCGAGCCCGCCGTGCCACTCTGCGCCGCTTCAAGTGCCGTCCCTCAGCTGACAATCTTGTGACCTTTCGGGTGGCGAGGGCCAAAGCGCGCAAGTGATTAAAGAGAGCAAAGGATGGTCATGGCAATCATTCTTGAACTCCATCTCCCGCTCCACTAGTTCTACGAAAGTATGGGAATCCATCAGGAGGATTTCCGGGAAGCTCGGCCAGCTACCTGTCACGGCATTGCTGCATCAAGGATGTCTCCTCACGGCGCCAAGAGACATTGCCCAGACACTGGCCATGCGTTTTGCAGAATCTATTAACTGTGATCCAGATTTCTGCCGCTACTGCACTGCCATCAAGAGGGGTCACTTGGACTTGGCTCATGATACTGCGCCTGGTCATGATCAAATCCGGTACAGCATGCTGCAGCACTTGTTGCTGCCATCCAAGGAAGTTCTCCTGAATTGTTTTAATATGATATGGTTATCCGGCACATACCCTGACTCGTGGAGGGAGGCGATTTTGATTCCCCTCCTCAAACCGGGGAAGGAACGAATGCATCCCAGTAATGATCAAAGTATTGCTTTGACGAGCTGTGTCAGGAAGATGTTGGAACACATGGTCAATCGTCGCCTGGTTTGGCTGCTCGAGACCAGGCAGCTCCTTAGCCCCTCTCAGTGTGGCTTTCGGAGATGTCGTTCCACTATAGACAACTTGACACTGCTTCAGGCGGCCATACAGCAGGCCTTCCTGTGTAACCAGCATTGTCTAGGTGTATTCTTTGACATTAATAAGGTGTATGACACTACCTGGCGCCGCCTTATCCTCAATCAACGTCATCAGTGGGGCTTTCGTGGCCGTTTCCCCATCTTCATTCGGTCCTTTCTTTCCCACCGCCTCTTTCGATATCAGGTTGGCAATGTGCTATCTGATTTGTACGTGCAGGAGAATGGTGTTCCTCAAGGAAGTGTTTTAAGTGTCACCCTCTTTGCTGTCGCCCTTACCAGTATCACGTCCACTATCTGGAGTCCTGCCCAATGCTCCTTGTTTGTGGACGATTTTGCTGTTTTCTGTTCTTCCTCCAGTCTTGTCGCTGCTAGTCAGCAGTTGCAGCTTGCGATAAAGCGATTAGAGGCATGGACTGCGAAGATGGGTTTTACCTTTTCTGCAGACGTGTGTGTGTGTGTGTGTGTGTGTGTGTGTGTGTGTGTGTGTGTGTGTGTGTGTGTGTGTTCATTTTAATCGTTCTCGACGTCTTTTTACCTCCCCTGAATTGTGTCTGAGGGCCACCATTCTTCCTTTTAGAGACACTGTGAAGTTCCTGGGCCTCACTTTTGATTCCAAGTTGTCATAGTTGCCTCACCTTAAAGACCTCAAGGTGCGGGCCCTGAAGGCACTGAATATTTTAAAGTGTCTGAGCCATCGGTCCTGGGGAACGGATCGGCCGCGTCTGCTGTAGTTTTATAGGGCTTTCGTCCTATCGCGTCTTGACTATGGTTGCACCATGTATGGGTCAGCAAGGCCTTCGTATCTGAAGATCCTTGACGCAGTACACCATGAGGGTATCAGGCTGGCCACTGGTGCCTTCCGTACCAGTCCAATCCCCAGCCTGTATGCTGAGGCAGGGGAACCGCCGCTCGCCATCTGGCGGAAACTCCTCATGGTGTGACAGGTGTGTCAATTCCTTGCCTGTCTTACCTCCCCTGCGTACCCTACCATTGCCCGACCGCGTACGGAACGTCTCTTCTACAGTTGTCCCAGGGCAACGAGACCATTTGCGATTCGTGCCAAGCATTTGCTTGAGTACCTTGATGTGGAGCGTGTGCCCCCCCCCCCCCCCCCCCACTCCAGGTGGGACAAAAAGAGTGTGTACCTAAGAGAAGAAACTTGAGGATTATGTTATAGAAAGAGAGAAGAAAGGAGGTGAACATGATATGAGGGATATGCGGAAGCTAGAAGAATTTGACAAGGCACTGAAAGACCTAATTGGAAACAAAGTTCATGGAGTAGATGAGTCAACCCAAATAATTGAGACCCATAGGAGAGCTAGCTAGGTGCTTACAGATGTCAATAATACTGAACCATCACTCTAAGTCACAGTACAGAAGAATCAAAAGCTGATAGAACATTATCTCTGGGAGGGATCACTTTGTTACTGAATAAATGTCAGTGCTGGCCTTAAAACTTGCCCAAAAAGTAACTTGAAGGAAGACAAACCTACATTTTTATCATTAATAGATTTAGAGAAAGCTTTAAAAAATGTTGATGGCACTAGACTCCTTGAAATTTGGAAGGTATCAGGGATAAAATACAGCAAGCAAAAACTGATTTGCAACTTCAGAAACAAACTGTAGTTATGAGAGAAGGAGATAAAGAGGGGCATTGTACATCATAAGAGAGCCTACTCCCAATGTTGTTCAGTATACATCCACAGTTATTCTTTCTGCAAAAATCTGGGTAGTGCATGGTGGTAGGTACTTTCCATTATACCAGGTTTATGGCTTTTGCCTGTTCCATTCATGTATAGATCTTGGGAATAATGATTGCTTAAATCATATGCATCTATTTTAACTAGTCTAACTTTGTCTTCATGATTCCTATGGTAGTGATATGTAAGAGGTTGTAACATTTTTCTAGCAACATTTTAAGAGGGTTTTTATGAGGTAGTCCTTAAATGTCTTCAAGCATCAGCCAGTTCAATTCTTTCAGCATCTTTGTGACACTATCCAGTGGGTTGAACAAACCTGTGATTATTTGTGCTACCCTTCTTCATATCCATTCAATATCTTACGGTAGTCATATTTACTGTTCATCCTATGCATTTGAGGAATAATCTAAGATGGGCTACATGAGTTTCCTGTATGCAGTCTCTTTCCTGCACTGATTTAATTTCCTCCGTTATTCTACCAATGAACTGCATTATGCCACATGCTTTACCTCTGACAGGTTCTGTTTCATATCCCTTCAGATTGTTTCACCCAGGTGTCTGGAAGAGTTGACAGATCCCAACTGAGTCATTGATATTACAGAATACCATGTTTTTCCTACTTGTTCAGTGCACAATTTTACATTACTGAACATTCAAAGTATGTACCAAAGGTTTCATGATTTTGAAAAGATTTCAGCATATGACTGAATACTTCTACAGCTTCTTTCAGACTACTTAACTATAGATAAATGCACAATCTGAGGTTAATACTGATAACACGTGACAGTTCATTAGAATACAACATTAACAGCGAGCTAACTTCCTGTGTTGTACCTACCATAAAATCCCTAAACCAGTCATAAATTTTGCTCAGTTCCTCACATGTTCATGCTTTGATATTAAGCTTAGATGTGGTATTGAGTCAATAACTTCTCAGAAATTCTGCATCTACCTGACTTTCTTGATCCTTGGCTTGCAGTATGTTGGTTGCATTAAGTGTGAGTTGGGTTTCATACGGTCACTGTTTCTGGAATCTGTGTTGATTTTCATGGAGGAGATAAGTCTATTAGAGATAATTTTTATGTAAGTCAGAACATGTTATAAGATTGACAAATGGCTGTACATTGAGCAAATTGTGAAGGAAACGAACAAGAAATTTGAAGAAAAAAAAAAAAATTGAAGTTCAGAGACAAGAAATAAAAATTTGGAGGTTTGCATGTGACGCGGTCATTGTGTCGGAGATAGCAAAGAATTTAGAGATGATGTTGAATGGAATATTAAGGTCCTTGAAAAGAGATTGAAAGTTGAACATCCACAAAAGTTAAACAAGGGAAATGAGGTGATGAGAGTGAGTGAGATTAGTGAATTTTTCCTAAACGTATGAATTTGTTTTGCTATTTTGACAGAAAAATAAATGACCACAATAGAGAGGATATAAGATGCGGACTGGCTATAGCAAGATAAGCATTTGTGATCCCCCAGGGGGTCCACAACTCTTTTGTGGACACGTGCGTAGCGAGCACGGGACCCCGAGCTAATGTGGCCCTCCTTCCTTTCCGGGCAGCATACCTTCCCTTTCCTCATCCTTCCCCATCCCCCATCTTCGCCCCCCCCTCACCTCTGGCTCTTTCCTTCCATTTCTCCCCCTCTGGGAGTATGGTTTGTGCCTACGTCCGGAGACGGACGCTCGAAACTGTTACAAATTCCTTGCTTTCAACACTTGCAAGTCTTCGGCCTTCCTCTGTACTTCTCTTTTCATTCCCTCTTCTCTTTGCCCTTTTCACCGCTGCAGCGTTTGAGACCCCCTCTACTTTCCTTTCCCTCCCTGTGCGTGTCTGAAGGCCGACCCACGCACTTCCATGCGTAGCCGGTGACGGGGTAACGCGTAATTCCCCACCCCGGGTAGACAGGTAGGACACGTACGTACCCCCTGGTAACGGCCAGGCCCAGGGAGGGGTGATTACCCGAGCTGATACCTTCCGAAAGTGCCGATTGGTCCCTCCGTCCGTTTGTCGGGAGGTGTGACCTGAGGTGTGAACAATCACCTAAGGCGGGAGTGCCCTCAGTGAGGGCCCCCACAAGGGAGGAGCGCGCCATCGGAGACGCCGGTAATCATGGGGGATTCTTCCGCAATGGTTTCCTCACCTTCCACTATGTCTGCTCACAAACGTAAGTTCACTGAGTCTCAGCCACAGACAGTTCCTCCATCGTTGCCACAGTTCCTTGTTGTTTCTCGGTCTGACAAAGGTCACGACTTCTCCACGGTCAACCCTTTCATTATTCAGAAAGGTGTCGACGCAATTGCAGGTCCTGTAAAGTCTTGTTCCGGATTACGGAATGGCACCCTGTTGTTAGAAACAGTCAGTGCCCTCCAGGCACAAAAATTGCTGCGTACTTCTCTGCTCCACACCTTCCCTGTCCGGGTGGTACCACACCGTACCTTAAATTCCTCGCGTGGAGTCGTTTACACATGCTCCCTCGATGGATTGTCTGACAACGAAATTCAGCACTACCTGTCTGACCAGGGCGTAACGGCTGTTCATAGGGTTATGAAAAGGGTTGACACGAACATCATTCCAACCTGCACTGTCTTCTTGACATTTGACAAAGTTCAACTCCCATCGAAAATCAAAGCAGGCTATGAGATAATTTCCGTTCGCCCTTACGTCCCAAACCCTACGCGTTGCTATCGATGTCAGCGGTTCAATCACACCAGCCAGTCGTGTTCCAATCCGGCCAAATGTGTTAAGTGTGGCAAGGATGCCCATGAGTGTGCTTGTCCACCTCCATCCCCTCGCTGCATCAACTGTATGGGTGACCATGCTGCTTCCTCTCGAGATTGCCCCGTATTTAAGGACGAAAAGCTCATCCAGGAAATAAGAGTGAAGGAAAAGGTGTCGACGTTTGCTGCTCAAAAATTATTCGCCAGTCTACAGCCCACCGTGCCTCAGACAGGAAAATACAGCACTGTCCTTGCTTCTCCTCGGCCAACAAAGGAGGCGGCCACGCAGACTTGTGACCTCACCTTTAGTGCCACGGTCGTCAGATCGGCCAGCGCAAAGGTCGCCCTTTCCACCTCACCACTTTCGCCTGCCCACTCTATGGCTGACCATTCGTCGGGTTCTGCTAAATCTCGAGCACAAAAGTCAGACACCAAGACTTCCAAAAAAGAGCATACTCGTGAAGAGTTTTTACGTACCGCAACTTCACAACCATTGGTTCCTCCTTCATCTAAACATCATACTCCCAAGAAGGCTACAAAGAAACCCAGTTCCTCTCCTTCTCCGCCAGGGCGTGTCCCATCTACAGCACCACCTGGTGAAAATCGCCCTCGGCCGTCTTCTGTGTCACCGAGGCGCACTGCTGGTGTCCGGTCAACTGGCCGATCGCTGGTGGCAGGAGCTGCTTCTGACCAACCTATGGATCAGGATCTTCTGCCTTCGGCTGAATGCCATTCCATGCTGTCGGTCGCAAGCTCTGAGCAGTCGTTAAGTTGACAGCGACCTTGGTCACATTCCTCCATTTTCTGTTCACCCTATGTCCATTATCCACTGGAATATCCACGGCATTCGAGCCAATAGGGATGAATTGTCGATCCTCTTACGATCCTACTCGCTGGTCATCTTCTGTCTTCAGGAAACAAAGCTGCGTCCTTATGACCGCTTTGTTCTCCCTCATTTTCAGTCCGTCCAATATGATCTCCCCTCTGTTGAAGGCACTCCAGCACATGGAGGACTCATTATTCTTCTCCATGAAACTCTCCATTATTACCCAATCCATTTAAACACTTCCTTCCAAGCTGTCGCCGTCCATCTTTCCCTTTCCGGATACACGTTCTCTCTTTGTACTGTATGCATTCCATCGTCCACACCAATGGCACGGGCTGATCTCCTTCATCTTCTTGGTCAGCTTCCACCCCCCTATTTGCTGGTTGGGGACTTCAATGCCCACCACCCGCTTTGGGGATCTCCACATCTTTGTCCACGTGGCTCACTATTACTAGACGTCTTCCACCAAGCGGATCTAGTTTGCCTCAACACTGGGGTCCCTACATTTTTATCTGCCTCCACGACAAATTTATCTTATTTTGATCTTGTGGTCGGTACTGTTCCTCTAGCTCGGCGCTTCGAATGGTTCGCCCTTGATGATACACACTCGAGTGACCACTTTCCATGTGTCCTTAGACTGCAGCCTCAAGTGCCATACATGCGCCCGCGACGCTGGAAGTTTGCCCAAGCTGACTGGACACTTTTTTCGTCTCTAGCGACATTCGATGACCGTCGCTTTCCCAGCGTCGACGATGAGGTCACACATATTACCGACATTATTCTTACAGCTGCGGAACGTTCAATACCACGCACCTCAGAATTGCCCCGGCGCCCCCTAGTTCCTTGGTGGAACGAGGCATGCCGTGACACAATACGTGAGCGGCGACGTGCTCTCCGCGTTTTCCGCCACCATCTTACTTTGGCCAACTGTATCCGCTATAAGCAGTTCCGTGCGCGATGCCGTCGCGTCATCCACGATAGTAAGAAGGCAAGCTTGGAAATTCTTTATTAGCTCATTTAACACCTTCACTCCCTCCTCGGAAGTTTGGAGTCGGCTTCGACGGTTCTCAGGCGCGCCTAGTTTCTCCCCGGTCTCTTGGCTCACTGTCGCGCATGATACATTCGTGGACCCCATCGCAATTTCTAACTCGTTGGGTCAGCACTTTGCTGAGATTTTGAGCTCTTCAAATTACCCGCCTGCGTATCTCCCGAAGAAACGTGCAGCGGAAGTGCGACCTCTTGCTTTCTCCTCTCAAAATCGCGAAAGCTATAATAATGTTTTCTCCATGCGGGAACTCCAACATGCACTCTCTTCTTCTCGCTCCTCCGCCCCAGGACCGGATGGTATCCACGTCCAAATGTTGCTGCATTTATCAACCCATAGTCTGCATTACCTCCTTCGCCTTTATAATCGAATTTGGACCGACAGTACTTTTCCCAGACGATGGCGGGAAGCTATCGTCGTTCCTGTTCCGAAACTTGGAAAGGACAAACATCTCCCCTCTAGCTATCGCCCCATTTCTCTCACGAGTAGTGTCTGTAAGGTTTTGGAGCGTATGGTGAATCACCGTCTAGCGTGGTGGCTGGAATCCCACAGTCTTTTAACACCTGCCCAATGCGGATTCCGAAAGCATCGTTCTGCAGTTGACCATCTTGTTGCTCTCTCCACTTACATCATGAACAATTTTCTCCGGAAACGCCAAACGGTAGCAATATTTTTTGATCTGGAGAGAGCATACGATACCTGTTGGAGGACAGGCATCCTCCGCACACTGTTCTCTTGGGGCTTTCGAGGTCGGCTACCCCTTTCTCTTCGCGAATTTATGGCAGAGCGCACATTCAGGGTGCGGGTGAACACTACTCTCTCCCGTACTTTCTCCCAAGAAAACGGGGTACCCCAGGGCTCCGTGCTGAGTGTTGTACTGTTTGCCATTGCCATAAATCCAATTATGGATTGTCTCCTTCCTGATGTCTCGGGCTCCCTCTTTGTGGACGATTTTGCGATCTACTACAGCTTTCAACGGACCAGCCTTCTTGAACAACGTCTTCAAGGATGTCTCACTCGCCTCCACTCTTGGAGCGTCGAAACCGGCTTCCGTTTCACTCCCAGTAAGACTGTTTGTGTTAATTTTTGGCGACGTAAGGAGTTTCTTCCGCCCTCCTTACATCTAGGTCCTATCAACCTTCCGTTTGGGTCTTATGTTTGACAGAAAACTGTGCTGGTCCTCCCACGTTTCCTATCTTTCGCCTCGCTGTCTGCGATCCCTCAACACCCTCCGTGTCCTGAATGGTACCTCCTGGGGAGCGGAACGAGTGGTCCTTCTCCGCCTCTGTCGCGCCTTAGTGCGCTCGAAATTGTATTATGGAAGCATAGTCTACTCCTCTGCTCAGCCGTCTATTCTTTGGCGTCTCGACTCTATCCACCACTGTGGATTACGTTTAGTGTCTGGAGCTTTTTACACTAGCCCTGTGGAAAGCCTTTTTGCTGAGACTGCTGTACCTCCGCTGTCCAATCGGCGAGCAGTTATTCTGAGGCGTTATGCTAGCCATTTGTCTTCCATGCCTGCTAATCCAGCCCATGACCTTTTTTTCAACGCCTCCTTTGATGTAGGGTATGCAGGCCGCTCCTCCTCCCTACTACCCCCGGGAGTCCGCTTCCATCAACTGCTCCATTCTCTTTCCTTCCGATTTCCTAAAACGTTCATGACAACTTGGGGTACAGTACTGCCTTGGCTCCGTCCCCGGATCTGCCTGCCCCGTGACCTTTGTCGATTTCCCAAGGATGGTAACCCTACACTTGTTTATCATCAGGCATTTGCTGCTCTATGTGCACAAATGACGGACACCACATTTATTTACACCGACGGCTCGAAAACATCGTTAGGTGTAGGGAGTGCCTATATTGTTGGCGACACCCCAAATCACTTTCGGCTTCCCGACCAGTGTTCGGTTTATACTGCGGAGCTTTACGCTGTTCTCCAGGCTGTCCACTACATCCGCCGCCATCAGCGGATACAGTACGTAATCTGCTCAGATTCTCTCAGCTCTCTCCTCAGTCTCCAAGCTCTTTACCCTGTGCACCCTCTGGTCCACCGGATTCAGGACTGTCTGCGCTTGCTCCACCTGGAGGGCATCTCGGTGGCGTTCCTCTGGCTCCTGGGACACGTTGGTATCTGTGGAAATGAGCTGGCCGATATTGCAACCAAGGCTGCAGTCTCTCTTCATCGGCCAGCTATTCCATCGATTCCTTTCGCCGATCTACGGAGCGTTTTATGTCGTCGTGTTGTTCATTTATGGCACGCGCATTGGTCAACACTTCCCCATAATAAATTGCAGGAAGTGAAAGCTCTTCCTTGTGCTTGGACCTATTCCTCCCGAATGCGTCGTCGGGAGGAGGTGATTTTATCTAGACTCCGGATAGGGCACTGTCTTTCTAGTCATCGACATCTTTGAAGCGGCGATCCTCCCCCACTCTGTCCCCACTGCTCTCAGCTGTGGACGGTGAGACACCTTTTAATTGAGTGCCCCTATTTTAATCCGTTACTCTCCCGTCTACAGCTATCGCCTGATCTATCGTCGATTTTAGCAGATGACACGCGCTCAGCCGACCGCGTTCTCCAGTTTATTAGTGCCAGTGAAATGACGTCAGTCATTTGAAGCTTTTTTTGGGGACAACCAACCCCCTTTCTGTAGTGGATTTTCATGCCTTCCTTCTGCTTTTAGTTTCTCCAATTTTATGACTTTGTTCCCATTGCTGCTGGTTTTCAATTTCGGTTTTTTACTGTTTCCTAAGTCACGGGCTGGGCGCTAATGACCATAGCAGTTTTGCACCCTAAAACCAAAACAAAAAAAAGGCATTTGTGAGAAAGAGGAATTTATTCACATCTGATGTGAGCTTCACTGTTAGGGACTTCCATGCAGATATTATTCTGGAGTAAATGGAAATGAGGATGATAGGCAGTTAAGACAAGAAGTGAACAGAAGGTTGTTAAATGTGGTGCTACAAAAGCATGCTAAAAATTAGATGGATAGATCGAATAACAAATGAAGCTTTGAATTGCATTGAGGAAATGAAACTTATGGTATAATTTGACTAAACCAGTTCAATGTTCTCAAAACCGCTCTTTGGGAGACACTGATGCAAAGGAACCTATTCTAACAGAAAGAGAATGTGTCATATAATACTAACATTTAAATTTGCTAAAGAGCGAGATATCTTGAAAAGAGCTTATGAAGTTGGTCAATAATAAATATTTGCCAAAGTGTTGTAAGCTTTGTAACAATGGTTTGAGCTATACAGATACAGTGACAAGTTTGAAAATTATTTTTTATTCACTATTACTACAGTGATAGTGTCTTCTACTATTGACACTTTGTACAGTACCTACATTGAAACTAGTCTCTGCGATTACAAGGCAGTAGTACAAACAATGGTCAGCAAACTACAAAGAGCAACAAAAATAGGTAGAAAACTTTTTTCAGACAATGGTAATCCAGGACTGGGTAACAACTACGTTATGAAAAGGATGGGTTGCTACTCACCATGCAATTGAGGTGCTGAATCACAGATATGCACAAGAAAAAGACTACTAAACACACAAGCTTCCACCAGAAGGCCTTCTTGTGAAGTAGACCACATGCATAAGCATGCATGTATCTGTTTCTGCAAATGCTGGTCACACCCGTCTCTGGCTGCTGAACCATACTGCGAGTAACTGCTCGTGATGGGTGAATCAGTCTGGGTGGTGGGCATGAGGAGGAGGCTGGGACAGGTAGGGCAAGAGGGAGAGCAGAGTACAGGTGTTGGATGGTAAAGTGCTATTTGTAGGAGCATACAAAACATACAAAAATAAGGTGATGAGGGGGTTGGGCAGTTAGGTGCAGTAGGAAGTTTAGCTGGTGGGTGGGAGGGGGTGCGGGGAAGGAGAGAAGGCAAGATACTTCGGGTGCTCTTGAGAACTAGAAGGTTGTGTGGAGATGGAGTGGGAACAGGGGAGCAGTTAAGTGTGTGAAGGACAATGACCAATGAATGAAGGTTGATTGCAGGAGAGTTATGGAAACATAGGCTATAGTGAAGGGAGGGTTCCCACAGGTAAAATTCAAAAAACTGGTGTTGGTCTGGTGTCCTGGTCTGAAAGTTTGGACAGCCTTCCAGACGACAGTTGCGAGGCAGTGCCCTTACAAAGTGCAAGCTTGGCTGTAACCACCAAAGCACTGCGTGCTGGCTGTACCTCCTGCACCAGCCTGTCTGCACTGTCCACTGATCGATGCTGTTCAACCGCCACTGTTGAGTCAAACTCTTCAGCCTTCTTCTTGATGACGGTGTTGTGATTGGTCACTTTCAGTTGCATCAGTGACACCTGAGCAGCCAGTCTTGCCACGTCAGTGCAACCAGCAGGGATGCCTTCTTGCACTTCCTGTTTTGTGTAGCACCAATGGGCAAGCTACCCTGATCATTCTGCACACTGAACACCTTATGGTAAGGATGGACATCACTGAACTGTTTGCCATTGGCCTTCAGATCAGACTAACCCTACTCCTAACTTGCAACACATTACAGTGCATGAGCTTTGGGCCATGGTTCACCAGGGATTTCCTTGCACCCCCAAGTTTCTTATTGATCTCAGGATTGCCTTTCAGGGCATTGATTTCAAAGTCTACATGGGTATTTATATGATCAATCTCACAATGTACTCATCTGGGCTACCAGGCTTTGGCCCTACCCTTTTGCAAGTTGGTTGTGTATGGTGACAGTTGTATGCCCCTCAGATGGTCAATTCATCACTACAGCCACAAATAAGATGGTTACATGGCTGCCAATGCTGTAAGTTGTCAAAGTTCATTCCAATGGCAACATTTTTAGCCTGGATGCTTTTTCAGTGTACTGGTTCTCCATCACAGATAAAGTACACATCATCTTTGACATTGTTCCCTTCCAGGAACTTAGTGACTTTTGTGCTGCTTTTGCACATGTTTGAGCCTGGTTTTGGGTGTGCCACACATTTCTTTACATCCAGATGCAGTGCCCTCATCCTGTCATGTCCATCCTCATTTGCCCTAAAGATGATGGGGTCATATAATTGGTCAAAACCAGTGCTTTGCCCACACATCTGGCTGTAGTCCAGCAACCAAATGGTTCCTTCTGGCTTTGTGGAGATTTCACGTTGGCAATCAATGCGCAAGCTCTCGTGGAAACCTATACCATACTCCGTCAACAGAACATCTTCTCTCAGCTTGTTGGAGGTGAATATTTTTCTACAATAAACCTCACTGATCCTTGCTTACATATTCAACTCGATGAGGAATTGCAATACATTGTCATCAATAAGCCTTTTGACTTACACAGTTACAAGTGTTCACCTATTGGAATCTCTTCTGCTTGAGTGCTCTTTCAGAGATACCTGGTACAGTTAACTATGTCCATCCCAGCTTGTTAAAAATACATGGATGACTTAACTGTTATGGGTGCTATGCACCAAGACCAACTCCATAGCCTCCATACCCTCTTTACTACACTGTGTGATGAAGGGCTAAAGTACCATTTGCACAAATTACAGTTTTTCCAGGACTACCTGGGACATTTTCTCACCAAAGAAAGGGTTCAGCCCACTGATGGTAATGTTTCTGCTGCTAATTATCTCCTGCATCGAAAAAAACCTCCAGCAGTTGCAGGCTTTTTTTGAGGAAAGTGAATTATTATTCAAAGTTCCTTCTACAAGCAGCACATATGAGGCACACTCTCGACCAGTTGTGGAAGAAAGGCATTCTGTTTCACTGTCAGCATCCTGTGAGCAGGCCTTTACACAGCTGAAGCATATGTTAAGTTCCACATCCTGCCTTTTTCTCTGTTGTGCTCCCTTGTTTTGGCTTTGTATGTTCCTCACTATGGCATTGGTGCAGTGCCGTTTTGATGATTGTATGGAGCAATCCATCACCTATGTATCCAAAACACAATAATTGCCAGATGGAGAAAGAGGCACTGGCAATCAACTTAATTGTGAAGAAATTCCACGTGTGTGTATTTGGGTCCATGGTTACACTCATTGCAGACCATAATCCACTCTTAGCGCTCTCTGGGCCTTGCTCTTGGCTTCCCAAGTGGATGGCCCAGAGGCTTCAGTGTTGGGCTTTTTTCCTTGCCTCCTAAAACTACACTATCAACTACAAGCACACAGAACAACTTGCAAATGCAGATGCCCTCTACAATTGCCCTCAGGACGAGACCCGGCGTTTGACCAACTGGTACTCTCCTGAAACTTCCTGGCAGATTAAAACTGTGTGCCCGACCGAGACTCGAACTCGGGACCTTTGCCTTTCGCGGGCAAGTGCTCTACCAACTGAGCTACCGAAGCACGACTCACGCCCGGTACTCACAGCTTTACTTCTGCCAGTACCTCGTCTCCTACCTTCCAAACTTTACAGAAGCTCTCCTGCGAACCTTGCAGAACTAGCACTCCTGAAAGAAAGGATATTGCGGAGACATGGCTTAGCCACAGCCTGGGGGATGTTTCCAGAATGAGATTTTCACTCTGCAGCGGAGTGTGCGCTGATATGAAACTTCCTGGCAGATTAAAACTGTGTGCCCGACCGAGACTCGAACTCGGGACCTTTGCCTTTCGCGGGCAAGTGCTCTACCAACTGAGCTACCGAAGCACGACTCACGCCCGGTACTCACAGCTTTACTTCTGCCAGTACCTCGTCTCCTACCTTCCAAACTTTACAGAAGCTCTCCTGCGAACCTTGCAGAACTAGCACTCCTGAAAGAAAGGATATGGCGGAGACATGGCTTAGCCACAGCCTGGGGGATGTTTCCAGAATGAGATTTTCACTCTGCAGCGGAGTGTGCGCTGATATGAAACTTCCTGGCAGATTAAAACTGTGTGCCCGACCGAGACTCGAACTCGGGACCTTTGCCTTTCGCGGGCAAGTGCTCTACCAACTGAGCTACTGAAGCACGACTCACGCCCGGTACTCACAGCTTTACTTCTGCCAGTACCTCGTCTCCTACCTTCCAAACTTTACAGAAGCTCTCCTGCGAACCTTGCAGAACTAGCACTCCTGAAAGAAAGGATATAGCGGAGACATGGCTTAGCCACAGCCTGGGGGATGTTTCCAGAATGAGATTTTCACTCTGCAGCGGAGTGTGCGCTGATATGAAACTTCCTGGCAGATTAAAACTGTGTGCCCGACCGAGACTCGAACTCGGGACCTTTGCCTTTCGCGGGCAAGTGCTCTACCAACTGAGCTACCGAAGCACGACTCACGCCCGGTACTCACAGCTTTACTTCTGCCAGTACCTCGTCTCCTACCTTCCAAACTTTACAGAAGCTCTCCTGCGAACCTTGCAGAACTAGCACTCCTGAAAGAAAGGATATGGCGGAGACATGGCTTAGCCACAGCCTGGGGGATGTTTCCAGAATGAGATTTTCACTCTGCAGCGGAGTGTGCGCTGATATGAAACTTCCTGGCAGATTAAAACTGTGTGCCCGACCGAGACTCGAACTCGGGACCTTTGCCTTTCGCGGGCAAGTGCTCTACCAACTGAGCTACTGAAGCACGACTCACGCCCGGTACTCACAGCTTTACTTCTGCCAGTACCTCGTCTCCTACCTTCCAAACTTTACAGAAGCTCTCCTCCGAACCTTGCAGAACTAGCACTCCTGAAAGAAAGGATATAGCGGAGACATGGCTTAGCCACAGCCTGGGGGATGTTTCCAGAATGAGATTTTCACTCTGCAGCGGAGTGTGCGCTGATATGAAACTTCCTGGCAGATTAAAACTGTGTGCCCGACCGAGACTCGAACTCGGGACCTTTGCCTTTCGCGGGCAAGTGCTCTACCAACTGAGCTACCGAAGCACGACTCACGCCCGGTACTCACAGCTTTACTTCTGCCAGTACCTCGTCTCCTACCTTCCAAACTTTACAGAAGCTCTCCTGCGAACCTTGCAGAACTAGCACTCCTGAAAGAAAGGATATTGCGGAGACATGGCTTAGCCACAGCCTGGGGGATGTTTCCAGAATGAGATTTTCACTCTGCTGCAGAGTGAAAATCTCATTCTGGTACTCTCCTGTTTTCACATCAACATGGGTCAACAACATAACTTGGGAGAGTTTCCCATTGCCACTACTCATGTGGTGGCAAATACATGCCACAACCCTATCTTGCAGTTTTTCGTACACTATGTCCTGCATGGGTAGCCAACTTATTTTTCAAAGTCTGCTGCTCACTAGCTCTGGGGAGGGCTCGCCTCTCTCACAGCTCTCCCATCTTCTCTGATGGCCTCCTGCTGGATGCAGGGACAGGTATCCCTCATGCTGTCGTCCTGAACACCTTACATACTCACGTCTTGGACCTCCTCCATCGTGGACACTGGGGTATGTCCCAGATGAAAGCCTGTGCCAGGTGACATGACCACTGTCCTAGTCTGACAAAGGATGTGGAGGCTATGGTGAGCTACTGTTCTGTCTGTGCTAAGCATAGGCTGCTCCACTCCAGTCTTTAGCCTCTGGCTGACTCCCAGTGGCCCTTGGGATTGCATTAATTTAAATTTTGCTGGCCTCTTCCTTGGCGAGATATGACTTATTGTTGTAGATGCTTATTGAAACTACCCTACACGGTCAGCACGGTGGCCACCACCACCACTGCGGCCACACTCCACAGATTCTCACCATTGAAGGGCTTCCCTGCACCATCGTTGCAGACAATGGGCCCCAGTTTTACATCTACAGCATGGGAAAAGTTCTGCACTGCTAATTGCAACAAACATCTGTGTAGCCCTCCATTTCACCCCTTCTCGAATGGCAAAGCAGAGTGGCTGACGCACACACTTACGCAACAAATGTTGAAGGCCATGGGTGCATATAACAAGGCAGCAGCTCTCACAATGTTCCCAAGCCACCTACAGGTCCACTCCTATCCATGACCACAGCGCAGCAGAACTCCTTCACAGTTGACAGATGTGTACACTCCTCCATCTCGTAGCACTCCAAATCGAGGAACCCCAAACCTGACTTACTGGATGACATCCTCCTGGTTTATCTGCTAAGGCATGTTTGTATGAGACAAATACCTCACGGATGCCAGCTACTGTGGTGGTGACTCACGTGCAGCACCATGAAACGATTGATACCCCGAGAGGTTTGGTGAGTTGGCACATGGACCATCTTTGCCCTGCCTCCAGCCTACACCTTCAACAGAGGATAATTTTGAGTTGGTCTCCCTGCCCTCACACGTCCCTTCTCCTCATGAGTACTATTTTCACTCCAGAACAGTGTTAGCAGCTCCCGTAGGCATGAGTATGGAGGTTGAAACATCACCACTGCATCACTCTGCACCTCGGTCACCAACCACGCTGCAATACCCCAGCTCAGTGCTTAATGTCTAGTGTTCCTTCTCCCAGCTGGTGGCTTCCACTGATGGGAGACCAACTGTTGACCTCCAAAAGTATTCACTGGGGCCGTTTGGGCCCTATGCACCCATTTTGAGAGGGGGCCTATGGTGTCCTGTTTAGACAATTTGGACAGTCTGTCAGAAGGCAAGGACATAAATGATAGCCACTAGGGGCCACCTTCATAACCAGTGAGTGCTTCTGTCACCGCCACAATGCTGTGTGCGAGCCACGGCTTCCGTGCCGGCCTATTGGTACTTGCAGCGGCTCTGTAATGCTGGCAATGCAGTGGCTCTGTCAGTTGAGTTCTGACTGAGATCTCGTCTTGTATACCTTACGCACTGTTGTTTGTTCTCGAACCTCACCATGTTTCGGTTCTCGATCTGGTTTACTCTATAGACTTGTCTACTGCCATGTGCATTCATGGTGGTTGTTGTTATCATTTGCCATTTCTGTCTGTGGTTGCTGTCATTGTCCTGGTTGTCATCCATATCTATGTTAATATGTGTTTGTGGCACTCACTGTCTGCACCCTTGGCCAGTCAGCCTGTGGCTTCTGATATGATCGCCATTCCTAGAGTTGGTAGGAAGCACATGTCAAATGCTATGATGCAGTCCTTAAAATAAATAACACATTGTTGGGCAGCATGCTCAACAACTGTGTGATCCAGTTTTTTTTTTGGAACAGTTGGTCATCCGTCAGACAGCTTGTTGGTTGTCATGCCCAAGTAGAACACAGCAAATTTCTTGCAGTTTAGCTTGTATATCACAGTACTTGGTTCACAGGTAGCCTTGCCTGTGATGCTTCTGCCAGGACTGGAATAGGTGGTGGTGGGAAGATGTATGGCACACGTCTAGCATCCAGTTACATTATAGGTATATGGGCCATTAGACAAGGGTTTGGGAGCAGGGGTTGCATAGGGATGGATGGAGGTATTTTGTAGGTTTGGTGGGCGGCAGAATACTGCTGTTAGAGGTCTGGGAAGAATAGTGGGTAGGACATAGCTCATTTCAAGCCATGGTGAAAGGTCATGTTGGAGGATGTGACTCAGTTGTTTTGGTCCTGTGTGGTACTGAGTAACAAGGGGAATGCTCCTGAGACTCAGAGGTGGTGGGTGACCGAAGAGATGTAGTAAAGATGTCTCCAGTCGCTCACCAGTTCCCTAACTCCCACTGTACAGCCACAGAGGAGCATTCCCCTCATGTCTCAGTACCACCGAGAACTGGAACGCCCCCCTGCAGGTTCAGGGTTAGAATAGGCCCTAATTATTCCTGCCTGTTGTAAGAGGTGACTAAAAGGAGTCTCAAATGTTTTGGGCTATAT
Source organism: Schistocerca nitens (assembly GCF_023898315.1). NCBI lineage: Eukaryota > Metazoa > Arthropoda > Insecta > Orthoptera > Acrididae > Schistocerca > Schistocerca nitens. The sequence continues at coordinate 197,495,965 of NC_064623.1, read as the reverse complement.
GTGATGGTCCGCTCTCGGGTTTGACCCCCATTTTTCCAAGTACTTCCAAAGAGCGAGCCAATTGGCGAGGGGCACCTTTCATGATGCGTTGTGTCCATCGTGCATTGAGACCTTTAGCCAGCTTTCTCGTCATCTCATTGTAGTCCCGCTCATTCACCATCTCTTGGGCAAGGATGCATTCCTGGATGCGATTTTCACCATGCACTGTGCAGTGTTGCTTGCAGAGATGACGATCATGGACTCCCTTGCACCTAATATCCAGCATGGTAGCCAGTCAGTTGTGGTGGGACCACAATGTGCCCTGTTGGTTGTAGCCCACTGACAACATAGGGATTAATCTGCTGATGCTGGTGCTGTTAACTCCCAACATATGCCAAGGAGTAGATGCCTATCTCCTTGGGGCATCCGGACACTTGGCAATGGCCATCCTACCAGGTGGCCCTTGCTCAGGCTGGGTGGCACCCATGGGGAGGGCCCTTGTTCAGAGTGGGTTGCATCACGGCGGATGAACTGCAATGAAGGGTGGTATATCATCTCTTGCTGGTGGCCAGCTACCAGCAGTCTCTAAGCATCCTCGAGCTCAATTCAATGTTCAGAAATGTGATCCCAAATCGTTCCCTTCTCTGACCACACCGTGGGAGGAGCGTAAGGCTCAGGATTGCAGTGACACTTATTCGCCCAGGCTCCTAGTTTGTACAAGAGCTGATGGGGAGTCTTTCATGTCAACAAAGCTTAAATTCTTCATAGAGCATTTAGAGGACAAGTTTGGGGAGGTGGAGGGCTTGTCCAAAATGCGCTCTTGATCAGTATTGATAAAAACAGCATCCTCTGCCCAGTCATGAAGGTTACTTAGTTGTGACAAGTTGGGGATGTTTGTTACCATCACAACCCATAAGAGTTTAAATACGATGCAGGGTATTATTTTCCATAGGGACTTTCTTTTGCAGTCTGATGACAAGATAAGAGACAGTTTAGAGCATCAGGGTGTTCCTTTCGTCTGACGCTTTCCTTGGGGTCCAAAGGATAATCAGATTGCTACCAGTGCCTTCAGCTTGGCATTCAAGGGTGATACATTACCAGAGAAGGTCAAGGTGATAGTCTGCCACTGTGATGTCAAGCCCTATATCCCTCCCGTGATGCAGTGCTTGAAGTGCTGGAACTTCTGCCATATGTCTTCCTGCTGTACTTCCAGTCTCACATGTCGAGATTGCGGATGCCCATCACATCCCAATACTCCATGTGCCCTGCCTCCCATCTGTGTCAACTGCCGAGAACCTCATTCACCTTGCTCACCAGACTGCAGGATCTTACAGAAAGAGCAAAAAATCATGGAATATAAGACCCTGGACCGACTGACCAATGCTAAGGCTAAGGAGGGGACCGTTGGGTCCCTCCCTTGCCAAGTTCCACAAGTGGGTAGGATGATGCCCGGCAGTGTCATAAGAGCCCACAAGCATCTGGTCGTGGGCGCTTCACGATCCTCCTCTGTCTCAGACAGAATCGGTGAAGTCCTCCAAGCCAATGAAACCCAAGGAGCAGTGAGAAAAGACCAAGAATAAGACCTCTAAGAAAGGAATTTTCAGAGGCACCCACTCCACTGCAACATAAAAGCTCTGCATCTGAGGGCGAGGTAGGGATTCTGGCATCTGCTATGGACCTAGGATTCGCTGGAATCTCAGACGCAATGGCTGTCACTCACACAGATACTCAAACAGTGGCAGCAGGTGACCCAGCGGCGTAATCTGCTCCTCGGTCCTTCATGCCTTTCTCGGCCATGGACAATGTCATCCTCCAGTGGAAATGCAGCAATTTTTTCCGCCATCTTGCTGAGCTCCGACAACTTCTCAGCCTTCACCCTTTCCTCAGCATTGCTCTTCAGGAAACTTGGTTTCTGGTGACGTGAACCCCTGCCCTCTGTGGCTATCGGGATTATTACAGGAACGGGGCAACTTATGAGAGGGTAACTGGTGGCGTCTGCATCTGTTTCCATCACTCCCTTCACAGCAAGTCTGCCCCTCTACAACCACCTTTAGAGGCTGTCGGTGTTTGGGTGTGGATGACTCAGGCCATTAGTGTCTGCATTCTGTATCTTCCACCACAAGGTGATGTCCCACAACATGTCCTAGATGCACTGATAGCCCAATTGTCACCACCTTTTAAGTTACTGGGCAACTTCAACGCCCATAATCCTATGTAGGGTGGGTCAGTGGCAACAGGCCAAGGCAGCATTGCTGACCAAGTATTGGCACAGCTAGACCTTTCTCTCTTAAATAATGGTGCTGTCACACATTTCAGTGGGGCGCATGGCACGTCCTCAGACATCGAACTTCCGATCTGCAGCCCTAGCCTATTACTGTCTGTCCTACGGGGTGTGCATGATGACTTGTGTGGTAGTGACCACTTTCCTATCCTTCTGTCACTGCCACAGCATCACTCTTCTGGGCACCCCTGCAGATGGGCTATGAAAAAGGCTGACTGGGACTTGTTCACATCCATTGCCACTATTGAGCCTCTTTCCGATGATGCCATTAATGGGGTGGTTCACTCGGTCACCACCGGCATCGTTTCTGCCCCGCCCTATGGGTCGGGGGGTTAGAATAGGCCCGAGGTATTACTGCCTGTCGTAAGAGGTGACTAAAAGGAGTCCCTCCCCCTCAAGGGGGTAGTTTGCGCCTGCGTCTGGAGACGGACGGTTCCACGACTTATATTTGTGGTCATTTTGGTTTTTCACTTATTCTGGTTTCTACCTTCCTTTGTTTGGTTCCTTTCTTTGTCCTTCTCCCTCTCACTGTATTCCTTAATTTTTCCCTTGCCTTCTTCTCCTTGCCTTCTTCTCCTTGCCTTCTTATCCACCCTCTGGTCTCCGCCTCGGCGTTTGAGACAGTCTGTCCTTTCTCTCCATCTCTCCCTTCGTTTTTCCTCTTCTTCTTTCCTCCCTGTGCGTGCCTCATGGCTGACCCACATGTTGGCACGTGTAGCCGGTGATGGGGTAACGCGTAATTCCCTGCCCTGGGTGGACAAGTAAAACACGCACGTACCCCCTGGTAAAGGCCAGGCCCAGGGAGGGGTGATTGCCTGAGCTGATACCTTCTGAACATGCCGATTGGTCCCTCCGTCTGTTTCTCGGGAGGTGTGACCTGAGGTGTAAACATTCACCTAAGGCAGGAGTGCCCTCTGAGAGGGTCCCCACAAGGAAGGAGTGCGCCATCGGAGACGCTGGCAATCATGGGGGATTCCTCCGCAATGTATTTCTCTCCATCTCTCTCGACTTCTGCCCAAAAACGGAAACTTGACCAGCCACCAGTGACAAAAGTACTACCGCCTGCCCCACCGTTCCTCGTCGTTTCTCTATCTGAGGACGGAAAGGATTTCTCCTCTGTCAACCCTATCGTTATCCAGAAGGGCGTAGATGCCATAGCCGGATCTGTCAAGTCATGTACCAGGTTGCGTAACGGTACCTTGTTACTAGAAACTGAGAGCGCCTTTCAGGCACAAAAACTGCTTCGGGCCACACTCTTCTACACGTTTCCTGTCCGGGTGGAGGCTCACCACACTTTGAATTCGTCTCGTGGTGTGGTATATACTAGATCACTCGACGGATTGACTGACGAGGAGATTCAGTCTTTCCTCACTGAGCAGGGCGTGACGGCTGTCCATAGGGTCATGAAAAAGGTTAACAATGACCTTGTACCAACCCGGACACTTTTCTTGACCTTTGACAGTGTTCAGCTGCCGTCGCGTATCAAAGTGGGCTACGAGGTTATTTCTGTTCGCCACTATGTCCCGACACCTACGTGCTGCTACCATTGTCAGCATTTTAAACACACTCGCCAGTTTTGTTCCAATGCGGCTAAATGTGTCACTTGTGGCAGGGATGCCCATGAGGGTGACTGTCCACCTCCATCTCCTCGTTGTGTGAACTGTCGGGGTGACCATGCAGCCTCCTCCCGCGACTGTCCCATCTATAAGGAAGAACGCTGTATCCAAGAAATTAGGGTCAAAGAGAAAGTGTCCACCTCGGCTGCTCGCAAGCTGTTTGCTAGTAGGAAGCCCACGCTGCTCCCAGCGGGGAAATACAGTACTGTCCTCGCCTCTCCTCGGACTACCAGGGAGGTGGCAACCCAGACATGCGATCTGACCTTCAGCACCATGGTCGTCCGTTCGGCCAGTGCTAAGATCGCCCGGTCGACGTCTCCTCTTCCTCCCGTCACCCCTCCAACACAAGCACCTTCATCAGCTTCAGCTAAGACGAAGATCCAGAAATCAGATGCCCAGGCCTTCAAGAAGAAACCGTCCCACGCAGACTTCCTATGTACCTCGCACTCCCAGCCGTCGACCAGTACTTCCACTAAAAGACCTTCCAAGAAGGCTCATAGGAAGCACAGTTCTCCTTCTCCTCCAAGGCGCATTTCTTCTCCTGCGCCACCCAGCGGTTGCCGCCCCAGGCCGTCATCCGTTTCGCCTGGCCGACTGCTGGTAGCCGAACATCTGGCCGTCCACCAGTGGAGGAAGCTTCTCCTCCCGGCCATCTTAACGAGATGGCCGATGAACCTATAGAACCAATGGACGATGACTGTCCGCCTACTGATAGCGGCGGCAGTACTCGCTCGAAGCCAGGCTCTCGGCGGCCTTCCAGGTGACCACTTTTTTCATCTTTCTTTTCTTCTCACGATGGCACTTATTCACTGGAATATTCGCGGCATTCGCTCCAACCGAGAGGACTTGAAGTTGCTGCTCCGCTTGCACTGTCCGCTCGTCATAGCCCTCCAGGAAACAAAGCTCCGCCCATGCGATCACATTGCCTTGGCACACTACACCTCTGTGCATTTTGACCTACCCCCTGTGGTAGGTATTCTGGCTCATGGAGGGGTTATGTTGCTGGTCCGGGATGATATTTACTACGATCCCATCACATTGCACACCGGCCTGCAGGCAGTTGCCATCAGAATTACTCTCCCCACTTTTACATTTTCTATTTGTACTGTTTACACTCCATCGTCGTCTGCCATTACCAGGGCAGACATGATGCAACTTATTACTCAGCTGCCTGCACCATTTTTGTTAACTGGAGACTTCAATGCCCACCATCCCCTTTGGGGCTCTCCAGCATCCTGCCCGAGGGGCTCCTTGTTAGCAGACCTTTTCAACCACCTCAATCTTGTCTGCCTCAATACTGGCACCCCTACTTTTCTTTCGGACACAACTCACACCTATTCCCATTTAGACCTCTCTATATGTACTACCCAACTTGCACGCCGGTTTGAGTTGTATGCCCTTTCTGATACATATTCGAGCGACCACTTCCCGTGTGTTATCCATCTCCTGCATCATACCCCATCTCCGTGCTCAGCTAGGTGGAACATCTCCAAAGCCGACTGGGGGCTCTTCTCTTCCGGGGCAGCCTTTCAGGATCAAACCTTCACAAGCTGCAATAGTCAGGTCGCACACCTCACGGAAGTCATTCTCACTGCTGCTGAATATTTCATCCCTCACACCACTTCTTCTCCAAGTCGCGTACCGGTCCCCTGGTGGACCGCAGCATGTAGAGACGCTTTACGTGCTACTCGACGTGCTTTACGCACCTTTAAACGCCACCCTACAGTGGCACATTGTATCACTTATAAACGATTACGTGCGCAGTGCCGTCGTATTATTAAAGAAAGCAAGAAAACCAGCTGGGCTGCTTTCACAAGCACCTTCAACAGTTTTACTCCTTCTGTTATCTGGGGTAGCCTGCGCCGTCTGTTACTAAGGTCCACTCACCAGTTTCTGGCTTGACGGTCGAGAATGATGTCCTTGTGGCTCCTGAGGATATCTCCAATGCCTTCGGCCGCTTTTTCACAGAGGTTTCGAGCTCCACTCATTACCACACTGCCTTCCTCCCCCGAAAACAGGCAGAGGAGGCTAGGCCACCTAACTTCCGCTACTCGAATCGTGAAAGTTATAATGCCCCTTTCACCATGCGGGAACTCGAAAATGCACTTGCCCGGTCATGGACCTCCACTCCAGGGTTTGATTCTATTCATATTCAGATGCTGAAGAACCTTTCTCCTGCGGGTAAAGGTTTCCTTCTTCGTACTTATAATCGCATCTGGATTGAGGGACATGTTCCTGCATGCTGGCGGGAATCTGTTGTTGTACCAATTCCTAAGCCGGCGAAGGAAAAGCACTTGCCTTCCAGTTATCGACCCATCTCGCTTACCAGCTGTGTCTGTAAGGTGATGGAGCGAATGGTTAACTCTCGTTTGGTTTGGCTGCTCGAATCTCGGCGCCTACTTATCAATGTACAATGTGGATTTCGTAGGCGCCGCTCTGCTGTTGACCATCTGGTTACCTTGTAAACCTTCATTATGAATAACTTCTTGTGGAAGCACCCGACCGCGGCTGTGTTCTTTGATTTGGAGAAGGCTTACGACACCTGTTGGAGGGCGGGCATTCTCCGCACCATGCATACATGGGGCCTTCGCGGTCGCCTCCGTCTTTTTATTCGTTCCTTTTTAATGGATCGACAGTTCAGGGTACGTGTGGGTTCTGTCCTGTCTGACACCTTTCGCCAGAAGAATGGGGTGCCACAGGGCCAGTTTTGAGCGTCGCTCTCTTCACCATAGCGATCAATCCAATAATGGATTGCCTCCCAGCTGATGTATCAGGCTCCCTTTTCGTGGACGATTTTACCATCTATTGCAGTGTGCAGCGTACATGTTTCCTGGAGCGCTGTTTTCAGCGTTCTCTTGACCATCTTTACACCTGGAGTGTTCTGCCGAGAAGATGGTCTGTGTTAACTTCGGGCGCTACAAAGAGTTTCTCCCACCGTCCTTACGACTCAGTCCCATTGCTATCCCATTCGTGGAGACAACAAAATTTTTAGGTCTTACATTTGACAGGAAACTTAGCTGGTCTCCACATGTCATATTTGGCTGCCCGTTGTACCCGTTCACTAAATGTCCTCCGTGTTCTCAGTGGTATGTCGTGGGGAGCGGATCGAACCATCCTACTTCACCTATATCGGTCGATCGTCCGCTCAAAGCTGGATTATGGGAGCTTCGTATACTCCTCTGCACGGCCGTCCATCTTACACCGCCTCAACTCCATACAACATTGGGGTTTACGTCTTGCGATCGGAGCGTTTTATACTAGTCCCATCGAGAGTCTTCATGCTGAAGCCGGTGAATTGCCACTGCCCTACCGGCATGATATACTGCTTTGTCGGTATGCCTGTCGGCTACTGTCAATGCCCGACCACCCGTCATATCGTTCCTTTTGTGACGACTCCCTCGATCGTCAATACGGGTTGTATGTCTCTGCCCTGCTACCCCCTGGAGTTCGCTTCCGTCGCCTCCTTCAACACCTTAATTTTTCACTCCCTGCAACCCTTAGAGTGGGAGAGAGCCACATGCCACCTTGGCTCCAGGCTCAGGTTCGCGTTCACCTTGACCTCAGCTCGCTCCCAAGGGAGGTTACCCTCGGTTCGGTATACCGCTCCCGTTTTGTCGAACTTCGTTCGAAGTTCATTAATATGACCTTCATTTATACAGATGGCTCTAAGACCAATGACGGGGTCGGTTGTTCTTTTATTGTCGGGGCACAAAGTTTCAAATACCGGCTCCATGGCCATTGTTCGGTCTTCACAGCTGAGCTCTTTGCCCTCTACCAGGCTGTTCTTTACATCTGCCGCCACCGACATTCTGCTTATGTCATCTGCTCTGATTCCCTGAGCGCCATCCAGAGCCTCAGTGATCCGTATCCGGTTCACCCTTTCGTGCACTGGATCCAACACTCTCTTCAGCAGCTGGTGGACGACGGTTCTCCGGTTAGTTTTATGTGGGTTCCTGGCCATGTCGGTATCCGTGGGAACGAAGCTGCAGATGCTGTGGCCAAGGCTGCGGTCCTCCAGCCTCAGACAGCTTTTTGTTGTGTCCCTTCATCAGATTGTAGCAGGGTCATTTGTCGGTGCATTTTATCGCTGTGGCATGCCGATTGGGCTGCACTTACGGACAACAAGCTTCGGGCCTTGAAACCTCTTCCCGCGGCTTGGACGTCCTCCTCACGTGCCTCTCGGCGGGAGGAGGTAGTTTTGGCCTGGTTACGAATTGGACACTGCTGGTTCAGCCATCGCCATCTGCTGACAGCTGTGCCAGTGCCGTTCTGCCCATGTGGGCACTTGCTGACAGTCCACCACATTTTAACGTCCTGTCCGGATTTTACTACACTGCGTCTTGACCTTGGCCTGCCATGTACTCTCGATGCCATTTTAGCAGATGACCCAGGAGCAGCTGCTCGTGTTCTTCGTTTTATCAAATTGACCAACCTGTCTAAGGACATTTAATTATGCTGCTTTTTTTTTTTTTAATCATATGCCTGTTGATCTTTTATCGTGTTTTCCCTTTTAGTTGCTGTTTTAAACTTGTGCCTCGCGGTGCATACCTAATGTAGTCTGGGCGCTAATGACCATTGAAGTTGTGCGCCCTAAAACCACAAAAAAAAAAAAAAAAAAAAAGCTGTCTTGATAGAAAGTGAAGAAACAGAAACAATTCCTGATAGTCACTGGTACATTAGATAGGCTAGAGTCATGGTTCCATTTAAATGGTCTCAAGCTTAACATATCAAAAACAAACTTGATTCAGTTCAGAACCAAACAGTTGAAATACCAGGAAATTAGTATAAATCATAAAAGTGAAGAGTTAACAGAAGTGCATTCCACGAAATTTCTAGGTCTACACCTCAATAAGAATTTAAACTGGAACACACATATTGAGTACCTGTGCAGCAAACTGGGTAGCTTTGCATGTGCCATGCATGTATTATCAAGTGCTACTAACATGTCCACTCACAAAGTACCATATCTAAGTTACTTTGAATCAGTGATAAGATATGGCATTATTTTCTGGGGGAGCTCCAATAATATATCTCATGTACTGAAGCTCCAGAAGAAAATTATCAGAAATAAGTGCACTGCACAGCAAAGAGGGTCATGTCATCCATTATAACAGAAAGTAAAAATTTTGACTGTCCCCTCCCTATACATGTACCAGCTAATGATATTTTTACACAACAAACCGGAATTGTTCATTAAAAACCAATTTGATCATCCATACAGTAAAAGGAATAAAGATATTTTATGCTTCTTGCCCATAGGTTGAAATTATATGCTCAGACCCCATGATATAAGGGCACGAAAGTCTACAACCAACTTAAAGGCAAAAACATTCTAAACATGGAACTAGGAATACTAAAAAAGAAGTTACATGAAATTCTTTTACACAAATGATATTACTCATTAGAAGAATTCATGGAAGATGAACTGATAATTTGAGGAGAATCCAACCACAAATTAGCATTATATAGTGGGGAAAAAAAACTGTCCATTATCAAGAAAGATATTTACCCAAGCTTGAAAATAAGAAATCATAGATACTGCTACATAGACTAAATATAGTTTTAAAAATTAATATTAGATTCTAGTTTGTTATTTTTGACATGTTTCCTGTACCATAATCACATGATTTGTAAGTGTATGTTATGAGACTAATAAATCGCAATTCACAATAGTTTGGTTTATGTTGTTCCATGTCTTGGGGACTGATGACCTCAGATATTAAGTCCCACAGTGGTCAGAGCCATTTGAACCATTTTTAAGGAAATAAGTTCTGGCTTACATGAAGGGAATGTGTTAGGATCCTCAGATTTTATGGTAATGAGTAGAGAAACAAAATTAATAGATATTGTCTTTTCACTGGTGAGTTATCTGTGATGTACTGCATAAATATTGTCAGGTGTTAATAAACGTTTGAAGTGATGCAATGGTTGTCAAATTGCTTTGAATGTGACATAGTATAATATTAAGTAATTTTTGTAAGTTTTCTAATTTTTTTTCATATAACTTATATAGAACCAATTTGTTTCAGCGATACGAAATCCTCCTCCAGGATTGGTGCCCAGTTCTAATAGAGGGACAACTCCATTTGGAAGGCATCAGGTATAGTTAAAGGACACTACATCTGATAATGACCATTCTTCATTTATTATTTTTTTTAAATTTGTTTTTCCCCTTAGATTCAGATGTGTATTTAGAAATGCTTGCTGTTTTTCTTCTTACCTCCAGTCCATTTTGCTGATTAGCTTCAATGTTCAAAAAGATCACAAATAACTGTGATGCTGTGTGGACAAAAATAAAATTGAGTTGATCAGAATCTTAATCTCTCTTCAAAAGGAGCCTCACACGTTGTTGGGGTTCCATGATGAATACTGATGCCACCTATTAAAAAAGTAATTCACATACCAAAATGAATATGTTTGAATAATTAGTTATGGATATTCAGGTCAAAACATGGGAAAAAAAGGAAAAATATTTCTAATTTTCTGGAATATTGTGACTTTTCTAACACTTACTTACAGCAAGGAGAAGAGTCTGTTGATATGGAATTCCACTGTACCCATTTGTCTGTTTACATCCAAACTGATAATAAAAATACAGGTGTGATTTTACAGTGTTTGGCAATATCTTAGATTTTACAATAACTGCCAGTACTTGACTACAAAGGGAAATTATCATTTGTTCATCACTGAAATAGAACAAGGAGACCGATGGTGTGTATGCAAGTGTTAAGGTACGCATTGGATCTCTTGCATCTGGATCTTATCAAATCTACCTTCTTTGTGTGTAATATCTTTGCCTATTAGTATAGTGCATACATATGAGGCACTCTCCATTTTGGGAGCTCTCTCAGTAGTCCTTTGATTACTGAAGAACACGCTCTTGTAGCAGCAGTCTTCCTTTATCAACAGCCATGTGATAATATTTTTGGGATAGAGAAAGGAGTGAGCATGATCAGTATTAGTTCTTGTTTCTATTAAGACTTACATTAGAAATTGGCAAATCAGGGTAAAAAATCTACAATCAGGAACAAAAAGAAACCACTGCAGCAAAAACATTTCACCATTACATACTGCTTCTGGATGCTGTTCTTGCAATATGTGTTGAATTCACTGTACAGATATAATGGTATATAATTGATAATTTGTCAACATATATCATAGCACACAATAATGTAAAAATTTAGCTACGTTAGATTCACTTGAATGGTATAGTTAATAAATGAACCAGCAGGTAACTTTTATGTTATATTTTACTCAATCTTATTTTTTTGTGAAAAGCTTATTACATTGGATAAACACAAAGACTGGTTGTGGGTAATGGATGTGGTAGTGAATGAGAATTTCCAGGTTTAATTTAAGAATGATTTGTTCATGGCACAATTTCACAATGAAATTTTGTTTGGATAGCCAGTGAAAGATCATTCATGATCACTTGAGAGTGATATGAATCCTGAGGGAAGCCTCATCCTGAGTCACTGTTAGGTGAGGTGTCCACGGGGTGGGGCAGGGGGCAGTGGGCAGGGGTGCTGGAGCACACTGTGTGGTTTACTGTGAAGTAGTGTGGTGGTGGTGCAGTGTAAAATGGAGCATCCGGGCTGGTCGCTGGCAGTTGAGATTGATGGTTATGAGGCATAGCCTGTTCATGGCCTGGCACTGAGGAAACAACTGAATACTGTCACAGGAGCTTGCACTTCACCTTAAGTATCCATCAGGTGGAAGTGTGTACATTACAAAGTCACATGCAGAAGGAGTGTGCTTCCTCAATAGCAGTGCCACCCGTTTCCTGAAGCCGGTGCTACTCCGAAACCTGACCGGTGCAACCAGGGAGCGCCTGTATCTACTAGCATATCAACAAACTGTTTGTACTGTATCATGTCCACAACATACGATGCCTTTGAGGTATTTATAAGTATTTACTGGTGGAGAGATGCCTTTGGGGTGAGGGTAGGCAAACTGTTTTGGGGGAGACATAGTGCTGGAACCATAATGTAGTCAGCTTGCAGCTGATATACAATTGTTGTAAAGAAGGTGATGAGATATATGATTAAAAGTAATAAACATTGTCCAGTTTGGAACCACACAAAAATATATACATATGATTGGTGAGGATGAAATTAAACATCACCAAAAATGAGAATCTATTGTGGCTTAGAACACAACCTTTAGTGCACTCATAAATGAACACATGTTAAAATTACAGCTAACCCTATTCCCTACTTAAATGTCATTGAAAAGCACTGTATATTATTGTTCAAAGTCATCAGTCTTCAAAAAGAACTCGGGCTGAGCACTTCTGTGTAATGTATTTTCCATGTGAATCAATGATTTGACTCGAATAGTGGCAAGTTGTACATAAACAAGTAGTATACCTTTGCTTCATTGGATGTGAAGGATTAAGACAAATCTGAAAACAGATTTGAGCAAGTCCAGTAATCAATACATTGTTATGAAATATATTTGATAGAAGATAAAGAGAAGCAATAACCAAATAGTTTTCTGTAAATCAAAGTAGTTAAAAGGAGTCTGTCCCCTCTAATGTGTCCACAGTATGCTGACCATTTACAGCCCTGTGGTACAGCATATGAACAATGACTCTAAAAATACCTAACCAGCAGAAACTTGAGGTGTGTATCATGCCTTGTCAGTGATATTCTATTTCAAACTTGACAGGAGTAGCTGCTCCTAGTAAATGACATTCCATATACGGGCAGTTTTTTCTGCTTTTTAAACCCACCACTGGTGCACAACTTTTGTAGATTGGAACAGACCTCTAGTGACTTCTGTATTTTTCCTGCTGTATTTTCCATAGTGCTGTGGCAACTTCCATTATTAAAGAGTGAGCGCGCGTGCGCACGTGCACACGGGGAAGAGAAATAATGTAGAATCAATTCAACTGAAACAGATTTCATGTGCTGCTATGGTACATCCTACCATTACAGATCAGCACCGTTACTGCTATGAAAGGGGGCTCAGTATGGCACCCCTCAGTGTCCAGAAGAGTCAGAAAGCACAGGATTGTATTGTGCACAGCAGAACAAAGCATGTTCTTAGGTATACTCGCTACCTGTCTCAATGTGCTGTGCTTCAGATCAGCACATGTGTAAACCCTGTCCTTCAGGTAGTCCCACAACCATAAATCACAGGGAGTGAGAGCAGCTGATAATGCCGACAAAGCATTTGGAAACAATTGGTGATAATTTGATCATTTCAAATGCGTTTTGTAGAAGCAGATGAACTTCATGAGGCATGTGCAGTGGGGCCACATCTTGTATTAAAACTGTTGATTTCAGTATGTCTCTCCTGCAGGACAGGTATGATGTTCTGGCAAAGCATACAGCATCTGGCAACGCAAGGATACAGCATGTAGGGTGCTAATGCGACTGGTTATAAAGTGCTGCTAGTGTTCAGGATCTGCACCAGGTCAAACTATAGGAAGTAACATCAAAGTAGTTTAGAGGCAGGCTGCCAGATATCTTACCAGTAGACTCAAACACATGCAAGTGTACATGTTACAGACATGATTTGGTAACCCAAATGAAAATTCCTGGAGGGAAGGACCATGAAGATAACATATGAGAAACTAGGCATCATATGAAGGCATATAGAGAGTAATTCTTCCCCCCCCTCTAACTGTCTGTGAGTGGAACAGGAATCGAAACAACTAGTAGTGACACAGGGTACACTCTTCCATGCACAGTATGGTGGCTTATGGAGTATGTTTGTTGATGTGGATGTAAATGTAGAACCTGTCTCACTCCCTGCTCAACCATTGATTTTGTAACTGCCATTTTGATTCTGCACAGATTTTAAATAAGCTTTTTGCTCTTTGTGTTTTACCCCCTACTACCTTCAGAATTTCAAAGTATTCCAGTCAACATTGTAAAAAAAAAAACCTTTTTCCAAGTCTAGAAATGCTGTAAATGTAGGTGTGTATTTCATTAACCTCTCTACCAAGAGAAGTTGTAGCATCAGTATAGCCTTGCATGTCAGTGTATTCATCTGGAATCCAAACTGATGTTGTCCATGGATGGCTTCTACCAAGTTTTCCATTATTTCATAAATTGTTAGTTTAGTATTTAGTAACTAAACTGACAGTTCAGGAATACTCACAACTGTCAGCACCTGCTTTCATTGGGATTGAAAGTATAGCATTTTTCTTGAAGTCTGAGGGTATTTCACGAGTACCATAAATCCTGCACACCCGATGGAGTAGTTAAGTCGTAGATGGCTCTCCAAAGGCTATCAGCTCCTGAAAGTTTGTGGCCTCAATCTGTGATAATCTACTGTACTCAAACCTTCCATCCAACAGTTTCCATCTCCTCTATCATATTATTTCCTCGCAATTATCTCCCGCCCTCTCATGTGCTACCGTCTGCTAGTGCACCTGCTGTCTTTCGGCTTCCCTGCTCCACTCCATTCTTGCTCATTTCTGCCCCCTCCCTCCCTGCCCCACAAGCTAAAAGCTCCCAACACTGTGCCTGGTACCTGCACACTCTGCCAGACAGTGCTCTTGTCTCCTCACCCATGCACTACTTCTCCCTTCAACCCCACCCCCCAATTGTCCCCCCCCCCCCTCCCACAACTGGCACGCCCCACCCCTGTCGGCAGCCCCACTCCCACCCCAGTATTACTTCTATGACATGGTCAGACATTGCTTTGTTATAATTAATGCCATCATACTGAGGACATGAGAGAATGCATCAAGCATAGGAATGTCATGTCCAGAGTGTGACTTCAGGCAACATGAATGCACACAAAACAGATAAACAGATGTGGGTGTATGCTGGCAAGATGAGGCATGTAATGTTGCTAGAAGTGTAATAGTGAATCCTACATGGCTAGTGGAATGGGAATACAGCTGGCAGTAAGAGAATGAAGTTTCACATGAGGGGAAATGTGGGTGATGGTAGCCACTGTGTGGTGCGGGTGGCACTGAGGGAGGTGACATGGTGGAGAGGAAGTGGCCTGGACAAGTGCAAGGCACATGACTTGAAGCTATTTGTAATAACAGGAATTTGACTGTTGAATGAGGTCACAAAGTCAGTGTTCAACAGGCCTCAAAGTGAATAGGATAGCCATTTAGGAGCGAAGTTGCAATTAGCTATTGGGTTTGAAAATCACAGTTGGTCTCCATAAACAAAGTGCCATCACACAAACAAGAGCAGGATTTTACAGTGCCTGCAATTGCATCAACACATTTATGAATAATAAATGGATTAACTGTAGCATAGGACTGACCTCCTCCAGTATGTGATCCATTAGCAAATGAGGTGCATCTGGGAGATTCCAAGAATCTTAGCATTATTCTGTTTACTTTTACAAGACGTAGACTGAGATGTAAACATTTTCCTTTTTCACTGTTGTATCTGTTGAAATGGTGACCAGGCAGTCTCATTCTGAGAATGTCTGATGTACCTCAATGAACAGGCCATGCAAGAGATCTGGGTGAAGGGGGAAAGTGCCTTACCTCATCATTCGTGAGTTGTTGGTTAGTCAAAAACCATATGTTTTACCACCTGGGGCTAACCACCTTACCATTCTTTCTGTGCTCCCTGAAGGACATGGCCATGCAAACTTGTGACCTCAAATTCAGCACCACAGTTGTAAAATGGTATTGTATCGAAGTACCATCCCCGTCTCCTTTTCTTCCTCCTCCTCCTCTTCCACTTCCTCCTCCTCCTTGTCCTCCTCTTCCTCCTACTCCTACTCCTACTCCTGCTGTGCAACAAGCCACCAAATCCTCACTCAGCGGTAAAATGACCTGATATACAACTGAACAGCCAGAGAAGACATAAGGAATACCCCCTATGAAGACTTGTTTGTTGCTCGAGCCAACAAACACCTGAGTTTTTATCTGCCAACTACAAAGGCTCCAAGAAATCAAACAAACGGTCCACACCTTCCCCAACTTGGAGATCCTCTTCCACTGTATTGCCACATGACACCTTCACATGGACAACCTCAGTTTTGTCACATTGTACCCTCATCCAGCCAAGCTCAATTTTGCTGGTGTGCATCGCCTACCAGTTCTGTCCTCAAATCCTCAGACTGGGCCAATGAGAATACTGGCACCTCTGTAGATCTCATGGAACAGGATCTCCCAGTAGCAATAAGTCTTTAAGGCAGCCGTCAAGGTGACTAGCCTTCCTTTGTTCCCTCTCCCCAATCCCCATTATGATTCTTCTAAAATGGAATGTTGTTGTTGTCTTCAGTCCTGAGACTGGTTTGATACAGCTCTCCATGCTACTCTATCCTGTGCAAGCTTCTTCATCTCCCAGTACCTACTGCAACCTACATCCTTTTGAATCTGCTTAGTGTATTTATCTCTTGGTCTCCCTCTACGATTTTTACCCTCCATGCTGCCCTCCAATGTTAAATTGGTCATCCCTTGATGCCTCAGAACATGTCCAACCAACCGGTTCCTTCTTCTTGTCAATTTGTCCCACAAACTCCTCTTCTCCCCAATTCTGTTCAATACCTTCTCATTAGTTATGTGATCTACCCATCTAATCTTCAGCATTCTTCTGTAGCACCACATTTCTAAAGCTTCTATTCTCTTCTTGTCCAAACTATTTAATGTCCATGTTTCACTTCCATACATGGTTACACTCCATACAAATACTTTCAGAAACGACTTCCTGACACTTAAATCTATACTCGATGTTAACAAATTTCTCTTCTTCAGAAACACTTTCCTTGCCATTTCCAGTCTACGTTTTATATCCTCTCCACTTCAACCATCATCAGTTATTTTGCTCCCCAAATAGCAAAACTCCTTTACTACTTTAAGTGTCTCATTTCCTAATCTAATTCCCTCAGCATCACCCGACTTAATTCGACTACATTCCATTATCCTCGTTT
Source organism: Schistocerca nitens (assembly GCF_023898315.1). Classification (NCBI taxonomy): domain Eukaryota; kingdom Metazoa; phylum Arthropoda; class Insecta; order Orthoptera; family Acrididae; genus Schistocerca; species Schistocerca nitens. The sequence continues at coordinate 197,479,228 of NC_064623.1, read as the reverse complement.
TGCTTTTGTTGATGTTCATCTTATACTCTCCTTTCAAGACACTGTCCATTCTGTTCAACTGCTCTTCCAAGTCCTTTCCTGTCTCTGACAGAATTACAATGTCATCAGCAAACCTCAAAGTTTTAATTTCTTCTCCATGGATTTCAATACCTACTCAGAACTTTTCTTTTGTTTCTTTTACTGCTTGCTTAATATACAGATTGAGTAACATTGTGGAGAGGCTACAATCCTGTCTCACTCCCTTCCCAACCACTGCTTCCCTTTCATGCCCCTTGACTCTTATAACTGCCATCTGATTTCTTTACAAATTGTAAATAGCGTTTTGCTCCCTGTATTTTACCTCTGCCACCTTTAGAATTTGAAAGAGAATATTCCATTCAACATTGTCAAAAGCTTTCTCTAAGTTTACAAATGCTAAAAACGTAGGTTTGCCTTTCCTTAATCTTTCTTCCAAGATAAGTCATAGGGTCAGTATTGCCTCATGTGTTCCAATATTTCTACGGAATCCAAACTGATCTTCCCCGAGGTCGACTTCTACCAGTTCTTCCATTCGTCTGTAAAGAATACTCTTTAGTATTTTGCAGCTGTGACTTATTAAACTGATTGTTCAGTAATTCTCACATCTGTCAACACCTGCTTTCTTTGCGATTGGAAGTATTATATTCTTCTTGAAGTCTGATGGTATTTCACCTGTCTCATACATCTTGCTCACCAGATGGTAGAGTTTTGTCAGGACTGGCTCTCCCAAGGCTGTCAGTAGTTCTAATGGAATGTTGTCTACTCCCGGGGCCTTGCTTCGACTTAGGTCTTTCAGTGCTCTGTCAAACTCTTCCCGCAGTATCATATCTCCTATTTCATCTTCATCTACATTCCTTCCATTTCCACAATATTGTCCTGAAGTACGTTGCCCTTGTATAGACCCTCTATGTACTCCTTCCACCTTTCTGCCTTCCCTTCTTTGCTTAGAACTGGGTTTCCATCTGAGCTCTTGATATTCATGCAAGTGGTTCTCTTTTCTCCAAATGTCTCTTTAATTTTCCTGTAGGCAGTATCTGTCTTACCCCGCATGAGATAAGCCCCTACATCCTGACATTTGTCCTCTAGCCATCCCTGCTTAGCCATTTTGCACTTCTTGTCAAGCTCATTTTTGAGAGGTAGATGAAGATGAAATAGGAGATATGATACAGCATGAACAGTTTGACAGAGCACTGAAAGACTTAAGTGGAAACAAGGCCCCGGGAGTAGACAACACTCCATTAGAATTACTGATAGCCTTGGGAGAGCCAGTCCTGACAAAACTCGAACATCTGGTGAGCAAGATGTATGAGACAGGCGAAATACCCTCAGACTTTAAGAAGAATCTAATAATTCCAATCCCAAAGAAAGCAGGTGTTGACAGATATGTAAATTAGTGAACTATCAGTTTAATAAGCCATGATGGTGTCTGGTGGTGACACCACATCTTCCATTCATTGGGATAATTTTGTGGAAGTGTGAATCATCTGTAAAAGAGACTTCTTGGGGGTGTTCAAAAAGTCTTCCCCACAGTGCCTTATGATTGTTAACCATGCGTACCGTATGTCTCGGTGAATATACTGAAATGAAACTTGGTGAAATATAAGTTATTAATTTATTGAATATTCATTATTTTTTACTTTCAACATCTAATGTGAAAATTTGTAAGTGTCCCCCACTTGAAGGGAAGTAACCCAGGCAGGTGAACAATCAAATGGCATGTGCAGCTGACAATCACACGGCACTGCGGAGAGACTTTTTGAATACCCCGTAGAACACTACTGTGATCCATTCTTGAGTACTGATTAAGTGTTTGGGTTCCCCATCAAGTCAGATTAAAGGACAATCTGAAGCATTTGTTACCTGGCTGTTCAGTCAACACACAAGTAATACAGAGATCGTTCATGAACACAAATTGGAATACCTGGAGGGAAGACAATTTTTATTTCATAAAACACTATGAAGAAAGTCTAGAAGCAGAGTTTGAATCTGACTGCAGAACAATTCTGCTGCTGTCAACATAAATATCATTTAAGGACCACAAAGATAGAAATAAGCCCTTGTATGAAGGTATATAGATCATCGCTTTCCCCTCACTCTATTTGCATGGGGCCCACAAAATAATAAACTGGCTGTGGTAGAAGGTACCCCCTGCCACACACTGTTTGTTGGCTTCAGGAGCATGGATGTAGACATAGACTTTAATGACAGTGAACTATGGGTTAAAGCTAACCAGTTTTATTTTTTTCAGAGTTGTATCAACAGGACTTCTGGTAGTGAATGAAATTTACTTTAATAATCAATACAGGTTTCTGGGTCAGTTATGAGCATAGTTCATTTTCAACATAGGAAGCAGTATATTACCTGCTGTCGCCTTGAAAGATGCCTGAAGAGGACTGCCACTCCCTTCATCTTACAGATCTATTTATGTAAATGAATAGGTAAAGAATCTACTCAGAAAGTGGCAGAAGGGGAACACGAACACAGAAAGGTTTAACTTTTACAAGCTTCCAGAGGCAGTGGCTGCTTCTTCTGGCAGAAGAATTTAAGGGGAAGGAAGAGGGGTGAAGGAAAAGGGCTGGAGAGGTTTGCGGAAAGGGGTACAGTTCAGATAAGTCACCCAGAGCCCCAGGTCAGGGGACACTTAACGGATTGGATGAGAAGGAAAGAAAGACTGTTAATGACTGTGCTGGATGAGATTTGAAAACTTGAGAGCTTGAAGGTGGAAGATAGGGTAAAAGAAAAGACAGAACTTACTACTAAAAGAGCATGCACAATTTAATAAGTGTGGAAAGCTCAGTACACTGTGTATGACAAAGGTGGGAAGGGGAACAGTAATAAATAGCAATAGACAGCTCATAAAAAGAAAGATGTAGAAAACGAACAGGGTGAAGAAAGTAGTAGTTACTGTGTAGAAATGCTGAGACAGAAGGAATTAATGCACATAAATGCCATGAGGGTGGCAAGAAACAAGGACATGTTGTAGTACTCGTTCCCACCTGCAGAGTTCTGAGAAACTGATGTCTGGGGGAGAATCCAGTTGATGTGTGTGGTTAAACAGGCATCAAGATCAGACTGTCAAGTTGTACAGCTTGCTCTGCAACATGATATTGTGTTTTGCCTGTATTCATCCTCTGGCTATGTCCATTCACCCTAACTGATAATATGGTAGTAGTCGTGCCAATGTAAAAGGCCAAAGAGTGTTCAAGTAGGAGCCGGTATATAACATGTATTGTCTCACATATGGCTCTCCCTTTGATAGTACATGTTTTGCCAGTTACAGGGCTGGAATAGGTGATGGCAGAATAGTGCATAGTGCAGGGACGGTCACTGGGATAGGAGCCATAGGGCAGGCAGATGGGTGCAGAATGAGCATAGAGTCTGATAAGGATATTGTGGAGATCAGGAGTGTAATGAAAAGCTATTGTAAGTGTGGTGGGCAAAATTTAAGACTGAATGGATCTTACTTCAGCCCGTGTTCAGTATTTTTACACTGGCACTCAGTTATGTCAGGATGAATGGGCATAGACAGAGGGTGGATGTGGGCAACACACACTATCCTGTTGCAGAGCATGCTGTACAACTTGTCATGAGCTCAGTGCCCGTTTCACCACACACTCTGCATTGGTTCTTCTCCCAGGCACCAGTTTCTCAGAACTCTGCAGGTGGGAACTAGTACACAACATGTCCTTGGTTCTTGCCACCAACATGGTGTTAATTCCTTCTGTCTCAGCATTTCTTCACTCCATTTTAGTTTTCTGCCTCTCTCATTTTCTGCCCTTTCTATTTCTTGCTGACCTCCCTCCCACCTTCACTACATACACAACTGGCCATTAAAATTGCTACAACTAGAAATGCAGTAGACAAACGGGTATTCATTGGACAAATATAATATACTAGAACTGACATGTGATTACATTTTCACGCAGTTTGGGTGCATAGATCCTGAGAAATCAGTACCCAGAACAACCACCTCTGGCCATAATAATGATCTTGATACATCTGGGCATTGAGTCAAACAGAGCTTGGCTGGCGTGTACAGGTTCAGCTGCCCATGCAACTTCAACACGATACCACAGTTCATCAACTGGCATATTGTGACAAGCCAGTTGCTCGGCCACCATATGCAGATGTTTTCAATTGGTGAGAGATCTTGAGAATGAGCTGGCCAGGGCAGCAGTCGAACATTTTCTGTGTCCAGAATGGCCCGTACAGGACCTGCAACATGCAGTCATGCATTATCCTGCTGAAATGTAGGGTTTTGCAGGGATGGAATGAAGGATAGAGCCACGGGTCGTAACACATCTGAAATGTAATGTCAACTGTTCAAAGTGCTGTCAGTGTGAAAAAGAGGTGACCAAGACATGTAACCAACGGCACCCCATACCATCACGCCGGGTGATACGCCAGTGTGTCGATGATGAACACACGCTTCCAATGTGCGTTCACCGCGATGTTGCCAAACATGGATGCGACCATCATGATGCTGTAAACAGAAACTGGATTCATCCGAAAAAATGTTTTGTAATTCGTGCACCCAGGTTCGTCGTTGAGTACACCATCGCAGGCGCTCCTCTCTGTGATGCAGCATCAAGGGTAACCTCAGCCATGGTCTCCGAGCTGATAGTCAATGCTGCTGCAAATGTCATCAAACTGCTTGTGCAGATGGTTGTTGTCCTGCAAACATCCCCATCTGCTGACTCAGGGATTGAGACGTGGCTGCACGATCCATTACAGCCATGTGGATAAGATGACTGTCATATCAATTGCTGGTAATACGAGGCCATTGGGATCCAGCAAGGTGTTCCATATTACCCTCCTGGACCCATGAATTCCATATTCGGCTAACAGTCATTGGATCTCCATCAACATGAGCAGCAATGTCGTGATACGATAAACTGCAATCATGATAGGCTACAATTTGACCATTATCAAAGTCAGAAACTTGATGGTACACATTTCTCCTCCTTACATGAGGCATCATGACATCGTTTCACCAGGCAATGCTGATCAACTGCTGTTTGTATATGGGAAATCGGTTGGAAACTTTCCTCATGTCAGCACGTTGTAGGTGTCGCCACCGGCGCCAACCTCGTTTGAATACTCCGAAAAGCTAATCATTTGCATGTGCCAGCATCTTCTTCCTGTCAGTTAAATTTTGCATCTGTAGCAAATCATCTTCATGGTGTAGTAATTTTAATGCTCAGTCATATACAATGCACTTAGCTTTTCACTCATATTAAATCATGCACAATATTTTAGTAATAATCTCTGTTTCGCATATTGCCCTGTTTTCCACCTTGAAGCTCTTAGGTTTCCAAATCTCATCTGGTGCAGTCACTAAAAATCAGTCATTTGTTCTCATCCCATCCATTAAGTTTCCCCTTGCCCAGGGTTCTGGGCGACCTCCTGGAACTGTACCTCTTTTCCTAAACCACTCCAGTTAATTTCCCTTAATCCTTATTCCTTCCCCTTCAAATATTCTGCCAGGAGGAGGAGCCACTGGCTCCAGAAGCTTGTAAAAGTTAAACCCTTTTGTGTACTTGTACCATTTCCACCACTTCGTGAGTAGATATTTTATTTATCCATTTACATTATATTGCCAATAATTGATTATTTTCATTGACATAGATAAATTTGTGTGTAAATCACCACAGGTCATATACATTGAAATTATTTACAGGCCCAAGGCAGAAACATGCAGATTTACTGCTCATCACTCATGGCAATAAGCAGCATTACTCTGGGATAAAGTACATTTCTTGGCCTATTTCATCCCAATTAAGTAAACACCATGGTGGGCAACATTTGTTGTAGATGCTTGAATAAATTTTACATGTAAATATGTGATTCACATGGCAAACTGTGGCATGCAATTAGAAGTGAATGCATAAAATTGGCAGTCCATATAATTATATTAACCCTTTTTTTATATAAAACTTTTGCTTTTCCACTAGTTAGTATAGTTTTTAGTATTTGCTGACTGCTGACCCACAATAATTGGGGACACTTGATAAATATGTTACTTGTAACCCACGTTACATTGCACCCTCGTGATGACAATTCTACTCTCACTCCACACTTGGCACACTAGTGAGTAACAAGGATGTCACTGTGTAAGATGTATTCAAGTATCTACTTTAACCCAGAGTAATCCTGCTTAACACCACGAGTGACAAGCAGTAATTCTGCATGTTTCTGCCTTGGATCAGCAAATAATTTGCAGAAGTGAATAGGAGCTATAATTTAATGTGCTGTTATTTTATCACTCATGTTCTGTGCAAAATAAATCTATATACATTAAAAAACAAAGATGCTGTGACTTAACAAAAGAGAAAGTGCTGGTAGATACACAATAAAAAACACACACACAAATTTCAGGCAACCCATGGTTGCTTCATCAGGAAAGAGGGGAGGAGAGGGAAAGACGAAAGGATGTTGGTTTCAAGGGAGAGGGTAAGGAGTCATTCCAACCCGGGAGCGGAAAGACTTACCTTAGGGGGAAAAAGGTACATGCACACGCACATGCACACGCAAATGCACATATACAGTCACAGGCACACATATGTAAAGGCAAAGAGTTTGGGCAGAGATGTCAGTCGAGGCAGAAGTACAGAGGCAAAAATGTTACTGAGTGACAGGTGACGTATGAGGGGTGGCAATTTGAGATTAGCGGAGGTTGAGGCCTGGTGGTAACGGGAAAAGAGTATATATTGATGGGCAAGTTCCCATCTCCAGAGTTCTGACAGGTTGGTATCAATGGGAAGTATCCAGATAACCCAGACGGTGTAACATTGTGCCAAGATGTGCTGACCGTGCACCGAGGCATGTTTAGCCACAGGTTGATCCTCATTTCCAACAAACACTGTCTGCCTGTGTCCTATGTGGGAATGACCAGCAACAAACTGTCCATTCACATGAACGAAACCTTCACAGTGTAGGCAGGTCAGTTGGTAAATCACGTGGGTGCTTTCACACATGGCTCTGCCTTTGATCGTGTACACCTTCCGGGTTACAGGACTGGAGTAGGTGGGGGTGGGAGGGTGCATGGGACAGGTTTTACACCAGGAGCGGTTACAGGGGTAGGAGCCAGAGGGTAGGGAAGGTGGTTTGGGGATTTCATAGGGATGAAGCAAGAGGTTATGAATATATAATATGTATGTATGTATGTATGTATGTATGTATGTATATGTGTGTGTGTGTGTGTATATATGTGTGTGTCTGTGTTTTTAAACACTGAAACATTGTTTGTGTGATATTTCTCATGGCAGTTTGCATGTTCCTTGAAATTATTCTTGCGTGATTTAAGAGACTCTGTTCAGGAAAATTTATATTCATTTTGAACGTTAATAACGGAATGTTTTAATGCAACACCTCTCAGGAATTTGCTATGTGGAGATCCTCCACTACGAGGATTGGAGACGTATGTGAACATGTGAAAGTGCAGCATTTAACTTAATATTTCAGTTGACACTCTCACCTCAAACTCTGTTAACCTCAACTGTAAACAGTTATAAATAAATTTCTTGTACCAACAAGTGAGTGAAGTGGTTGGAAATATGACATTGTTTCTACTCCATAAATGTATGACAGTTAGGTCACTAGCAGCACACATTCTTGTATTCGCAAACTTGCTGCCCACCATTACTTTAAATTTAATGGAGGGCTATTGAGGATTCCCTCATTCACTCATTACAAAACATACATTTACAAATATAAGAGTATCACACTAACTGGCCTTATTCCCCCCAGGGGGTCTTTTGTGGATACGCGTGTAGCGAGCACGGGACCCCGAGCTAATGTGGCCTTCCTTCCTTTCCGGGCTGCATACCTTCCCATTCCGCATCGTTCCCCATCCCCCACCTTCGCACCCCCCCCCTCCCCCACCTCTGGCTCTTTCCTTCCCTTTCTCCCCCTCTGGGAGTATGGTTTGTGCCTACGTCAGGAGACGGACGCTCGTAAATGTACCGCATTCTTTGCCTTCCTTGCTTGTATGTCTTCATCCTTCCTTTGTCCTTCTCTTTTCCTTACTCTTCTCTTTACCCTTTTCTCCGCTGTGGCGTTTGAAACCTCTCTTCTTCCCTTTCCCTTTCTTCTTCCCTGTGCATGTCTGAAGGCCGACCCACGCCTTTTTGTGCGTAGCCGGTGACGGGGTAACGCGTAATTCCCTGCCCCGGGTAGTCACGTAGGGCACGTACGTACCCCCTGGTAACGGACAGGCCCAGGGAGGGGTGATTACCCGAGCTGATACCTTCCGAAAGTGCCGATTGGTCCCTCCACCCGTTTGTCGGGAGGTGTGACCTGAGGTGTGAACAATCACCTAAGGCGGGAGTGCCCTCAGAGAGGGCCCCCACAAGGGCTGAGCGCGCCATCGGAGACGCCGGTAATCATGGGGGATTCTTCCGCAATGGTTTCCTCACCTTCCACTATGTCTGCTCACAAACGTAAGTTCACTGAGTCTCAGCCACAGTCAGTTCTTCCATCGTTGCCACAGTTCCTTGTTGTTTCTCGGTCTGACAAAGGTCACGACTTCTCCACGGTCAACCCTTTCATTATTCAGAAAGGTGTCGACGCAATTGCAGGTCCTGTAAAGTCTTGTTCCAGATTACGGAATGGCACCTTGTTGTTAGAAACAGTCAGTGCCCTCCAGGCACAAAAATTTCTGCGTACTTCACTGCTCCACACCTTCCCAGTCCGGGTTGAAGCGCACCGCACTATAAATTCCTCACGTGGAGTCGTTTATACACGCTCTCTCAATGGATTGTCCTTATGAAAAAATTCAGCACTACCTGTCTGACCAGGGCTTAACGGCTGTTCATAGAGTTACGAAAAGGATTGACACGAACATCATTCCAACCCGCACTGTCTTCTTGACATTTGACAAAGTTAAACTGCCGTCGAAAATCAAAGCTGGCTATGAGATAATTTCCGTTCGCCCTTACGTCCCGAACCCCATGCGTTGCTATTGGTGTCTGCGGGTCAATCACACTAGCCAGTCCTGTTCCAATTCGGCCAAATGAGTTGTGTGTGGCAAGGATGCCCATGAGGGTGCTTGTCCACCTCCATCCCCTCGCTGCATCAACTGTATGGGTGACCACGCTGCTTCCTCTCGAGATTGCCCCGTATTTAAGGACGAAAAGCTCATCCAGGAAATAAGAGTGAAGGAAAAGGCGTCGACCTTTGCTGCTCGAAAATTATTCGCCAGTCGACAGCCCACCGTGCCTCAGACAGGAAAATACAGCACTGTCCTTGCTTCTCCTCGGCCAACAAAGGAGGCGGCCACGCAGACTTGCGACCTCACCTTTAGTACCACGGTCGTCAGATCGGCCAGCGCAAAGATCGCCCGTTCAACATCACCACTTTCGCCTGCCCAGTCTATGGCTCACCCTTCATTGGGTTCTGCTAAATCTCGAGCCCAAAAGTTAGACACCAAGACTTCGAAAAAAGGGCACACTCGTGAAGATTTTTTACGTACCCCAATTTCACAACCATCGGTTCCTCCTTCTTCTAAACATCATAATTCCAAGAAGGCTACAAAGAAACCCAGTTCATCTCCTTCTCCGCCAAGGCGTGTCCCTTCTACAGCACCTCCTGGCGGAAATCGCCCTCTGGCGTCTTCTGTGTCGCCAAGGCGCATTGCTGGCGCCCGATCAACCGGCCGATCGCTGGTGGCAGGAGCTGCTCCTGAACAACCTATGGATCAGGATCTTCTGCCTTCGTCTGAATGCCACTCCATGCTGTCGGTCGCAAGCTCTGAGCAATTGTTGAGTTGACAGAAACTTTAGTCACATTCCTCCATTTTCTGTTCACCCTATGTCCATTATCCACTGGAATATCCGCAGCATTCGAGCCAATCGGGATGAATTGTAGATCCTCTTACGATCCTACTCACTGGTCATCTTCTGTCTTAAGGAAACAAAGCTGCGTCCTTATGACCGCTTTGTTCTCCCTCATTTTAGTCCGTCCGATATGATCTCCCCTCTGTTGAAGGCACTCCAGCCCATGGAGGACTCACGATTCTTCTCCATGATACTCTCCATTATCACCCAATCCACTTAAATACTTCCTTCCAAGCTGTTGCCATCCGTCTTTCCCTTTCTGGATACACGTTCACTCCTTGTACTGTATGCATTCCATCGTCCACATCAATGGCACGAGCTGATCTCCTTCATCATCTTGGTCAGCTTCCACCACCCTATTTGCTGGTTGGGGACTTCAATGCCCACCACCCGCTTTGGGGATCTCCACATCCTTGTCCACGTGGCTCACTATTGCTAGACGTCTTCCACCAAGTGATTCTAGTTTGCCTCAACACTGGGGTCCCCACATTTTTGTCTGCCTCCACGACAAATTTATCTCATTTGGACCTTGCGGTCGGTACTGTTCCGCTAGCTCGGCGCTTCGAATGGTTTGCCCTTGATGATTCACACTCGAGTGACCACTTTCCATGTGTCCTTAGACTGCAGCCTCAACTGCCATATATGCGTTAGCAACGCTGGAAGTTTTCCCAAGCCGATTGGACACTTTTTTCGTCTCTAGCGACATTTGATGACCGTCACTTTACCAGCGTCGACGATGAGGTCACACATCTTACCAACGTTATTCTTACAACTGCGGAACGTTCAATACCACGCACCTCCGAATTGCAAGGGCGCCCCCCAGTTCCTTGGTGGAACGAGGCATGCCGTGACGCAATACGTGAGCGGCGACGTGCTCTTCGCATTTTCCGCCACCATCCTACTTTGGCCAACTGAATCCGCTATAAGCAGTTCCGTGCGCGATGCCGTCGCGTCAACCGCGATAGCAAGAAGGCAAGCTGGAAATTCTTTATTAGCTCATTTAACACCTTCACTCCCTCCTCGGAAGTTTGGAGTCGGATTCGACGGTTCTCAGGCGCGCCTAGTTTCTCCCCGGTCTCTGGGCTCACTGTCGCGCATGATACATTAGTGGACCCCGTCGCAATTTCTAACGCATTGGGTCAACACTTCGCTGAGATTTCGAGCTCTTCAAATTACCCGCCAGCGTTTCTCCCAAAGAAACGTGCAGCGGAAGTGCGACCTCTTGCTTCCAGAGGAGACCTCTCAAAATCGCGAAAGCTACAATACTGTTTTCTCCATGCGGGAACTCCAGCATGCACTCACTTCTTCTCGCTCCTCCACCCCAGGACCGGATGGTATCCACGTCCAAATGTTGCTACATTTATCAACCCATAGTCTGCGTTACCTCCTTTGCCTTTATAATCGAATTTGGACCGACAGTACTTTTCCCAGACGATGGCGGGAAGATATCGTCGTTCCTGTTCCGAAACCTGGAAAGGACAAACATCTCCCCTCTAGCTATCGCCCCATTTCTCTCACGAGTAGTGTCTGTAAGGTTTTGGAGCGTATGGTGAATTACCGTTTAGCGTGGTGGCTGGAATCCCGCAGTCTTTTAACACCTGCCCAATGCGGATTCCGAAAGCATCGTTCTGCAGTTGACGATCTTGTTACTCTCTCCACATATATCATGAACAATTTTCTCCGGATACGCCAAACAGTAGCAATATTTTTTGACCTGGAGAGAGCATACGATACCTGTTGGAGGACAGGCATCCTCCGCACACTGTTCTCTTGGGGCTTTCGAGGCGGGCTGCCCCAGTTTTTTTTTTTTTTTTTTTCGCGAATTTATGGCAGAGCGCACATTTAGCGTGCGGGTGAACACTATTCTCTCCCGTACTTTCTCCCAAGAAAACGGAGTACCCTAGGGCTCTGTGCTGAGTGTTGTACTGTTTGCCTTCGCCATAAATCCAATTATGGATTGTCTCCTTCCTGATGTCTCGGGCTCCCTCTTTGTGGACGATTTTGCGATCTACTACAGGTCTCGACGGACCAGCCTTCTTGAACGACGTCTTCAAGGATGTCTCGATCGCCTCCACTCTTGGAGCATAGAAACCGTCTTCCGTTTTTCTCCCAGTAAGACCGTTTGTGCCAATTTTTGGCGACGAAAGGAGTTTCTTCCACCCTCCTTACATCTAGGACCTGTCAACCTTCCGTTTTCAGACGTCGCAAAATTCTTGGGTCTTATGTTTGACAGAAAACTTTGCTGTTTCTCCCACGTTTCCTATCTTTCGGCTCGCTGTCTGCGATCCCTTAACACCCTCCGTGTCCTGAATGGTACCTCCTGGGGAGCGGACCGAGTGGTCCTTCTCCACATCTATCGCGCCTTAGTGCGCTCGAAATTGGACTACGGAAGCATAGTCTACTCCTCTGCTCGGCCGTCTATTCTTCGGTGTCTCGACTCTCTCCACCACCATGGATTACGGTGGATATGGCTCAGAAACATCGTTAGGTGTAGGGAGTGCCTATATTGTTGGCGACACCCCAAATCACTTTCGGCTTCCCGACCAGTGTTCGGTTTATACTGCGGAGCTTTACACTGTTGTCCAGGCTGTCCACTACATCTGCCGCCATCAGCGGATACAATACGTAATCTGCTCAGATTCTCTCAGCTCTCTCCTCAGTCTCCAAGCTCTTTACCCTGTGCACCCTCTGGTCCACCGGATTCAGGACTGTCTGCGCTTTCTCCACCTGGCGGGCATCTCGGTGGCGTTCCTCTGGCTCCCGGGACACGTTGGTATCTGTGGAAATGAGGCGGCCGAAATTGCAGCCAAGGCTGTAGTCTCTCTTCTTCGGCCAGCTATTCGATGGATTCCCTTCGCCGATCTATGGAGCATTTTATGTCGTCGTGTTGTTCATTTATGGCACGCGCATTGGTCGACACTTCCCCATAATAAATTGCGGGACGTGAAAGCTCTTCCTTGTGCTTGGACCTCTTCCTCCCGAAAGCGTCGTCGGGAGGAGGTAATTTTAACTAGACTCCGGATAGGGCACTGTCTTTTTAGCCATCGACATCTTTTAAGCGGCGATCCTCCCCCACTCTGTCCCCACTGCTCTCAGCTGTGGACGGTAAGACACCTTTTAATTGAGTGCCCCTATTTTACTCCGTTACGCTCCCGTCTACAGCTATCGCCTGATATATCATCGATTTTAGCAGATGACACGCGCTCAGCCGATCGCGTTCTCGAGTTTATTAGTGCCAGTGAAATGACGTCAGTCATTTGAAGATTTTTTGGGGGACAACCAACCCCTTTCTGTAGTGGATTTTTAAGCCTTCCTTCTGCTTTCAGTTTCTCCAATTTTATGACTTTCGTTCCCATTGCTGCTGGTTTCCATTTTAGGTTTTTTACTGTTTCCTAAGTCATGTACCGGGCGCTAATAACCATAGCAGTTTTGCGCCCTAAAACCAAAACAAACCAAAAAAAAAAAAAAAAAAAAATTAAAAAAAAAAACTGGCCTTATTCTCAATTTGGGCGTGTGTTATTCTCTGAGCACACCTCAGGCCACTGAATATTTTAACTGTTAGGCAGGCAATCCATTATTGAAATGCTACTGTTGTTACACCTTTCAACAACAGAACTGATTAAATGTTAGAGAAGAGAGGGGGGGGGGAGTAGTGAGTAATAGGAGTAATTTCTTTTTCTCTACCCCATTGAAGATTTGGAATCTCTCTATATCTCCTTCTCAAATAAGCATGAAATCATCATGTGTGGTCATCTCCTCAAAATCGTCATCTGCGTCAAACTGTCAGCCAATAACCTGCTCAGCTTTACACAGTTGTAGTCATTCTAAATCAGTATCAGACGACTACTTACACAGCTGTATACATTTTAGAGTCCTGCTGAATCAACATTTGCATGAGGGGGATGCAACTACTCTGTAATTTCTATAACAAAAAGCAATATAAAATGTATGATAAACAATTGATAGTACAAGACTAGTACTATACTCATTGGCAACTCAACCTTGGAAAGTTATTAAATTTGGCTAGCTATGTACCACATACAATTGAAGACTTAACCTGTTTATTTTTCTTCCTATCTTCCCAGTACTTCATTTTCTCTCAAGCTGCTCATCTCTGAACTGGCCGTTGTTGCCAAGCAGTTCTAGGTGCTTCAGTCTGAGACCACATGACTGCTACGGTTGCAGGTTCGTATCCTGCCTCGGGCATGGATGTGTGTGATGTCTTTAGGTTAGTTAGGTTTAAGTAGTTCCAAGTTCTATTGGACTGATGACCTCAGATGTTAAGTCCCATAGTGCTCAGAGTCTTTTCTCCCATCTCTGATCATCTGTCCACTCTCTCTTTGGTTTAGTTTTTGGCTTTTCTTCAGAGGTAGCATTTTCTGTCAGTAACTTGAAGTGATTCCTATTGCGTATTATTTCTTTTGTATCACCTATGTTGTTTGCATCTTTCTTCAATGCTTCTGTCGGTGCTAGAATTTTCTTCGGAATATTAACATAATTAAAAATTCTCTTTGTAATCAATGTTTCTTTTTTTCTTTTTAAATGTCCATACAATTTTAGCCATCTCTTCCTCATTGTATCTGTGATTTTTTTCTGTACTTTTACATATATGTCCATTTCATCTTTAAATCCATATGTTTTCATTGTTTTCCTAAGGACCTAGAATTTTTATTAGTATTTTCCGCTCTTTTTTTTTTTCTAGTTCACTTAGTTCATCTTTTTTATTCAGTGCTAGGCACTCCAATCCATATGTTACTTGTGTCATAACAACCGAGTTATTATGTGTAATCTTCACTGGGATGGCTATTGATTTTTTATTGTAGTAATTTAGTGTAAATTTGTATGCAAATTCTTCTTTCTTTACGCATTGTTTATTTGTTGTGTTATCAGTATGGAAAGGATGGATGAGTGCTTATTTCCAGTCACTGGGTATGATTCCTTTTGTAGGAATGTCTTCAATTACCATGTGAATTTTCTGCCATGCAGATACACTCCCCAGTTTGCACATTTCTTCTAACATCCCATCCTCACCTGGTGCCTTGTTATTCTTCAGCAACTTAATCTTTTCTATTTCTTGTATTTTAGGTGGCTCTAATAGTGATCTTCATGTTCTGGCTTTTGAAATTGTAATCTGCCAAAAAAGTGTTCAGCTAAAAGTTGACGGTTTCCTTCATTGCTCAAATCCATGTTTCCATTTTTATCTTTAAAGTGTAAACTTGGTGACTGGAATCCTGTTAAAACTTGTTTGAAAGAGTAGTGTTTCTTTTAAAGTCTGGATCCATTTCATCTTGCCTGTCTTTGCCATATATTCTTTTCACTGTTCTGATGATTTTTTAATCTCTATCCAATACGTTTCTTATAACTGTTCCATTTTTCCATGCCGTTTGTTCATTGTCAATTGCTTCATCACACAACTCAGTCCACCATCAGTGTCTTGGTATTCTTAATGGTTGTCCCATTTCTTTAATGACTCCTGTCATTGTTTCTTTAATGTCTTCCCAATCTCCCATTTTTCATGTATTTAATAAGTCACAAAATTTATGCAGGTTTTGTGTGAGAAATTTAGTGTCTACTCTTGGAATTCTTTTTGGTTTTAGTTTAGGTTTGCTTGGTTGAAACTTAGTCTTTCTTCCAGTTAGATAATGGTCAGAGTTTTAGTCCCTTCCTTGCTCTGACATCCAAGATTTCTTTGTGGTTATTAGTAGTTATTGCCAGATAATCTATTTGATATTCAGCTTGATTTGGATTAGGTGATAACCCATGTTTTTTTTCCATGCATGTTTCCTGAAAAGTGTTGTCCTGAATTTTAGGTTAAACAGTTTACAAAAGTCTGAGCCTTTCCCCATTTCTGTTTGTTCCTTCATTTGTCGGATAGTCTCAAATTACTGATTTAAATTTAATTTTTTTTACCAACTTGTGCATTAAAGTCTCCCACTAAAACTTTGATATATTTTTACGGTAGTTAGAATGTTTTGTATTTTAGCGTTTCCCAGAAATCTTCCACTTTTTTAACATCTGTTCCATTACATTGGTTAATAGGTGTATGTCCATTTCTAATAGTATAATGTTTATTGCCTGATTTAAGTCAGAAATAAGGTTTGTTCTGATGGAGAGCTAAAATTATTGATTCAGTAATTTCCTATTTGACCATAAGTCTTGCCACTAACAGTCATATTATTGGAATGTCTAGTGGCTAGTTTTCATTTGTAAATTCTGTGTCCACCAAAATCAATTGCATTTTCATCCACATGCCTTGGTTCTTAAAGTGCTAATATAAGTATGTTGCATTTATGAAGGTGTCAATTAGGTACTTGTTTTCCAACTTTCATAAGTGAGTTGATGTTAAATGTGCTCAGTAGGTGTTTGTCCTTGGGTCCTATCTCTGAAGTAGTTCTACAAAAATCCAACTCTCCTTATATGATTTGATAAGCTCTCCATAATCCAAAGGCCTAGTTGCACCACCATGACTAGGGAAGGAAGATTAATTATTTCATCGAGAAGTTTTCCTATTGAAATTTACCGTCATGCCTTAGATTAAAGTTAAGTTGGAAGAAAGATAGTTGAATCTTTCTGTGATTTAAATTCAAGCATTTAGCTTAGAATTACAAATGAGGCCACCACTAACACATGATTTCGTAGTTGCTCACTGTTGGAACAGAAACTACAGTCTTGTGCTTTTTGCATAAAAGCCTGTCTCTTCCACCATTTTTGTCATTCTGCGAGTCTTAATCTCCACCTTAACTGCTGTTGAGATGTTCACTATCATCCTGGCAAGGAAACATTGCAAGGTACTACCACATGGGTCTGGTGAACCAACAAGGTGTTAAATCCCCCTAAGTTCTTCAATCAGCTCAGTACTGGATCTGTCAGAGATATTTAAGTATTGTCTGTTATGTAAAAACAGAAGCAGCATGGAAGAACAGCACCTCCACAGAAAAGAAGTGTCAGGTAGAACAGGGTTTTGTAACTCTCCCTCAGATATATTTTCATGTGTGGAAAAGAAATATGTATGTTAGAATATGCAGTTAAATACTATTTTAACATGTCTATAAAGTAAGTGTGTAGTACCTACATGATAAGGGTACAAGCATTCCAGTAGCATTAGACAGTAGCTGGTGCTGGTGGTTCTGCTGCTGGTACTGGTGCTCGTGAACATAAATTTAGAAAAAAATGATCATTTAGTAATTTCACACACATCGTCAAGAACAGAATATACCCAGTCAAGACCGTGGAAGCATGGGAACAATGATGACTGAAGAGAATACTTCAACATGACAGAAGTCCAACCCTTCTGCTAATTGCTGCAGAATTCAATGCTGGCCCATCAACATCATCAATATTGGCTTATGAGCCAAAAGCGCACTCATGTAATCTTCATGACTGCATGATGCAAGGCATTACGACTTGCCTGGGCATGTCAGCACCAACATTGGACTGTTGATGACTGGAAACATGTTGCCTGGTCAGACAATTCTTGTTTCTAATTGTATCGAGCAGATGAACATGTATGGGTATGGAGACAACCTATGAATTCTTGGACCCTGCATGTCAGCAGGGGAATTTTCAAGCTGGTGGAAGCTCCATAATGGTGTGGGGTGTGTGCAGTTGGAGTGATATGGTACCTCTGATACGTCTAGATAAGATTCTCACAGATGACACTAACATAGTCATCCTGTCTGATGACTTGCCTCCATTCATTTCCATTGTGCATTCCATCAGACTTGCGCAGTTCCAGCAGGAAAGGCTGACACCCCACACGTCCAGAATCCCCCCCCCAGGGGGTCCACAACTCTTTTGTGGATACGTGCGTAGCGATCACGGGACCCTGAGCTAATGTGGCCCTCCTTCCTTTCCAGGCTGCATACCTTCCTTTTCCACATCCTTCCCTATCCCCCATCTTCGCCCCCCCCTCCCCTCCCCCCCCCCCCCCTCACCGCAGGCTCTTTCCTTCCCTTTCTCCCCCTCTGGGAATATGGTTTGTGCCTACGTCTGGACACGGACCCCCGTAAATGTAACGCATTCTTAGACTTCTCTGCTTGCATGTCTTCCGTCTTCCGCCTTCCTTTGTCCTTCTCTTTTCCTTACCTTTTCTCTTTACCCTTTTCGCCACTGTGGCGTTTGAATCCTCTCTTCTTTCCTTTCCCTTTCTTTGTTTTTCCTTTTCTCTTTCTTCCTCCCTGTGCCTGTCTGAAAGCCGACCCACGCATTTTTGTGTATAGCCGGTGACGGGGTAACGCGTAATTCCCCGCCTCGGGTACACCAGTAGGGCACATACGTACCCCCTGGTAACAGCCAGGCCTAGGGAGGGGTGATTACCCGAGCTGATACCTACCAAAAGTGCCGATTGTTCCCTCCATCTGTTTCTCGGGAGGTCTGACCTGAGGTGTGAACAATCACCTAAGGCGGGAGTGCCCTCAGAGAGGGCCCCCACAAGGGACGAGCGTGCCATCGGAGACACCGGTAATCATGGGGGATTCTGCCGCAATGGTTTCCTCATCTTCCACTATGTCTGCTCACAAGCATAAGTTCACTGAGTCTAAGCCACAGATGGTTCTTCCATCGTTGCCACAGTTCCTTGTTGTTTCTCGGTCTGACGAAGGTCACGACTTCTCCATGGTCAACCCTTTCATTATTCAGAAAGTTGTCGATGCAATTGCAGGTCCTGTAAAGTCTTGTTCCATATTATGGAATGGCACCTTGTTGTTAGAAACAGTCAGTGCCCTCCAGGCACAAAAATTGCTGCGTACTTCACTGCTGCACACCTTCCCTGTCAGGGTGGAAGCGCACCACACTATAAATTCCTCACGTGGAGTCATTTTTACACGTTCCCTCGACGGACTGACTGATGAGGAAATTCAGCACTACCTGTCTGACCAGGGCATAACGGCTGTTCATAGAGTTATGAAAATTGTTGACACGAACATCATTCCAACCCGTACTGTCTTCTTGACATTTGACAAAGTTCAACTCCCATCGAACATAAAAGCGGGCTATGAGATAATTTCCGTTCGCCCCTACGTCCCAAACCCTACGCATTGCTATTGGTGCCAGCAGTTCAATCACACCAGCCAGTCCTGTTCCAACCCAACCAAATGTGTTACGTGTGGCAAGGATGCCCATGAGGGTGCTTGTCCACCTCCATCCCCTCGATGCATCAACTGTATCGGTGACCATGCTGCTTCCTCTCGAGATTGCCCCATTTTTAAGGACGAAAAGCACATTCAGAAAATCAGAGTGAAGGAAAATTATTCGCAAGTCGAAAGCCCACTGTGCCTCAGACAGGAAAATACAGCACTGTCCTTGCCTCTCCTCAGCCAACAAAGGAGGCGGCCACGCAGACTTGTGACTTCACCTTTAGTGACACGGTCATGAGATCGGCCAGCACAAAGATTGCCCGTTCAACCTCCACACATTCGCCTGTGCAATCCATGGCTCACCCTTCATCGGGTTGTGCTAAATCCTGATCCCAAAAGTCAGACACCCGGACTTCCAAAAAAGAGCATATTCGTGAAGATTTTTTACATAACCCAACATCACACCCATCGGTTCCTCCTTCATCTAAACATCATGTTTCCAAGAAGGCTAATAAGAAACCCAGTTCCTCTCCTTCTCCGCCAAGGCGTGTCTCACCTACAGCACCACCTGGCGGTAACCACCCTCGGCCGTCTTCTGTGTCGCCGAGGCGCACTGCTGGTTGCCGATCAACTGGCAAATCGCTGGTGGCAGGAGCTGCTCCTGATCAACCTATGGATCAGGATCTTTTGCCTTCGGCTGAGTGCCGTTCCACTCTGTCGGTCGCAAGCTCTGAGCAGTCGTTGAGATGACAGCAACCTCGGTCATATTCTTCCATTTTCTGTCCACCCTATGTCCATTATCCATTGGAATATCCACGGCATTCGAGCCAAATGGGATGAATTGACGATCCTCCTACGATCCTACTCGATGGTCATGTTCCATCTTCAGGAAACAAAGCTGTATCCCCATGACCGCTTTGTCTTCCCCCATTTTCATTCAGTCCGATTTGATCTCCCCTCTGTTGAAGGCACTCCAGCACACGGAGGTCTCGTGATTCTTCTCCATAATACTCTCCATTATCAACAAATCCCCTTAAACACTTCCTTCCAAGCAGTCGCTCTCTGTCTTTCCCTTTCTGGATACACCTTCTCTCTTTGTACTGTATACAATCCATCGTCCACATCAATGGCATGAGCTTCCTTCATCTTCTTGGTCAGCTTCCACCCCCCTATTTGCTGGTTAGGGACTTCAAAGCCCACCATCCGCTTTGGGGATCTCCACGTCCTTGTCCGTGTGGCTCACTATTGATAGACGTCTCCCACCAAGTGGATCTTGTCTGCCTCAAAACTGAGGACCCTACATTTCTGTCTGCCTCCACGACAAATTTCTCTCATTTGGACTTTTGGTCGGTACTGTTCCGCTAGCTTGGCGCTTTGAATGGTTCACCCTTGCTGATACACACACGAGTGACCACTTTCCATGTGTCCTTCGATTGCTGCCATATATGCGCCCGAGACGCTGGAAGTTTGCCCAAGCCGACAGGATACTTTTTTCGTTTCTAGCGACATTCGCTGACCGTCACTTTCCGAGCGTCGCCGATGAGGTCACTCATATTACAGATGTTAATCTTACGGCTGCGGAACGTTCAATACCACGCAACTCCGAATTGCCCCGGCGCCCCCCAGTTCCTTGGTGGAACGAGGCATGCCGTGATGCAATACATGAGCGGCGACGTGCTCTTCGCGTTTTTCGCCACCATCCTACTTTGGCCAACTGTATCCGCTATAAGCAGTTCCGTGCGCAGTGTCGTTGCGTCATCTGCGATAGCAACAAGGCAAGCTTGAATTTCCTTATTAGCTTATTTAACACCTTCACTCCCTCCTCGGAAGTTTGGAGTCGGCTTCGACGGTTCTCAGGCGCGCCTAGTTTCTCCACGGTCTCTGGGCTCACTGTCGCGCATGACACATTAGTGGACCCCGTCGGAATTTCTAACGCATTGGGTCAACACTTTGCTGAGACTTTGAGCTCTTCAAATTACTCAATAGCGTTTCTCCCGAAGAAACGTGCAGTGGAAGTGCGACCTCTTGCTTTCTCCTCTCAAAATCGTGAAAGCTACAATACTGTTTTCTCCATGCGGGAACTCCAACATGCACTCTCTTCTTCTCGCTCCTCTGCCCTAGGACCGGATGGTATCCACATCCAAATGTTGCTGCATTTATCATACCATAGTCTGCGTTACCTTCTTTGCCTTTATAATCGAATTTGGTCTGACAGTACTTCTACCAGACGATGGCGGGAAGCTATCGTCGTTCCTGTTCCGAAACCTGGAAAGGACAAACATCTCCCCTCTGGTGATCACCCCATTTCTCTCACGAGTAGTGTATGTAAGGTTTTGGAGTGTATGGTGAATTGCTGTTTAGCTTGGTGGCTGGAGTCCCGCAGTCTTCAAACACCTGCCCAATGCGGTTTCCGAAAGCATCTTTCTGCAGTTGCTCTCTCCACTTACATCATGAAGAATTTTCTCCAGAAACGCCAAACGGTACCAATATTTTTTGATCTGGAGAGAGCATACGATACCTGTTGGAGGACAGGCATCCTCCACACACTGGTCTCTTGGGGCTTTCACGGTCGGTTGCCCCTTTTTCTTCGCGAAATTATGGCAGAGCGCACATTTAAAGTACGGGTGAACACTACTCTCTCCCAACTTTCTCCCAAGAAAAGGGGGAACCCCAACACTCTGTGCTAAGTGTTGTACTGTTTGCCATTGCCATAAATCCAATTATGGATTGTTTCCTTCCTGATGTCTCGGGCTTCCTCTTTGTGGACGATTTTGCGATCCACTACAGCTCTCAATGGACCAGCCTTCTTGAACGACGTCTTCAAGGATGTCTCGATCGCCTCCACTCTTCGAGCATCGAAACAGGCTTCCATTTTTGTCATAGTAAGACCGTTTGTGTTTATTTTTGGCATCGTACGGAGTTTCTTCCACTCTCCTTACATCTAGGACCTATCAACCTTCAGTTTTCGGACGTCGCAAAATTCTTGGGTCTTATGTTTGACAGGAAACTGTGCTGGTCCTCCCACGTATCCTATCTTTTGGCTCGCTGTCTGCGATCCCTCAACACGCTCCAGGGGAGCGGACAGATTGGTCCTTCTCCGTCTCTATCGTGTCTTAGTGCACTCGAAATTGGACTATGGCAGCATAGTTTACTCCTCTGCTCGGCCGTCTATTCTTCGGCGTCTCAACTCAATCCACCACCGTGGATTACGTTTAGTGTCTGGAGCTCTTTACACCAGCCCTGTGGAAAGCCTTTATGCTGAGACTGCTGAACCCTCGCTGTCCAATCGGCGAGCTGTCCTTCTGAGTCATTATGCTAGCCATCTGTCTTCCACGCCTGCTAATCTGGCCCATGACATTTTTCTTCACGCCTCCTTGGATTTAGGGTATGCTGGCCACCCTTCCTCCCTACTACCACCGGGAATTCGCTTCCATCAACTGCTCCATTCTCTTTCCTTCCGCTTTCCTAAAACTTTCTTGACAACTTTGGGTACAGCACCGCCTTGGATCCATCCCCAGGACCTGCCTGCTCAGTGACCTTTGTCAGTTTCCCAAGGATGGTACCCCTTCACTTGTTTATCGTTGGGCATTTTCTGCTCTATGTGCACAAATGAAGGAAGCTACATTTATTTACACTGACGGCTCAAAAACATCGTTTGTTGTAGGGAGTGCCTATATTGTTGGCAACACCCCAAATCAATTTCGGCTTCCCGACCAGTGTTCGGTTTATACTGCGGAGCTTTACCCTGTTTTCCAGGCTGTCTAATACATGCATCGCCATCAGCGGATACAGTATGTTATCTGTTCAGATTCTCTCAGCTCTCTCCTCAGTCTCCAAGCTCTCTACCCTGTCCACCCTCTGGTCCACCAGATTCAGGACTGCCTCCACTTGCTCCACTTGGGGGGCGTCTCGGAGACGTTACTCTGGATCATAGGACACGTCGGTATCTGTGGAAATGAGACAGCCGATATAGCGGCCTAGGCTGCAGTTCTCTTCTTTGGTCTGCTATTCGCACGATTCCCTTCACCGATCTACAGAGTGTTTTATGTCATAGTGTTGTTCTTTTATGGCACGCGCATTGGTCGACACTTCCCCATATTAAATTGCGATGTGTGAAAGCTCTTCCCTGTGCTTGGACCTCTTCCTCCCGAACGCGTCATCGGGAGGAGGTAATTTTAACTAGACTCTGGATAGGGCACTTTCTTTTTGCCATTGACATATTTTATGCGGCGATCCTCCCCCACTTTGTCCCCACTGCTCTCAGCTGTGGACGGTAAGACACCTTTTACTTGAGTGCCCCTATTTTACTCGGTTATGCGCCCGTCTACAGCTGTGGCCTGAAATATTGTACATTTCAGCAGATGACACGCGCTCAGCAGATCACGTTCTCGAGTTTATTAGTGCCAGTGAGATGACGTCAGTCATTTGAAGCTCTTTTTGGGGACAACCAACCCCTTTCTGTAGTGGTTTTTTAAGCTTTCCATCTGCTTTTAGTTTCTCCAATTTTTTGAGTTTCGTTCCCATTGCTGCTAGTTTCCATTTTCGTTTTTTACCTTTTCACAAGTCCCAGACCGGGTGCTAAGACCATAGAAGTTTCGCGCCCTAAAACCAAAACAAAAAACATCCAGAATCAGTGCAGAGTGGCTCCAGGAACACTATTCAGACTTTAAACACTTGGACATCATTGAGCATTTCTGAGATACCTTGCAACACGCTGTTCAGAAGAAATCTCCACCCTCTCATACTGTTATGGATTTATGGACAGCTCTGCAGGGTTCATGGTGTCGAATCCCTCCAGCACTACTTCAGACATTGGTAGAGTCCATGCCACATCATGTTGCAGCACTTCTCCATGCTCGTGGGGGGAGGACTTACACAATATGGGGCAGGTATACTGGTTTCTTTGGCTGTTCAGTGTAGATTAAGCTTTGTAGCTTGACATGTCTATAAATCAAGAGCATGAATAAATAAATAATGATCACGAATAAATAAATAATGATCACGAATATGACAATGAGTCGAGGGATTTGCCTTCATTGTCACTTCATGATGGGAAATGGTAACATCACTGCCATTGGGTAGTCTTCTGCACTTATCATTGCAGGCCAAAAAAATTCCAGCTATGGAGAGGGAGGAAATCCCTTGCAAGAAGTTCCGTAAAAAAAAAAGTAGTATACAGATATCTAAGTATATGTACTGTACTTCAAAGAACCTAATGTGTGTGTAGAATTACTTGTGATCTACATTCATTGCAGAGTTTATGTCCTTTTTTTTCCTGCAATTAGCATTTGATGCTGCAGCAGTGGTGAGTATTAACACAAGCTATTCAACTCTGAATAACTCGCATACAAAGTGCCAATGTTCCACAATAATATTTATTGGTTTGTTAGGAATCAGCTTTCAGATTCTTAGACCAATTTCAGATATTTTAACATTAAATGGAAAGTCCACACAACTTCAGCAAGAATTTATAGCTGTACAAAGTCATGTGGTAATTTGAGTGTATCAATAGAGAACGACAAGTATGATGCAACAACTAAAGAGACTGAACAAATAAACCCTACATTACAGAATATTCACATATTAAAACAGTGTGAATGTTATTGTTGTTGTTGTGGTCGTCTTCAGTCCTGAGACTGGTTTGATGCAGCTCTCCATGCTACTCTATCCTGTGCAAGCTTCTTCATCTCCCAGTACCTACTGCAACCTACATCCTTCTGAATCCGCTTAGTGTATTCATCTCTTGGTCTCACTCTACGATTTTCACCCTCCACGCTGCCCTCCAATGCTAAATTTGTGATCTCCTGATGCATCAGAATGTGTCCTGCTAACTGATCCCTCCTTATAGTCAAGCTGTGCCACAAACTCCTCTTCTCCCCAATTCTATTCAATAGTTCCTCATTAGTTATGTGATCTACCCATCTAATCTTCAGCATTCTTCTGTAGCACCACATTTCGAAAGCTTCTATTCTCTTCTTGTCCAAACCATTTATAATCCACGTTTCACTTCCATACATGGCTACACTCCATACATATACTTTCAGAAAGGACTTCCTGACAGTTAAATCTATACCCGATGTTAACAAATTTCTCTTCTTCAGAAACGCTTTCCTTGCCATTGCCAGTCTACATTTTATATCCTCTCTACTTCGATCATAATTAGTTATTTTGCTCCCCAAATAGCAAAACTCCTTTACTGCTTTAAGTGTCTCACTTCCTAATCTAATTCCCTCAGCATCACCCGACTTAATTCAACTACATTCCATTACTCTCGTTTTGCTTTTATTGATGTTCATCTTATATCCTCCATTCAAGACAATGTCCATTCCATTCAACTGCTCTTCCAAGTACTTTGCTCTGACACAATTACAATGTCATTGGCGAACCTCAGAGTTTTTATTTCTTCTCCATGGATTTTAATACCTACTCCGAATTTTTCTTTTGTTCCCTTTACTGCTGGCACAATATACAGATTTAATAGCATCAGGGATAGGCTACAACCCTGTCTCACTCCCTTCCCAACCAATGCTTTCCCTTTCATGCCCCCTCGACTCTTATAACTGCCGTCAGATTTCTTTGTAAATAGCCTTTTGCACCCTGTATTTTACCTCTGCCACCTTTAGAATGTGAAAGAGAGTATTCCAGTCAACATTGTCAAAAGCTTTCTCTAAGTCTACAAATGCTAGAAATGTAGGTTTGCCTTTTCTTAATCTAGCTTCTAAAATAAGTCGTATGGTCAGTATTGCCTCACGTGTCCCCATATTTCTATGGAATCCAAACTGATCTTCCCCAAGGTCAGCTTCTACCAGTTTTTCCATTCATCTGTAAAGAATTTGCGTTAGTATTTTGCAGCCGTGACTTATTAAACTGATAGTTCGGTAATTTTCACATCTGTCAACACCTGCATTCTTTGGGATTGGAATTATTGTATTCTTCTTGAAGTCTGAGGCTATTTCGCCTGTCTCATACATTTTTCTCACCAGATGGTAGAGTTTTGTCAGGACTGGCTCTCCCAAGGCTGTCAGTAGTTCTAATGGAATGTTGTCTACTCCCGGGGCCTTGTTTCAACTCAGGTCTTTCAGTGCTCTGTCAAACTCTCCACGCAGTATCGTATCTCCCATTTCATCTTCATCTACATCCTCTTCCATTTCTATAATATTGGCCTCAAGTACATCGCCCTTGTATAGACCCTCTATATACTCTTTCCACCTTTCTGCTTTCCCTTGTTTGCTTAGTACTGGGTTTCCATCTGAGCTCTTGATATTCATACAAGTCGTTCTCTTTTCTCCAAAGGTCTCTTTAAATTTCCTGTAGGCAGTATCTATCTTACCTCTAGTGAGATAAGCCTCTACAACCTTAAATTTGTCCTCTAGCCATTCCTGTTTAGCCATTTTGCGCTTCCTGTCGATCTCATTTTTGAGGCATTTGAATTCCTTTTTGCCTGCTTCATTTACTGCATTTTTATATTTTCTCCTTTTGTCAATTAAATTCAATATTTCTTCTGTCACCCTAGGATTTATATTAGCCCTCGTCTTTTTACCTACTTGATCCTCTGCTGCCTTCACTACTTCATCCCTCAAAGCTACCCATTCTTCTTCTACTGTATTTCTTTCCCCCATTCGTGTCAATTGTTCCCTTATGCTCTCCCTGAAACTCCGTACAACCTCTGGTTTAGTCAGTTTATCCAGGTCCCATCTCCTTAAATTCCCACGTTTTTGCAGTTTCTTCAGTTTTAATCTACAGTTCATAACCAATAGATTGTGGTTAGGATCCACTTCTGCCTCTGGAAATGTCTTACAATTTAAAACCTGGTTCCTTAATCTCTGTCTTACCTTTATATAATCTGTCTGATACCTTTTAGTATCTCCAGGGTTCTTCCATGTATACAACCTTCTTTGATGATTCTTGAATCAAGTGTTAGCTATGATTAAGTTATGCTCTGCGCAAAATTCTACCAGGCGGCTTCCTCTTTCAGTTCTTACCCCCAATCCGTATTCACCTACTACGTTTCCTTCTCTCCCTTTTCCTGCTACCAAACTCCAGTTGCACATGAGTATTAAATTTTCGTCTCCCTTCACTATCTGAATAGTTCCTTTTATCTCATCATACATTTTTTCAATTTCTTCGTCATCTGCAGAGCTAGTTGCCGTATGGACTTGTACTACTGTCGTAGGCGTGGGCTTCGTGTCTATCTTGGCCACAACAATGCGTTCACTGTGTTGTTTGTAGTAGCTTACCCGCATTCCTATTGTTTTATTCATTATTAAACCTACTCCTGCATTACCCCTATTTGATTTTGTATTTATAACCCTGTATTCACCTGACCAAAAGTCTTGTTTCTCCTGCCACTGAACTTCACTAATTCCCACTATATCCTACTTTAACCTATCCAGTTCCCTTTTTAAATTTTCTGACCTACCTGCGCGATTAAGGGATCTGACATTCCACGCTCCGATCCATAGAACGCCAGTTTTCTTTCTCCTGATAATGACGTCGTCCTGAGTAGTCCCCGCCCGGAGTTCCGAATGGGGGACTATTTTACCTCCGGAATATTTTACCCAAGAGGACACCATCATTTATTCATACAGTAAAGCTGCATGCCCTTGGGAAAAATTACAGCCATAGTTTCCCCTTGCTTTCAGCTGTTCGCAGTACCAGCACTGCAAGGCCGTTTTGGTTAGTGTTACAAGACCAGATCAGTCAATCATCCAGACTGTTGCCCCTGCAACTACTGAAAACGCTGCTGCCCCTCTTCAGGAACCACACGTTTGTCTGGCCTCTCAACAGATACCCATCCGTTGTGGTTGCACCTACAGTATGTCTATCTGTATCGCTGAGGCACACAAGCCTCCCCACTGATGACAAGGTCTATGGTGCATGAGGGGTGGGGGGAATGTGACTGTACAACACAGAAATGAGGAGTGGCAGAAGCCACCCTGTCATATGGACAAACTGATGAATGTGATAGAAAGACCAAATAAAGGGAGGTGGAGAAAGAATTTTGTGGTATATGGATGTGGAACAGTTATAACACTTTTATTATCTAATGGTAAGAGGAGTAACAAGTGGCTGCTACCTTGATAAGAGTGAGTGATGCAACTGTTTTAGGTAATTAAGGAACAGGTCAAGATTCTTTGATTGGTGTTTATTAATGACTGGAATTTCAAGTAATGTAGTAAATTAGATAATAAGATTGTTACAACTATTCCTTTCCCACATTCCATGGATGTCTTTCTCCCCGTCCCTTTATTTTCTCTGTTGATCACATTCACCAGTTTGTCAGTATGACGTGATGGCCTGTGCCACTGCTCACTTGTCAAACATTTCTGTGTTGTACATTCACATAGTATTATTATTTGAATATACTGTAATGTAGGGTTTATTTGTTCAGTCTCTCTAGGTGCTGCATCATGGTTGTGTTTTGTGTCAATATACTCATAAATTACCACATATCTTTCTACAGCTATGAATTTTTGCACAACTTAAGTGGACTATCTGTTTAGTGTTAAATTAAAAATCTGGAGATGACGTGAGAAGCTGAAAGCTGGCTCATAACAAACTATTAAATATTATTGGGGGACATTAGTACCCTGTATTCAAGTTATTAATGTGTCTACATTCCTCCAAGAACAGACTGAATATTACATAAGAGTTAAATTTTTTAAAAACTTTCTTGCTGTTCTGGAAAAGCATTCACAGTTGCTTCAGAAAATGTTTAAGCCTTGTTAAGTGTACTGGGAGCGAAAAGTGGGTCACATTTTTCCAGTCACTTGCTTACAGGCTTGAACAGCCTGTATGAGCATGTTGAGTAAAACAGTTTTAAACAAAAAAAAAAAATTTTTTCTGGTCATTTTAGCAGTGTTGTACATTACTATATGCATTCTTAAATTTCACTTAAAGATGTCAAACTGTGTAGTGTCAAACATCCTTCATCTTTTATGTCGCACACTTCAGCTCACTGAAACATAGTAGCCCATGACCAACAAGCTTTTTGCCTCCTTTTACACAGAAAATACTATTTGAATGATCATAGGTTTTGAACATGGATACCATTGGTGTCCCATTCAAGTCTATGGAAATTGTCTGCGTGTCAGTGAGCTGTGTGTCATCTGTTTGCACACTTGATTACACTAAATGGTATTCATCTGTTAAGACTGTGTTGTATGTTGGGATAATACATCTCTCCTCTCCAAGCTCCATGAAAGAAACACTTCTAAGGCTAAAACCTCACATTTTCACTAACGGAACTTTGTACTAATGTATTTAGCTAGTGCTAACTGAATAAACACTCAAGTATAATTAAAGCTTATATTGATGTTTTTGAAGAAAAGTGTTTATTAGCTTCAAACAAAATTATTACTTCAGTAACATAGTTTTTAAAGATTTGTTCTGTTTGGAGCAATCAAATACAACACTAGGTGCTGCATTCCTTAACCCTCTAATGTTTGACATTGTAATC
The DNA here is from genome assembly GCF_023898315.1 of Schistocerca nitens. NCBI lineage: Eukaryota > Metazoa > Arthropoda > Insecta > Orthoptera > Acrididae > Schistocerca > Schistocerca nitens. The sequence continues at coordinate 197,449,841 of NC_064623.1, read as the reverse complement.
TTACTCTCCCACACATCACCATTAAATTCTTCTTAGTGTCTTCATTAGTTTCAAAAGCTTTGAGAGGTTTAAGACATACAAAAGAGAAACTTTTTACTTACCTTCATTTTCTCTTCTTGTTGGATGCAGTACTCACATCTAGGGGTACATTCTTGAGGCTATAATTTTTTTGTAACATTATGCGGTCCTGTTGAACTGAACAGTTGATGAAATTCTTTCTGTTGCTATGACTATTTTACCCCATCCTTCTATGTCACACTGACCCCACAATCCCCATTTTAAAAAAATCAAAGATTACATTGTTGTTCACAAAAATGAAAAATAAATGCATTTCCATCAGAGGCATGCCCACTACTACTCACTCATTCTGAGGTACTTACAGTACTCAAGACAGTTTACAAAGCAAAAGAATTTACAAAATTTCTTGACAAAAGTAGTATTTCACAAAGTTAAATCATTATTTTATAAATGGTTCCAGAAATAAACTTAGTAATTAGTGTTAGAATGAGCAATGAATAATATGAATTTTAAGTATGCCAGACATTCCGTAGTTTCAAATATTTCTAAAAGGAGTAATTTTAACTGTACATATTTATTCTAACAATTAATTTCTTTTTATACATTTTAGCCTGAAATATAATACATCATACAAAAATTGTATGAAATTCTTTTAGTGAAACAGCTGAGATAATTGTAACCTATGTAAGATTTACAATACCTTTTGGTATCACCTATTTATTCAAAAAAGGTTGTTAGAAAATAGTGTCCTTTTAGAACACACATCAACCATCTTTAGCACTTTCATAATACAAATTAGGAAATTTTGCATACATGTTGTATATCTGAGTGTAAATGTCTCTCTATAATCATGTTGAAGGTTAACAGATGGTTAGAAAGCATTGTTCGAAAACATCTTTGCATCCATTCACTTGCAGTGATCAAATTTACCAGAATTATTTGCGGGATTCATTTTACAGCTTGTCTGGTATATCAAGGTGATATATGAGTATGATATATCAAGGTGATTAAAACTGCAACACTGCTTTTAAAGTCCATACATAATTTGAAGAAGGCAGTAGTGGTACATGTTTGAGCAAATCCCATGAAATAAAGGTTAATGGTAATGCAACTCATCTGTTGATAATGTTTAATAATTTCAGACATTCTTGATCATTTACAGAAATGGGTGGGACCTTCCATATTGATTTGTGAGTTAAAAGATTGTGTGTTTCATCAGTGCCTTGGATGTAAAAGTTACTCCCTGTAGCATTTTCTGTGAGAATTAATTCTTGTTTCATGTTAAGAGGAACTTTCCGCATACCTTCAAAGTATCCCATTAAAATTTCAGCACATTAAAGTCATATGTGGATGCTGAAACGTAGGTCTTGGGAGTTGACGTCACAACCACAGGAAAAAAAAAAAATCGATCTATCTCCACCATGTTTGGTTCCTTCAAAAAGAAATACAAAAGTATTATGTATTAGATCCGATGTTTTTGTATCAGATCCATCCATGTGTATGATTTCCTTTTGATCTATAAATAGAATAGAATATTCATGCTAGATTGTTATTCTTATCCTATCAAAATTACTAAACATTCTTGATGTATAAGGTTTGTGTGAAACGTACTCGTACCACATAACTAACTCATTCATCATATTCTGTGGGCAGTGCCATAGAAAATAATACATTTTTCAGACTTAATGATTTTTAAGGTACCACTTGTAGTTTACCTGTGTTAATACAATCTGTGTACATCTACATCCATACTTAGCAAGCCACCTGACAGTGTGTGGCGGAGGGTACCTTGAGTATCAGTTCTCCCCTCTATTCCAGTCTCGTATTGTTCGTGGAAAGGAGGATTGTCGGTATGCTTCTGTGTGGGCTCTAATCACTCTGATTTTATCCTCATGGTCGCTTTGCGAGATATACGTAGGAGGGAGCAATATACTGCTTGACTCCTTGGTGAAGGTATGTTCTCGAAACTTCAACAAAAGCCCGTACCGAGCTACTGAGTGTCTCTCCTGCAGAGTCTTCCACTGGAGTTTATCTATCATCTCCGTAACGCTTTTGCGATTACTAAATGATCCTGTAATGGAGCGCGCTGCTCTCCGTTGGATCTTCTCTATATCTTCTATCAAACCTATCTGGTACGGATCCCACACTGCTGAGCAGTATTCAAGCAGTGGACAAACAAACGTGCTGTAACCTACTTCCTTTGTTTTCGGATTGCATTTCCTTAGGATTCTTCCAATGAATCTCAGTCTGGCATCTGCTTTACCAACGGTCAACTTTATATGATCATTCCATTTTAAATCACTCCTAATGCGTACTCCCAGATAATTTATGGAATTACCTGCTTCCAGTTGCTGACCTGCTATTTTGTAGCTAAATGATAAGGGATCTTTCTTTCTATGTATTCGTAGCAAATTACACTTGTCTACATTGAGATTGAATTGCCATTCCCTGCACCATGTGTCAATTCGCTGCAGATCCTCGTGCATTTCAGTCCAATTTTCCATTGTTACAACCTCTCAATATAACACAACATCATCCGCAAAAAGCCTCAGTGAACTTCCGATGTCATCCACAAGGTCATTTATGTATATTGTGAATAGCAACGGTCCTATGACACTCCCCTGTGGCACACCTGAAATCACTCTTACTTCGGAAGACTTCTCTCCATTGAGAATGACATGCTGCATTCTGTTATCTAGGAACTCTTCAATCCAATCACACAATTGGTCTGATAGTCCATATGCTCTTACTTTGTTCATTAAATGGCTATGGGGAACTGTATCGAATGCCTTGCGGAAGTCAAGAAACACGGCATCTACCTGTGAACCCATGTCTATGGCTCTCTGAGTCTCGTGGATGAATAGCGCAAGCTGGGTTTCACACGACCGTCTTTATCGAAACCCATGCTGATTCCTACAGAGTAGATTTCTAGACTCCAGAAAAGTCATTATACTCGAACATAATACGCGTTCCAAACTTCTACAACTGATAGACGTTAGAGATATAGGTCTATAGTTCTGCACATCTGTTCAACGTCCCTTCTTGAAAACGGGGATGACCTGTGTCCTTTTCCAATCCTTTGGATCGCTACGCCCTTCTAGAGACCTACGGTACACCGCTGCAAGAAGGGGGGCAAGTTCCTTTGTGTACTTTGAGTAAAATTGAACTAGTATCCCGTCAGGTCCAGTGGCCTTTCCCCTTTTGAGCGATTTTAATTGTTTCTCTATCCCTCTGTCATTTATTTCGATATCTACCATTTTGTCCTCTGTGAAACTATCTCGAAAAGGAACTACAGTGCAGTCTTCCTCTGTGAAACAGCTTTGAAAAAAGACATTTAGTATTTTGGCCTTTAGTCTGTCATCCTCTGTTTCAGTAGCATTTTGATTAGTGTGTCTGGACATTTTGTTTTGATCCACCTACCACTTTGACAAAAGACCAAAATTTCTTAGGATTTTCTGCCAAGTCAGTCCACAGAACTTTACTTTCAAATTCATTGAGCACCTATCACATAGCCCTCCTCACACTACATTTCGCTTTGTGTAATTTTTGTTTGACTGCAAGGCTTTGGCTATGTTTATGTTCACTGTGAAGTTCCCTTTGCTTCCGCAACAGTTTCCTAACTCTGTAGTTGTACCACGGTGGCTCTTTTCCATCTCTTATGATCTTGCTTGGCACATACTCATCTATTGCATATTGTACAATGGTTTTGAACTTTGTCCACTGATCCTCAACACTATCTGTACTTGAGACAAAACTTTTGTGTTGAGCCGTCAGGTACTCTGTAATCTGCTTTTTGTCAATTTTGCTAAACAGAAAAATCTTCCTACATTTTTTAATATTTCTATTTATGGCTGAAATCGTCAATGCAGTAACAGCTTTTTGATTGCTGATTCCCTTTTCTGCGTTAGCTGTTTCAGATAGTTCTGGTCTGTTTGTCACCAGAAGGTCTAATATGTTATTGCCACGAGTTGGTTCTATGTTTAACTGCTCAAGGTAATTTTCAGATAAAGCACTTTAAAAAATTTCACAGGATTCTTTGTCCCTGCCACCCGTACAAATGTTTGAGTCTCCCAGTCTATATCCGGCAAATTAAAATCTCCACCCAGAACTATAACATGGTGGGGAAATCTACTCGAAATATTTTCCAAATTATCTTTCAGGTGCTCAGCCACAACAGCTGCTGAGCCAGGAGGCCTATAGAGACATCCAATTACCATGTCTTAGCCTGCTTTAACCATGACCTTCACCCAACACAGAAGTGTTGCCCTGTTGGGTCCATATACTGCCTTTGTCGTACCCTCATTCTCTCTCTCTCTCTCTCTCTCTCTCTCTCTCTCTTAAAAAAAGGAAGTAATCATACAGTTATTCCTGTAATCATACAGTTGGCCATCAACAACATTCAGCTCAAGTTTATCCTATGCTACTGCAGGATGGAAAGAAACTTAAATTGTATTTAACATTGTGTGTGTGTTTGTGTGTGTGTGTGTTTGTGTGTGTGTGTGTGTGTGTGTGTGTGTGTGTGTGTGTGTTTGTGTGTGTTTGTGTTTGTGTGTTGGTGTTTGTGTGTTGGTGTTTGTGTGTTGGTGTTTGTGTGTTGGTGTTTGTGTGTTGGTTGGTTGCTTGGTTGCTTGGTTGCTTGGTTGGTTGGTTAGTAATATACGTATAGGCAGTTCAACTCATTCACCTTCTCAGCACTCACTGCTAGATAACCTATTGAACCTTCCTTTGTAAAGTCAGTACCTTGTACAGCTGCTCATATCTCTGCTTTAAATGTATTGGTGTTAGGACATAATTTGAAGACTTCTATTTTCTGTTTTGAGTATGTGTTTAAATCATCATCATCATACATAACACATGGAATTTGAACATCACCACTTGTTAAATGTAGTTTACAGTTCGGTGATGTGATATTTGGAATAGTTATATGCTTCAAAAGTTCTCAATACAGTATTAAATATTTCTTCGCTCAGGTCTAATGGAGAATGAACTTCCTTTTAATATTCATTCATTTCAATCCAGTTATCATGTGATGATGGGAATCTGAACCACTGAACCAGTTTTCCATTTCATACTCACCTAACAACTCTTTCAATGAGAAACACACCTATTTCATTTATTTCCTGTGTTTACTCCATGTAGAAACTTCTCCACTATTTCATGACATTTTCTATCTATCAGATTAGAAGTCTGGGGGTTTCTTCACTGTACTTTCAAAACTGTAATTATCTCAGTCAATGAGTGTGGTAAATATGATTCATCAAATGGTGTCCTTAATGAGGACATTCAGATGAAATTGCTGATATTAAATCTCTGATTGTGTAAATCAGCCATTATAATATGACTGTATACTGTATTTAGAAGTGTATTATCATGAGTATGAAATGATTTCACACACCCATATGATGTATGGTGAGGTTAAGCTGTAGAGATAAGTGAGGAGGTATATTAGTCCATTTCTACTATCAATGTAAATTTAGTTGTTGCCACATAATGGCATTTTATAGTTTTATTCAATTGCTCCATGGGGGATACTTTCTGTGTGAAAACATTGAATTGTAGGATATTCCATAGTATTTCATCACAGTTGCAAAGCAGTGATTGTAAAATCCTCCACTGTGATCTTTCTGAAGATCTTTGGAACTATATTGGTTCCAGTGTGCTATAGTTGTTCCATTATCCATGCAGCTAAATTTCTTGTCTTTGTTTTTACAAGGACAGCCCATGTAAATTTAAAGTATGTTTCAATGATCATAAGAATATATTTGAAACAACAGTTTTTTTTTTTTATTTGTTTCCTATGTACAAGATCTGCCTGCCATAAATTGTCCAATTGCTGTATTACAGGACTTCATGAAAAGTTTTTCAATGCAAGTCGGTGAAGTTTGTTAGTTATAATGTCCATATTTATTCAATAATGTTTAGTTCTCATAGTTTGTAAATATCTTAAATGTTGTATGAACTTATTGGGCTTGTAGTAATATATGAACTGTGCAGGGAAAGTATTCAGTTTCTTATGCTGAGTGTCAATAACTGTACCACCACCACCACCACCACCACCACCACCACCACCAAGACCAACATACTGTTCAATGCAGGATTAATAACGTTTTTATATTTGTTGCTACACTTACTTTTTATTTCATTCTTGTCTTCCCATGTACTTTTTCCATGTGTAGTATTCTGGCAAACATTTTTACCTATTCTAGTGTGTAGCTATTGAGTTCTGATAACTTCTTTAAGAGTATCAGGATAAGTAAACCAGGTTTAGATACAAACTCGGTCTCCATTATATATTGATTTCCTGCCTAATTTTATTGGACATTTGTCATGTCTGTCTTGTCTTTCAATGCCTGCACTATATGTGCAAATTAAATCTGCAGCTCTATGCTGTTTATTATATTGACTGATCATTTCACCATCCTCATGATTAGTTGTATTATTAAGTGACATGTTCAGTGCTTTCGGTTACAGGTTTAAATTTTTCTTTGAGGTACTCATCTCCAGTCTGCTGTTCATGTGTTAACAACCATGATTTTTTTGTATGATATGTGACAAGAATTTTCTATTATGTTGACATGCTGACACATACTAAACTATTACAGCGTGTCATCAATTGTTTAGGTATTTTGAATGTCTCAGAATACAAAATACAGCTGTCTCTCAAAGTGGGAATAATTTTTAATCTGATTATGTTTCTTGCGTGGAACATAGTTACACACAGACTGAGTTTGGTTCCACCTTATCAGGTAGTGGTGCTGCTGTGTTATCATGTTATAATTCAAATGTTGCTACTTTACTTCCTGTCCCAATTTCTTTTAATAGCTGATACTAGGTCTGTAAAAAATATTCTGGAACTTTGTCCACAATTTTTTTTCTACACTTACCCTTTACTTATAGTGCATGGACACCCTTGATATACTCTCCTCCACAGTTGATACACCACTCCCAATGCTGTTAACACTTCCAGAACCAGTCTCGGTGCACCTCTTGATGGATCACATGAAGTGCCATCTGGAAACTTTTTTATCTCCTCTATTGTTGCAAAGCTTTATCCTTTCATAGAGGTGTTCTTGTACCAGGATGCGTAACGGTACCTTGTTGTTAGAAACTGAGAGAGCCTTTCAGGCACAAAAACAGCTTCGAGCCACACTCCTGTACACATTCCCTGTCTGGGTGGAGGCTCACCGCACTTTGAATTCGTCGCGTGGTGTGGTATATATTAGATCCCTCGACGGATTGACTGACGAGGAGATTCAGTCTTTCCTGGCTGAGCAGGACAAGACGGTTGTCCATAGTGTCATGAAAAAGGTCAACAATGACCTTGTACCCAACCGGACACATTTCTTGACCTTTGACAGTGATCAGCTGCCGTCGTGCATCAAAGCTGGCTACGAGATTATTTCTGTTTGCCCCTGTGTCCCGACACCTACGCACTACTGACAGAGTCAGCATTTTAATCACACTCGCCAGTCTTGTTCTAATGCAGCTAAATGTGTCACTTGCGGCAGGTTACGCCCATGAGGGTGACTGTCCACCTCCATCTCCTCGTGTGAACTGTCAGGGTGACCATGCAGCATCCTCCCGCGACTGTCCCATCTAAAAGGATGAATGCAGTATACAGGAAATTTGGGTCAAAGAGAAAGTGTCCACCTCAGCTGCTCACAAGCTATTTGCTAGTAGGAAGCCCATGCGGCTCCCAGCGGGGAAATAAAGAACTGTCCTCGCCTCTCCTCGCACTACCAGGGAGGTGGCGACGCAGACGTGCGATCTGACCTTCAGCACTACAGTCGTCAGTTCGGCCAGTGCGAAGATCGCCCGGTCAACATCTCCTCTTCCTCCCGTCACCCCCAAGACACTAGCACCTTCATCATCTTCTGCCAAGATGAAGATCCAGAAGTCAGATGCACGGGCCTTCAAGGAGAAACCGTCCCGTACAGACTTCCTACGCACCTCGAACTCCCAGACATCGACCAGTACTTCCACTAAATGATGTTCCAAGAAGGCTCATAGGAAGCACAGTTCTCCTTCTCCGCCACGGCGCGTTTCTTCTCCTGTGCCACCCAGCGGTTGCCGCCCCAGGCCGTCATCCGTTTTGCCTGGCCGCACCACTGGTAGGCGAACATCTGGCCGTTCACCGGCAGAGGAAGCTCCCCCTCCCAGCCATCTTAACAAGATGGCCGACGAACCTATTGAACCAATTAATGATGACTCACCACCTGTTGATAGCAGTGGCAGTGCTCGCTTGAAGCCAGGCCCTCAGCGGCCTTCGAGGTGGCCCCTTCTTGCTTCTCCTTTTTCTTTTTCTTCTCATGATGGCACTTCTTCATTGGAATATTCATGGCATTTGCTCCAACCAAGAGGACTTAAAGTTGCTGCTATGCTTGCACTGTCTGCCCATCACAACTCTCCAGGAAACGAAGCTATGCCCATGTGATCAAATTGACTTGGCACACTATGCCTCTGTGCGTTTTGACCTACCCCCTGTGGCAGGTGTTCTGGCTCATGGAGGGGTTATGTTGCTGGTCCAGGATGATATTTATTTTGATCCCATCACATTGCACACTGGTCCACAGGCAGTTGCCGTCCGATTTACTCTCCCCACTTTTACATTTTCCATTTGTACCGTTTATACTCCATCGTCGCCTGCCGTCACAAGGGCAGACATGATGCAACTTATTGCTCAGCTACCTGCACGATTTTAGTTTACTGGAGACTTCAATGCCCACCATCCCCTTTGGGGCGCTCCAGCATCCTGTCCAAGAGGCTCCCTGTTAGCAGACCTTTTCAACCACCTCAATCTTGTCTGCCTCAATACTGGAACCCCTACTTTTCTTTTGGACACAACTCGCACCTATTCCCATTCAGACCTCTCTATATGTGCTACCCAACTTGCACGTCAGTTTGAGAGGTACACTCTTTCTGATACGTATTCGAGTGACCACTTCCCTTGTGTTATCCATCTCCTGCATAATACCCCCTTTCTGTGCTCAACTAGTTGGAACATCTCCCAAGCAGACTGGGGGCTCTTCTCTTCCAGGGCGACCTTTCAGGATCAAACCTTTGCCAGATGCGATAGGTCACACACCTCACAGAAGTCATTCTCACTGTTGCTGAATATTCCATCCCTCACACTACTTCTTCTCCACGTTACGTACCGGTCCCCTGGTGGACCACGGCATGTAGAGACACTTCATGTGTTCGTCAAAATGCTTTATGCACCTTTAAACACCACCCTTCGATGGCGAATTGTATCAATTATAAACGATTATGTGTGCAATGTCATCGTGTTATTAAAGAAAGCAAGAAAGCCAGCTGGGCTGCTTTCACAAGCACCTTCAACAGTTTTACTTCTTCTGTTGTCTGGGGTAGCCTGCGCCAGTTATCTGGCAGTAAGGTCCACTCACCAGTTTCTGTCTTGACGGTCGCGAATGACGTCCTTGTGGCCCCTGAGGATGTCTCCAATGCCTTCGGCCGCTTTTTCGCAGAGGTTTCGAGCTCCATTCATTACCACCCTGCCTTCCTCCCCTGAAAACAGTCAGAGGAGGCTAGGCCACCTAACTTCCGCTCCTCAAATCGTGAAAGTTATAATGCCCCATTCACCATGGGGGAACTTGAAAATGCACTTGCCCGGTCACGGTCTGCCACTCCAGGGCCTGATTCTATTCATATTCAGATGCCTGAAGAACCTTTCTCCTGTGGGTAAAGGTTTCCTTCTTCGTACTTATAATCGCATCTGGATTGAGGGACATGTTCCCGCATGCTGGCGTGAGTCTATTGTTGTCCCGATTCCTAAGCCGGGGAAGGACAAGCACTTGCCTTCCAGTTATCGACCCATCTCGCTTACCAGCTGTGTCTGTAAGGTGATGGAGCGAATGGTTAACTCTCGTTTGGTTTGGCTGCTCGAATCTCGGCGCCTACTTACCAATGTACAATGTGGATTTCGTAGGCGCCGCTCTGCTGTTGACCATCTGGTTACCTTGTCGACCTTCATTATGAATAACTTCTTGCGGAAGTGGCCGACCGCGGCTGTGTTCTTTGATTTGGAGAAGGCTTAAGACAACTGTTGGAGGGCGGACATTCTCCGCACCATGCATACATGGGGCCTTCGTGGTTGCCTCCCTCTTTTTATTCTTGCCTTTTTAATGGATCGACAGTTCAGAGTACGTGTGGGTTCTGTCCTGTCCGACGCCTTTCGCCAGGAGAATGGGGTGCCACAGGGCTCACTTTTGAGGGTCACTCTTTTCCCCATAGCGATCAATCCAATAATGGATTGCCTCCCAGTTGATGTATCAGGCTCCCTTTCGTGGACGATTTTACCATCTATTGTAGTGCACAGCGTACATGTTTCCTGGAGCACTGTCTTCAGCTTTGTCCTGACCGTCTTTACTCCTGGAGTGTCGCCAATGGCTTCCGTTTTTCTGCCGAGTAGACGGTCTATATTAACTTCTGGCCTACAAAGAGTTTCTCCCACCATCCTTATGACTCGGTCCCATTGCTCTCCCATTCATGGAGACAACAAAATTTTTAGGTCTTACATTTGACAGGAAACTTAGCTGGTCTCCACATGTCATATTTCGCTGCCCGTTGTACCCGTTCTCTAAATGTCCTCCGTGTTCTCAGCGGTACGTCGTGGGGAGCGGATAGAACCATCCTACTTCACCTATATCGGTCGATCGTCCGCTCAAAGCTGGATTATGGGAGCTTCATATACTCCTCTGCATGGCCGTCCATTTTACACCGCCTCAACTCTATACAATATCGGGGTTTACGTCTTGCGATCGGAGCATTCTATACTAGTCCCATCGAGAGTCTTCATGCTGAAGCCAGTGAATTGCCACTAACCTACCGGCGCAATATACTGCTTTGTCGGTATGCCTGTCGGCTATTGTCAATGCCCGAACACCCGTCTTATCGTTCCTTTTTTGACGACTCTCTCGACTGTCAATACGGGTTGTATGTCTCTGTCCTGCTACCCCCTGGAGTTAGCTTTCGTCGCCTCCTTCAGCACCTTGATTTTTTACTCCCTGCAACCTTTAGAGTCAGCGAGAGCCAAACGCCACCTTGGTTCCAGGCTCAGGTTCGCATTCACCTTGACCTCAGCTTGCTCCCAAAGGAGGGTACCCCAGCTTCGGTATACTACTCACATTTTGTTGAACATCATTCAAAGTTCATTAATATGATCTTAATTTATACAGATGGCTCTAAGACCAATGACGGTGTCAGGTGTTCTTTTATTGTCGGGACACACAGTTTCCCCCCCTGCGGGTCCGGGGTAAGAATAGGCCCGAGGTATTCCTGCCTGTCGTAAGAGGCGACTAAAAGGAGTCCCTCCCCCTCAAGGGGGTAGTTAGCGCCTGCGTCCGGAGACGGACGGTTCCACGACCTCTATTTGCGGTCATTTTGCTTTTTCACTTCTCGTTTCTTCCTTTCTTTGGTTGGTTCCTTTCTTTGCTCTTCTCCACCTCACTGTCTTCCTTACTCTTTCCCCTGCATAATCTCCTTGCCTTCTCATTGCCTTCTTCTCCTTGCCTTCTCATTGCCTTCTTCTCATTGCCTTCTTCTCCTTGCCTTCTTCTCCTTGCCTTCTTCTCCTTGCCTTCTTCTCCTTGCCTTCTTCTCCTTGCCTTCTTCTCCTTGCCTTCTTCTCCTTGCCTTCTTCTCCTTGCCTTCTTCTCCTTGCCTTCTTCTCCTTGCCTTCTTCTCCTTGCCTTCTTCTCCTTGCCTTCTTCTCCTTGCCTTCTTCTCCTTGCCTTCTTCTCCTTGCCTTCTTCTCCTTGCCTTCTCTGGTCTCCGCCTCGGCGTTTGAGACACTGTCCTCTCTCTCTCTCTCTCTCTCTCTCTCTCTCTCTCTCTCTCTCTCTCTCTCTCTCTCTCTCTCTCTCTCTCTCCTTTTTCCTCTTCTTCCTTCCTCCCTGTGCGCGCCTGAAGGCCGACCCACGCGTTCGCACGCGTAGCCGGTGACGGGGTAACGCGTAATTCCCCGCCCTGGGTAGACATGTAAGGCACACGCGTACCCCCTGGTAAAGGCCAGGCCCGGGGAGGGGTGATTGCCTGAGCTGATACCTTCTGACCATGCCGATTGGTCCCTCCGTCTGTTTCTCGGGAGGTGTGACCTGAGGTGTAAACATTCACCTAAGGCGGGAGTGCCCTCTGAGAGGGTCCCCACAAGGAAGGAGCGCGCCATCGGAGACGCTGGCAATCATGGGGGATTTCTCCGCAATGGATTTCACTCCATCTCTCTCGACTTCTGCCCAAAAACGGAAACGTGACCAGCTACCAGTGACAAAAGTACTACCGCCTGCCCCACAGTTCCTCGTCGTTTTTCGATCTGAGGACGGAAAGGATTTTTCCTCTGTCAACCCTTTCGTTATCCAGAAGGGCGTATGTGCCATAGCCGGATCTGTCAAATCCTGTACCAGGTTGCGTAACGGTACCTTATTACTCGAAACTGAGAGCGCCTTTCAGGCACAAAAACTGCTTCGGGCCACACTCCTGTACACATTCCCTGTCCGGGTGGAGGCTCACCGAACTTTGAATTCGTCTTGTGGTGTGGTCTACACTAGATCCCTCGACGGTTTGACTGACGAGGAGATTCAATCTTTCCTCGCTGAGCAGGGCGTGACGGCTGTCCATAGGGTCATGAAAAAGGTCAACAATGACCTTGTACCGACCCGGACACTTTTTTTGACCTTCGATAGTGTTCAGCTGCCATCACGCATCAAAGCGGGCTACGAGGTTATTTCTGTTCGCCCCTATGTCCCGACACCTACGCGCTGCTACCAGTGTCAGCGTTTCAATCACACTCGCCAATCTTGTTGCAATGCGGCTAAATGTGTCACTTGTGGCAGGGATGCCCATGAGGGTGACTGTCCACCTCCGTCTCCTCGTTGTGTGAACTGTCAGGGTGACCATGCTGCATCCTCCTGCGACTGTCCTGTCTATAAGGAAGAACGCTGTATCCAGGAAATTCGGGTCAAAGAGAAAGTGTCCACCTCGGCTGCTCGCAAGCTATTGGCTAGTAGGAAGCCCACGCTGCTCCCAGCGGGGAAATACAGTACTGTCCTCGCCTCTCCTCGGACTACCAGGGAGGTGGCAACCCAGACCTGCGATCTGACCTTCAGCACCACGGTCGTCCGTTCGGCCAGTGCTAAGATCGCGCGGTCGATGTCTCCTCTTCGTCCCATCACCCCACAGACACCAGCCCCTTCATCAGCTTCTGCTAAGACGAAGACCCAGAAGTCCAATGCCCGGGCCTTCAAGAAGGAACCGTCCCGTGCAGACTTCCTACGTACCTCGACCTCCCAGCCATCGACCAGTACTTCCACCAAACGACCTTCCAAGAAGGCTAATAGGAAGCACAGTTCTCCTTCTCCGCCACGGCGCATTTCTTCTCCTGCGCCACCCAGCGGTTGCCGCCCCAGGCCGTCATCCCTTTCGCCTGGCCGCACCGCTGGTAGCCGAACATCTGGCCGTTCACCGGCGGAGGAAGCTCCCCCTCGCGGCCATCTTCCCAAGATGGCCGATGAACCTATAGACCCAATGGACGATGACTGTCCGCCTACTGATAGCGGCGGCAGTGCTCGCTCGAAGCCAGGCCCTCAGCGGCCTTCGAGGTGACCCCTTCTTTCATCTTCCTTTTTTCTTACGATGGCACTTATTCACTGGAATATTCACAGCATTCGCTCCAACCGAGAGGACTTGAAGTTGCTGCTTCGCTTGCACCGTCCGCTCGTCGTAGCCCTCCAGGAAACGAAGCTACGCCCATGCGATCAAATTGCCTTGGCACACTACACCTCTGTGCGTTTTGACCTACCCCCTGTGGTAGGTATCCCAGCTCATGGAGGGGTTATGTTGCTGGTCCGGGATGATATTTACTACGATCCCATCGCGTTGCACACCGGCCTGCAGGCAGTTGCCATCCGCATTACTCTCCCCACTTTTACATTTTCCATTTGTACCGTTTACACTCCATCTCCGTCTGCCGTTACCAGGGCAGACATGATGCTCAGCTACCTGCACCATTTTTGTTAACTGGAGACTTCAATGCCCACCATCCCCTTTGGGGCTCTCCAGCATCCTGCCCGAGGGGCTCCCTGTTAGCAGACCTTTTCAACCAGCTCAATCTCGTCTGCCTCAATACTGGCGCCCCTACTTTTCTTTCGGATACATCTCACACCTATTCCCATTTAGATCTCTCTATATGTACTCCCCAACTTGCACGCCGGTTCGAGTGGAATGCTCTTTCTGATACATATTCGAGCGACCACTTCCCGTGTGTTATCCATCTCCTGCAGCATACCCCCTCTCCGTGCTCATCTAGTTGGAACATCTCCAAAGCAGACTGGGGGCTCTTCTCTTCCAGGGCGACCTTTCAGGATCAAACATTCCCAAGCTGCGATAGTCAGGTCGCACACCTCACGGAAGTCATTCTCTCTGCTGCTGAATATTCCATCCCTTACCCTACTTCTTCTCCACGTCGCGTACCGGTCCCCTGGTGGACCGCAGCATGTAGAGACGCTCTACGTGCTCGTCGATGTGCTTTACGCGCCTTTAAACGCCACCCTACAGTGGCGAATTGTGTCAATTATAAACGATTACGTGCACAGTGTCGTCGTATTATTAAAGAAAGCAAGAAAGCCAGCTGGGCTGCTTTCACAAGCACCTTCAACAGTTTTACTCCTTCTTCTGTTGTCTGGGGTAGCCTGCGCCGGCTATCTGGCACTAAGGTCCACTCACCAGTTTCTGGCTTGACGGTCGCGAATGACGTCCTTGTTGCCCCTGAGGCTGTCTCCAATGCCTTCGGCCACTTTTTCGCAGAGGTTTCGAGCTCCGCTCATTACCACCCTGCCTTCCTCCCCCGAAAACAGGCAGAGGAGGCTAGGCCACCTAACTTCCGCTCCTCGAATCGTGAAACTTATAATGCCCCATTCACCATGCGGGAACTCGAAACCGCACTTGGCCGATCACGGTCCTCCGCTCCAGGGCCTGATTCTATTCATATTCAGATGCTGAAGAACCTTTCTCCTGTGGGTAAAGGTTTTCTTCTTCGTACTTACAATCGCATCTGGATTGAGGGACATGTTCCCGCATGCTGGCGCGAGTCTATTGTTGTCCCGATTCCTAAGCCGGGGAAGGACAAGCACTTGCCCTCCAGTTATCGACCCATCTCGCTTACCAGCTGTGTCTGTAAAGTGATGGAGCGAATGGTTAACTCTCGATTGGTTTGGCTGCTCGAGTCTCGACGCCTACTTACCAATGTACAATGTGGATTTCGTAGGCGCCGGTCTGCGATCGACCATCTGGTTACCATGTCGACCTTCATTATGAATAACTTCTTGCGGAAGCGCCCGACCGCGGCTGTGTTCTTTGATTTGGAGAAGGCTTACGACACCTGTTGGAGGGCGGGCATTCTCCGCACCATGCATACATGGGGTCTTCGCGGTCGCCTCCCTATTTTTATTCGTTCCTTTTTAATGGATCGACAGTTCAGGGTACGTGTGGGTTCTGTCCTGTCAGACACCTTTCGCCAGGAGAATGGGGTACCACAGGGCTCAGTTTTGAGCGTCGCTCTCTTCGCCATAGCGATCAATCCAATAATGGATTGCCTCCCAGCTGATGTATCAGGCTCTCTTTTCGTGGACGATTTTACCATCTATTGCAGCGCGCAGCGTACGTGTTTCCTGGAGCGCTGTCTTCAGCGTTCTCTTGACCGTCTTTACTCGTGGAGTGTCGCCAATGGCTTCCGTTTTTCTGCCGAGAAGACGGTCTGTATTAACTTCTGGCGCTACAAAGAATTTCTCCCACCGTCTTTACGACTTGGTCCTGTTGCTCTCCCATTCGTGGAGACAACAAAATTTTTAGGTCTTACATTTGACAGGAAACTTAGTTGGTCTCGCAACCAGGCTGCCCGTTGTACCCGTTCTTTAAATGTCCTCCGTGTTCTCAGTGGTATGTCGTGGGGAGCGGATCGAACCGTCCTCCTTCGCCTATATCAGTCGATCGTCCGCTCCAAGCTGGATTATGGGAGCTTCGTATACTCCTCTGCACGGCCATCCATCTTACGCCGCCTCAACTCCATACAACATCGGGGTTTACGACTTGCGATCGGAGCGTTTTATACTAGTCCCGTCGAGAGTCTTCATGCTGACGCTGGTGAGTTGCCACTCACCTACAGGCGCGATATACTGCTTTGTCGGTATGCCTGTCGGCTACTGGCAATGCCTGACCACCCATCTTATCGTTCCTTTTTTGATGACTCTCTCGACAGTCAATACGGGTTGTATGTCTCCGCCCTGCTACCCCCTGGAGTTCGCTTTCGTCGCCTCCTTCAACACCTTCATTTTTCACTCCCTGCCACCTTTCGAGTGGGCGAGAGCCACACGCCACCTTGGCTCCAGGCTCAGGTTCGTGTCCACCTTGACCTCTGCTCACTCCCGAAGGAGGTTACCCCCGATTCAGTCTACCACTCCCGTTTTGTCGAACTTCGTTCGAAGTTCATTAATACGACCTTCATTTATACGGATGGCTCTAAGACCAATGACGGGGTCGGGTGTTCTTTTATTGTCGGGGCACAAAGTTTCCAATATCGGCTCCATGGCCATTGTTCGGTCTTCACAGCTGAGCTCTTTGCCCTCTACCAGGCTGTCCTTTACATCTGCCGCCACCGACATTCTGCATATGTCATCTGCTCCGATTCCCTGAGCGCTATCCAGAGCCTCGGTGATCCGTACCCGGTTCACCCTTTCGTGCACCGGATCCAACGCTCTCTTCAGCAGCTGGTGGACGTCGGTTCTCCGGTTAGCTTTATGTGGATTCCTGGCCATGTCGGTATCCCTGGGAACGAAGCTGCAGATGCCGCGGCCAAGGCTGTGGTCCTCCAGCCTCAGACAGCTTCTTGTTGTGTCCCTTCATCAGATTGTAGGAGGGTCATTTGTCAGTGCATTTTATCACTGTGGCATGCTGATTGGGCTACACTTACGGACAACAAGCTTTGGGCCTTAAAACGTCTTCCCATGGCTTGGACAACCTCTTCACACCCTTCTGGGTGGGAGGAGGTCGTTTTGGCCTGGTTACGAATTGGACACTGCCGGTTCAGCCATCGCTATCTGCTGACGGCTGCGTCAGAGTCGTTCTGCCCATGTGGGCAATTGCAGACGGTATGCCACATTTTAACGTCCTGTCCGAATTTTAATACACTGCTCATTGATCTTGGCCTGCCATGTAGCCTGGATGCCACTTTAGCAGACGAAACAGGAGCAGCAGCTCGCGTTCTTCGTTTTATACACTTGACAAACCTGTCTAAGGACATTTGATTATGGTGTTCTTTTAATCCTTTGCCTGTTAATGTCTTTCATAGTGTTGCGTCTTTTAGTTGCTGTTTTAACCTTGTACCTCGCAGTGCATTCCTCACTTAGTCTGGGCGCTAATGACCATTGTAGTTGTGTGCCCCAAAACTACAACAAAAAAAAATAGAGGTGTTCAGCTTTGAAAATAAAGTATTCTCCAGGGACTAGTTCTGGAGAGTATGGAGAATGATGCAGCACAGGGACTTTGTCTTTTGTGTAATAGTCACACACCGATGGGAATGAGTGTACATGTGAGGTATCGTGATGCAAGAGTCGGGAATTATCTGACCACATTTCAGCCTGTTTCCTTGTCACATTTTCTCACGGTCATTGCAATGTGCCCCAGTAGCATAGTTGATTAATAGTTTATTCCTGTGGCACAAATTCATTATGAACTAATCCTTCAAAGACAAAGAAATCTCTTTCCCGACCCATTGTGAAGATTGAACCTTGGTCTCAACATCATTACAGCAGAGCCACATCTCATCACCACTTACACTTCTCTTAAGGAATGTCTTGTTCTCATTTACACAATCCAAAAGCTCTTCACTGATTGTGAGGGGACGGTCTTTCTGTTCTTGACTCGTGAGCCATGGGATGAAATTGAAAGTGACAAAATTATGCATTCCAAGATGCTGCTGAAATGTTACTCTTTGGCAGTCTCTTGGACAGCCAGTCTTTAGTTGGCACACAAATTTTTATTGATGCTCCTGACACAGGCACCATCAGTGGGTGTCAAAGGGCGTAATGAATGAGGCTCATCTTTAACTTCCAGCAGGTCATTTTTAAACTGTGTGAACTATTTGTAATGCCAAGTATGGTCTAAGCACTTACCACTGCAAGCTTTCTCCACCCTTTTGTGTAGCTCTGTAAAGATTTTCTTGAGTTCCATGCAAAATTTAATGCAGATATGTTGCTCCTCTAACTCTGACATGTTAGCATTCTCAAACTGTGTGACAGTGCTCTCCTCAATAGAGCACTGAACAGCAACAAACAGACATACGACAATGAAACTTGTGGCAGCTACAGGCATGTGCAGGAATGCTGACCACATCTCATTTCAACACACCATTGCTGCAAAATTGCAAATGTTCTGGAATTTTTTGAACAGGCATCTCATGAAAATGTGGAAAAGTTTTTTAAAGAAAATATATATGTATGTTCAAAACAAAGTTGATATGAGTGAGTTGATAATGTCAGGACATTTTCTTTGCTATAGTCAGCCAGGCCTAATATGACTGAGCATATATTAATAGGTAGAAAGGGATCATTTCTATTCAAATTCTTTTCCCCAGTACTGACCAGTCACTTATAATAAGTTCTTATTTTCTTTTGTGAGTTTATGTAGAAGACACTGCAATTTCTGTAAAAATTAGTCACATCACTGCATGCAATCGTGTATACCGCGACAATAATAATATTACGTTGTTGTAGCTATACACAGCAATTTATTTATATATTTATTTATTTATTCATTCATTCCATGTGATCTGATGGTACACAGTGTGTTGCAGATGTCGGAAAATATCAGTTAACATTGTTGACATATATTGACATAAAGTATCCTAATGTATTATATTGCAAAGATTGGTTAAGTTTACTTCACTCAAATTGTGCAATTTCTTCAATATAACACAGATCGCAAGATTGCTGTTTTAAGTATTCATTTATAGAGTAAAAACAGTGACACAACAAATGTGACATCACAGCTTTGCTAAATTTTATGTTGTCTGCAGTGGACTCAATACTAGTGGGAAGATTGTTGAAGAGTTCGAAGCCCATATGGAAAGATCCCTTCTTTCACAGTTGAGTGTTTCTCATTAAAACATGCAGATTTGTGTTTTTCCTGGTGTTGTGGTTATGTATTTCATTATTCTTTGACTCTGGAGTCAGTTGGCACTATGTGGTTTCTGAAAAATTTGAGAGTCTCAAGAATGTGTAGGAAAGGCTGTGAGAGTATTTCCAACTTTTTGAAGATGGATTTGCAGGAGTCACTGGGTTTGTTCCCAGTAATAATCCTCATTGCTCTCTTCTGGATTTTGAATGTGCTCGGAGCAGTTGAAGAATTTCCCCAGAATATCAAATCGTATTTTAGATGGGCATGTATGTAAGCATAGTACGCACTGGGTAATGTTTTCAGGCTAGCACACGATTTCAGTACACTCAATGCATAACAGCCAGTACTAATTCTGGTATTTACCTTTCTTGTATGTGTGTTCCATTTCAGGTTATCTTGACCCACAGATCCAGGAATTTGAAAACAGTGTCAGTATCTTTTGGCTGGTTATTTACAGTGATAAGTGGCTGAGAGGAATTAGCATTTTGTGTTGTGTGAAAGTTCATGGAAGCTGTCTTTTTGGTGTTGATAGTTAATCTGTTGATTTTAGCCCAGTTGCTGAGTTGTTCAGGGGCCAAGTTCACTGCTTTTTGCACAGCCTCTGTATTATCCCCTTTGGAGAGTACAGTTGTGTAATCAGCAAATATTATTGTTATGTGTGCATCTTCATTCAGGCTCAAGTCATTGATATACAGGAGGAAAAGTAGGGGTCCCAATACTGAGCCTTGTGGTATACCTTGCCTTACAGTTTTATTACTTGATAGGATTTCGGGTATTGAGTTGGTTTTTTCTATTAGTGTATTTCATGCTGACTCTCTGCATCCAATTGGTTAGGAATGAAGCAATCCAATTGTTTGCAATTCTTCTGATACCGTATTGTTCTATTTCTTACAGCAATATTTTGTGGTCAACAGTGTCAAACACCTTGGACAGATCCAGAAATACGCCTGTTAAGGGTTGTTTTCTATCTAACAAATCTAATAGCATATTAATGCAATCATATACTGCAGTTTCAATAGATTTTTTGCTTCTGAACCCATGTTGAGCTAAACTTAGTAAATCTTTTTTTTTATAATGAAGTCCATTAGTTTGTTTGTATATTATTCTTTCAAAAACTTCAGAAAAGCAGGATGAGATTGAGATAGGCCTGTAGTTATTCATATCTTTATTATCACCTTTTTTGAAGATAGGAATTACTTTAGAAAGCTTCAGAGCTTCAGGGAAAGAACCTGCCAGGAAAAAAGAGTCACAGAGGTTAGTTAATGGTTCAGCAATTGTGTGTACACAATTTTTGATTACAGTTGCTGGGATACCATCAGTTCCAGCTGAATATGAATTTCTTAACTCTGTCAGGGCTTTTGCAACATAATTTTCAGTGACTTTGGTAATGAAAATTGACTTTGCACGTGTGATATTTTTGGTCTGCTGGTTGGTAGTTTGTGTTAGGATTATTTTTGACCAATTTTTCAGCTATGCTCATAAAGAAATTGTTGAAAGAGTTCACCACAACTTCCAGACTAGATACAGATTCATGGTTGAGTTTGATTTCTATGTTTGTGTGTGTGTAGCTTTCATTTCCCCTCTTTCCCTTTTTATGATATTCCACATTGCTTTTACTTTATTGCTGGATTTGTCAATGTACACATCATTTTGCATTCTTTTGGCTTGTCTTACCACTCTTCTTAGGATACATGTGTAGTTTTTATAGTATTCTGTTAGTTGGGGGGTCATTACTTTGTTTACATAACATGTGGAGTATTCTTTTATGTTTGTAAGAGATTTTATAGCTGATGTAATCCAAGTCTTGTTTCTCTTATTACTATTTATTCTTACTGGTTTTTGTGGAAAAGCCTCTTCCATGTGGTGAATTATTTTGTCAAGAAATATGTTGAATTTCATGTTGACAGCATTGGCTGTGTACATCTCTGTCCACTTTTCTTTACTGAGGAGCTTATTCAAGTTATGTTGAGTGAAAAACCTTCATAAGGTTTTAGGTGGCACTGGGTTTGAGGTATCTTTGCGAACATCAACCTTTAGAATGACAGCTTGTTGGTCACTGAATCCTGCATTGTATACTTCAAGAGTTGGGTTAAGTTTATTTCTATTTGCAAAAATTTGATCTAGAGCTGTCTTGGATGTGGGTGTTATTCTAGTGGGCTCGTTTACAAGGCCATGCAGATTATAAGTTTTTGCAATGTTAATCAATGTCTCCCTGTTTCGTTTGTGGATGGGAGAGTCTATATTAAAGTCACCATATATTATCACATCCTGTTTGCACTGACTTACTTTGGGTAGAAACAAGTCCATTTGTAACAGAAAAACGTTAATACTACTGGAGGGGGAGGGTAAATTGTAGCTACAATTAGATTTAGATCTGTAAGCTTTATGGCTGCACATTAAACAAACTAGTCTGTTGTTGTTTCCTTTAAGATAGGAAGTGGTCTACATTCTGTGTGTTCTTTTAAGAAGATGGCAACCCCACCATGTCCATCATTTGATCTGGAGTAGTGTTCACACAATTTGAAATTTAGTAGTGAGGTTAACTTAACTAAGTGCAGAGCCAGTGCTCTGCTAGCCATACTACTGAGATACCACTGAATCACTGGTCAGCAAAATGCTTAAGTCATCAGTTTTGTTGCTCAAGGACATTGTGATAACAGATTTTCAAGTCTGAGTGGGGTTTACTCAGGGGGCTCAAAGCCATATTGACTGTGGCACTGACCTTGAGTTTAAATTGTGCTGTATATGAGGTATGTTGAAATCTTGTCATGAACTGATGGACTGTTTATGCAGCTTATCTCAGATAGTAGTTCAATATAGATAACTGTCGTCTGGAAAAAGCCTGATTTTACTATTAATACTGTCTGCAAGGTATTTAATATACAACATGAATGGCAGGAGTCCCAAAACAGTTCTCTGGGGCACACCTGAAGTTGCTTCTTCATCTGATGATGACTTTCCATCCAGGGCAACATTCTGTGTCCTCACTACCAAAAAGTTCTCAGTCCACTCACAAATGCCACTTGATATGACATAGGATTGTACATGTGTGGTACTGAGACAAATGCTTCTTTGAAATCAAGAAACACTGCATCTACCTCGTTGTCTTTACCCAAAGCTTTCAGTACATCATGTGCAAAAAGTGCGAATTGGGTTTCACCTGATCAATATTTTCAAAAACTGTGCTGGTTTTTACTGGGGAGGTCATTGTGTTAAAGATACCTCATTATGTTTGACCCATAGTATGTTCGAATTTTCAACAATAAATCAATGTGAAGGATATGTGACAGTAGCTTCTTTGTGGGTGACTTTTACTACCCTTCTTGTAGATGGGTGTGACCAGTGCCTTTTTCCAAGAACTGGGCACTATTTTTTTGTTCAAAGGATCTATGATAGACTATAGTGAAAACAAGTCCTAACTCAATCACAAAGTCAGTATAGAATCTTGCAGGAATTCCATTGGAGCTTTGTTCAGCAGTAATGGTGTCAGCTGTTCCTCAACACCACTGACATGAATAATTATTTCATTCTTGTTTTCAGTGGTATGATGATTAAATTGGACAGTTCTCATTGGTTTTCCTTTGTAAAGGAACAGTTGAAAATGTAGTTCAGCATTTCAGCTTCTGCTTTGCTAACCTGAATTTCAGTTCTTGGCTCATTTGCTAGATACTGGACACTAGCTTTGATACTAGCAACAGCCTTTACATACGACCAGAATTATTTTGGGCATTTTGTGACATATCATTTGATAATATTCTTATATGGAAGTCATCGAAGACATATTGCATTGCTATCTTGACTGTCAAATGTCCATTCATCATCTCTCTACCTATAGTCCATTGCTTTGTTTTACTTCTATTATGCGGTCATCTCTGTTTCTTTCAAAGTTTCTTTCGAAGTTTCTTTGCAGTGGACTGTATGCCATGGAAGCTCTCTCCCATTATGCACTGTTCTATTAGGTACATACCCATCTAGTGTGTGGCCAACAATTCTTTCAAACTTGAGCAATAGTTTATCTACATCTTCCTGACCTGTGCTGAAAGTTAAAGTTCCTCATTGAGCTGAAACATTACTGATTTTTTTTTCTTCCTAATTTACTTAACATATGTATCTTTCTGTTAGTTAGAGTGGTCCTTTGTACTTTCGTAATAATTGTAGTCACAACTGCATCATGCTCACTGATATCAGTTCTGATGTGACCATTCTCAAAGAGGAAGCATCTCATAGATGAAATATGTGTGTGAGATTACAGCTCTCAGCAACCTCTGGAACATGAACTATAAACTGCCGGAGATCTCCTTTACACACAAACTGTTAGCCTCTATTTTCTTGCCAAAACTGAATGCTTTTGGAGAAAATTAAACTATTTGTGCATGGTGACATAGCTTTATGGTCAAACACTATGGGTCTATGGGCCCCAAATAGGCAACACATACCCCAAATGGGGATAAATATATCACAGTATTTTACACATGAAAGAGACAATTAAAATGTTTTACTTGATACCAAATTTTTGTATTAATTAATTAATTAATTAATTAATTAATTTAATTAATTAATTAATCAAGTAACACAAAAGAAATGCAAATTTTTGATTAAATTACATGATAATTAAGACAAGACCACATGCTGGATCTCAAACCTGGAACGTTGAGGCTCAAGAGCTTAGAAACAGTTTGTGGTATTATATGCACTTGAGCACTTGAACTATAAGATTGCATAACATTTCTTATGACTGTGTGGGTCAGTTGCATGGATATGAAAGTAGGTCAGGCCAGATGTGGAGGCAAATTGCCCAGATGTGAAAGCAGTTCAGGCCAAAATGTCCTGTCAAACTCCTAGTGATATGTGCATCTCATTCCATGCTCACACATCATGAATCCCAGTAAACCAGATAGTGGACCAATGAGATTCATCTGACTCTCATTATGTTAATAGCTTGTTTATTGTGAAGCAGATAAACATGTACTGTCTAAGTTGTGTATGCTTTTTCAGCCATACATGATGAATTGCAGTCATCATAGAACAGTCATAAGCTATTAATTCATAAATTCCAGAAGGTTTCATAAATGTGCAAAATTGCATGAGAATTTCAAATGGAATAAAGATGCACTTGAAAAGTCAAGTAATTTGGTAAACATTGTGACAAACCAAATGAAAAGTGTAGATAACTCATAAATCAGCATCTTGTGAAATTATTACACACTAATCAAATGATTCTTGCATTTTGTTTTGTATGTTAAATGACTTGCCTTTACGAGGAAAAACATACTGAAATGCTATTTTTGATGAATGATCACAGTTTAGAGGAGGGGCAAATATTTCCAGAATTTTCTAAGCCATTTTGCTGTTATCAAATTCACTGTGTGTATTTCAGTCTTATGAAATTACAAAAATTACTCCACAGAAGTAAGAGTGCTCGAAATGTGAAAAACTGTTCCAAAGTGTCTTGTGTTGATGTACATATGAAGAAATGTCCTATTCAAATTTAAGTGTTGTAATTGAGAAATCTTGTTAATAATGTATTTGATAGTCTGTTTTACATTAATAATCTACTACACACCAATAATAAGTAAGAGATGCCATTTTAGGAAGTAGCATTATCAAAAATTAGTTAAAAGTAAAAAATACTGTGAAACAGAAGCTTTTGGCAACTAACACAGATTTCTATTTTCTAGGCAGGAAAAATTTTTAGACATGAAAGAAACTGTTTGTTTGCAAATATTGCTACAGTAATAGTCCGCCTTCTGTGTCGAGGTAAAAGACGGCATGCAGCTGATGATGTGTGGGCAGACAAGTCTGCCTGCTATGTAATATATTTTAAAAACTTATTAATTATATTCACCACAGGCCTCTGTTGCTGAAGAATGAAAAATTTCTTCCAAATACCTATGAAACATTATACATCACTTAAATATGTAGAACTCATAATATTTACAAAATTTGTACTCGTGTCGGAAAGCAACAAAACTAGTCAAAAATGGCTGGATCAGCTTATGGCAGATTCTACTGCACATTCATTTGTGTGATTTTAAAATCACTTGCAAGACTGAAACACTGACCAGACCAGAAAACATTAGTTACTAGGTATAATATGCTCCAGATACAACTCTGTCTTCAGCAATTGGGTAATGAAATCTTATAGAACCATTTTGAGAGCTGCTCTAAATATGTCAAATGTATTTCTAAATGAACCCAAATAGAATAACATTCTGAAACCAACTATAGAGTTTTGTTATGCGTTAACCTACTGGTTGAGCATGAGCAGGAAGAGAATTTGATTTCCATGTAAATCAACATGCAAATTGATGTTGAAACTGGTGGTAGTGGTTGAAAAGTGCAAAAATTGTAATGTTATGAAAGAGAGAGAACTGGGGTTATTATGGGACCGATAGGAAATAATGTAGATGCTTGGAAAATCTGGGAATCTAAAAACAATTTACACTGATGTCATACTTTCAGCTTGTTTATATTTATGATCTTAACCAGGTACTAAAAGAGATTTGTAGGAACCAATGGAGAAAAGATGCATGTCCTAAAATTTCTAATATTTTGTGGTTACTGAGGTGAAATTGCACCTCCAATATTCAATGCCACAATTGTGGGGAAAGCATTTGTACTGGAGAAACAACAAGAGCTCTGGAGCCAGTGGAAAGTATTCTCTTCTCTTATGTGTTTCTGGGTGCCATGCACTACAGATAAAGTGCTGAAATTGTAGATAAATTTTTATAATGAACCCATACCCAAGGTGTTACCATTTGGACATAAAATGAGTTCCTAGACTGAACCACTTTCAAATCTCTGACTACATGGTACACACAAACTGAGAAGAGCATGTCATTGTCAGTCCCTGTCATAATTATGACACCACATACCATTTTCATATGCCAAAAACAGTGGCTGTGAGAATGTGGTATATTTACAGCTAGGAGGATAATTGGTGTTCTGTGGACATCCTTCACTATTGAGTTGAAAGAGTACCTCCTTCATCACTCAGAAGGGAACCCAGTGAAAAATAACCAAAACATTGTCCATACGTTGGGCTCCTGTTCGTCCCACAGAGCAGAGGTACTCATTTCTGTTATTTATGTACCCTGAAGCAGGAGATTTGAAAGTGCTGCAGTTCTCAACCCAAGTTTCATGATTATTAAGTTTCAGTGAAGTATTTTGTACTTAAATTTTCCTATTATTTTCTTTTCTTGCATGTCATTTACAGTAAAGTAATGTACACATCTAATTCTCTTTGTGATGTTCATTAGATACATTGGCAGAAACAAAACAAAATACCTGACTGCAGCTGTGACATCAAGAGTGGGTCAGAGCTGCAGTCAGGTCAGGCTCAGTGGTGGCAACACCTGCCAGCTGGTCGGCGAACTTCATGATGTTCGTAATTGTAAGTATTCCAATAATTACATATATCATAAGCAGCTGTACTTTTTAGAAATGTTTGTATTTAGACCTTGCTGTCTTTCTCCTGTTCAACTTTTTATTTGTTAATTTTTCTTAATCCTACAATTAACTGACTCATTTGTGTAATGATGTCTGAAAATTAAAAAAGTTTACAAATGGGAAATTAGGAAATGCTGAATAATTAGGAAGATAACCAGGTATTTGTGTTTTCTTTAGCATCCTGCAAGTTGATCAGGATCAGAGCTGACTAATGTTAATTTGCATTTGTGTAGTTGGCTCTTCCAACTCATAGCATTGGTGTCTAAAATTACAAGCTGGATGGTTTCCAGCTAGGGAACTTGCTGCAAAATGATAAGGAAATTTTGAACAAAATATCTAATGCCAGACAGCTGTGTATGATAAACTGGGATTAATCCAATGAGGTAATAACACAATGACATTGTATAAGGTGTGATCAAACAGTGGGAATTTCTTAATTTTGTAGGCTTTATACATCGTATTTTCATCTTTTATCTTGTTAATACACACAGTTCATGATGTAGTTTTGAATTTTCAGCTGTTTTGAATATTTAGTTTCTTGTTGACAGCTGAAAAAGTGATACATATTTTCTAGTAATCGACGAAAGATGGATAAATGAATTTGCATTAAAATTAGTTTTAAAACAGAATGAAGTACAACAAAATGTTGCATGTGGGTTTTTGCAAATCTACTACCAAATAGGAAAGAATTTAAAAGTGATTTAAATGTTTCAAAGAGGGTTGAAGGTATTGAAGACAATGACCACCCTGGATGCCCAACCACACCAATAACTGATGACAGTGTGAAGGAAGCAAACAAAATGGTTCTGGAAAATCTGAGAGTTTGCTGATGATGTTGGCATATCCTTTGACCCATTCCAAGCAAATTTTTTGAATGTTTTGGGCATGAAACCTGTAGGAACTAAGTTTTTCTGTGAAGTTGTTGAATTTTGACCAAAAAGAAATTGTGTAACACTGCTCAATAATTGTTGAATTGGTTCAGCAATGATCCAGAACTTCCAAAGAAAGGTATAATGGATAATGAAACTGAGGAACTGAGGCCCAGCAAAGAAAACTGCCTGAAGAGCCAAGACTGAAAAAAATTCTAAAAATTTAATCTCATGTAAGAGTTCCCCCACTCTTTTCTTGGATTAAAATGGGATATTGCATCAAGAGTTCCTGCTTCATGGTTGTACAGTCAGTAAGTAATACTACCCACAAGTTAAGCCCCATTGGTGTGAAGCAATACACAGAAAATGACCAGAACTGTGGCAAAACTAGTCACGGAAATTGCATCATGATAATTTTCCCACTTGCACGTCAATGCCTGTTAACGGTTTTGTTTTTTCTTGCCACAAAATTGTGGTGTTGACTCAGGTAGGGTATTTTCCAGTCATAGCCACTGCAGTGTTTTTCTATTCCTGAGGCTGATGAGAACTGTGTAAGGATGTTGTTTTGCCACTATGAGGTAAAAACAGAATTGCTGAAGGAGCTGAACGACACAACAGAAAGTGAATTCCATAAGAAGTTTGCAGATTGGATAAACTGCTGGTACAAGTGTTTTATAGCTGAGGCCAATTACTACCAAAGGTACAAGTTTGAAATTGCTGAATAAATAACTATTCTGTGATAAAATCAAGAATTCCCATTACTTAAACATCTTCAATATTGTACAATCCTGTTTCTACCCTGTGCATCTAAGTGCTGTGAGAAAGTAAGCCCCACTCCTGAAGCAGAGCATAGCAGTTCCTGTGTCTAAGGCAAGCAGTCATTTGAATACCTCACAATGCATGTTGCAGTGTTTATATTGGCTCCCAAATATGACACCTATGGATTGCATGCTGCATATATCACCTGATCTTCTTCCATCCCAGCTTCACTATTTATTGCCATGTAGTCTTGCTGTCCTTAGCCAAAGAACAGTTTCTCAGCAACCTGGTTGACATAAAGTTTCACTTCTGCATGTACACATTATGCCATATTATTCTTTGAAACTACTCAAGGTACCTAATGTAAATCATTTGCAATACTTGTCCCTTGAGTGAAAGTCTTGTAGTCTGTTCTTGGACTCCAAAAATATTTCTGTCAGTTTTATGTAGGACACACACACACACACACACACACACACACACACACACACACACACACACACACACACACACACACACACACACACACACATTTTATCTTCATTACATAATTAATTTTTAATTGCTCTATAAATCCTTTAATATACGGATTAACCTCTCTATACATTTAATTCATCTCTTTCCAGTAACCCTAAATCTTTCACCATATAAATTTACCATTATGCATAATGAATTCATCTTTTTCAGTTAATCATAGTCATTCAATACATTAACATATTATAAAATGCAATCTTTTATCTTGAACATAAAAATAATTGTTTAATCTGATTTGCATGTAATCATCTTCAATACATAAATCTACAAACATTTATCATTCTCTTATCATGAATAACACACAGTACCCATATACAGTACAGGATTATTGTGATTTCAATATGAATACATTCAAGTCTTTTAAAACCACTTATTTTCATCTCTTGCCTATTCTTGACATAAACATCGGTGGTTCACTTCTCTATACATCCCCTAAATATTGCCTTCACACATTGTTTATTTCAGATGTTACATCACTACTACATACTTCATATCTAATAGGTGTTCTTCCAAACAATTCTTCCCTATTCTCTCTGAAATGTCTTCAGCAGGTTTATATTTGATCATTTCTCTTTTAGGACAGTGATTCACTATTGTACCTCCACACATTTATAGCCTGCAACTCTAAACGGAAATGAAAAACCCCCTCAGGGGGCTTGCCACTCCTTGGCGGGTTCGTGCATGGATAGCATGGGGCCCCAACCTTTGCAACACTTTTCCCTTCTATGCTGTATTTCTATCCTCTTCCTGTTCTTCTTCTCGTCCATTGGGGAACATGTCTGGGGTAGTACTGGGAACATTCTGCATTCTGTCGCTGACCTGTGAATGCTCTTGACTTTATTTTAAACTCCCTTTTATTTGTTCCCTTCCCCCTCTAGTTCCTCCACTTCAGCATTAGAGGATCCTTTTCTTCTTCTTCTTCCTCCCTGTGCACTTCTGAAGGCTGGCCCAAGTGTCTGACACACAAAAGGTGACTGGGTAATGCATAATTCCCAGCCTCGGGTCAACAGGTAGGTTTTGCACATACCCCCAGGTACAGGCAAGGCCCAGGGAGGGGACTGCCTGAGCTGTAACTTTCCTGACTTGCAATTGGTCCCTCCATCAGTTGTTCAGTAGGTGTGACCTGATGTGTGAACAATCACCTAAGGTAGGTGAGCCCCCTTGTGAATGGGTCCCCCAGTTGGAAGGAGCATGCCATTGGAGATACTGGAAATCATCTGGGATATCCTCATGATGAGTCAATCATCCACTCAATTGACATTGAGGAAACGTAAACTTATTGAGGCTACTGATCTACAGATCCTTCAGACTGCACTGCGGTTCCTTGTCATATCACATACTGAAGACAGTTGGTCCTTCGCCCCAGTCAATCCGTTTATTATTCAGAAAGGTGTTAATGCCATTGCTGGCTCTCTGAAATCCTGCTCTCATTTATGAAATAGCACTTTGCTTTTGGAGACAGCTTCTGATTCTCAAGCACAACAACTGCTTGCTGCCTCGCTTCTCCATGGCTACCCTGTTCATGTCAAGGCACATAGAACTTTGAATTCTTCCCATGGTGTCATTTACACCAAGCTGCTTGACGGTCTAACCGAGGCTGACTTACTTCTCTGATCAGGGTGTCATTGCTGTCCATAGTGTAATGAAAGAGGTAGATTCCTCTGTGCTGACCACCCACACTATTTTACTCACCTTTGATAGGGTGGTGCTGCAGTCCTAGATTAAAGCAGGCTCTGAAATTATCACAGTCCGGCTGAACATTGCGAATCCAATGCACTGCTATCAGTGACATTGTTTAAACATACTCAAACATCTTGTCAAGACCAAGCCAAAGGTATAACTTGTGGCATGGATGCACACAAGGGCAAATGTCTGCCTCATCCTCCCCGCTGTGTGCTAAGGTGGCCATGCCGCCTCGTCCTGGGATTGTCCCATTTATCTATACGAGTGGGCTGTTCAGGAGATATGGGTAAAGGAAAAAGTGCCTTACCCACTAGCTCACAAGTTACTGGCTAGTTGCAAACCCTGTGTTCTCCTGTCTGGCATCTATTGTTCCATTGTTGTTACCCCCCTCGCTCCATGAAGGACGTGGTCACGCAGACATGCAACCCCAAATTTGGCTCTGATATTGTGAAGCCACTCAATATCAAGGTAGCATCACATTCCCCCCCCCCACCCCCCCCCCCCAAACCACTGAGCAACTAACCATTAAACTCTCACCTAAAGGGGCAAAGCTACCCACCATTCAACTGGCAGGCAGAAAAGGACAGGTGGGGTACTCCCAAGAAGGCTAACTTTCTCCCTCCTGCCAAACAACACCCAAGTCTTCCTTTGACCAGAAGGGCTTGAAGAAGTGCATTAAGGGCAAACAGTCTTCTCCTTCACCCACTCAAAGATCCTGCTTCACAGTGTCGCCAGGTGATCACGTAGCCTGGAAGGCCTATGTCTCTCTGGTGCACACCACTGACCATTTTTCGGCACTGGACTCCACAGACTGACCTCACAAGCATTCCAATGCTTCTGTGGAACATGTGGAGCAGGATACTTCTGCTTCTGTGCCCTGTAGTAACACCTCCACACCAGCTGTCCCTCGGCAGCCGCCGAGTTGACACCCCTACGTCCTTTGACCTCATGACTGTCCTCCAATGGAAAGTTTGCAGCCTTCAGTCCCACAGAGAGGATTTATGGCTGCTTCTGGCATCAGAGCATCCCCTTCAACTCTGCCTTTAGGAAACAAAATTTCACCCTCAAGATGGCTTCGAGCTTCCACATTACTTATCGATCCATTTTGATCTTCCCCCTGACATTAGCATCCCATCTAATGGGGGTGTCATGCTGCTCATACGGGATTACCTACACAGCCATCCTGTCTCCCTGACTACCCATCTTCAAGCTGTTGCCATTTGCCTTTTCCTTCCACACCTGACTTTCTCCCTCTGTACCATTTATGTACCTCCGTCCTTCGATGTCACCAGGGCAGACTTCCTTCAGCTTATTGGGCAGGTACCTCACCAATTTCTGCTTCTTGGGGGCATTAATGGGCAGCACCCCTTTTGGGGTTCTCACAGAACCCATCCAAGAGGTGCCCTCTTGGCTGATCTTCTTCATCAACTAAACCTCTTCTTCCTGTCAATACAATTTGTGCATGGAGATGTGCCACTCTACCCTGGAAAACTGTATTTATTGTAAATAGTTGTGTGCAAAGTATCGAGTTTTTCAGGATAGCAAACTAGCTAGCAGGATATCATTCACTAGTTCCTTTAACAGTTCCACACATTCCCCTGTAGTGTAGGCCAGCTTCTGATGGCTCTCAGGAACCAAGATACGTTCCCCCATTACTGGTCTGACAGTAGGTGCCAATGTCATCGTAGGCTCAGGCAATACCCTTCCCTTCTCCAAATCATGAGTGCTATAATGACGCATTCACTATTAGGGAGCTGGATCATGCTCTCAGTTCATCTCAGTCCTCCGCCCCAGGGCCAGACTCTATCCACATTCAGATGTTGCGGCACCTCTCTCTTGCAGGCAAGTGCTTTTTGCTAAACACATACAACCGCATCTGGGCTGAGGGCACATTTCCAGGATGCTGTCATGAAGCCACCATCATACCCAAGCCCGGTAAGGACAGAAACCTTCATTCTAGCTACCACCCCATCTCCCTTACCAGCTGCATTTGCAAGGTAATAGAACATATGATTCATGCCCAGCTGGTGTGGTGGCTAGAGTCTCGCCATGTACCCACAGATGCACAGTGTGGATTTCGTGTTTTCTTTGCGCATTTTTAAAACACTGAGTTTTCAAGTTGCATGAGTGTTGTGCCTTGTTGGACACCAATATTCAGGAAAATGGTGTTCCTCAGGGTTCCGTCCTGAGTGTCATCCTCTTTACTATCGCCATTAATGCTATAATAGCCTGTCTCCCACCAGGCATCTCCTACTCCCTTTCTGTCAATGATTTTGTGATCTTTCGCAGTTCTCCATGGACCTGTCTAACTGAGCAACATCTTCAGTGCTGTCTTTATCATCTTCACTCCTGAACATCACCAATGGCTTTCACTTTTCCACTGACAAAACCCATCTGTATGAATTTCTGGTTGCACAAATGGTTTCTCCCACCATCTCTACATCTTGGGCCTGTTACCCTTCCATTCATTGACACTAAGAAATTCCTGAGGCTCACGCACATTAGGAAACACTCTTGGTCCTCCCATGCCTCTTATCTGGCAGCCCGCTGTATGCTGTTCCTCAATGTCCTCCATGCCCTCAATGGTACTTCTTGGGTTACCAATTGAACCACCCTCCTCTGTTTATACCAGCTCCCTCCAGCGTCTTTGCGCACTGTACACTGCTCATTCCTTAGTGCGGAGGGTACAGGGAAACTGTCACTTGCTCACTCTTAAAGGAGCCAATGTCTCTTTTCTGTGAGTCCCTGGTGATGTTGGTCTGCCAGGCTGCAGTGCTCAGACCCCCCCCCCCCCTCCCCCCGCCCACCGTCCACGCCGCACACGCTGTGGGTCGAGAGGCTAGAATAGCCTGAGGTATTCATGCCTGTTATACGAAGTGACTAAAAGGGATTTCACACATTTCGGCATTTATGTGATGGTCCCCTGTAGGGTTTGACCTCCATTCTTCAAAATTTTTCTGAAGAGTTAGCCAATTCCGGAAAGGCACCTTAAAAGGTGCATTGTGTCCATTGTGCATTGAGATCTTTAGCCAACTTTCTCATTGTCACATTGCAGTCCTGCCCACTCTTAGTCTCTTGGGTGAGGACACTTTCCTGGGTGTGTTTTCCACCATGCACTACGCAGTGTCAATTTCTGCGTCAATAATAACCATGGAGGTATTTGCACCTGATATCCAGAACGGTAGCCAGTCCATTGTGGTGGCACCACCGTGTATCCTGTTAATTGCACCCCCCTGACCACACAGGGATCACTCTCCTGATGCCTGCACTGTTAACTCCCCACATAGGCCAAGGGGTATATTCCCACTCCCTAGGGCATTGCATTGGGACTGCCAGCAATGGCCATCCTGCCAGGTAGCATTTGCTGCAGCTAGGTGGCGCCCATGTGGAGGGCCTCTGGTCACATCATGGCGGATGGTGTGCGATGAAGCATAGTCCATCATCTCTTGCTGGTGGTCAAACACCAGCAGTCTCCAAGTGATCATGAACTCAATTCAGCGCACAGAAGTACAAATCATTCCCCTCCCTGGCCACACCATGGGAGAAACATCAGGCTAAGGATGGCAACAGATCTTATTCACCCCGGTACCTTGTATGTTTGAGAGCTGATGGGGAATCTTTCATGACGGTGGAGCTTCAGTTTTTTGTCAAGCATTTAGAGGACAAGTTCAGCAAGGTGGAGGGCTTGTCCAAAATGAGATCTGGGTTAGTCTTCATCAAAACAGCATCCTCTGCCCAGTCATGGCAGTTAATCACTTGTGACAATCTGGGGGAAGTTTCTGTAAC
The DNA here is from genome assembly GCF_023898315.1 of Schistocerca nitens. Classification (NCBI taxonomy): domain Eukaryota; kingdom Metazoa; phylum Arthropoda; class Insecta; order Orthoptera; family Acrididae; genus Schistocerca; species Schistocerca nitens. The sequence continues at coordinate 197,415,561 of NC_064623.1, read as the reverse complement.
CATCACACCCCCTAAGACCTTAAATATGGTCCAGGGTATCATATTTCACAGAGACACTTTTGCAGTCTGACTATGAGCTGCACACCAATTTAGAGGGGTGAGGTGTACATTTCATCCAGTGTGTCCACTGGGGTCTGAAGGGTTGTCAGGTTGCCACCGGTACCTTCATCTTGGCCTTTGAGGGTGATATATTGCCTGAGATGGTCAAGGTTATGGTGTACCGGTGTGATGTAAAGCCCTATATCACTCTCCCAGTGTGGTGCTTTAAGTGCTAAAAGTTCAGCCATATGTCTTCCCGCTGTATTTCCAGCATCACATGCTGAGACTGCGGACACCCATCACTTCCCAATACTCAATGTGCCCTGCCTCCCATCTGTGACAGCTGTGGAGAGCACCATTCGACTTGCTCGCCTGATGGCAGGATTATCAAGAAAGAAAGGAAAATCATGGAGTACAAGACTCTGGATAAACTCACCTATACTGAGGCTAAGACAAAATTTGATCCTCTGCGTATGACATCGTCTTTCGCCGCCGCTACAACATCTCTGGCACCATCAGCTCCGCCAAACCAGGTCACCTCTCAGAGCTGGAAGACTACATTTTCCCCCTTGATGGTGGGGGAATTTCCCTCCCTGTTGCTCCTGCATCATCTACTTCGGGAGCAATAACCTCCCCCCTCCGCCCCCCCCCCCCACCACCACCCCCACCCACCCACAAACCATCAGGGACGTCCGACCCCACTTGTGAGCTGGAGAATCGTAAGTAGTCTTCGGCTTCTCTCACTAGGAAAGGGACCTTTGTGTCACTCCCTTCCCAGGTTTCTCCTAGTGGGAAAGATGTCACCTGCCAGAGGCTGAAGAGCCCAAAAGCAACTGGTCGTAGTGCTTCACACTCATTCTCAGTCCTGGAGGCTGAGCCAGTGAAGTACTCCCAGCCAGAGGAAACCAAGAAGCAGCGAGAGAAATCAAAAAGAAAATCCCAAAGACTGAGGAAATTGCTATCTACAAGCTCTGCGGCTGAGAATGGGGTGGAGATTTTGGTGTCCGCTGAGGACCTAGATCTCATAACACCCTCAGACACAATGGATATAGACTGCTCAGGCAATAAATCAGTGGCAGCAGGTGACTCTGAGGTGTCAACTGCCTCATTGAATGTTCCATGCCTTCCCACTCTCACTATGACGTCATCCTCCAGTGGAATTGCGGCACTTTTTCCACCACCTGGCTGGGCTACAGCAACTGTCAAGCTTTACACCTGCGATCTGCATTGTCCTCCAGAAAACCTCATTCCCAGCAATGTGGACCCCTGCCCTTCATGGCTACAACGGATATTACAAGAACCATAGTGACTATAATGGTGTGTCTGGTGGAGTTTGCATTTATGTCCTAAACTCGGTCTGTAGTGAACACTTCCCCCTTCAAATCCCTCTTGAAGCTGTGGCTGTCAGAATAAGGACAACACAGGAAATAACTGTCTGCAATGTATATCTTCCCCCAGATGGTGCAGTACCCTTAAATGTATTAGCTGCAGTGATTGATCAACTCCCTAAAGCTTTCCTACTTCTGGGAGATTTTAATGCCTATAAGCCCTTGTGGGGTGGTACCGTGCTTACTGGCCAAGGCAGAGACGTCGAAACTTTACTGTCGCAAGTCGACCTGTGCCTCTCAAATACTGGGGCCGCCACACAGTTCATTGTGGCTCATGATAGTTACTCGGCCATTGATTTATCAATTTGCAGCCCAGGACTTCTCCCATCTATCCACTGGAGAGCACATGACGACCTGTGTGGTAGTGATCCTTTCCCATTTTTTTATCACTGCCCCAGCATCAGGCACATGGACGCCTGCCCAGATGGGCTTTGGCAAACTGGAGAACTTTCACCTCTGCTGTCACCACTGAAACTCTCCCCCCACGGCAACATCGATATGATGGTTGAGCAGGTGACTAGCACAATTGTTTCTGCGGCAGACAACTAGATCTCTCACTTTTTAGAGTGCCTGCAGTATAAGGCAGTCCCTTGGTGGTCGCCAGAAGTCGCTGAAGCAATTAAGGAGTGTTAGTGAGCTCTACAGTGGCATAAGCGGCACCCTTCCCTGCAGCACCTCACAGCCTTTAAACGTCTTTGTGTCAAAGTTTGCCAACTTACCAAATGACGGATTCAGGAGTGTTGGGAGAGATATGTCCGCACCATTGGGTGCCACATGGCACCTTTCCAAGTCCGGGCAAAGGTCAAACATCTTTTCAGGTACCAGGCCCCAACAGCTCTCCCTGGTGTTACCACAAATGGCGAGTTATGTACCGATGCAGACACGATTCCTGAGCACTTTGCTCGAGCCTCTGCGTCAGAGAATTACCCCCCAGCCTTTCGCACACTCAAACAGTGGCTGGAAGGGAACGTCCTCTCATTCACTACACGCTGCATTGATTCCTAGAATGCCCCATTTACAGAGTGTGAGCTCCTCAGTGCTCTTGCACATTGCCCCAACACAGCTCCTGGGCCTGATCGTATCCACCGCAAGATGATTAAACATCTCTCATCAGACTACAAATGACATATTCTGTTCAGCTTCAACTGGATCTGGTGCGATGGCATCTTTCCATCGCAGTGCAGGAGAGCAGCTTGATGTGGATAGCTATTGGCCCATCAGCCTCACCAACGTTCTTTGTAAGCTGCTGGAATGTATGGTATGTCGGCGGTTGGGTTGGGTCCTGGAGTCACGTGGCTTGCTATCTCCATGTCAGGGCGGCTACTGCCAGGGTCGCTCTACCGCTGATAATCTTGTGTCCATTGAGTCTGCCATCCGAACAGCCTTTTCCAGATGGCAACACGTGATTGCCATCTTTTTTGACTTATGTAAAGGTTACTACACGACTTGGCGACATCATATCCTTACCACATTTTATGAGTGGGGTCTCTGGAGACCACTTCCAATTTTTATCCAAAACTTCTTGTCTCTCCATACTTTCCATGTCCATGTTGGTGAGTCCCAGAGTTCCATCCATATCCAGGAGAATGGAGTCCCGCAGAGATCTGTATTGTCTCTCTATTTTTAGTGACCATTAATGGTCTAGCAGTAGCTGTCGGGCCTTCCGTCTCACCTTCTCTGTATGAAGACGACTTCTGCTTTTCGTACTGCTGCTCCAGTACTATTGTTGCTGAGCAGCATCTCCAGGGAACCATCCACAAGGTGCAGTCATGGGTACTAGCCCACGGATTCCAGTTATCAGTTGCAAAGTCGTGTGTCGTGCACTTGGCATTGTACCATTCATCCGGAACCTGCATTTTACCTTAATGATGATCCACTCACTGTAGTGGAGACATATCAATTCCTAGGGATGGTTTTCAATGCTTGATTGACTTGGCTCTCTCATCTCCGGCAGCTTAAGCAGAAGTGCTGGCAATACCTCAATGCCCTCTGTCGCCTGAGCAACACCAATAGGGGTGCAGATTGCTGTACGCTGCTACAGCTCTACACAGCCCTTGTCCAATCCCGAATTGACTATGGGGGTGTGGTTTATGGTTCAGCAGTGCCTTCAGCATTGCATTTACTCAGTCCTGTGCACCACTGTGGGGTTCGATTAGCAACAGGAGCTTTTAGGACCAGTGCGGTGACGAGCGCACTGGTGGAGGCTGCTCGCCAGTTACGCAGCACACATTCATAGTTCCTCTGAGCATCTGAATTACTGTCTCCTTTTCCTGCCCATGGTAGTCCATCTCCCACATCGGTGGCCCAGATCAGGGCTAATGATTGTGGTTCGCGTACCGTCCCTTCTCTCCGTACTGCAGTCCTTCCCTTTACCATCTCTACATGAAGTCCGTTCACGTACGCCTCCATGGTGTATGCCTTGGCTGCAGCTTTGCCTGGACCTTTTGCATGGCCCTAAGGACTCCGTTAACCCTGTGGCTCTCTGCCATTACTTCCTCTCGATTCTTGTTGAGATCGGGGGCCCTGAAGTGGTTTACACCAACAGCTCAATGGCTGATGGTCACGAAGGCTTCACATTTGTTCATGGAGGACATGTTGAGCAGCACTCCTTGTCAGTTGGCTGCGGTGTTTTCACTGCAGAACTGGTGGCCTCGTCTCATGCTCTTGTGCACATTCACTCATGCCCTTGCGAGTCATTTCTCCTGTGTACTGACTGAGCAGCCTACAAGCAATTGCCCAGTGTTACACTGACCACTCTCTGGTAGCGTGCATTCAGGAGTCCGTCGGTGCTGTGGAACAGTCCTGCCATTCTGTGGTGGTTGTGTGGATCTCAGGACATGTCAGAATCCCCAGCAACGAACTTGCCAACAGGCTGGCCGAATAGGCAATGCAGAAACTGCTTCTGGAGATCCGCACTCTGAAACCGACCTGCATTCTGTCTTACACTGCAGTGTTTTCTGGCTTTTGGAGATGGAATGTCATAACAGCACACATAATAAACTGCGTGTCACTAAGGATACTATGAATGTGTGGAAGTCTTCCATGGAGGCCTCTCGCAGGGAATCAGTTGTCCTCTGCCGGCTCCGCATTGGCTGTACGTGGCTAACGCATGGTTACCTACTCCATCGCGAGACCCACCTCAGTTTCACTGTGGCTCCAAAATGACAGTTGTCCACCTCTTGCTGAGCTGCCTACTTTTAGCCACCCTGCAGTAGAATTTTAACTTTCCCAGCACCCTTCCTTTGGTATTGGGTGACAATGCCTCCTCAGCTTTAGTTCTACGTTTTATCCATGGGAGTGGGTTTTATACTACTATGTAGGTTTCAGTGCATGTCCTTTGTTCCTCTGTTTTAATGTATTGCAGAGTGGCTGGCTTTCCCTTTTTATTCTCGAGGTTGGCCAGCCACTGTAATCTGCTTTCATGTTTTACTCCCTTCTGTTTCTAGCTTCTGTTTTATTGTCCTCTCTTGTACATTTTAGTATTTGTTGCCTTCCCTTTGTTCTTGTGGCTTTTCATTTCTTTCCGTTTTGTGTTATATGTTTCGTCCATTTTACTCTCACACTTGTGACATTTATTTTTTAGGACCAAGGGACCAATGACTACATGGTTTGGTCCTTCTCCCACCCCTAAACCAACCATCCAACCAAACTCGTACCTCAGCCCACGAGTACCTCTGTTCTCCCCAATGATCTGTGTTTTTGTCTGTCAGGAGGTGGTGCCCATTTGGCATCACAAGTGTTCCTCCTACATGAGAATAACCTTAGGCTTATTAAGCCTCTCCCAACACCTTGGACGACCTCCTCTCGGCCCTCTCACCGGGAGGAGAATATTTAAACTCGGCTGCAAATTGGGCACTGCCTTTTTAGTCATTGTCATTTGATCAGTGGTGCTGCCCCACCACTTTGTACACATTGCGCCCAAATTTTAACTGTCCACCACAACCTGTTGGAATGCCCTTTCCTTTTTTTACCAATAGACATTCCAGTGTGGATTTGCCATCTGATTTATCAGCCGTTTTAGCGAATGCCTTGTGGGTGGTCAACTGCATTTCACTTTTTGTCTACTGAAGCAATACGGCAAAGGCCATTTAATTTTTAGTTTTAGACCTCCACTTTTGTATACTGTTTTTTTAGTCCTTTTTTCACATGCCTTTTTTAGCTGTCTTCTAATGTCCATTGAAACTGACGCAGTTGCTTCCTTCGTGAAGTCAGGGAAGCAGCCAACTTTCAGAATGACTCTTGAGATTTTGAAGAGTTCCAGAAAGCAGTTATTGCTTAATGAACTGTTTATTTCATCATAAAGGGATCCAGCAGTTTCTGTGGCCAGTTTTTTATTAAACAGTCAGACAAACCATCAGTGCCACAAAAGCATGAGATATTTGATTCTCTGATAATTTTTATAACCTCTGCAGCTGGCGTTGATGTTAATAAGATTGACCTGTCTGATTTTTTTAGCATTATTTCAAAAAGGTTTTTTTGTTGTTTGGTCATTCCTGAAGAAGGAATACTCACATTATTTGTGGCATGTGCATTAAAAAATTTGCTTATTTCTTTATAATCTGATATTCTTTCCCATTCTCACTTAGAAAATAAGGCAGTGGTTGTTTAGGCTTTGTTCTTGTAGTACCACTGACAACTTTCCACACAGCTTTATTTGTGTTGATAGAATTTTTAATGTACTGGTTGACTGAGAGCTTATCTGACTTGGATATCAGTTCCTGAAGAACTTTCTCATATTTTTTGAAATAATTAAGGAAACTGGGGTGTCTGTTACTTTTTCTTTCCTTGTACAGTCTTTGCTTAGTTGTGTAGGAGCTGAATATTCATTGTGTTATCAACCCTTCGTTTTCAGTTTCAGAGTGTCAACAAAATTCTTAGCCTTTTTATGAGTGAGTGTCTTCTTCCAGGTAAACATTTACCAAAGACTGTGTTTTACCAAATCCTTAAATAATTGCTAACTATCAGGATCATAAATGCACCTCCAGTGAATTATTTTGAGTGAGGTGGACATGGAATTTACTTCATATTGTAGGCTTACATCTAACAGGAGGCCTTTGCCATCAGAGAGACCATTTGACAAGTTCTCAAGTTTTATTACTGGGGCAGAGTAGGGATTTACAGTGATAGTGTCAATGGAAGAAAAGAAAGTTGGAGTTAGTCTAGTAGGTTCTTTTAGAGTATTTTCCATTGAGAAAGTTGCTAGTTCTTTTCTTAAATCACTGGCTTCATATGACACCACTGCTAATTTCCATTAAAATAAAAGTACAGAATAACTTTTTTTCCTTTTTGAAATGTAATAAGTAATTGAGATTACAGACTTTTAGAAAGTGAACAATGTTTCCATCTGTTGATCTGTAGCTGCAAGTAATGACTGTTTGCTGTATTATTCAGTCACCACCCCTTTCAGTGGCTCTGCAATATCTAGTGCCACGAGATAATTTGGAAAATTAAAAATGAGAGCTCATTAGCCTTCATCCAGTGCTCAGAAAGGAATATAATACCTACAATGGGAAGATAGGACAAGCAATAAGTTTCAAATTCTAGGAAATTATCTCACGGTGCCTTAGGGTTCGGTGGGGTATGTGGTGGGAAGGGGAGGGGGTGAGGGGGGAGGGGAGGAGAAACAAATATTTGCTTGCATATGCTATTCTGATCACTTTTAAGTGATCATTACTTAATGTTGCTTGCTTCATTTTGTGTATTGACATTTGGCATCATGAATTAACATCATTTCCTTGCCTTGGGCTATATGAGTATAACAAGTTACTGTTTTGTTTGCGTCTACTTCAATAGGAAGGGACAAAATATTGTGAGGAATGAATATATAAAGATCAATTATTTTAGGCACCTGGGGTAACTGTTGTACCCTGCAAGTTCTATTAGGAATGATTTGTCTCAAATGTCATCCTTCACAAGTTTCCAATATTTAACTAATGGAACATGAGTATAAATGGGGGTTATAAAACATCCTATTGAGTGTTTACAGTTAATGTAATTCGCGGGTAATAATTTATAGTTTAACAATGATAGTAATCAATTTATAAGTTTAATGTGTGTGTGTGTGCGTGCGTGCGTGCTTGGTGAGTAGATTTCAGTTATTAAATATACATCAGTGGTATCAATATAACAGCTCTTTGCGGCATTTGATAAATGATGTTTTTGAATTGTACTGTATGCAGACAGCCTTTTCAGTCCTTGACTAATAATTTGTTCACATCCTTCCATAAAACTTACAATATAATTGACATTTGTTAATGTGGCCCTTGCTATCATTATCTGTTGCCTGGTCAACCTCAACTGGAATACATATGACTGTGAGTCGTACCAGTGCTTCCCAAATGCATAAAAACTGGTTTTTCCAGGGCTCTGACTTTGGGGTCTATTGGTGACAGAAAGTTAGGGTCAAGTGTTTTGCATAGCCCTTGGGCTAGGAAGCATTTGTGTAACTATAACTATCCTGCAGTACAGGGTCAGTTTTTTAAATATTACACAAGTTTTTCAGGTTTGGAAAATGGAGCAAATAGGTTGGTTGTTTTTGTGTTCAATGTGGTCTACAGTGTGCCTGAAGCAGCTCGTGGAGGCATCAGTTAGATCATTTGTGGTTCCTGCAAAGACCCAAAACAAAAACAAAAAAAGTTTCTTAGCATTTGTTTGTCAGCTCTGGATAAATTAAATAACTAACAAGATCAAACTGCTGAAGTTTTAAGGATATAATCTCTATGCATTTATCTAGAAATACCATCTTCCTGTTTTCAAATATCAGTGTCCATTATCATGAAATACCCCAAAAATGTGATTTTCGAGTATAAAATGCAAGCCACGGATTCCAAGACGGCTATGTACAGGAAATGGCTGTAATTTTTATGACACATTCTTAAGATTCCAGCCCTGAAAAAAGTTGAAAATTTATAGATATCTGTAACCATTTCCAAGATACTGTGTTTCAAAGTTAGCCTACCTGTGCTTGTAAAATACGCACATAAATGCAGTGTGAGGCAAAAAACATTGTTTACAAAGTGAATAAAGTGACATAGTAATGGAGAAGTGAAGTGTCTGTTGTCATCAGAAGGGTTCTGGAACCTAAACTTGTAATATTTGAGCACGTATGACAGTTTTGTGCATGTAAATTCTGGACTGAGGTGTAAATTTACCTTTGACTTACTCTGTTTCACAGAAGCAAAATCTCAAAATGTTACTGACCCATGAAATACTTGTCATACAAGTGACATTCGTTTCAATAGCAGGGAAAGAAGGGAAACAGCAGTTAAATGCTGGAAAAGTAATAAATAATGGATGATACTATACAATGGTTGTGGTATAGAAAGGGTGAAGTGAAATATACAATGAGAGTTTGAGAGAAAGAGAGGAACAAAGTGGGAGTGGAACACACATGACAGTGGCAGAAGAGTGCAAAGAAAATAGTAAAAGACAGTTCCGTTAGGAGAAAAATCCACAGAAGAAGAAATTAGTATGAGTGAGAATGAGTGATAATCAGAGACAGTCAACAACAATGGCAACAAAGAAGAGAGAAGATAACAGTAGTGAGAAGACATTTGCAATTGAAAGGATAGAATGAGACATTAGCAGTAAGAGGGAGTGGCAGTGAAAGGAGATAATAGCAGGAGGACAGAAGGAAGGGAACTATGACTATGACACAGGGGACAGTTACAGAGATAGAGAGAAAAACGACAATGATTGATGGGTATAAGCGACTTGGTGTGATGGCTAGTGAGTGTAAGCAAGTTACAGTTAGGGGAGCTTGTGGGAGTGAGAGGTGAGGTGCATGTGAAAAGATAAGGATATGTTCAAATACCAAAATTTTTGGGAACTTTTTAAAAGTGGTGCGGAAGGTAGAATGTGGTAGCTAGTTCAAAAATGGCTCTGAGCACTATGGGACTCAACTTCTGAGGTCATTAGTCCCCTAGAACTTTTAACTAGTTAAACCTAACTAACCTAAGGACATCACACACATCCATGCCCGAGGCAGGATTCCAAACTGTAACCGTAGCGGTCACACAGTTCCAGACTACAGTGCCTAGAACCACACAGCCACTTCGGCCGGCTGTGGCAGCTAGTACCTCACTTTTTAATCAGTTTATTAAACAGGAGCATATTTGCCTTTTTGTGCTCAGATAGGAGCATTTTTCTGTTGGCAAGTGGTTTTGTTGCCCTCGTATTACCCCGGTCTATGCTTCAAAATAAGATGCACCATTTTCATCTGGAACTCCAAATTGAGTTTACATATTACTCAGAGGGAATTCATTGCCCCCCGGTTTCTTAATTTTTCACATGTCTAACTGGTTGTCCAATTATATTTTGTGACTTTCTCTCTTTCCACCAGTGTCATTTTGAAGTCCGTTTTGCACCACCACACTCAAAGGTACTCATGATAACGAAAATGATTCTCCTGACAAGAGTCTACTGCTCTCTTTTGCAAGTACCCCCATGGTTTCAAATTAGTTCCTCAATTTCACCAATTTAAAATTACTTAGGACACTCTATGATAGGGGGTTATATCAATTTATTTTCAATATGATACCAATGTACACTAATACATATGTGGGCACACTCAGATAACTTCTTCAAACCATTCAAATAAAAATTCTTTAATTTCAAATCCAACCAAGCATTCACTGTATCATCATTGTAAAATCATTGTTCTTTGAGGTCATTTTCAGGTTTGGAAAAAGAAAAGACTTATGGAGCCAAATCTGGTGAATGTGGCAGATAATGTAAAAATTCAAACCCACCGTCACAGTGTTGCAAGGGCTTTGTGTGCTGATGCATTGTCCTGATAGAAAAGAACTCCATGTGCCAATTTTCCACACATTTTTCCTTTATCTTTTCTCTCAAATGGTGCAGGAGGGTGCAATAGTATGATCCACTGATAGTTGCACACTTTCGCAAGTAATCTGCCATGTTTACCCCTTCTGCATCCCAGAAGACCAATGCCAATAAGTTACTGGCTGATTTTTGCACCTGGAATCTTTTTGGGGTAGGGGATGAAAGATGGTTCCATTGTTGTGACTGCTGTTTTGTCTTGGAATCAAAGTGGTGAACCAACATTTTGTCCATTATCACATTCCTTGCAAGAAAGCTGTCTTCATCCACTTCAGATTGGTGGACGATTTCTTCATAATGCTGCACATGTTCCCACCTCTGATCTGCATTCAAGTCTTCCAGGACCAACTGAGATGAAACTTTGCATTCCCAAAATATGAACAACAATGTTGTGATCATGCCCATGAAAGATTCCAAATGTGGTTTCAGTGTGCTGCAATGTTGTTCGATGATCCTACAAAATCGTACCATGAATTACAGTCACTGTTTCATCAGTGGTAATGGCGATAGGTCTTCCACTGCTTGTCATGTCTTCAACACTCGTTCTTGAATGTTTGAAGTTGGACACCCAGTTTCTCACTGTTTCATAAGACAGAGCACTGTCCTTACATATATTCCACATGTCCTCCACAATTTCCTTGGGTGTCACTCCCTTCAAATGAAGATACTCAATCACAGCACAGTTCCTTATTCTCTCAATATTCACCATTTTGCTTACACTAAGATATAAAACACATCCAAGTGGCAAAACTAACAAAGCTGGAGATGCGAAATTTGACTTGCATACCCAGAAAGGGTCGCCATAAAAGTAGCTGGTGGTATTTGTGCAAGGCAATATGGTAACTAACTTAGGCTATAAAATTTTTGACCACCCCTCATATATCTTTCTGTAAACACTGACTCCCCTACTGCTGTCGTAGTATGATCCTGGGGATGAACGGACTAAGATAACTTACAGATCTGGATGATACTCCACAATTGGACCAAAGTAATCCTGAATTCTGTTATAGTTATTCTCACTTCCAGAATGTGCCTCTGCCATCCTCTGACCATAAGAAATCTTTTTAGGTCATTTGTTTGCCCTCCATAAGATATTTATTCTCTCATATTAGAATTACTACATTGGATCATTTAATGTGTTTCTCAGTATAAGGGCCTTACAATGGCTGATTTCCCTGACCACCTATGTCACACAGTTTCATCAAATAAAAGAACATTTGTGCATTTTGGATGCTGTGTAATGTAGCAAGTTGTGTTTCCACTGGCAACTCTCATTTGTGGCTGTTATGAGGTACCAACTGTAACCTAAGACCTGACACTTTGGACGACATGACTACAGAACTCTCTTCAGATGCAGGGGCAACTGTATTGGGACAGGACAAGAGATTCCCAGTGAGCCTGGCCAAGGGCTTATGAAGGTTATGCGTAAAAGACATGAAGATCACAGAACTAATGGCAAAGATAAAAGCCTTCTGTCGTTTAAGCTCAGATTGAGATAGAAAAAATTTAGTTCTGTTGGAGGGGATAAAAAGAAGCAAGGTAGAGTTAAAGACAGCAGTTTGGATAATTCCCTTATTTTTGAGCAAAAGAATGAATACAGCCTGTTACCTGGTTGAGGGCAGGAAACTGACTGAGCTCTTGAAGAAAGTAGGGTGCAGCATACTATTAAATTTTTATTATGATGCACATCAGAAATGAGGTGAGCAGGAAAAGATAGATCTCACTGCTAGGTAGCAATCAATTGGGAGGTGTACATTTGTGTGCGTTTGAGAGAGAGAGAGAGAGAGAGAGAGAGAGAGAGAGAGAGAGAGAGAGAGAGAGAGAGAGAGAGAGAGAGAATAAAAGGTGTCTTGTGAACAGAGGTATATTGCAATTGCACCTTTGGTTAAAATCGCTGTATGCAAGGTAACATAGCTTAAACAATGTTCATACATCTGATCTGACATAACGTGAACCCAGTTTGACAGTTGAATGACAGTTCTAAAATTGACTGGCCTAACACACATCTTCAAGACAGGATGCTGTAGCACAGAATAATGTAATGCTCTGCAGGCACTGTGCTGTGAGTTGTCCTGAGGCTGCAAGTACTATTCTGTCTTGAACAAGTTTGGTGTCCATCCCTATCAGTTTACATACATGAAAAATAACAAAACTTCTGACCATCCTACAAGCCTTATTCCATTGATAGGTATATGTTGGGTAACACATAACATTACCAAAGTTACCTAAATATTTCATTCAAATACACCGCCTTGAGACAAGTCCAGATAAATGAATCATTATACACAAAAGAAACTTATTTGAGTAAGCTGTGATGCATCGGATTGTTACAGGCCCCAATAGTCAGTCCAGCATAAGGAAAGTACTTGTAGTTTGGAATGCTTTGGACAGTTTAAAAAAAAATCAGAATGATAGCCTTCAACAGAGTAATAGCAACACACAGGCTTCTCTGTAAAGACGTTCACATGTTTGACTCATTTTATTTCGTGAGGTAGGTGGGTGAAGCAGCAGCACCCTGTGCACAACATTTGTCCACAATCCAATCCAGCATTTTACCTGTGACCCTGCTTGCACCTACATCTGCATCTGACACATACATACCCCCCATTTCCCCCCCTCCCTCCACTCTGTCTACCTCTACCTCTACCTCCACCTCCACCTCCCACACTTCGACCACCTTACACTCAAACCTCTACATGTACATTTCTTCCACAACTCCTCCTTTCCCTCTCTCCATCTCATCCTCCCTGCCGCTGCCTGCCCATGTACTGCCCCTCCAGCAGCCAAAGAATTTAATAAAGAGACTGATACTACACAGACATGCCATGCCACCTGTGCTATCTGCCCACATCTCATTCTCAGTGTCAGTTAGGGGTTTCTAACACCCACACTGCAAATACCTGTGAAGCTTGTTGTTGGTGTGGCAAATGTGGCTGGAACTGATCCAGGGGTTTTGGACATCATGTAAGTTTGCAGCATGTTGCCTTATCTTTGACTGAGAATGTGTATTGGCGATATAAACCTAACTCAGTCTGCAGCCTAGTTAGTGGTCACATTTGAAGCCACCAAACTTGCCAATAAGTCAAGCTGTTGAGCTAGTTCAGTGGTAAACATAAGTACACACTTCTGACCTTGAAATGGTCATCTAAATCCAGTTGGTTCTCGTACTGAAGTAGAATTTCAAGATAAGAAAGCTGACAATACGTGTAGATACATACAGAAACCCAGTTGATAAATTATTCAGTGGCACACATTAATCAGTCAAGTTGTATGTTCACAAGAAGCTAGTTACATTCACATTTTCCTAATTCTTTTCTTTTTTTTTCTGGTTGGAGTCAGAGAACTATTATAAAGCAGAGAGATTTATTATATCTCCAATGAGATTGGAATAGACAGCTGAAACAACATTCTTTTCACAAAGTGACCATGTAAACTCCAGTTAGTGACCGACTTCTGCATGTGCCCTCTCTCATCACCATAGTGATATCACGCATTTCAGGTGTGAAGTAGAGCAGACAGCCACCAAAACAACTGCACGCCAAAGTGCTGAACTGAAAGGCCAACAGGTTCTGTCTCTATTTCTATGATCATGATTAGGGACTAATGCATATTTAAGAATATTCCTTGTACTGAAAATTGAAAAGCTCAATGGCCAGGTGTGATATGCTGTTTCGTAGAAACACCAGTGGTTACACTGTAAACATTACAAATAGATAAACTAATTTGTTTTTGATTACTATATGCTGTAAAACAATTTCTGATGAGGGTAATTTCATTGGCTCTGTCCCAAAAATGAAGGAATGCAAATGAAAAGACAGCACATGACAGCAGACAGAATGCGATTTTCTGCAGAGAAATTTTTTAAGCCATGAAGATCACACACCTTCAAATCCAGAAAATGGACTGTGCAGGTCAACTATGCATAATGACAAAAAAGTTTGGTTCAAGAAGCCATTGAGAAATGAAACCAGTAAATTTGTGCAGTCCAGTTTCATGCCAGCATCTGTGATGATGATAGAATGAGGGGGAGTTGCCATTAGAAAATGTAAAATGGATCACAGAACACTGACACAAACTTCTAGAATATGCCATTTGTAAGCAGAACTGCCATTCGCTCTATGGTATGGGGAAGTGGTTGTAAAATTCTAATTATTCCCTCAAAAACTATACTCTTCTTGGTTCTATATTTACCACATAGAGTCTGAAGAAGACACAATAGCTTTAGTGTCTTAATCAGCTCTACCAGTGTCATTCCTACTATTATTGCTCATCTCTTTTGACTTATTGATCACTGAAAGTGCAAACAACATGTTCAGCATCTGAAGCAGCAGCATCTTACTTACTTGGAATCCATTCGTCTGCAGAATTTTCTTCTCCGACATCCGTAGTTTCAACAGTACACAATTACTTTATGGTATAGTCTTCTTTGATTTGTCACTTAATCTGCTGTATTCGGATTCAGAGAATCCTTGTATACTGTCCACAAGAGTAGCCAGCAACAATTCGACTATGTTGTTGTAGCGATTTTGTACATACACAATTGTGCATGTACAGTAACTTACTTGCGTTACAGTGCTGAACTGATTATAGAACAAGGTTTTTTTTTTTTTTTGTTTTGTTTAGGCAGAAAGGTTGATGCAACATATTTTTTTCGAATTACATATTCCTTGACAGATACCTCAGTTGCAGAAGTCTGCATTTTGATCGTTCAGAAAATGTTCCACCCTAAAAATGGACTCCGTTCCATTTGAAAAATCACTGCCACCCAATGGTTTCTATGTCTGAGGAAAAAATCACTAAGTGGAGAATGTGGGGATGAGGCAAAATTTGTTAGCTGAAAGAGACGACATGTCTGTTCTGTACAGAATGAGCTGATACATTGTCATTGAGCAAAAATATGACCTCATTAAGCTTCTTGTGACACTTCACCCTGACAGCCTCGCATTACCTCATTTGGAGTTATCACCAGTATGTGGAGGTTTTCTCCTTGTCGTTATAATCTGACCGCAACACACAATGGCACTTCCAAAGAACACTCTGCATCAACTTACCTGATTATGTTTGCATCTTTGCTTGTTTTATTGGTCATGAATCCATGTTTACCCTGCTTTCTATGCTCCTTACTTTTGGGGTAATGACTGGAAGTGGTGCAATATGCCTTCACCATGCACTGTGTAGTGGTGTGTGGATTATGTGCTTCAGTTTGGTGGGCTTTTTCAGTAAGTGTTCTTCACACTATAGCAGCCAGAGACTGTGTGTGTGTGTGTGTGTGTGTGTGTGTGTGTGTGTGTGTGTGTGTGTGTGTGTGTGTGTGTGTGTGCTGTCCTTCGTGGAACAGCATTTTGCCACCCTCCCAATATCTGCAATATTCTTGTCAGACCCTGTGCTCCTTTTGCACCCATCTCCCTACCCAATGGCTCCTACCCTTCAACTGCCCCAATGCAAGATGTACCATGCCACATGCACCCTCCTACCATCAACTGTTCCAGCCGACACATGTCATACACAAACTGTTACGTAAACACTGTTCGGCCTTTTATCAACAAATTATCAATTAGGATGAATGGGAGTAGGTAGAGGGTGTATACTGACAACACACAATATAGTGTTGCAGAGCATGTGCTACAACATCACAGTTGTGACCTCGGTGCCTGTTTCACCACATGTACTGTTCGGGATCTTCCCCCAAGCAACAGTTTCTCAGATTTCTGGAGGGGGAAACTAGTGCCAAAACATGTCCTTGGTTCTTACCACCCACCTGGCATTAATTTACGTTAATTTCTTCTGTCTTGGCATTTCTTCACAGTAAGTTCTCCTTCTGTCACTCAGTTTTAGTTTTCTACATCTTTCATTGTCTTACCTGTCTATTTTTCACTGCACCATCTGACCTCTGTTACATACAATCCACTTATCTTTTCACTCTTATTAACTCATGTGTGATGTTTAATCAGTAACCTGCATCATGCATATTATCCAGTCTTCCACCTTTCAGCTCCAAAATTTTTAAATCTCATACAATGCAGTCCCCAGCAATCAGTCTTTCCTTCTCACCCTGTGTGGTAAGTCTCTCTTGACCCACAGTTCCAGTTGACCTTCCCAAAATCTACCTTTTTTCTAGACCTCTCCTCCCCTGCGGGTTCGGGGGTTAGAATAGGCCCGCGGTATTCCTGCCTGTCATAAGAGGTGACTAAAAGGAGTCTCAACTGTTTCGGCCTTTAATGTGATGGTCCCCATTGGGGTTTGACCTCCTTTTTTCCAAATTCAACAGAAGTATGAGCCGTTTGGGGAAGGACACCTTACGTGGTGCACCATGCGTCCTCTGTGCCCTAAGACCTTGGCACTCGTTATCGTCTTGGCGTCGTAACTGCACCCTCCATCCCTCATTTTGGGCTTACACAGCTGACGAATTGTGTAAGTTACCCCCTTAGTGCGTCACCATCTGCACCCACGATCACTATGGAATACCCATGGCACCCAAAATCCAGCATGGTAGCCAGCCCGTTGTGGTGGGGTCGTCATGTACACTCTAGGTTGTAGCCCCCTGACAACACAGGGATCGTACTGCCGATGCCTGAGCTGACACCTCCCCACGTAAGCCAAGGAGTAGATGCCCGTCTGTCTGGGGTATCAGGACTCCTGCTCGCCAGGCTGTGCAGTCTACCAACGAGAGCGGAAGATACAAGAAATTAAGACCCTGGACCGTTTAACTTACCAAGAGGCGAGGAAGAAATTAGAACGGCTCAACCCCACACCTATGTTGAGGAGTTATGCTGCTGTAACACTGCCGCCACCAGTTCCTGCAAAGATTCCTCTCACAGTTGGTCCACCAAACAGTCACGTTACGCCTGCCCCACCACAGGTGGGGGCCACTCTCTCTTCCACTGCTCCCAACACACACAGTTTGGGAGCAGTGCGCCCCGAACAACTGGGGACGTCAGTCCCCACCTCTCAGCCGGAGAGGCGACAGCCCTCTCTGGCTTCTCAGCCGGAGAGGCGACAGCCCTCTCTGGCTTCTCAGCCGGGGACGCACGGGCCTCCTCCAGCCTCACTTGTTCGGAAGGGATCCCTTGGGGGAGTCCCTTCCAAGGACTTCCCCAGTGTCTCACAAGACACTAGCCAGTGGCTGAAGAAGCCACCAGCTGCTGGTCGAAGGGCTTCACGCTCTTCGTCTGTTCCTGATAATGCGTCAGGAAAGGCCTCCCAGCATGTAAACCCTCCTCCAAAAGACAAGAGAGAGAAGAGGAAGCTCTCCAAGAAGGATAAGGACCCAGTGGTTCCAGCGCCACCGCTTCCTGTCAGCTCAGCCTCTGAGGATGAGGTCGAGCTCTTTGCGTCCCCTGATGACCTAGATCTCGCCGTCTCCTCAGAAACGATGGACGTAGCGACGTCCGTCTCTCAGTCGATGGCAGCATGTGACCCTGCGAAGTAATTTGATGTTTCAGTGCCTGCATGCCCCTACAGGACACGCTTTGTACAATCCTCCAGTGGAATTGTGGCGGTTATTTTATCCATCTACCTGAGTTACGTCAGCTTCTAAGCATAACACCTGCTTTCTGCATTGTCCTCCAGGAAACCTGGTTCCCGGCAATGCGGACCCCTGTCCTTCGTGGATACAGGGGTTATTACTGCAACCGTAGCACTTACAATTGTGTGTCAGGTGGAGCCTGCATGTATGTCCTTACCTCTGTAAATAGTGCTCCTGTGCCCCTTCAAACATCATTGGAAGCTGTGGCTGTCCGTGTAAGGACTACCCAGGACATAACCGTCTGCAGTGTGTATCTCCCTCCAGGTGGTACAGTCTCCCTGACCGAATTGGCTGCACTTGTCACCCAACTTCCCACGCCTTTTCTTCTCATGGGGGATTTTAACGCCCACAATCCCCTGTGGGGTGGAACGAAGATTACTGGCCGAGGCAGAGATGTCGAGAATCTAATCTCCCAACTCGACCTCTGCCTTTTAAACACTGGCGCCGCCACACATTTCAGTGTGGCGCATGGTACGTTCTCGGCCATAGATCTGTCGTTTTGCAGCCCAGGGCTTGTACCATCGGTCCACTGGAGAGTCCATGACGACTTGTGTGGTAGTGACCATTTTCCAATCTTCCTTTCACTACCCCAGCGTTGCTCCCATGAACACTTGCCTAGATGGGCATTTAGCAAGGCAAACTGGGAAACGTTCTCCTCTGCTGCCACTGTTGACTCTCTCCCCCACGGTACCTTCGATGTGGCGGTTGAGACACTTACTGCAGCGATTGCTTCCGCTGTGGAACGTACCATTCCTCGTTCGTTAGGGAGGCCCCGGCGAAAGTCAGTGCCTTGGTGGTCTCCAGAGGTCGCTGAAGCCATTAAAGAACGTCAGTGGGCTCTTCAGCGACATAAGCGGCACCCGTCTTTGGAGAACCTCATTTTTTTTTTCAAACGTCTCTGTGCTCAGGCACGGCGGCTCATCAAAAGGCGGAAACAGGAGTGCTGGGAGAGGTACGTTTCCACTATTGGCTCCCGTACTTCACCCTCCCAGGTGTGGATGAAGATTCGGCGCATCTTGGGATTGCAGCACTCTACAGGTGTCGCAGGGCTTACCATCAACGGGGCGATATCCACCGATGCTGATGCAATCGCCGAGCATTTCGCACAGCACTATGTTCGGGCCTCTGCGTCGGGGAATTACCCGCCTGCGTTTTGCGCGCTCAAACGCCGGGAGGAAGGCACACTGCTTTCTTTTGCTTCTCGCCACCCTGAGGCGTATAATGCCCCATTCAGTTTGTGGGAACTCCAGAGTGCCCTGGCACAGTGCCCCGATACAGCCTCTGGGCCAGATGGCATCCACAATCAGGTGCTCAAACACCTGTCCCAAGACAATCAGCGGTGTGTTCTTGCCATCTTCAACCGCATATGGGGCGATGGTGTCTTTCCGTCGCAGTGGCAGGAGAGTACCGTCATTCCGGTGCTGAAGCCTGGTAAGGACCCGCTTAATGTGGATAGCTATCAGCCCATCAGCTTGACAAATACTCTGTGCAAGCTATTGGAACGCATGGTGAGTCGACGGCTGTGTTGGCTGCTCGAGTCTCGGGGTCTTCTGGCTCCGTGCCAGAGCGGCTTCCGTCAGGGCCGTTCCACCACCGATACTTTGGTCTTTCTTGAGTCTGCAATCCGCACTACTTTTTCCAGGCGCCAGCACCTCGTCTCAGTCTTTTCCGATCTCTCCAGAGCATATGACACGACGTGGCGGCACCATATTCTCGCCACGTTGCACGGGTGGTGTCTCCCCATTTTTATTCAGAATTTTTTATCTATTCACACATTCCGCGATTTAATTGGCACATCCCATAGGTCACTTCATATCCAGGAGAACGTCGTTCCACAGGGCTCTGTATTGAGCGTGCCCCTTTTCCTTGTGGCCATTAATGGCCTTGCAGCAGCAGTAGGGTCGTCTGTCTCACGCACGTTATATGCTGATGATTTCTGCATCTTTTTCAGCTCGTTCACCATTAGTGTTGCAGAACGTCGGTTGCAGGGAGCCATACGCAAGGCGCAGGCGTGGGCCCTAGCCCATGGGTTTCAATTTTCTCCTGCGAAGACTTGTGTTATGCACTTTTGTTGGCGTCGCACTGTCCATCCCCACCCTGAGCTCTATCTTCAGGATGCCATGCTCAGGGTTGTTGACACTTACCGTTTTCTGGGATTGCTGTTCGATGCCCGGCTTACTTGGCTTCCACATATTCGTCAGCTCAAGCGTCAGTGCTGGCGGCATCTGAATGCCCTCCGCTGCCTCAGCAACACAATGTGGAGTGCAGATCGTAATACGCTGCTGCAGCTCTACAATGCTCTCGTGCTGTCTCGACTGGATTATGGGAGTGTGGCGTATGGCTCAGCGTCGCCCTCAGCGTTGCAACTGCTGGACCCAGTTCACCACTGTGGGATTCGACAGGCGACAGGAGCATTCCGCACCAGCCCTGTTAATAGCCTCCTTGCTGAGGCTGGGGTTCCTCCACTTCGTATTCGGCGTCAACAGTTGTTAGCCAACTATGCTGCCCACGTCCGTTGTTCGCCCCGTCACCCTAACTATCGTCTCCTTTTCGCTAATGCGGCAGTCCATACACCACACCGGCGGCCACGATCAGGCCATACGATTGGGATCCATGTTTGGTCGCTCCTTAATGAACTCGAGTGTTTGCCTCTTCCATCTGCTTTCCAGGTCCGCCCACATACACCACCTTGGTGTATTCGTCGGCCGCAGCTTCGGCTGGAACTTTCCCGATAGCCAAAAGATTCAGTTCCTCCTGCAGTCTTGCGCCGCCAATTCCTTGCTCTCCTAGGTGCATACCATGCCACAGAGGTTATCTATACCCATGGCTCGATGGTTGATGGCCGTGTGGGGTACGCTTACG
The DNA here is from genome assembly GCF_023898315.1 of Schistocerca nitens. Taxonomy (NCBI): domain Eukaryota; kingdom Metazoa; phylum Arthropoda; class Insecta; order Orthoptera; family Acrididae; genus Schistocerca; species Schistocerca nitens. The sequence continues at coordinate 197,394,906 of NC_064623.1, read as the reverse complement.
CTCATGCGGACTATGTCGACCAGCGCTCCTTGCCGGAAGGCTGCAGTGTTTACACCGCAGAACTGACAGCCATTTTTCATGCCCTTGAGCATGTTCGTACCAGCACTGGAGAGTCTTTTGTCATTTGCGATGACTCGCTCAGTGGTCTGCAGGCTCTTGACCAGTGCTACCCATGCCATCCCATTGTTGGTGCCATCCAGGGGTCCATTCACACTCTTGAACAGCGTGGTCGTTCGGTGGTGTTCATATGGACCCTGGGACACGTTGGGATCACGGGAAATGAACTCACCAACAAGTTAGCCAAAGAGGCTACCCGCACACTGCCGTTGGAGATCGGCCTCCCGTCAACTGATCTCCGAATGGTTTTGCACTGTCAGGTCTTTGGGTTGTGGGGAGACGAATGGCGCACTCTGTCTGCACCCAACAAACTGCGGCATGTAAAGGAGACCACGACTGTGTGGGGTTCCTCCATGTGGGCCTCTCGCAGGGATTCTGTTGTTCTGTGTAGGCTCCACATTGGCCACTCTTGGCTGACGCATGGTCATCTGCTGCGTCGAGAGGACCCCCCTCATTGTCGTTGTGATGCGAATATGACGGTGGTCCATATATTGTTGGACTGTCCTCTTTTAACCGCCCTCAGGCGAACTTTTAATCTCCAGGGTGATTTATTATCTCTTTTAGGTGACAATGTCTCTATGGCAGATCGTGTTTTAAGTTTTATTCGAGCAAGTGGCTTTTATAGGTCCCTCTAATTTTATTGCGTGACCCTCTTTTGAGCTGTATATTTTACTTAGTTTTGTGTTGTCATCCAACTCCACCCTAAACTTTCAGGCTGAGGGTTTTAACGTGTTGCAGTGTGGCTGGCTCATTCTATTATTTTCGTGATCAGCCAGCCTCATTCCTCTGCTGTACAGTTTTACTTCCTTCTGCCTTTCTTCTCTGTGTTGTTTTTGTTGCTGTGCTCCATTTTCCATGTTTCTTTATTATTGACCTTGGGGATTTTCTTCCCCTGGAATTTTTATCTTGCACTTCGAATGACTAATGGATGGTTTCCCTGTGCTCTGTGTGTTTATGAAACAAGGGACCGATGACCTCTGCAGTTTGGTCCCTTTAATCCTCAAACCAACCAACCAACTTTCTAGACCTCTCTAGTCCTTTCCCTTAAGCCATCTTCCTTCCCCTTCAACTGTTCTGCCTGAAGGAGGAGCTACTGGCTTCAAAAGCGTGCCTAATTACAACCTTCTTTTATGCGCATTTTCTGCCACCACTTGATTAGTAGATTTATATCTTTGTAATTAGATCATTGTCATTTTCATACTGCGTGAAAGGTATTTGTTGCTAGCCAACCATTCAGGTCATGGATTACACCTGTTTCTTATAGAATCAATTTTTATTCTAGGTTTTAATGGGACTCCATATATGGTAGTACAGATTCCTTGACATACTAGTATTATAGTGGTCAAAAGTCTTTAGCCAGTAGACTGTCACCTAGGTAGCATACAATAGTGTTTTCTGATTTACACAGTAACATTTGGCAACTGCCTCTTAAGTCTCCTTCCTATTCATCAGGGCATTGTGCAAATTCCTCCTTAGGGTGGAGAATGCTTACATAAAACAAATGAAGAAGGATGAAAACACAGTCTTATTACTTCTAGAACATACACATCTCTGGGGATAACATATTTTATGGGACTGACAGTGAGTGCTGGATCTTCCTATAATAGTTGTATAAATCATTTAACTCCAGTGAGTACATGTTTCATTGTAGTTTCACCTTATATTTGGAAATATTTGTTTTCTACATGGTTGTTTTTTCACTGAAGATGCAGCTGGAAGTGTTCTGAAACTGATAGTGTCTAAGAATAAAAGGGTTTCACAGCTTAAGCAGTTTCATTTCTCAACATGGTTTGTCAAGGCTATGGTCTACATCTAAATCCACATCCATACTCCGCAAGCCACCTGACGGTGTGTGGCGGAGGGTACCCTGAGTACCTCTATTGGTTCTCCCTTCTATTCCAGTCTCGTATTGTTCGTGGAAAGGAGGATTGTCGGTATGCTTCTGTGTGGGATCTAATCTCTCTGATTTTATACTCATGGTCTCTTCGCGAGATATACGTAGGAGGGAGCAATATACTGCTTGACTCCTTGGTGAAGGTATGTTCTCGAAACTTCAACAAAAGCCCGTACCGAGCTACTGAGCATCTCTCCTGCAGAGTCTTCCACTGGAGTTTATCTATAATCACCGTAACGCTTTCACGATTACTAAATGATCCTGTAACGAAGCGCGCTGCTCTCAGTTGGATCTTCTATATCTCTTCTATCAACCCTATCTGGTACGGATCCCACACTGCTGAGCAGTATTCAAGCAGTGGACAAACAAGCGTACTGCAACCTACTTCCTTTGTTTTCGGATTGCATTTCCTTAGGATTCTTCCAATGAGTCTCAGTCTGGCATCTGCTTTACCGATGATCAACTTTATATGATCATTCCATTTTAAATCACTCCTAATGTGTACTCCCAGATAATTTATGGAATTAACTGCTTCCAGTTGCTGACCTGCTATTTTGTAGCTAAATGATAAGGGTTCTTTCTTTCTATGTATTCACAGCACATTACACTTGTCTACATAGAGATTCAATTGCCAATCCCTGCACCATGCGTCAATTCGCTGCAGATCCTCCTGCATTTCAGTAAAATTTTCCATTGTTACAACCTCTCGATAAACCACAGCATCATCTGCAAAAAGCCTCAGTGAACTTCAGATGTCATCCAGATTGTAAAGTTTTTAAACAAAAAAACTCAGAAAGTGTCTGTGGCATCTGATAATTGCATCCTGTGATGACACAATGTCATACACTTCCACTAAATTTTGGGTTGTAGCAACATTGTCCTCCTTTAAATGCAGAAAATGCTACACAATTTATCAGGCCTGCAGAGATTTGTCTGGAAACAATCAGACAGTTATTATGTAATTTTATTTTTTCAAGGTGGTGATTAAAATGTCATGACTGCCTCTTCTGTGCTGGTGTCAGATACTGCTCCCTAACAAATCTGTACTAATGTACCTATGGCAGCTGACGTATTAGGGTTCAGTTTCTACTGTTACCTCATCCAATGTGCACTTTTCTGACAACATAATGCAGTACTAAAACTGATAATAGTGCCATACTTGGCAAAAAGAAAAAGAAGAAAAGAACCTTTATTTATTCTTCCTTGGAGTAGGAAATATTGGTTAGTGAAGGTTGAGGAAAATGGGGCATCTCACTCAGATCTCAGACTGAGTGGACTGTGCTGTGAGGAGAAAGTGTCACAAAGTTTGGTTTGGTTCCATTTTTTACATGTTCTGTGGATAACTTTTGTGAGAGCTTGTCATGCTTTTGTTGGTTCAAGGTGATGGTGGTAGTGTTTGGAATTTAATGCAGGACGCTCACACAAATAAGTCTGCAAGACCTTCATGCCTCCACCTCTTCTCTCCTCGCCGGCCAAATACTAACATTGAAGTTCTTCTCCACCACCAGGATTCAAACCAGCAAACCTTAGCATTGAGCTCCTACAGAGATGTGCATTAGCTTTCTTGTCTACAGAGGTAAATAAATCGGATAATATTCTTACTACACATGTCTGTGAAATATATTATGTATTGCATAGAACTGACCCAGAAAATTATTTCATTTGACACCAGTGAATGGAAGTAGGTGACGAAAGCTTCACAAAATTAGCTTACTTCGCAAAAGTTTGAAATGATGCAGAGAGCAAAGTTTCTGAAACTGAGGGTTACTGAACATCTATAACATGTGATTTCCAGTTAAAATTAAAAGGGCACTGAGGAATTTTCAACAGCTGGTTGTGCAGGTTATCTTGCCTGATGTCCCATATTCTTGATTGCTATGATGTTCTTAACTTGTACATAACTGAATGAATTGTACCTTTTAAAAGCTATGTGATATACTTTTACTAAAAATCAGTTAGTGATACCTTTTAACATTTAATTTATGGGGCATGGTGTAGCTTGGATTATGACTTTTGCATCATACAAAAACAGTAGTCTTTCTGCTTTACCAGTGTAAAGTGGAAGATCAGTTACATGAAACGAGAACAGGAGTGGTTATGCAGTTGAATCCTACAGGACAACAGTAGCAATTTGTCCCCTCTCCACTCAAGATGCTATCATGATGAATCTTCTATCTGACACAGTACTTTGCATCCTTTTGGTTAAGTAAGAAGTGGACCACTTACTCATTGTACCTCAAAAGCATCTCAGTTCCTCATGTTCTTGTTGTTGATTTCATTGTTCTTCTTATTGTTCTTGTTCTTGTCTTGAGTCCGAAGACTGGTTTGTTACAGCTCTCAATGTTAATGCAACCTACATCCTTCTGAATTTGCTTGTATTCATCACTTGATTCTTGGTTCCCTTCCCAGATTATTACCAGTCCCCTCCCCCTGCTTCCCTCCCAGCCATACTGGAGACACCTTGATGACCCCAAATGTGTCCTATCAACTCATCCCTTCTTTTGGTCCAGTTGAGCCCCAAATTTGTCTCCCCAAATATGTTCAGTACCACCTTATTAGTTACATCATCCACCCACCTAGTCTTAAACATTTTCTGTAGGACCACATTTCATAAGCTTCTATTCTCTTTTTTTCCCAACTGTTGATGGTCAATGTTTCACTTCCATACATGGCTGCACTCCAGACAAATAGTTCCAGGAAAGACTTCCTCACACTTTAAGCTATGTTCAATGTTAACAAATTTCTCTGAAATGCTCTTCTTGCCATTGCCAGTCTACATTTCATATATTTTGCATCCTCTCTACTTTGGCCACCATTAGTTACTTTGCTATCAAAGTGGAAAACTCATGGAGTACTATAGGTGCCTCATATTCTAATCTGATTCCCTTAGCATCACCTGATTTAATTCAACTACCGTATTTACTCAAATCTAAGCTGCACTCGAATCTAAGCCACACCTGAAAAATGAGACTCGAAATCAAGGAAAAAAAGCTTTCCCGAATCTAAGCTGCACCTGATATTTGAGACTCTAAATTCAAGGGGAGAGAAAAGTTTTAAGCCACACCTCGAAATCAAAACAAAGTTGGTCCATTGAAATATGAGACAATTTAGGACGAATGAATGACGATACAGCTATAGTAGTTTGGTTCGAGTTGTAAGCTTAACAGTTAAGCTTTACCAGGTAGCCATTGCTTTGCGTCAGGCATTCCGTCCGTATTTATATGGGTACCTTTCCTTTTTCACATGCTTCGTCTGGTTTGAATTGATTGCTTATTTTTCTTTGATCTGATTAGTGCCGTTCTCTTCGTTATATGTGTTTACTTCACTTTAAGCTGAAAATGCATTACTGTACTTTGTCATGCATTGTTTGTCGCTTCTGATAAGAGTATTTACGGCCTGTCGCCGCTCGCGGCATGGCTTGCTATTGCGCACGCTACAGCCGCTTACAATAAAAACAAGAAAGAGAGAGAGAGGAATCATCTCATTAGCGAAACAATGGCAAGAGACTGCTATTTGTTGCTACTTAACACTGCTGCCTTCTTTGATAATGATCAACAAGAACCAAATAATAGACTGCGTATGATACAAGATGTTCTGCACGAGAGTTTAGCTAAAAATTTTTCGCCGTTTCAAAATCTTTGCAGATGCCCCTTTAGTACATTGCATTCTGCACAGAAATTAGTGGCATCTTAGATTTAAAATCTATTCAATTGCTGTGCTTCATTTCTAACTGTATCACTATTAGGCATAAGAAGAATAAGAGTTTCATGACATGATATATATATACTTTCACGTTTGCTGTTGTCTCACTCTAGTTTCGTAGTTTATTAGACAGACAGGATTTAAATGAGATAGCAGCAAACATGAAAGAATATGTGACAAAATGTTTATATTTGTATTATTCTTATGGTGAAGAGAATACTGCATGTGATTCACAATTCACGGAAGTTCGTATTAGCAACCATCTCTTCTCACAGGTAGGAAAAAATTCAGAACATAAGAGTTAGCCATATTGACAAACATCCCAAACAGTCTTGCCAGTCGGATTTTCGTAGTACATTGAAATGCTGCTACATTCGAAGATGAACAATACAGAATTTGTATCTATTTCATTGGATAATGTATGAAAATGCAGTGGTCGCAACTCGGGGTGGAGAAAAAAGCTCGTCTTCCACCGTTTTATTTTTTAATTTTTTTTTTAAATTTATTTACTGACGCAGAAATTTGTGCCTGCAAAGCGTGCCTGAGTAGTGCTACATATATTCAATGCAGAAGTTAGTTGTAGCGGTACCTACCAATATTTTTCCGAATCTCTGCTTACTTTGCACTCAATTCTAAGCCGCAGCTGGTGTTTAGGATTACAAAAACCAGAAAAAAGGTGCAGCTTCGATTAGAGTAAATACACTACATCCCATTGTCCTTGTTTTGCTTTTGTTGTGTTCATCTCATATCTTCCTTTCAAGACAGTGTCCATTCTGTTCAGCTGCTCTCCCAAGTTCTTTGCTGTCTGACCCAATTATAATGTCATTGGCAAACCTCAGATTTACTCTCCTTGAACCTTAATTCATACTCCAAATATTTCTTTGATTTCCTTTACTGGTCATTCAATATACACACTGTATAACATCAGTGATTGGCTAAGATTCTGCCTCATTCCTTCTCAGCTACTCCTTGTCTTTCATGCTCCTTGACTATAGCTTTTCACTCCTTGTACTTTACCCCTGATGTTGGAATTCCAACGAGAGTTTCCCAGTCAATATTGTCGAAAGCTTTGTCTTAGGTTATAAATGCTATGAACATAGATTTGCCTTTTCTTAATCCATCTTCTCAGGTAAGTCATAGGGTCAGTATTGCCTCATGTGTCCCTACAGTTCTCCAGAATCCAAACTCATCTTCCATGAGGTCAGCTACTACTAGATTTTCCATTCTTCGGGAAATAATTCATGCCTCATCCAGATAACAATAAAAATAAAAATAGTGCAAATGAATTTCTCATTCAGGCATTATAATACATAGTCGGTGAAATTGGTATTGTATATGGCACTTTCAGTGGGGACTACATCCTAAAAGAAAAAAGGCAACCAAAATAGAAACTTCTGTTTGCAGTTTTATGTAATCTTCAAACTGCTGTTAAGTGCATGGCACAGGATACTTAGCACTGTAATATATTAAGTTTTCTTGCCATTCAAATCATATCTGAAGTTTAGGTAGACTGACTACTTAAATGGCTCTGGAGTTTAATTAAACTAATCTTGCTTTTGCAATCCCTACTGGTGTGGTACATAGAGGGATCAGGAATATCCCCATATTCTTCACTTAATTCTGGACCTGAAAACTTCATAATTAGGCAGTTATGGGGTGAATCTAGCAATTTGTGTGACGCTATCCAGTAAGTCAAACTAACCTGAAAAAATACCTGCTATTACCTTTGTATACATTCCATATCCCATGTTAATCCTATTTGGTAAGAGTCCCACACAAATGAGCAGTATTCGGACTTGAGATGGACTCATCAATCGTACAGTGTCTCTTTTGCTGACGGACTCCATTTTCCTAGTACCCACGCAATGAAGTGATATGCACCATGTGCCTTACTTATTATTAAGCCTAATGCCCATTCCACTTGATACCCCCAATGAACTGCAACACTCAGATATTTTGTCTGAGTAAACTGAAGGCTGTTTTCTGTAGTGAATGTCACAGTCATAGGATACAACATTTCGTTTTGTGCAGGACACTGTTTTACATTTCTGGACCTTCATTACAAGTTACCTGTTGTTGCAATGTACTGAAATCTTGCCAAGATATTTCTGGATATTTGTGCAGCTTTCTCCAGACAGTACTTATAGATAACTGCACCATCAGGTTACTAGTTCTAATGTCTTCCATGTCATCCATACACAATACAAGCAGCAACAGACCCAACACACTTCCCTGGGGAAAGCCTGAAGTTCCTTATAATTCTGTTGATGTGACTCTCCATTCTACATAACATGCCCCTTCTTTCCTACCTACATATCATCAATGCGGAAACAAGTTTTGTTTAATAACACCCACTGTCACACTTTCATTAATAAACATTCGTGGTGTAGAGTGTCAGATGCTTTTCAGAATTAGAGATACACTGCATCTACATCTACATTTACATCTACATGGTTACTCTGTAATTCACACTCAAGTGCCCGGCAGAAGGTTCATCGAACCATTTTCATACTACTTCTCTGCCATTCCACTCTCGAATGGCGCGTGGGAAAAAGGAACATATAAATCTTTCCATTAGAGCTCTGATTTCTCTTATTTTATTATGATGATTGTTTCTCCCTATGTAGGTGGGTGTCAACAAAATATTTACACAATTCGGAAGAGAAAGTTGGTAACTGAAATTTTGTAAACAGATCTCGCCATGAAGAAAACCGCCCATGTTTCAGTGACTGCCACCCCAACTCGCATAGCATATCGGTGACACTGTCATCACTATTGCATGATAACTCAAAACGAGCTGCCCTTCTTCGTGTTTTTTTGATGTCTTTAACCAATCCTACATGGTAAGGATCCCATACTGCTCGGCAATATTCTAGCAGAGGATGGACAAGTGTAATGTAGGTGTGTTGCATGTCCTAAGTGTTCTGCCAGCAAAGCGCATCTTTGTTTAACCTTCCCCACAATATTATCTATTTGGTATTTCCAATTTAAGTTGCTCGTAATTGCCATAGTCCCTGGTTTTCAGGACACAATGTAACAAAAGGAGAAATTGATGTTATCCCCATCAACCAGTGTCCATATAATGATGGTGCTGAGTTCATGCTCTTTGAACTCAAACATGACATATCTCAGTGTTCTACAACAGATGGGTATTAGTAGATTGGATATAAGTTTTGTAGGTCGCATATGCTACCCTTCTCAAGACAAATTTTACCTGTGCTTTCTTTCACTAGCTGATTACATGTTTTTTGTTCAAGGGATCTACAGTATATAACAACTAAAACAGGAGCTTACTCAGTTGTGAATTTTGTACCAAATCTTACAAGGATTCCACTGAGTTCTGGAGTTTTGTTTGGTTTACTACCCATTTCCCATTCCTTTCATGCATAAGTCTCTGGATACTAATGTTGGTGCTACTAACAGTGTTCATGTATGAACAGAATTAACATTGGTTTTGTGGCAAGTCTTTCAATAAAGTTTGACTGTGGTAGTTTTTGATGGCAGCATGTCTCTGTTTATAGCTCTAAGCTTTGTTCTACATGTTTTTATGCAGTAATCTGTTAGTTTTGAAGTTTTCCCACAGCGACGCCATACCATCAAGTCCCCCCTGTGGGTCCGGGGGTTAGAATAGGCCCGAGGTATTCCTGCCTGTTGTAAGAGGCGACTAAAAGGAGTCCATGCCCCTCAAGGGGGTAGTTAGCGCCTGCGTCCGGATACGGACAGTTCCACGACCTATATTTGTGGTCTTTTTGGTTTTTCACTTCCCGTTTCTTCCTTCCTTTGGTTGGTTCCTTTCTTTGTTCTTCTCCATCTGACTGTCTTCCTTACTCTTTCCCTTGCCTCCTTCTCCTTGCCTCCTTCTCCTTGCCTCCTTCTCCTTGCCTCCTTCTCCTTGCCTCCTTCTCCTTGCCTCCTTCTCCTTGCCTCCTTCTCCTTGCCTCCTTCTCCTTGCCTCCTTCTCCTTGCCTCCTTCTCCTTGCCTCCTTCTCCTTGCCTCCTTCTCCTTGCCTCCTTCTCCTTGCCTCCTTTTCCTTGCCTCCTCCTCCTTGCCTTCTCTGGTCTCCGCCTCGGTGTTTGAGACAGTCTGTCCTCTCTCTCTTCCTTTTCCTCTTCTTCCTTCCTCCCTGTGCGCGCCTGAAGGCCGACCCACGCGTTCGCACGCGTAGCCGGTGATGGGGTAACGCGTAATTCCCCACCCTGGGTAGACAAGTAAGGCACGCACGTACCCCCTGGTAAAGGCCAGGCCCTGGGAGGGGTGATTGCCTGAGCTGATATCTTCTGACCATGCCGATTGGGCCCTCCGTCTGTTTCTCGGGAGGTGTGACCTGAGGTGTAAACATTCACCTAAGGTGGGAGTGCCCTTTGAGAGTGTCCCCATAAGGAAGGAGCGCGCCCTCGGAGACACTGGCAATCATGGGGAATTCCTCTGCAATGGATTTCTCTTCTTCTCTCTCGACTTCTGCCCACAAACGGAAACTTGACCAGCCACCAGTGACAAAAGTAATACTGCCTGCCCCACAGTTCCTCGGCGTTTCTCGATCTGAGGACGGAAAGGATTTCTCCTCTGTCAACCCTTTCGTTATCCAGAAGGGCATAGATGTCATAGCCGGATGTGTCAAGTCGTGTACCAGGTTGCGTAATGGTACCTTGTTATTAGAAACTGAGCGCCTTTCAGGCACAGAAACTGCTTCAAGCCACACTCCTGTACACGTTCCCTGTCCGGGTGGAGGCTCACCGAACTTTGAATTCGTCTCGTGGTGTGGTCTATACTAGATCCCTCGACGGATTGACTGACGAGGAGGAGATTCAATCTTTCCTCGCTGAGCAGGGCGTGACGGCTGTGCATAGGGTCATGGAAAAGGTCAACAATGACCTTGTACCGACCCAGACACTTTCCTTGACTTTTGATAGTGTTCAGCTGCCATCATGCATCAAAGCGGGCTACGAGGTTATTTCTGTTCGCCCCAATGTCCCGACACCTACGCGCTGCTACCAGTGTCAGCGTTTTAATCACACTCACCCATCTTGTTCCAATGTGGCTCAATGTGTCACTTGTGGCAGGGATGCCCATGAGGGTGACTGTCCGTCTCCTCGTTGTGTGAACAGTCAGGGTGACCATTCAGCGTCCTCCCGCAACTGTCCCATCTATGAGGAAGAATGCTGCATCCAAGAAATTCGGGTCAAAGAGAAAGTGACCACCTCGGCTGCTCGCAAGCTGTTTGCTAGTAGGAAGCCCACGCTGCTCCCAGCGGGGAAATACAGTACTGTCCTCGCCTCTCCTCGGACTACCAGGGAGGTGGCAACCCAGACATGCGATCTGACCTTCAGCACCACGGTCGTCCGTTCGGCCAGTGCTAAGATCGCGCGGTCGACGTCCCCTCTTCCTCCCATCACCCCACAGACACAAGCCCCTTCATCAGCTTCAGCTAAGACGAAGACCCAGAAGTCAGATGCATGGGCCTTCAAGAAGGAACTGTCCCGTGCAGACTTCCTACGTACCTCGACCTCCCAGCCATCGACCAGTACTTCCACCAAACGACCTTCCAAGAAGGCTCATAGGAAGCACAGTTCTCCTTCTCCGCCATGGTGCGTTTCTTCCCCTGCGACACCCAGCGGTTGCTGCCCCAGGCCGTCATCCGTTTCGCCTGGCCACACCGCTGGTAACCGAACATCTGGCCGTTCACCGGCAGAGGAAGCTCCCCCTCCCGGCCATCTTCCCAAGATAGCCGATGAACCTATAGACCCAATGGACGATGACTGTCCGCCTACTGATAGCGGCGGCAGTGCTCGCTCGAAGCCAGGCCCTCAGCGGCCTTCGAGGTGACCCCTTCTTTCATCTTCCTTTTCTTCTCACGATGGCACTTATTCACTGGAATATTCGCAGCATTCGCTCCAACTGAGAGGACTTAAAGTTGCTGCTCCGCTTGCACCGTCCGCTCGTCGTAGCCCTCCAGGAAACGAAGCTACGCCCATGCGATCAAATTGCCTTGGCACACTACACATATGTGCGTTTTGACCTACCCCCTGTGGTAGGCATTGCGGTTCATGGAGGGGTTATGTTGCTGGTCCGGGATGATATTTACTACGATCCCATCACATTGCACACTGGCCTGCAGGCAGTTGCCATCCAAATTACTCTCCCCACTTTTACATTTTCCATTTGTACCATTTACAATCCTTCGTCGTCTGCCGTTACCAGGGCAGACATGATGCAACTTATTGCTCAGCTACCTGCACCATTTTTGTTAACTGGAGACTTCAATGCCCACCATCCCCTTTGGGGCTCCCTGTTAGCAGACATTTTCAATCAGCTCAATCTTGTCTGCCTCAATACTGGCGCCCCTACTTTTCTTTCGGACACATCTCACACCTATTCCCATTTAGACCTCTCTATATGTACTACACAACTTGCACGCCGGTTTGAGTGGTATGCACTTTTTGATACATATTCGAGCGACCACTTCCCATGTATTATCCATCTCCTGCAGCATACCCCCTCTCCGTGCTCATCTAGTTGGACCGTCTCCAAAGCAGACTGGGGGCTCTTCTCTTCCAGGGCGACCTTTCAGGATCAAACCTTCACAAGCTGCGATCGTCAGGTCGCACACCTCACGGAAGTCATTCTCACTGCTGCTGAATATTCCATCCCTCACCCTACTTCTTCTCCACGTCGCGTACCGGTCCCCTGGTGGACCGCAGCATGTAGAGATGCTTTACGTGCTCGTCGATGTGCTTTACGCACCTTTAAACGCCACCCTACAGTGGCGAATTGTATCACTTATAAACGATTACGTGCACAGTGTCGTCGTATTCTTAAAGAAAGCAAGAAAGCCAGCTGGGCTGCTTTCACAAGCACCTTCAACAGTTTTACTCCTTCTTCTGTTGTCTGGGGTAGCCTGCGCCGGCTGTCTGGCACTAAGGTCCACTCACCAGTTTCTGGCTTGACGGTCGCGAATGACGTCCTTGTGGCCCCTGAGGATGTCTCCAATGCCTTCGGCCGATTTTTCGCAGAGGTTTCGAGCTCCGCTCATTACCACCCTGCCTTCCTCCACCGCAAACAGGCAGAGGTGGCTAGGCCACCTAACTTCCGCTCGTCGAATCGTGAAAGTTATAATGCCCCATTCACCATGAGGGAACTCGAAAACGCACTTGTCCGGTCACGGTCCTCCGCTCCAGGGCATGATTCTATTCATATTCAGATGCTGAAGAACCTTTCTCCTGTGGGTAAAGGTTTTCTTCTTCGTACTTACAATTGCATCTGGATTGAGGGACATGTTCCCGCATGCTGGCGTGAGTCTATTGTTGTCCCGATTCCTAAGCCGGGGAAGGACAAGCACTTGCCTTCCAGTTATCGACCCATCTCGCTTACCAGCTGTGTCTGTAAAGTGATGGAGCGAATGGTTATCTCTCCTTTGGTTTGGCTGCTCGAGTCTCGATGCCTACTTACCAATGTACAATGTGGATTTCGTAGTCGCCGCTCTGCTGTTGACCATCTGGTTACCTTGTCGACCTTCATTATGGATAACTTCTTGCGGAAGCGCCCGACCGCGGCTGTGTTCTTTGATTTGGAGAAGGCTTACGACACCTGTTGGAGGGCGGGCATTCTCCGCACCATGCATACAGGGGGCCTTCGCGGTCGCCTCCCTCATTTTATTCGTTCCTTTTTAATGGATCGACAGTTAAGGGTATGTGTGGGTTCTGTCCTGTCGGACACCTTTCGCCAGGAGAATGCGGTGCCACAGGGCTCAGTTTTGAGCGTCGCTCTCTTCGCCATAGCGATCAATCCAATAATGGATTGCCTCCCAGCTAATGTCTCAGGCTCCCTTTTCGTGGAAGATTTTACCATCTATTGTAGTGCACAGCGTACATGTTTCCTGGAGCACTGTCTTCAGCTTTGTCCTGACCGTCTTTACTCCTGGACTGTCGCCAATGGATTCCATTTTTCTGCCGAGAAGACGGTCTGTATTAACTTCTGGCGCTACAAAGAGTTTATCCCACCGTCCTTATGACTCGGACCCGTTGCTCTCCCATTCGTGGAGACAACAAAATTTTTAGGTCTTACATTTGACAGGTAACTTAGCTGGTCTCCACATGTCATATTTGGCTGCCCAGTGCACCCGTTCACTAAATGTCCTCCGTGTTCTCAGTGGTATGTCGTGGGGAGTGAATCGAACCATCCTACTTCGTCTATATCGGTCGATCGTCCGCTCCAAGCTGGATTATGGGAGCTTCGTATACTCCTTTGCACGGCCATCCATCTTACGCTGCCTCAACTCCATACAACATCGGGGTTTACGACTTGCGATCGGAGTGTTTTATACTAGTCCCGTCGAGATTCTTCATGCTGACGCTGGTGAATTGCCACTCACCTACCGGCGCGATATACTGCTTTGTCGGTATGCCTGTCGGCTACTGTCAATGCCCGACCACCTGTCTTATCGTTACTTTTTTGATGACTCTCTCGACCGTCAATACTGGTTGTATGTCTCTGCCCTGCTACCCCCTGGAGTTCGCTTTCGTCGCCTCCTTCTACACCTTAATTTTTCACTCCCTGCAAACTTTCGAGTGGGCGTGAGCCACACGCCACCTTGGCTCCAGGCTCAGGTTCGCGTTCACCTTGACCTCAGCTCGCTCCCAATGGAGGTTACCCCCGGTTCGGTCTACCACTCCCGTTTTGTCGAACTTCATTCGAAGTTCATTAATATGACCTTCATTTATACAGATGGCTCAAAGACCAATGACGGGGTCGGGTGTTCCTTCATTGTCGGGGCACAAAGTTTCAAATACCGGCTCCATGGCCAATGTTCGGTCTTCACAGCTGAGCTCTTTGCCCTCTACCAGTCTGTTCTTTACATCTGCCGCCACCGACATTCTGCTTATGTCATCTGCTCCGATTCCCTGAGCGCCATCCAGAGCCTCGCTCTCTTCAGCAGCTGGTGGACGACGGTTCTTCGGTTAGTTTTATGTGGGTTCCTGGCCATGTCGGTATCCCTGGGAACGAAGCTGCAGATGCCGTGGCCAAGGCTGCGGTCCTCCAGCCTCGGACAGCTTCTTGTTGTGTCCCTTCGTCAGATTGTAGCAGGGTAATTTGTCGGCGCATTTTATCGCTGTGGCATGCCGATTGGGCTGCACTTACGGACAACAAGCTTCGGGCCTTGAAACCTCTTCCCGTGGCTTGGACGTCCTCCTCCCGCCCTTCTCGGCGGGAGGAGGTTGTTTTGGCCCGGTTACAAATTGGACACTGCCGGTTCAGCCATCGCCATCTGCTGACGGCTGCGCCGGCGCCGTTCTGCCCATGTGGGTAATTGCTGACGGTCTGCCACATTTTAACGTCCTGTCCGGATTTTAACACACTGTGTTTTGATCTTGGCCTGCCATGTACTCTAGATGCCATTTTAGCGGATGACCCATGAGCAGCTGCTCGCGTTCTTCGTTTTATCAACTTGACAAACCTCTCTAAGGACATTTGATTATGCTGTTTTTTTTAATCCTATGCCTGTCAGTCTGCCTTTTTTCGTGTTTTCCCTTTTAGTTGCTGTTTTAAACTTGTGCCTCGCAGTGCATTCTTAATGTAGTCTGGGCGCTAATGAGCATTGAAGTTGTGTGCACTAAAACCCCCCCAAAAAAAAGATACCATCAAGTGTCCATCCATCGGGAATGGTTCTACTATGTACATATATAACCAGCAAATGGTTGACTTTCCTTCTAAACTTCAGCCACAGCCCTTCTACATTCTCCAGCCCAGAGGTAATTCTTTTGAAATCCTCTTAGAGATATGACACGGCAGCGACTCTATCTAGTTGGTTGGATACATAGTGTTTCCTGCTAGTTCTAGCTCACCTTTGTAATTTGGGGTTTGAGACTCCATGAATGCGAAGCAGTTGTAGTGACAAAAGATCATAACTGTGTAATGTCATCTAGTTAAATATATATTTTCATCATGAGTTGGCTTTTGTGGTGGTTAACAGGATGTTATGTCATACTGACATATTACAAAATGATGATTTTCTCAAATGGTTGGTGGGTATTTAAAGCTTCCCCCAGCAATGACAGTGTGATTGAGTAATTTATGTGCTAGTGAACTGTTTTCTCTGAAGTTTTTGTTAGATATGAGGTACCTTGGTGATTGATGGGAAAGTCTAATTACATGTATGTGCTCACACTAGATACCAAGTCTTGCTCAATCAATCTTGCATGCATATTCACTTCCCACTTGGCTAGGTTTGATTGTCAACTTTGACAAATATACCACCCCAAACAACTCAAATTCTAGGTTGGAATATCAACAACATTATAGAAAAGACAGAACGCTACTTACCATAAAAGTGACACATTGAGTGGCAGACAGGTACAACACAATTACAGTTGCACTTAACTTTTGGCCAAAGCCTTTTTCAGAAGAGAAACTGAACACACATTCTCACAAGCGAGAACATATTGCCCAGTTGTAACCACTACCTCTGGCTGCTGTGGCCAGAATGTGATAATCATGTTGAATGAAAACAGCAATTCAAAGTGGGCTGTGGAAGGGAGAGGGATAGCAGTCTGCAGGTGGGGTGACATAAGAATGTCATTTGGTGGAGCAAGCAGAGGCTAGATGGCGGCACAATAAGGATACCAGGTGCACTATCAGACAGCTGTGGGGAAGGGAGCCTGGAGAAAAGTTAGTGGAGGAGGTGTGGAGCAGAGAAGGTGAAAAATACTGGTGGGTACATTTTCAGAGAACAACATTCTGGGAATGAGGGGACATGATAATTTCAGAAGTGGAGATTGTTTGTAAAGATAATTCCCATCTGCCCAGTTAAGAAAAGGTGGTGGTAGAGGGAAGAATCCAGGTGGCCCAGGTTATAAAACAGCCACATTAAGCTACATGTAGCTTCACAGGGAGGTCCACATAACTCTTGGCCACAGTTTAGTGGTGGCCTTTCATCCTGGTTGACACCATCTATCAATATATGTGGGGGGTACCCAGAAAAAAAACGGGGCAATCTCGAGAGGAAGCAACGTGGTCACCCATACAGTTTATGCAGCGAGGGGATGGAGGTGGACAAGCACCCTCATGGGCATCCTTGCCACACATAACACATTTGGCCGGATTGGAGCAGGACTGGCTAGTGTGATTGAACCGCCGACACCAATAGCAACGCATAGGGTTCGGGACGTAAGGGCGAACGGAAATTATCTCATAGCCTGCTTTGATTTTCGATGGGAGTTGAACTTTGTCAAATGTCAAGAAGACAGTGTGGGTTGGAATGAGGTTTGTGTCAACCCTTTTCATAACTCTATGAACAGCTGTTACGCCCTGGTCAGACAGGTAGTGCTGAATTTCTTCGTCAGACAATCCATCGAGGGAGCATGTATAAACGACTCCACACGAGGAATTTAAAGTGCAGTGCGCTTCAACCCGGACAGGGAAGGTGTGGAGCAGTGTAGTACGCAGCAATTTTTGTGCCTGGAGGGCACTGACTGTTTCTAACAACAAGGTGCCATTCCGTAATCTGGAACAAGACTTCACAGGACCTGCAATTGCGTCGACACCTTTCTGAATAATGAAAGGGTTGACCGTGGAGAAGTCTTTACCTTCGTCAGACCGAGAAACAACAAGGAACTGTGGCAACGATGGAAGAACTGACTGTGGCTGAGACTCAGTGAACTTACGTTTGTGAGCAGACATAGTGGAAGGTGAGGAAACCATTGCGGAAGAATCCCCTGTGATTACTGGCGTCTCCGATGGCGCGCTCCTCCCTTGTGGGGGCCCTCTCTGAGGGCACTCCCGCCTTAGGTGATTGTTCACACCTCAGGTCACACCTCCCGACAAACGGACAGAGGGACCAATCGGCACTTTCGAAAGGTATCAGCTCGGGTAATCACCCCTCCCTGGGCCTGGCCATTACCAGGAGGTACCTACGTGTGCTACCTGTCTACCCGTGGCGGGGAATTACGCGTTACCCCATCACCGGCTACGCACAAAAAGGCGTGGGTCGGCCTTCAGACACACACAGGGAGGAAGAAAGAGAAAGGGAAAGGAAAGAAGAGAGGTCTCAAATGCCGCAGCGGAGGAAAGGGTAAAGAGAAGAGGTAAGGAAAAGAGAAGGACAAAGGAAGGATGAAGACATACAAGCAAGGAAGTCAAAGAATGCGGTACATTTACGAGCGTCGGTCTCCGGACGTAGGCACAAACCATACTCCCAGAGGGGGAGAAAGGGAAGGAAAGAGCCAGAGGAGGGGGGGGGGGGGGGGGAGCGAAGATGGGGGATGGGGAAGGATGTGGAATGGGAAGGTATGCAGCCCGGAAGGGAAGGAAGGCCACATTAGCTCGGGGTCCCGTGCTCGCTACACACGTATCCACAAAAGAGTTGTGGACCCCCTGGGGGGGATGGATGGAGAGGGGTGTGGTCAGAGACTACATTATAGATAGTACATTGGTAAACAATGTGCCTGGTTCGCTGCAGAGATGACAGGTTGATAAGTAATCATGGATTATGTGGGAGAGGCGTAGTAGTGTTTTTATGAGTGAGAAAAGAAAGAGACACTGGGTGGGCAGGGAGAAGAACAAAGGCAGAAAAGTAATAAACTAAATAATAAGACTTGATAAAAAGGAAACGTGTGAAACCCATTGAAATGATGATAATGTAGAATTATGGCAGGAATATGCTAACAGAGGTTAAGTACTTTTAGATATAGGTATGTAGGGATGTGTTGCAGGGTAATTTCCCAGTTCTTGAGTCCATGGAAGCCTATAAGGTAGGAGGGTCTGTGTACTCCATGAGCCTCAGTGCTTGATGTAAGACATGGGCTGTTTGGATCCTCTCACTAGACAGTAGTTCTATTGGCTCCAGAGATGAGACCTTGCCTCCCACACATCTCGACATCCCTCCATTTACACAACCCCTTTTTCACCACCACCACCACCACCACCACCACCACACCTTTCCTCCCTCTCTCTATCCAACTCTTCTCACCCACTCAAATTTTTGATTGTATTACTCATGTCCCGCCTTCCTCATATTCTTTTTTTAAGGGGTGCAGCTCATAACAAAGTACAGAGAGTACAGACGGAAACTTACAAAATCCAAAACTCACAACAGCGGTACTTTCGGGGGTAAATCGGACCCAATCCAGAAAATAGTGAAGTGGATAATGGAGGTAGTATTTGCACTACTCACCATGAAGATGACACACTGAGCTGTAGATGATCACAATGGAGAATGTTTGCTTTCAGCCAAAGCCACCTTCAGAATAGATAATGCACATTCACTCAAGCAAGCATACATTATTGCTGTCTCTGGCTGCTCCAGCCATAATTCAGCAGTCACATCAAATAAAAGCAACAGGAAGGGTGACAAATAGCAGCATACATATGTGGTGAGGGAAGAGCACTGTCTGACAGAGTGTGCAGGGTCTAATTGGTAGCAGGACAAGGCTGCTGGAACAGCATCTGGAGGCTGTTGTGGAGTGGGTGGGGAAGGATATGGGAGGAAAGGGAGTGGAAAAAGAAGAGGAGCAGAGAAGGGGAGAAAGACCAGTGGGTGCACTGGCAGAGAGCAGCACACAATGAAGGTGAGGGGACATGAATAGAGGGTGGTGTGGGACAGATGCAGCAGAATCTCTTGGGTAGAGTGTGTGGGAACAACAGGTAACAGAAGATTGCAGAAAGGATAATTGTGAGAGTGGATAAAGTGCTGAAAGGGTAACTACCAGTGCAGGGATGCTGGTGATGGAGAGCAAGATCCTGTCGGCACAGGTTGTGAAGTAGCCACATACAGTAAATAGAGCACGTTATAGACAGCTGCATGTCATTTCACATGGTGAGCCACATATTGCTCAGCCACAGATGGGATGTGGTCATTCATTCAGGCTGACTCCTGGTCGCTAGTTCTACCAATATAAAAAGCTGTGCAATGACAACAGCAAAGCTGGTATCTGATAAGGCTGTTTCCACATGTGGCCTGTCCTCTGCTGGGGGTGATAAGCCTGTGATAGGACTGGAACTGCAAGTGCTTTGTTGGTGGATTGGGCAGGTTTTGCACCTAAGTCAACCTCAGAGGTAATATACGAGGTGTGGCTAGAAAAAAACCGGCCTAGTACTGGTGAAACAATAAAACGAATGCAATAAGGCTGAAAGTCGCGTGGCCTGTCACGTGACTCTCGCTCCGCCTACTGCTCGAGTTTCATCTGCCTCCTGCACTCAGTCTGCCCGTGGCGTCTGTTTTAAGTAGTTGACGTTTTGTCTGTGCGTCGCAAAATGTTGAGTGTACAGAAAGAACAGTGTGTTAACATCAAATTTTGTTTCAAACTAGGAAAATCCTGCAATTGAAACGTTTGTAATGTTACAACAAGTTTACGGCGATGATTGTCTATCGCGAACACAAGTGTTTGAGTGGTTTAAACGATTTAAAGATGGCCGCAAAGACACCAGTGATGACACTCGCACTGGCAGACCATTGTCAGCAAAAACTGATGCAAACATTGAAAAAATTGGTAAACTTGTTCGACAAGTTTCCTTGTCAACTCCCGTTAACTCAGGCACTGCTCTGATTGTTAAACAGCGATCATGTCGAACAAGTTTACCGATTTTTTCAATGTTTGCATCTGTTTTTGCTGACAATGGTCTGCCAGTGCGAGTGTCATCACTGGTGTCTTTGCGGCCATCTTTAAATCGTTTAAACCACTCAAACACTTGTGTTCGCGATAAACAATCATTGCCGTACACTTGTTGTAACATTACAAACGTTTCACTTGCAGATTTTCCTAGTTTGAAACAAAATTTGATGTTAACACGCTGTTCTTTCTGTACACTCAACATTTTCCGACGCACAGACAAAATGTCAACTACCGGTACTTAAAACAGACGCCACAGGCAGACTGAGTGCAGGAGGCAGATGAAACTCGAGCAGTAGGCGGAGCGAGAGTCACGTGACAGGCCACACGACTTTCAGCCTTATTGCATTCGTTTTATTGTTTCACCAGTACTAGTCCGGTTTTTTTCTAGCCACACCTCGTATCTGCAGAAAGGAGATGGAATTGGGTATGCTAAGGGAATGGACTATGATGTTGTGGAGATTTTGTTGGCACATAAAATCACTTTAGGAGGGTTGGGAAAAATCTGTGTTAGGATGTGTCTCATTTCACAGCACAATGATAGACAATCAAAGCCCTGTTAAAGTGCTATAGCTCTCCTCATACGCTGAAATGAGGTACTTCCTACCCAAGATGCCTTCTACCTTTCCAGAACAGTTCTCCACTGCCCACCCTACCCCTGCAACATCTTAGTGCATCCCTACGCCACTTCCCAGTCCCCAACACATGCCCCCCTGTGAAAGACCTATGCGCAAAATCTGCACTATCCAACCACTGAGCACTTCCTAGTCTAGACCTGTCACAGGACTATCCCAACCCATCTGAGGACAGGCCACAAGCACAGATAGCCTTATCATATAACAGCTCTGATGTGCTCACTGCACAGCTTTTTTTTGAGGGGGCACAAGAAAAAGGAATTATTTCTTAAATGCTATATAGTTTCAAGTCGTTTACAAAACAACCTTATTCCTTTCAAAATACTCTCCATTACAATTGATACATTGTCATGATGGAAGAACCAGTCTCCTGCCTGCCACAAATTGGGACATTATTGTGCAATTTTCTTAACACTTCCAAATAAAAGGTTTGATTGACAGTCTGACATTGGGGGAACAAATTCTGATTGAGCTATGATCTTGGCATCAAAAAAGCAAATTTTCATTGTGTCAATGTTCGATTTGACTTCACTACTTTTACTGGACAAGGTGGCGATGACTTCTTCCACTGGCTTGACTCTTGCTTTGTTTCTGGGTCACAATCGTAACACCATGATTCATCATCCGTATGATCTTTGACAGAAAATCTGTATCATTTTCAAGCTGCTGTTTCAAAAAATGACATGTTTCAACTTGGCGTTCCTTTTGATTGTCCGTCAGAACCTGAGGAACAGACTTGGCAGCAAAAAGCTCATCCAGGAAATAAGAGTGAAGGAAAAGGTGTCGACCTTTGATGCTCGAAAATTATTCGCCAGTCGACAGCCCACCGTGCCTCAGACAGGAAAATACAGCACTGTCCTTGCCTCTCCTCGGCCAACAAAGGAGGCGGCCACACAGACTTGCGACCTCACCTTTAGTACCACGTTCGTCAGATCGGCCAGCGCAAAGATCGCCCGTTCAACCTCACCACTTTCGCCTGCCCACTCTATGGCTCACCCTTCATCGGGTTCTGCTAAATCTCGAGCCCAAAAGTCAGACACCAAGACTTCGAAAAAAGAGCACACTCGTGAAGATTTTTAACGTACCCCAACTTCACAACCATCGGTTCCTCCTTCTTCTAAACATCATAATTCCAAGAAGGCTACAAAGAAACCCAGTTCATCTCCTTCTCCGCCAAGGCGTGTCCCATCTACAGCACCTCCTGGCGGAAATCGCCCTCGGCCGTCTTCTGTGTCGCTGAGGCGCACTGCTGGCGCCCGATCAACCGGCCGATCGCTGGTGGCAGGAGCTGATCCTGAACAACCTATGGATCAGTATCTTCTGCCTTCGGCTGAATGCCACTCCATGCTGTCAGTCGCAAGCTCTGAGCAGTCGAGTTGACAGCAACTTTGGTCACATTCCTCCATTTTCTGTTCACCCTATGTCCATTATCCACTGGAATATCCGCGGCATTCGAGCCAATCGGGATGAATTGTCGATCCTCTTACGATCCTACTCGCCGGTCATTTTCTGTCTTCAGGAAACAAAGCTGCGTGCCCATGACCGCTTTGTTCTCCCTCATTTTCAGTCCGTCCAATATGATCTCCCCTCTGTTGAAGGCACTCCAGCCCATGGAGGACATGATTCTTCTCCATGATACTCTCCATTATCACCCAATCCATTTAAACACTTCCTTCCAAGCTGTCGCCGTCCGTCTTTCCCTTTCTGGATACACGTTCTCTCTTTGTACTGTATGCATTCCATCGTCCACACCAATGGCACGAGCTGATCTCCTTCATCATCTTGGTCAGCTTCCACCACTCTATTTGCTGGTTGGGGACTTCAATGCCCACCACCCGCTTTGGGGATCTCCACATCCTTGTCCACGTGGCTCACTGTTGCTAGACGTCTTCCACCAAGCGGATCTAGTTTGCCTCAACACTGGGGTCCCCACATTTTTGTCTGCCTCCACGACAAATTTATTTCATTTGGACCTTGCGGTCGGTACTGTTCCGCTAGCTCGGCGCTTCGAATGGTTCGCCCTTGATGATACACACTCGAGTGACCACTTTCCATGTGTCCTTAGACTGCAGCCTCAACTACCATATATGCGGCCGCGACGCTGGAAGTTTGCCCAAGCCGATTGGTCACTTTTTTCGTCTCTAGCGACCGTCACTTTCCCAGCGTCGATGATGAGGTCGCACATATTACCAACGTTATTCTTACAGCTGCGGAACGTTCAATACCACGCACCTCCGAATTGCCCCGGCGCCCCCCAGTTCCTTGGTGGAACAAGGCATGCCGTGACGCAATCCGTGAGCGGCGACGTGCTCTTCGCATTTTCCGCCATCATCCTACTTTGGCGAACTGTATCCGCTATAAGCAGTTCCGTGCGCGATGCCGTCGCGTCATCCGCGATAGCAAGAAGGCCAGCTGGAAATTCTTTATTAGCTCATTTAACACCTTCACTCCCTCCTCGGAAGTTTTGAGTCGGCTTCGATGGTTCTCAGGCGTGCCTAGTTTCTCCCCAGTCTCTGGGCTCACTGTCACGCATGATACATTAGTGGACCCCGTCACAATTTCTAACTCATTTGGTCAGCACTTCGCTGAGATTTCGAGCTCTTCAAATTACACGCCAGCGTTTCTCCCGAAGAAACGTGCGGCGGAAGTGCGACATCTAGCTCTCTCCTCTCAAAATCGCGAAAGCTACAATACTGTTTTCTATGCGGGAACTCCAACATGCACTCTCTTCTTCTTGCTCCTCCGCCCCAGGACCGGATGGTATGCACGTCCAAATGTTGCTGCATTTATCAACCCATAGTCTGCGTTACCTCCTTCGCCTTTATAATCACATTTGGACCGACAGTACTTTTCCCAGACGATGGCGGGAAGCTATCGTCGTTCCTGTTCCGAAACCTGGAAAGGACAAACATCTCCCCTCTAGCTATCGCCCCATTTCTCTCACGAGTAGTGTATGTAAGGTTTTGGAGCGTATGGTGAATTACCGTTTAGCTTGGTGGCTGGAATCCCGCAGTCTTTTAACACCTGCCCAATGCGGATTCCGAAAGCATCGTTCTGCAGTTGACCAACTTGTTGCTCTTCCACTTATATCATGAACAATTTTCTCCAGAAACACCAAACGGTATCAATATTTTTTGATCTGGAGAGAGCATACAATACCTGTTGGAGGACAGGCATCCTCTGCACACTGTTCTCTTGAGGCTTTCGTGGCTGGCTGCCCCTTTTTCTTCGCGAATTTATGGCAGAGTGCACATTTAGGGTGCGGGTGAACACTACTCTCTCCCGTACTTTCTCCCAAGAAACGGGGTACCCCAGGGCTCCGTGCTGAGTGTTGTACTGTTTGTCATCGCCATAAATCCAATTATGGAGTGTCTCCTTCCTGATGTCTCGGCCTCCCTATTTGTGGACGATTTTGCGATCTACTACAGCTCTCAACGGACCAGCCTTCTTGAACGACGTCTTCAAGGATGTCTCGATCGCCTCCACTCTTGGAGCATCGAAACCGGCTTATGTTTGTCTCCCAGTAAGACCGTTTGTGTTAATTTTGGCGACGAAAGGAGTTTCTTCCACCCTCCTTACATCTAGGACCTGTCAACCGTCCGTTTTCAGACGTCACTAAATTCTTGGGTCTTATGTTTGACGGAAAACTGTGCTGGTCCTCCCACATTTCCTATCTTTCGGCTCGCTGTCTGCGAACACTCAACACCCTCTGTGTCCTGAATGGTACCTCCTGGGGAGCGGAACGAGTGGTCCTTCTCCGCATCTATTGCGCCTTAGTGTGCTGGAAATTGGATTATGGAAGCATAGTCTACTCCTCTGCTCGGCCGTCTATTCTTCGGCGTCTCGACTCTATCCACCACCGTGGATTACGTGTAGTGTCTGGAGCTTTTTACACTAGCCCTGTGGAAAGCCTTTTTGCTGAGACTGCTGTACCTCCGCTGTCCAATCGGCGAGCAGTCCTTCTGAGCCGTTATGCTAGCCATCTGTCTTCCATGCCTGCTAATCCAGCCCATGACCCTTTTTTCGACGCCTCCTTTGATGTAGGGTATGCAGGCCGCTCCTCCTCCCAACTACCCCTGGGAGTCCGCTTCCATCAACTGCTCCATTCTCTTTCCTTCCGCTTTCCTAACACCTTCTTGACAACTTGGGGTACAGCACCGCCTTGGCTCCGTCCCCGGATCTGCCTGCTCCGTGACCTTTGTCGATTTCCCAAGGATGGTACCCCCTACACTTGTTTATCATCGGGCATTTGCTGCTCTATGTGCACAAATGACGGACGCCACATTTATTTACACCGACGGCTCGAAAACATCGTTGGGTGTAGGGAGTGCCTATATTGTTGGCAACGCCCCAAATCACTTTCGGCTTCCCGACCAGTGTTCAGTTTATACTGCGGAGCTTTTCGCTGTTCTCCAGGCTGTCCACTACATCCGCCGCCATCAGCGGATACAGTACGTAATCTGCTCAGATTCTCTCAGCTCTCTCCTCAGTCTCCAAGCTCTTTACCCTGTGCACCCTCTGGTCCATCGGATTCAGGACTGTCTGCGCTTGCTCCACCTGGGGGGCGTCTCGGTGGCGTTCCTCTGGCTCCCGGGACACGCTGGTATCTGTGGGAATGAGGCGGCCGATATAGCAGCCAAGGCTGCAGTTTCTCTTCCTCGGCCAGCTATTCAGTCGCTTCCCTTCACCGATCTACGGAGCGGTTTATGTCGCAAAGTTGCTCATTTATGGCATGCGCATTGGTCAACACTTCCCCGAAATAAATTGCGGGAAGTGAAAGCCCTTCCTTGCGCTTGGACCTCTTCCTCCCGAACGCGTCGTCGGGAGGAGGTAATTTTAGCTAGACTCCGGATAGGGCACTGTCTTTTTAGCCATCGACATCTTTTAAGCGGCGATCCTCCCCCACTCTGTCCCCACTGCTCTCAGCTGTGGACGGTAAGACACCTTTTAATTGAATGCCCCTATTTTAATCCGTTACGCTCCCGTCTACAGCTATCGCCTGATATATCGTCGATTTTAGCAGATGACACGCGCTCAGCCGACCGCGTTCTCCAGTTTATTAGTGACAGTGAAATGACGTCAGTCATTTGAAGTTTTATCGGGGACCATCAACCCCTCTCTGTAGTGGACTTTTAAGCCTTGTTTCTGCTATTAGTGTCTCCAATTATTTGAGTTTCGTTCCCATTTTTGCTGTTTTCCATTTTCAGTTTTTATTATTTCCTCAGTCACGGACCGGGCGCTAATGACCATAGCAGTTTTGCGCCCCAAAACCACAAAAAAAAAAAAAAAAAAAAAAAAACAAAAACAAAAAAAAAAAACTAGAGCTGACAAAACAAAAACTGTATGGGGACTGTGCCTACTCACACAATGTTGAAGTATTTTTAGACATTCAGATTGCTTGCAGTGTTACTCACAGAGAGAAATTTTAAAATAATATCACAAATAGGTTTTTATAGCAGCTATCAGTATTATATAGAATCTCATGGCTGACAAAATCATTTCAAAACATGATACCTTTCAAACAATTTCCTTCAAAAAATATTGTGCCAATTTGAGTAGTAGTTTTAGTATGGTGCCATTTTCTTTTTAAATAAACAGCAAATATGCACCTAAATGTGTTCAAACCATTACACAGAATCTGTTCTTGATTTTTAGCATGTTGTCCAAGCTTCTATGGAATGTCACTAGCAGTTGTATCTCGTGGGATCTGAGGAATGTGCAAAAACAGTGATTTTTTAATTTTTGAAATAAAAGATGAGACGTGGTTTTAAATGGTACTTCAACTTACACAATGGAAACTCTAGTGAGGAATATTTAAAGTGTTGGGAAAGACAGATAGCTACTTCCTGTAAAGAAGACACATTAATTTGCAGACAGGCACAATTGAAAGGCACTTAAATAAACCTTTTGGCCACAGCCTCAATCAGTAAGGGAGACACACATCATCAGTATACACAAATAAGGACACTACATGTACACGACTGCCGACTCGGGTATATCAGGCCAGAGTGTTGATGGAGTTGGCAGTCATGTATCTGTCTTTTCCTACATTGTTGATACTTTAGCTCAGGGCAGTTACATTTGACAAGAAACACATGGGACTTCAAATGAGGTTTGTGCAGTAAGTTTCTCCATGATAGGCCATGTGGATAGACAGATCCTAAATGTTAAATTTTTGTAATGATTATCCAGTATACCACTTAGACTGTGGCTGTTTTTATGATTTTGTGTGATCTATTTACCTGAAGATACCATCCAGTATAACAGAATAAGGTGGCCCGTTCACAGAAGTCTTCTCAAAATAATGGAAGCAGTTTATGTTGATGCACAGACAATACTCAGTGTGTCCAGACCTAGTATCTCCTAATGTACTCTGACACTCTGGTCATAGAGCTTACTTCAGAGCAGGACTTTATCACTGAAGAAAACTCTAATCCTGTCAATGAGATCCCAGGAAAAAGACATGTTGAGAGATGCTGAACACTAATTTTTCAATCTTTATCCCAGATTAAATTCCAGATCTTCCCACAGTGTGAGGACAGACTACAGCCTTCTGTCAGATGGGGACTTGATGCTTGGTAGTCCTGTTGGTGTCAGTGGAGAGTTGTAGGCTACGTGCCGGTACTGTGTTATTTCTTCTTCTTCTTCTTCTTCTTCTTCTTCCTTCTTCTTCCTTCTTCTTTATTTCTCCTTACTTCTTCTTTCTTTCTTTCTCCTTCTCTCATCATCAAATCTCTCTCTCTCTCACACTCACACACACACACACACACACACACACACACACACACACACACACACACTCCTGTAGAACCAGTGACACCCAAGCAATGTTGCTGTAGGCTTACTGGACCTGGAGCAATCATTTTCATTCATAAATGATAGTTCAAATTTTTCTACCCAAACATCCACTGAATTTTTTCTCCTCCACTAGTGAAAACAAAACATTCACGAGAGAATGTAGGCAGGAAGTTGACTTTAAAAATTAAGTACACAAGGTAGAAAGCTTAACAAAACAGGAAGCTTTATTCAAACCAAAGAGTGAACAAAATGAGTACAGAAGATCAAAATGTAAACATAAATGAGTCTCAGTGTTACAAAGTGGAGGAGGGTGATGATAATGACAATAATATAAAAGCTGGGTTTGTTAATGCCCTGTTAGCGTCAGTGGTATCAAGGGTTGATAAGCATTCCCCATTTGTTGTACATGACGATTGTTTTGTTGTTTCAGGTGAGGACTAATCACAGAGGGGTAACTTTTTAAATGAAAGGTTTGACACCAGATCACTGATTACTTGTTCATTTATTTAATACAGATCACTTGCACTTTTACTGCTATGAACAAATTTTCATAACTGGTGAATGGGCTGGCTAGTATGAAATTCTGGTTAAATTAATTTGTGCATATCTTGTCTGCTACAACTCTTTGTTTTGCTAATGGGGGAACTCTTTATTTGAAGTATTTGTCACCTTTTGTATCTTTTTATGTCTGTCTGGCACAAAGCATAATTAAGCTCTGAGTCTTGTTGATAATTATTGATATGTCTTTATTTACATTTTCAGGTTTGCCTTATGAAATCAAAAATAAATTTAAATTTGGAATACCTAGATTCTGGAAGTTACATACAGATAATTGGAGAATGAATGAAGGTAATTAAATTAATTTTTTGTTTTTGCTATTTTGAAGGTCATTTATTTACAGTTTGTAATGAACTCAGTATTGGCAAAACATTCTGGATTACTCTCCCATTTTGATCTGCCAAGGGGAGGGACACTGTGATAAAATGATAGAATAACCAATTCACTGTAAGGCTTACATTAAGATTTTGTATCACTTGATACATACACAAAAATTACTAAACTACTACATACCATCATTTCAACACAGGTCTCAAATATAATACTGTACAACACAAACGGTGCTGGCTATAGGTGAATATTAAGTTCTGTTATACAATTCACTAATCATCAGTGTCAGACCCATGGCCCTTCCCTGTATGTCATAAGAGGCAACTAACAGGAGTTTCTTCAGATTGGGTAAAACTTTTTACCTTGGCCATGTGACAATTCTTCAGACATTCGAAGGTTTCACTCTTTTTCACTTTCCCTTTTTTATCTCTTTTCCCCCTCACATTCTTTGGTTTCTGACAATCTGGTCACCTTTTTGGGTTTGACATGTGCTTTCCAAATGTGCAGGCCATTTGGGGAAGGAAGCCTTACTGTGGTGCATTACCTCTCCACTGTGCGTTGTTGTCATTTGTACCTATCAATAAAGTGGATCTACCTCTGCACCCAAAATCCAGCATGGTAGCCAGTTCATAATTGTTCAGTTGTCATGTACCTTCTCAATAGTAGCTCCCTGATAACACAGAGATTGCACTACAGATGTCTGAGCTGTGAACTCCACATGTCAGCCTAGGAGTAGGTGCCTGCTCACTTCAGAGTACTGAGACTCTGTGAAACGGCTATTGTGCCAGGTGGCCTTTGCCTCAGCGGGCTGCCACTCGTGGGGAGAGCCTCCAACTGAATTAAGCAGTATTGGGGCGGATGATCTGCAATGAATGAATCAAACTTAATGGTGTTTGTGCAAACATGGCTCTCTTATCAATCAGGAACAGTGATTTTAATGCAGAAGTTTACAATCCTACAGGATTTCTATCATTGACCAAGCCTCAAGATGAGCGCCAGGCGAGGAGAAATGGAAGTGGACATTGTGCTGAGATCTCAGTTCATTCACAAACTGATGGCAGCTCTATCCCTGTGATGAGGCCAATCTTTTTCATTGAAAATATTGAATATTGGTTTGGAGAGATTGTAGCAATAGAGAAGATGAGAAATTGACCTTTGTTGATCAAAACATCACCTGCCAACCAGTCAAGGACCTGTGTCAAGTTAAGAAAGATACCAGTCACAATTTCTCCTTGTAGTAACCTCAATAGAATTCTAGATGTGGACTTACGTTGAGACCTAATACTACAAATTGATGAAGAGCTGCATACTAATCTGCCATGGCACGGAGCCCATTTTGTTCGCCACATCCAGAAGGGACCCGAGGATAACAAAGCACACTGGAGCTTTTATCCTTTCCTTCAGTGGGAACATTTTACCTGAGGAGTCTATGGTCACAGTTTGTAGGTGTGATGTCAGGCCTTGTATCCCTCCTCTAATACAATGTTTTAAATGCCAAAGGTTTGGTAGGGTGTGTGGATGTGTGCCCCATGAGGGCAACCATTGTGACACACCGTCTATGTGTGTGAACTGTCCTGAACTGCATCCTCCTCATTCATCATAACGGTTACTGTTAGAGAGGGAGAGGAAAATAAACATTGATCACTTGTCTTACCAAGATGCAAGGAAAAAGTTTCCAAGACTTCATATGACTAATATGGCTTCAAATTTTGTGACTGTGATGTCCACACCTCACATAATAAAGTGTTGGATGACACCTCCTTGTCATGGTCATATTCCAGCGACTGTCCCACATTTTGGAGGAGAGGATGTCAGTTACATTATCTACCCCTATGCCACTCACTCTCATCAGAGGCTCTCCCCGTGAGTGCCACTCTGCCGTGTCAGGGGCTACCTGGCATAGTAGCTCTTTCCCGGAGTCCCAGTACCCCGAAGTGGACAGACACCTACTGCTTGACTGACACATGTGAAGGTGGCACCCTCACAAGACAAGAAACAACAGCCACAGGCTGCTGGCTAAAGGAAAGTATGCTCTTCTTGAACTCAGTATGCAGCCCAATTATCTTAACCCTGATTCAAAGGCACATCCATGGTGATCTTTGCGACTACAACCATTTTCATATATTTCTCTCCCTCTATAATCACAGATATCTAGAATATTCTCACTGTTGGTCATTTTGGAAAGTTGAGTGGCAGGCCATCTCCTCTGCAATCACTTTTGCAGCCAATTGTGTGATGGATATTGACAAATTGGTATAGGACACTATCACCTGTGCTGCATCAGAAACAGTACTCTATACTTCTCAGGCTCATCCTGATGGCCACCAGTGCTGTGGTGGTCTGAAGATGTAACTGCAGCTATCAGGAAATGCTACAGACAGCTTCAGTGGCACAAGCACCAGCCCACTATGGATAATTTAGTAGCATTTGAGAGACTTCAGGTGAACGCATGGTTTTTAATAAAGAAAAGGAAGCAGGAATGTTGGGAGCAACATATCTCAACTACGCAATCCCACAGCCCATCGTCCCAAGTATGGATTGAACTCTGCTGTATATACAGCAATCCACCACCCATGGTGTCTGTCAGTGGTAACACTAGCACTGATCCAGTGGTACTTGCTAAAAGTATTGCAGCACACTTCACTGAAGTGTCCACTTCCAGTAATTACAATCCTCATTTCCTGACCTGGAAACATCTTGTTAAGTTCCACCTGCTATCTTTCCAAGTACATCTTTATCATACAGTGTCCCCTTTACTGAATGGGAGTTTCACAGTGCTTTGGCAGTGTGCAGAGATACAGCCTCTGGACCTGAATAAATTCATTAGCAAATTCTCAAACATCGTCTTGCCAGCACCATGAAACATATCCTCAGGCTTTTTAATTGAATTTGGCAGGAGGGAGTATTTCCCTCTCAGTGGTGGAAAAGTGTTATTATTCCTGTCCTGAAACCAGGAAGGGACTAGCATATTTTCAAGGAAAGACTAACTATTGGCCAATCTCCCCGTTAAATGGACACTGTAATTTATTTGAATGAATGGTCCATCATTTTGTTGGTGCCTTGAAACCAGAGGACATATATTGTGATTCCAAAGTGGTATTTGGGCTTTCCAGTCTACCACAGATCATCTGGTTCATTTGAAATCCATAGTGTGCAGTGCTTATGTGAATCACCATCATCAGATTGCTGTGTCCCTTGACCCACAGAAGGCATCTGGTGACATTACATCGTATCTATGCTGCACGAGTGCAGATTCCAGGGCAGTTTACTCACTTCCATCCAGAATTTCCTATCTCTCCAATTTTTTCAGCTCTGGATAGGTTAGACCTTCAGTATCCAATATGTGCAGGAAACTGGAGTTCCTCAGGGATTGGTTCCTAGTGTAATGCTGTTTGCTATCTCATCAATGGTATTGTAAATTCAGTAGGCCCCACAGTCTCTGCATCAGTGTATGTGGACAATCTTGGCCTTCAGGGGCTGTCTGGAGAGCACATGGTTGGGACCTGAATCACAGCTATCAATTTTCTGCTGCAAAATCACAAGTTATTCATTTTTGTCAACTCCAGTCTGGGCACCTGCGCTCATAAATTTACCTTGGTGACCAGTTACTTCAAGTCATTGAAGCTTTCCAATTGTTATGTATTTTATTTCACCACAGGCTAACTTGGCTGCCACATGTCTGCTGACTTGAGGCAACTTGCACGAAGAAACTGAACGACCTCTGTTTACTTAGTCTCTCTTTGTGGGGCACGGGCTGCACAGTACTTAAGAGATTTTACAAAGTACTGATTTTATCCCACTTGGACTACAGATGTGCTGCCTATGGGCGAGCAGCACCATCTGTACTGAACTTGCTTCACCCTGTTGTACACACAGTTGTGCGGTTGGCTTTAGGGGGCTCCTGTATGAGCCCTGCTGACAAATTTCTAGCTCCGGTCACTCAATTCTGTTCCACAACTAGCAGTCCAAACTGTTTTTGCATCACCCAAAACTGGGAAGGTTAGCTGTGTTTAGACTTGATATTGTAATGAAGGACCTCCAACAGCATCCATTAGTCTGTGTCCCTAGAGCTCCCTCTCAACACACCTGTAGCCTGTATTCTGTCCAGTGTTATGGATGGTCCTCCTTTGTAACCCCAAGTAGGATGCTGATCCTACACTTCTCAAACACCTTTTTCTTTCAGTATTTCATGAGTATTGTAATTAAATATGTATCCACACAGATGGCCCAAAAGTACAAGACAGAATCAGTTAGTTTTGCACATGAGGGGACATTAGAAGCACTGGTGCTTGTGTTACCCTCATCATTTCATCATTATTCGTGAAAGTGCTGAGATTGGACAGTGTAATGACTGGGAACGTCTACAGCTGCTGATAACTGTTCATTTAAGCACCCCACAAACTAGTAATCATCATAATAATCATCATCATGAGATGCACTCACTGCCAAGTGCCTGCAGTGTATTCACTGAAGAGGTGGTTGCTATTTCTCAGGCTTTGCAGTACATCAAATCCCAAGCCACAACGAACTTTCTCATCTGTATTGATTCCATGAGTTGCTTAAAGGTAATAACCCTGTGCTATCCCAAGAATCCTTTGGTCACCAAATCCAGGCACTACTTGCCGATTCTGCACCTCTGGAAAGACAGTGATCTTTATCTGGCCACCAAGACCCATAAGTATTCCAAGAAATGAACTTGTCAACTGCCTAGCTAAAGATGGAACTACAGGAGATCAATTTTATGTCAAGACAGCAGGCACAGACCTGAAGATTACATCTTCAACAAAATATCGTGAAGCTCTGGGAAGGGTTAAACAAATTATTGGGAGACCTGCAATCAAATAATGCAGGTGGCACATGTAAAATTCTTTTGTAAGTCCTAAAATCACAAGAGGAGGGGGTTGCAGTGTTGGAAGGGGGCAGGGAACTGTACATTTGGAACACAGAAATGTATAGAAGTCAAATACATACTATGGGAAAACCAGAAATGAAAAGGATCAAAGTGTTTGAGATGTGATTCTACAGAAGACCATTGAAAATTTAGTGGACTGATGTCATAAGGAGTTTCACCATAGAAAAATAGACAAGAAGGAACAAAATGATAGGCCATGTGTTCAGAGAGCAATGAGTAACTTCCATCATACTAGAGGGATCTATAGAGGGTAAAAACTTCAAGGAGAGGGCAAATATTGGAATATACCCAGAAAATAATTGGGTGCTTTACAATCTGTAATGAAGTTGTTGGAGAAGGAGATGAGTTCATGGTGGGCTACACGAAATGACTTGGAAGACCGTTGAATGTCACCATTCTCTGTGAACTCTCATGAATCATGTGCAACAAATTTTATAAGAGAAGTCTTGTTCTGTAAACCTTTAGATAAAATACCTAACACCTTAATCAGTTGTCTAAAAGATAATCAAAGGGAAAATACCACATGTTATTCTTATGGCATCCTATTGTACAATTAAGTCATGGTTGTTGTTGTTGTCGTTGTCGTCGTCGTCGTCGTCGTTGTTGTTGTTGTTGTTGTTGTCTTCAGTCCTGAGACTGGTTTGATGCTGCTCTCCATGCTACTCTATCCTGTGCAAGCTTCTCCATCTCCCAGTACTTACTGCAACCTACATCCTTCTGAATCTGCTTAGTGTATTCATCTCTTGGTCTCCCTCTACGAATTTTACACTCCACGCTGCCCTCCAATGCTAAATTTGTGATCCCTTGATGCCTCAGATCATGTCCTACCAACTGGTCCCTTCTCCTAGTCAAATTGCACCACAAACTCCTCTTCTCCCCAATTCTATTCATTACCTCCTCATTAGTTATGTGATCTACACATCTAATCTTCAGTATTCTTCTGTAGCACCACATTTCAAAAGCTTCTATTCTCTTCTTGTCCAAACTATTTATCATCCATGCTTCACTTGAGTACATGGCTACACTCCCATACAAATACTTTCAGAAATGACTTCCTGATGCTTAAATCTATACTCGATGTTAACAAATTTCTCTTCTTCAGAAACGCTTTCCTTGCCATTGCCAGTCTACATTTTATATCCTGTCTACTTCGAACATCATTAGTTATTTTGCTCCCCAAATAGCAAAACTCCTTTACAACTTTAAGCATCTCATTTCCTAATCTAATTCCCTCAGCATCACCCGACTTAATTCAACTACAATCCATTATCCTCGTTTTGCTTTTGTTGATGTTCATCTTATATCCTCCTTTCAAGATAATGTCCATTCCATTCAGCTGCTTTTCCACGTCCTTTGCTGTCTCTGACAGAATTACAATGTCATCGGCAAACCTCAAAGTTATTATTTCTTCTCCATGGATTTTAATACCTACTCCGAATTTTTCTTTTGTTTCCTTTACTGCTTGCTCAATATACAGATTGAATAACATCGGGGAGAGGCTACAACCCTGTCTCACTCCCTTCCCAACCACTGCTTCTGTTTCATACCCCTCGACCCTTCTAACTGCCATCTGGTTTCTGTACAAATTCTAAATAGCCTTTCGCCCCCCTTATTTTACCCCTGTCACCTTCAGAATTTGAAAGACAGTATTCCAGTCAACATCGTCAAAAGCTTTCTCTAAGTCTACAAATGCTAGAAATGTAGGTTTGCCTTTCCTTAATCTATTTTCTAAGATAAGTCGTAGGGGCAGTATTGCCTCACGTGTTCCAACATTTCTGCGGAATCCAAACTGATCTTCACCGAGCTCAGCTTCTCCAAGTTTTTCCATTCGTCTGTAAAGAATACGCGTTAGTATTTTGCAGCTGTGACTTATTATCTGATGTAATTTTCTCATCTGTCAACACCTGCTTTCTTTGGGATTGGAATTATTATATTCTTCTTGAAGTCTGAGGGTATTTTGCCTGTCTCATACATCTTGCTCACCAGATGGTAGAGTTATGTCGGGACTGGCTCTCCCAAGGCTGTCTGTAGTTCCAATGGAATGTTGTCTACTCGCGGGGCCTTGTTTCGACTCAGGTCTTTCAGTGCTCTGTTCACGCAGTATCGTATCTCCCATTTCATCTTCATCTACATCCTCTTCCATTTCCATAATATTGTCCTCAAGTACATCGCCCTTGTATTAATTCTCTATATACTCCTTCCACCTTTCTGCTTTCCCTTCTTTGCTTAGAACTGGGTTTCCATTTGAGCTCATCATATTCATACAGTGGTTCTCTTTTCTCCAAAGGTCTCTTTAATTTTCCTGTAGGCAGTATCTATCTTACCCCTAGTGAGATAAGCCTCTACATCCTTACATTTGTCCTCTAGCCTTCCCTGCTTAGCCATTTTGCACTTCCTGTCAATCTCATTTCTGAGACGTTTGTATTCCTTTTTGCCTGCTTCATTTACTGCATTTTTATATTTTCTCCTTTCATCAATTAAATTCAATATTTCTTGTGTTACCCAAGGATTTCTATTAGCCCTCATCTTTTTACCTACTTGATCCTCTGCTGCCTTCACTACTTCATCCCTCAGAGCTACCCATTCTTCTTCTAGTGTATTTCTTTCTCCCATTCGTGTCAATTGTTCCCTTATGCTCTCCCTGAAACTCTGTACAATCTCTGGTTTAGTTAGTTTATCCAGGTCCCATCTCCTTAAATTCTCACCTTTTTGCAGTTTCTTCAGTTTTAATCTACAGGTCATAACCAATAGATTGTGGTCAGAGTCCACATCTGCCCCTGGAAATTCTTACAATTTAAAACCTGGTTCCTAAATCTCTGTCTTACCATTATATAATCTATCTGATACCTTCTAGTATCTCCAGGCTTCTTCCATGTATAAAATCTTATTGAACCAAGTGTTAGCTATGGTTAAGTTATGCTCTGTGCAAAATTCTACCAGATGGCTTCCTCTTTCATTTCTCTCCCCCAATCCATATTCACCCACTATGTTTCCTACTCTCCCTTTTCCTACTCTCGAATTCCAGTCACCCATGACTATTAAATTTTTGTCTCCCTTGACTACCTGAATAATTTCTTTTATCTCATCATACATTACATCCATTTCATCATCATCTGCAGAGATCGTTGGCATGTAAACTTGTACTACTGCAGTAGGCATGGGCTTCATGTCTATCTTGGCCACAATAATGCATTCACTACGCTGTTTGTAGTAGCTTACCCGCACTCCTATTTTTTTTATTCATTATTAAACCTACTCCTGCATTACCCCTATTTGATATTGTATTTATAACCCTGTATTCACCTGACCAAAAGTCTTGTTCCTCCTGCCACCGAACTTCACTAATTTCTACTGTATCTAACTTCAACCTATCCATTTCCCTTTTTAAATTTTCTAACCTACCTGCCCGATTAAGGGATCTGACATTCCATGCTCTGATCCGTACAACTCCAGTTTTCTTTCTCCTGAAAATGACGTCCTCTTGAGTAGTCCCTGCCTGGAGATCCAAATGTGGGGACTATTTTACCTCTGGAATATTTTACCCAAGAGGACGCCATCATCATTTAACCATGCAGTAAAGCTGCATGCCCTGGGGAAAAATTACGGCTGTAGTTTTCCCTTGCTTTCAGCCGTTCGCAGTACCAGCACAGTAAGGCCGTTTTGGTTTTATGTTACAAGGCCAGATCAGTCAATCATCCAGACTGTTGCCCCTGCAACTATTGAAAAGGCTGCTGCCCCTCTTCAGGAACCACATGTTTGTCTGGCCTCTCAACACATACCCCTCCATTGTGGTTGCACCTACAGTACTGCCATCTGTATTGCTGAGGCACACAAGCCTCCCCATCAATGGCAAGGTCCATGGTTCAGGGGGGTAGGAAGTATTGCTTATGTAATCCAATTCTCTCAGAACCGCCATCTTCAATAAAACGACATCCTGTTCCACTTTTCAGACTTGGTAATCTGTCTAAAAGACACTATCCACTCTGTTCAACTGATCTTCCAAATACTTTGCCCCCTATGACAATTCAAATTCATTTGCAAACCTAAAGTGATTTTTTCTTCTCCTTCTTCTTCTTCTTCTTCTTGCTTGTTGTCTTTGTCCTACAATCTATAGCTGTGTAAACCATTCTATGTGAGTCCATTGCTGTGGCCAAGGCCATTGATATGGGCACATTACACGAGATTGGTTTCAGTGCCCTCCATGCATTCCTTGAAATGGTATTGTATTCTAAAGCTACACTTTCTGAACATTATTTCAAATTACATGCCTCTGTTTGTTAAAAATATCCACGTCTTTTCATCATAACTTTCTTCAATTAGCCTATCATCTAACTATGGAACATTCACATGAATGTCACAGATCCTTGTTTTTTTTTAGAAGTTAACCTATCCCATTACCTATATGTACCTTTGCTTTGCAAATGGAGCAATTTTGTTCCTATTTTTTTGTGTCTAAAAATTTGTTTCTGACTTGTAGTTGCCTGTACTAAACTTTTAGTAATCACATTACTGGGACATACTTTTGATAATAGGCTTAAGAGCTGAATAATTATTCATCACTTACACATATTTTAAAGTGCATTAATGTAGCTTGTGGGGAACGACAATAATTCCTGTCCTGATACTCCATAACCAGGACTGCAATCCCAGCTTGATTATGTATGTTCACTTCTGTACCTACTTAACCTCTACACTGAAATACATTTTGTACTATACACCATGAGGGAATCAAATGAAGTACATAAATGGTCATTTTGTATGGAATACACCTGGGGAATGAACTACTCATCAAACCAAATCATTTGGGAAAGGAAGTTCTTGACCACATTAGATATATTATGAAGGTAGGCCCTTCCTATCTGCTATTTTTTGCTGACCTTTCAAATTGACCAGCCTGACCTAATGTCAGATTGTATCTTTCGACTGGGTTCGGTAAATTTTAGATTACTATGAGTGCCTGTTGCATCTAGTGGGTGATATAAGTGTGTACAGCATTTAAGAACCACTGTTAGAAAAAATTCTCTACAGTGCATGGTATTGTTTCATAAGTCTCTACCCCCTCTACCGGCACCCCCTCTCTCTACCGGCACCCCCTCTCTCTACCGGCACCCCCTCTCTCTACCGGCACCCCCTCCTCTCTACCGGCACCCCCTCCTCTCTACCGGCACCCCCTCCTCTCTACCGGCACCCCCTCCTCTCTACCGGCACCCCCTCCTCTCTACCGGCACCCCCTCCTCTCTACCGGCACCCCCTCCTCTCTACCGGCACCCCCTCCTCTCTACCGGCACCCCCTCCTCTCTACCGGCACCCCCTCCTCTCTACCGGCACCCCCTCCTCTCTACCGGCACCCCCTCCTCTCTACCGGCACCCCCTCCTCTCTACCGGCACCCCCTCCTCTCTACCGGCACCCCCTCCTCTCTACCGGCACCCCCTCCTCTCTACCGGCACCCCCTCCTCTCTACCGGCACCCCCTCCTCTCTACCGGCACCCCCTCCTCTCTACCGGCACCCCCTCCTCTCTACCGGCACCCCCTCCTCTCTACCGGCACCCCCTCCTCTCTACCGGCACCCCCTCCTCTCTACCGGCACCCCCTCCTCTCTACCGGCACCCCCTCCTCTCTACCGGCACCCCCTCCTCTCTACCGGCACCCCCTCCTCTCTACCGGCACCCCCTCCTCTCTACCGGCACCCCCTCCTCTCTACCGGCACCCCCTCCTCTCTACCGGCACCCCCTCCTCTCTACCGGCACCCCCTCCTCTCTACCGGCACCCCCTCCTCTCTACCGGCGCCCCCTCCTCTCTACCGGCGCCCCCTCCTCTCTACCGGCACCCCCTCCTCTCTACCGGCACCCCCTCCTCTCTACCGGCGCCCCCTCCTCTCTACCGGCGCCCCCTCCTCTCTACCGGCACCCCCTCCGCCTTACTGTATCTGTTGATGTTTAGCAAATTGGGTTCTAGTTCTATATTATAATTATTGGCTTACCCTTTACTATCATGTCACATCTTGTTCTTCTGGGGGTAGAATTCATACAGAGCACTTTTACACAGCTATACCACCAACAGTTTACCCACAAATAAGTTTGTTAGTGAGGCATATTACACTACTCACTGTTTTTTTAAGCTTGTTATGAGACTGTGAGCTGCTAAAATGAAAAACGTTTGAATCTCATGCTCGTCATCTCCTTCTTGAGCAACAGAAGAGAGATGACAGTTCAGAATTCTGCAAGCATGGCTGTTGTGACTGATAGTTACAGGTTCTTGACCCCCTCCTCCTTTCTCCACTGCTAATGCTCTTTCACCTCATGCCAGAACAGATTTTCCTAGTAACAACTGAGACATGGAACTAAATAAAATTAAAACAGTCAGTATTAACATATGGCATAAGTCAATAAGTTCTTTATCTCCAGTGTACTTACAGGATAAGAATTTCAATTCCATATGAATCACATTTCAGTTATATATATCAACGGTATTACAGATGCACTACTTAAATTTTTTAGAATTGTTTATTGTACCTCTGAAATATTTTAGGCTTTATTTTTATAACAAATAAACTTACAGCTAAGTAATAGTATACTAGTAAAATGGAGCATTACATAAAATATGTCTTTGTCTTACAGAAATTGGTAGGAGCCTTACCTCTCCAAGGAAACGTGATCGTTCACTGGCTAGGTAATGACACAATCCTAATTTGTTGATTTTAAACAGTTTTATGATAGATGTTCAGAGATATGTAATGGTTTTTACAAAAATTATTGATCAGACTGAAATTTTTTGTGGGTTTGTCATTAATGTTAAATACCTGTGGCTACTGAAGCAATGTTAAATGTCCCCATACTAAATATTTCAGTCTTCAGTCGAGTGTAATCCAATATTAAACTTGCTGGCAGATTAAAACTATGTAGTGGTACACCAGGACATGAACCCTGGACATTTGCCTTTTGTGGGCATGTGCTGTACCTACAGAGATACCCAAGAAAAGTCATGACCCATCTTCACAAATTTACTTCTGTTCATCAGGATAGATGTCGGGAGCAGGAAATTGTGGGTGTTGCAATAATTAAAACTAATTAAGCTGGAATGGACACTATTTATTCATTTAAAGATGGGACATGGGTGCCCACGTAGGGCTGAGCAGCCCCAAGAGGGGTTGCCGTCTGTTCATCAGGAGGTTTGAGGAGAGAGGCAGAGGCTTGAGGAGGGACTACTCGGGGCTGAGGTCTGAAGCTAAGAGAGGGCGGAGTGGTTTCCAAGCCACCCTCGCCGCTCCCTGTGGTGGGTACATGAGGGACACCGGAGCACAGCACACTGAAACACTCCACCCATGGGGGAGTGAGAGAATGCTCCCAGGCCTGATAGTCACAAGGCAGCTTTTGCCCCATAATATTACTTTGAGTTCTTAAATCTAGGATTACAATGGTAATTACCCAAGTGGGTGAATGGGAACATTACAAAATGACAATAATTTAAAGAGAAAACAAAATGACTTACACGAGTGTTACGACTCGACAATTAAATTGGGATTCCTTAGCCTTTACATAGAAATACAAATCCATTACAAAATTTGTTCGTTGACCTGACACCTAGACTACAACTTAATTCTAAGGGAGGGGGGAGGTCATGCCTGATCATATGCACCAAGGTTGACAGGTAGATTCAGGTATGATATTCATCTTCAGGTTGTGGGGGTGGTACTACTTCATGGCAGGAAGTGAAACATTTGCCAAACACTCTTTTACAGATTATCCAGGGTACTATAATCAGAATAATTACAGTGATGACTACCGAACTAGCGCTGGGTAATACAACAGTGGTTAGTTGCTTGGTTTGGTGCCAATCAGCAATATGTGAGGCCACTCCGTCAAGAGCAACTTGGTTATGTTCCTGGGTAAGGAGATGATTGATCGATTGGAGTAGATCTGAATCATTGGTATTTGGTAAATTCTTTAGCTTCTCATGGTGATGGAGTTTAAGAGAGAGTTCAGGAAGGTATAAGGTAAATGTGGGAATGGTGACATGAAAGGTGGAGTGCAATTGAGATGATATCCTCATAGAAGCAGCGTAAACGTCACATCTTCAACTATTATACACTAGGCCACTATTATTCAGTGTTACCCGGTACAATTCAGTTTCTGACATTGAACAGTGGCACACCAGGGTGGTAGTGACAGTCTGTGGAACAGCGAATAGAAAACTGTTGCCAAC
This sequence comes from Schistocerca nitens, assembly GCF_023898315.1. NCBI lineage: Eukaryota > Metazoa > Arthropoda > Insecta > Orthoptera > Acrididae > Schistocerca > Schistocerca nitens. Next base: position 197,353,156 of record NC_064623.1, on the reverse strand, counting down.
AGGTTGAATTATTGGTTGACGAAGTGAGACTAGAACACGAGGACATGGAGGTGTAGTAGTTTCAGCTAAAAACAGTGACATCTCGCACTCAGTAGTGTTAGTGTGTAAAATTAGTGTGGAGCATAAGTAATGTGTTGTATGGATGCAACTGGATAGTTCAGCGCGAGAGAGAGTGGCGTGGGTTTGTCGATCCCGACTAACTATTAAAAATTCTTGTGTCTGCCAAACAACATGGTGGTGAAGGGTGGCGCAAGAGACTGGAAAAGTGTATATTTGATAGCACTCGTATCCGCAATTTGCGCACTTGATTGGCATCCTCAATCGCATCCGAATACCATCCGAATTACAGGTAAGTCAGACATCCAATGCAGCATAGTAAAATGTGAGGTTGCTTTCCCACATGGCATAAAGCATTTGTTTAGGGGCCAAAATTGGTGACGATACATTGTGTAGGAGGTGCAAGAAGGGCTCTGAGGGTATCAGGTGTGGACTGAGTTTTCCTTGCAGTCAGAGTAGAATGGCTGAGTGTAACATGTGTATATGTAACTGTGCTGCGTGGTCTTCACAATGTGCAATGTGATAGTCAGATTATTTAATCCTGAGTGAAGATGAGTCCACTCTCGGTTAAAGGATTGTTGAAGTGCACCATAGTGCCGTGTTAATCTGTCAGCTACAACTTGTATTTGTCTAGTTGTGGCTAACAGGTTATTCTCAAGATGTGTCAGGCACACCTGTTGATGTACCAACACTTTGTGATAAACTTGTGTTTCCGAAAGCGCTTGCTGTGTGTCCAAATCCCAGCGTTTTGAATCTGTTTTGTAAGGAGACCCAAAGACAGTTTTTAATAATGTACCTCCAATGGGCAACCAGGCTCGTTTGAAATGAGGCCGTGGTACTGCATCCCTAATACTGTTCAAATAATTCAAGCCACTTCCCACAAAGATCGGAGAAACTCGTGTTCCCTCATCTGCATCAAAAAGGTGTCATATTTTGACAATTGCTGAGCTTTATCATATAAAGCACGCTCTTCCTTTTCTAACAATGTTAAGATAACATCAGCTAACACAAAAGCATAACTCGCTGGAAAAATATTTCCATCCTGCTATGGCACGAAGGCCAAGTGTCGTTAATTAATTTGAGGTTCTGTAGGAAGAAAGTTTCTTTTTTCTTTTCTTTTTTTTTTTTTTTTTTTTTAAAAAAAAACCTGCACAGCCAAGGCATCTCCCATGCATTGACCACTACGCAGGGGCACGCACCCCACTGAGGCTCGACATGGAAAGTAATTAATAAATTTCAGAAATAATATTGAGTGATTTTTCAGCTGTAGAAAGCCCAAATGAGGGTAGGACACCTCAAGTTAACTCGATAATGATAGGATCTTTACTTACAGAAGTGGTCAATAGGGAGATTAACTGTACTGAAGTCAGAAATGAATGTTAATGAGTGCGAGTCTGTTGCTCGTGAATACAGGGGCTGCTGCGTGAAGCTGTGGAGGCAGCGCAGCGCAGCACAGCTGTATCAGTGCTGAGCCGGCAGAGTGCTGAGCTCAGATAACAGCGTCGGAGAGTGCTAGTGGCTCTGCGTCCATGGCTAAGACATTATAAGTGAAACTTAAAAGCAACAGTTTATTGCAAACAATAATAAACAAATAGCTGATGTCACAAAGATGTTTGAATCCATGTTAACAGAACAACTTAAGTGTTCAACAGGTAAATTGATACTGAATATTCAACATTGTTGATTAAAAGAAACTGCTACTGAACATAATGTACATACGTACGTACTTCTCTTTCCCCTTCTGAAGAGCGAAGGGCATAAACGATAAAAGCCTTGTTCGTGTACTTAGTATATGACAATAGAGGTCTGGTAACATCGACAAGTTACACCAAGGTAGTTTGAATATGTACAGTATGTGTGTGCTGTAAGTGTGAAGTGTTGTGTAAATGTGTGACTAATGATAGCTGATGGCGGATACAAATTGAAGGCCAATAGGTGCTATCAGAGATGCTTCCAGTCGAGAAAACAATGAAAATTAAAAGGGAATACTGAATATGGCACAAAAATAACCCATAACCATAAAGTGTACAAAAGATGAATCATCACTATAAATTGATAACAACGATACATAACAGTGGAGTAATAATAATTGACAAAAAATAAAATCAATGGAATATTTCCAGAATATAAACTTATGAATCGGATAAGAAATACCTCAGGGGATGTTGTTTTTAGTCAGTTGACGAAGTGCATAAGAGACTAAGTCAGTAGAATCCGACAGTGTGTGTATATAACAACAATAGCGTTGTATAAAATGTAATAAGATTGCCTGGGGCTCAGTTCAATTGTGTTTTAAGTGCCAAAGGCATAGTGTGAGTGAAAATTTTCTCATGGTAATTGATGTATGAATTGTTTTATGTTCAACCAAGAAGCCTAAAATTCGGTGATGTGTAAGTACATCTTCACGGTGCAAATGAGCTACCTGCGAGTGACTCGATTAATAAGTTCAGCAGTGAATTAGAGCAATCTGCAGACTTGAATTGATGATTACATAATTTGCAGGGCAATGGAGCAACCAGCAGACAGTGCTAAGGCAACCTGTCTAATAATTGATGGGTAGGCAGTGCATTGGAGCTATCTGCGATACCGTGGCTCAGCGGGCCTAAGGGCGTCCGTCTGACTTAATAAAGAATTAGTGCAGGCACATGGGTCTCCTGTGATACATGGAATAAAAGTATCAGCGGTGTTATTAGCGACCTGCTGTACTAGGAAGATGTTGACTGTTCAAGCAATAAAAATAGCTTTGAAGCTAGAGTAGCATGCATGCGTAAATAGAATCACTTTTTGTGCGCACAGTACATAACAATATATAAAATGACAATCGTGAACTATAAATTACTAGCTCTAGCATAATGACATAATTAAACACAATGACATATATTGACTGGGAAATAAAACCACAATGATGTATAATAACAACACTGTAAGTAGTCAGAACAGATAGTATGAATGGTAGTACCGGCCACTATTGAAGCGACAAATATCACGTGCTTAGGGTGTAAAAGAAACAATGGTGAATTAGAAATTGCTAATCACGTAGAATAAGAGTTTTAAAAAAGCTGTTAGTTATATAAAATGATGTTAAGTGCATTGTAGTCTGTCATACACATAGGATAGCACAGTAATTTGCAGTTTGTTTTTGTAACTACTCGGACGTGCCGCTTGTCGAGACGCTAGAGATGGCAGCGCTCATGGTGATAAGATAAGTCATTGCACGGAGTGCTGTTACTGGCTGAGAAACAATGATGGCTGCTGGCCAGTTATAGGTGAGGAGAGGGGAAATGAGGTGCAAGGAGGAGACAACGCTGAAGAAAGGAGGGGAGGCGACAGCTGATGTGTTGCCCCGCCAACAGCTGGTCCTGTAAACAAAGCATACGATGAGTATGCATTCCAAGTCCTGGCTTTTTCTGTTCTGATTACTTATGGTTAGCTGCAGAAAATACATAACTACGACATATAGTACAATACACTAGAATTCGACGTAACAAGTATTAAGAAAAACTTGGAGTAAAAACACTCCACATGTACTGGTTTGCCAAATAGATGGCAATAGATGAAATTGAAGAATATTATTCAGATTTAGCAGCCATGGTACTGCCAACGCCAAGTGTAATGGTTGCATTTGAAGCAAGTCAGTTGTGTGACATCTAATGCGTGGCATTGCTTGCAAATCATAAAACATAATCGTACATATAAAAATGAGCAAAAATACATGACAATACTGGAAACTGACAACTGAGAATGGCTGGGAACTCCGTGGTGTCCAGGCATGTCTTGCTTCAAAGTCCCAGGAAAAAATGACTTAAACTAAGCTGCAATAAAACATAACATAAAACACTAATTAGGAATAATTAATCACGCCATCTCAAAGCATAAGGGTGTCGATTCTGCAAAGCATATCTAGGACAACCCTGTGGAGGTAATCTCCTCCGTTTTTTCTTTCATCTTTTTCCACTTGAGGTGGAGGTGACACAGGCAGATCGAGGGCTGTGACCTGTTGTGGTGACACAGCCTTACCGTGGTAAGGTTTTAGGTGGTCAAAGTGCACTATCCCTGTATGATCGGTTAATTGCAGTTCTGCATTGACTGGTGAGGTCAACCATATAATCCGATATGGGCCTTCAAAGCGGGGAGAGAACTTTTTAGTTTGTCCCTTTTTGATTGCCAGGTTTCGTAAGAACACTAAATCACCTGTTTGATAAGTCTGGTAAAACAGCATTTTTATTCTGCCTGTGCAACTGTTTATTAGTAGCTTTGATATTATTCCTCTTTTCCTTATACCAGATCACTTTTAGCCAGCTGGCTAAACCTTTTACTTCCTTTATTTCTACACCCTGAGGTAGTTTGTCTATTTCGAACGGCAAATTTTTCAGCCATCCAAACACAGCTTTGTAAGGCGTATACCCCGTGGATTCATGCATTCAGGTGTTGTATGCAGAAGTAATATACAGTACATATCTGTCCCAATCAGCACGCATTTTTGCAACATAATAGGATAACATTTTACAAATTGTAAGGTGTATGCATTCAACGTGACCATTGGCTATAGGATGAAAGGGAGTTGTACACCATTTTTTGATTCTTAGCAATTTACAAACTTGTACAAATAGAGCAGACATGAAATTGGTTTCTTGGTCTGTTAAAATGGCATCAGGACTCCCAAAAGGTAGTATCACACAATTAACAAACTATCTCACCACAGTTTCAGCTGTCGTGTTGGCAAGGGGAACCAAAATGTATTTGTTACCTTGTTGTGACTGTGCAAAAGTAACTAGGATATCTAAAGCAAGAATTTCAAAAGGTTGAGATGCCTGAGGAAGTGTTTGCAGCGGCACTTGCGGATGAATATTTTGTTCTCGTTGTGCACATGGCAGGCAAGATCTTACATACCTGTCCACATCACATTGTCAGTATTGCCACCAATAACGTGTTGCAATTTGAGTGCTTGTAGTGCGTTTTTTGCTGTGACGTGCTTGGATTGTATAATGGCATAATGGCATTGCCATGTTAAATGCTGCTGCAAGCATTCCGGTATTACCAAATGATTTCCATGGGGAGCTTTTCAATACAAAAGGTCGTCTATTACTTCAAATTCTGGCCATGAGGCATATCTTTGACACTGAACATCCACCTGCTGGGCTTCTTTTAACTCTTCAATTGATACATCATCTGATTGAATGACACGCACTTTTCTACTTGACGCATCAGCATTTTGATGCAACCGACCAGGCTTGTGCCCAACTTCAAAATCATATTCTGACAATTTCATGGCCCAGTGCATAAGTTTGCTGCTAGGGTCCTTAAGATTCAATAACCACTGCAGAGCAGAGTGATTGGTAAGAACTGTAAACTTGTAACCATAAAGGTAACATCTAAAATAACTAATTCCAAAAAGAAGGGCAAGCAATTCCTTTTCTGTAGTACTGTAATTACTTTCTTCTTTATTTAGTTGATGAGAGGCATACCCAATAGGTTTTTCCTCACCATCATGCACTTGGCTTAGAACACATCCTACAGCAAAATCAGATGTGTCACAAGATAAAATAAAAGGTTCAGTGAAGTCTGGGTAATCAAGTAGAGATTAACTGGTTAAAATAGTTTTTGCTGTTTGAAAGGTGGTCAAACATTCATCCATCCACACAAAAGGAATATCCTTTTTCAACAATTTAGTAAGAGGTTTGGTACTAGTAGCATAATCTTCAACAAAACAGCTGTAATAATTTGCAAGACCAAGGAAGGATTGTAATTCCTTTAAATTTGTTGGAACAGGAAAAGTGTCTACTGATCCAGTTAATTGTGGATCTGGTTTGACTCTGCTGGAACTGATGACATGACCTAAATACTGCACTTGTGATTGAGCAAAAGAACACATTTCTAATTTTAAGCTTAAATTAGCATTTTGCAATCGCAACAGTGCACTGTGTAGACGTTCAGTATGTTCAGCATGTTCAGCAATAGATTTAGAAAATATAATTATATCATCAAGATACACAAGGCACATAGTAGGTTTCAACCCACATAATAGCAGATCTGCAAGTCGCTGAAAGGTTGCTGGCGCATTGTGAAGCCTGAAAGGCATCCTTAAGAATTAATATAAGCAACCAGGAACTACAAAAGCTGATGATACCCACTGCGCATGCCTAATGTTGTAAAGTACCGGCAATTGCCCAGATGATTGAGTGTTTCATGTATCTGGGGTAATGGATAATGATCTGGGGTAGTAACCTTGTTTACTGCTTGCATGTCTGCACAGAGGCGATAGGATTTTTCTCTGTCCATAGATTTCTTTGGAACGACTACAATTGGGCTAGACCACACACTAGAAGAGGGTTGTATTATTCCTGCTTCTAGTTGCTGTTGTATAGTTTCCTCTACCACTGACTGAAGATGGTAGGGGATTCGGTACCCATCTTGAGCTATTGGCCTAGCATTTCCTGATGGAATCTCATGTTGGATTAGATCTATTGCTGGTAAATATTTCCTGTCTTCAAACAACCATGAATACTCATTCAATACTTCATTTATTAGCTTTTGTTCATGCAATGGTAGGTGACTAAGCTTAGGTTTAAACTTATCTGTCAGATGTGACGTGATTGTCAAAAGGTGTTGAGAGACAGCAGCAGTCTTTTTCCTTTTTCTTGTTCAGATAAGGGGTTTTCATTGGCAACTCATATTCTGTGATAACCTGTAAGCTGGCTAATACTGTACCACATGGTATTAAAGCTTGCTTGTGACTAAAATTGTCTAAACACACGGGTACACAGTTTTCTATTTGTACTTGATGCGCTTTGCACAGGCTATGTTTTACGTGGACCTGCATCTGGTCAAGAGCTTCATTCTGGCAGAGTGGATCTACCAAGAAATGAAACTCTTCAGATTCATGTATCCCGACAGGCACCCAAAGGATCTTTCCTGTGTCTCCTGGTATCTCCATGGGGTTATCGGCTTTTAGCATCATTACAGGAGACTCTGAAACTTGGGAAACGGATCCTTTTTTCCCCAGTTTCACTCACCCCAACGTGCAGTCTCGTCCAAAATGGTGCACATTGGTGCCGAATTGGACGGTATTTAACCTATAGTCAATAACCCCCTGGAAATTATGCAGTAAGTCACTTCCCAGGATGATGTCGTAATCCGTGCACATGTTCCGTACAACCTCCATCATAAAAGCATATTCTGTGGAGTCCAACATGAACTCAACACAACTGCTGCCATCAGGTTTCACTATGCTGGGACCAATACCACTGTATGGTACCATAGTGGTTGCAATGTTCTTTTATCTCTCTTCGATAAAAATGCGAAGCTGATCGGTGTGCCTGTGCCAATTAGCACGCGTATTGGTTTGTTGCCTCTAACACCATCGACAACCACGCTTGCCACCTATGCGATTCCCTTATCAGCTAGTGGCGTCACTATTTTTAATGGGGGCTGGGGGGAGTGCCACTTCCTGCCACGCAGCCATTTCCCGAATTCTGCATTTGGTTTTCATTTCGCCTGGAGTTTGCAGGCAGTTGTAGCCTACTGTTTGGACAATGCACGCTTTGGTGACCCATGTTCCTGCACCGATAACAATATGGCACGCGACATTGCTCTGCCACATGTCCTTGTCTATTACAGTGCCCACACTTGGTGTCGTTCGAAAAGACACGTCAGTTCTCACTTTGCTGCGTGGAGACAGCCGCAAATTGGCTCACCACCTCTCTCGAGAGTACTAATTCCATGGCTTCTTGTAAGGTGTGAGGGGGAAGCTAACTTGATTTCACCCCTATCTGAGGGTTTATGTCACGAATAAAAACGTCTATCACACGACATCCTGATTCTTCCAACAAAAACTTGTCACGAGCAGAATTGGCACTTAGTGCGTATGTATGGCATGCAATTCTTCTAATCTTGCCTGCGAATGCTTCTAAATCCTCACCCGTTTTTTGCTTAAGGTTGGAAAGCAAGTCACGATAGTAACTAGTACTATGTTTGTCTGTATACCTTTCAATCAACCCTGTTGCAAGGGACTAGAAGGTAGGGGCATTTTTTCAAGTTCTCGACAGACTGCACGTAGATCTGCACTTCGCCGGTGAGTTTCATTTTCATCACGTTTAAGAGAAATTCATCTGGCCAACCACAAAGCTTTCTGATGTCCTGGACATTCTGGACAAGCGTTTGAATATTCTCGTGTGGCTTTCCAGCAAACGCCGTGATAAACGCTACTGCTGGAAAGCTTTGCACCGAAGTAGAGGTGGCTACTGCCACAGCTGAATCTGCACTAGTGAGTGGTGGAGTCACATGCTTCGGTGGTTCCTCCACTAGCACTTGCTTAACAACATTAGATTGTGGAGAAGCCATTTGAAGACCATCTATCTGTTGCTTAAGCTCTGCGTCAGTTAAAATTAATTGATTTATCTGGGTCTGCAGTGTCGAGGGGGATCTTTATTCTCTTTGGCTACTCCTGTCTCCAATTGCTACCTGGTGGTTGGAATGTTACAATAGTGTGGGCATCCACACCACCATAGCATTGCTAGTGACTTACATTATTTGGTGGTGTGCAGACAACGGACGGCGGCAGTGTCGACGAGCGGTGGCAGCAGGCGCGTTGATCACGCGCAGGGGCAGCAGCAGCAGCAGCAACAGCAGCAGGAGGCGGGTGATGGCATGGACAGCTGAGATGGCGGGCCAGCACGAGGGCCACACCCCATACCCTGGCGCAGGTGGCGACCCATGGCAGCTATGACGGCGGTGGCAGCGGCGGGCGTGACTGCATCGCGGACCCTCCTCGGCTCGCATCCGGCGGTGAACTGAATCATGCTTGTGGCGCGCTAGTGTGCTTCCACACACGTTTGCCAATGCAGGCAACCGGCTGGCATGCTGCAGCCTCAACACGTTCAGTATAGTGTCCTTTAATTAATCAAAAGTCTATCAACAGGTCCTGGAAATTTAGAGTAATATGTCTATAACTGGCACAAAAATTCTGGATCAAGTTTAGCTTCAATTTATGAATATCCATTAAGATGATAGTTATGTTTACTGAAAAGAGGAAAAATAGCACTTTAATTTGAAAGTGATAATTCCTTCCAAATATACCTATTAACTCATAAGACTTTGCTTAATTTATGAACATCTTCATCAGAATTTTGAAAATAAAATTACCAAAAGGCTTATGTGGATCTTAATACTTGATACGGGAGGGGTGCTGTCACCTCATACCTCAGTCCATTGCTGAACTAGTGATCCTTTAATGTCTTGGAATGCATCCTGTCAACCAATCATTTCTTTTCGTCACCTTGTGCAGGAAATTTCTTTTCTCTCCAAGTCAATTTACTCACCTAATCTTCAGCATTCATCTGCAGCATCACATTTCAGAAGCTTCTATTCTCATCCTGTCTATGCTGTTTGATATCCATGTTTCACTTCATATATGGCTACAATCCGTACAAATATTTCCAGAAAAATCTTTGCAACACCTAAATCTGTAAACATTTTGTGAATATTGCAGTTCTCTTTATTTCTGTGTCTAAGAAAATTGGAGAGAAATTTCCCCTTTTTCCAGGCATGTGTGTCACTTTGTTTTCACACAAAGCCATTCCAGCACTTTCTGTTCTATGTCAAGATAGCAAAAAAAGTGCTGAAACACATCTCACTGAAAACAAAGCTACAAAGGTGTCTTGCATCAGGTGCAATTACTCTAAAAACTAAGTTTATATTCAATGTTACAAAATTTCTCTTCTTCAGAAACACTTTCCTTTCCATTGTCTGCCTACATTTTATATCATCTCTTTCATCCATCATTAGTGATTTTGCTGCCCAAGTAGCAAAAATTTGTCTCATTCATTAATCTAATTCCCTCAGCAACACCTAATTAGACTACATTCCATTATCTTTTTTTTTGCTTTTGTTGATGGTTATCTTATATCCTCCTTTCAAGACACTGTCCATTCCGTTCAGCTGCTCTTCCAGGTCCTTTGCTGTCTCTGACGGAATTACAATGTCATCAGCAAACCTCAAAGGTTTTTATTCCTATTCTGAACTTTTCTTTTTTTCCCTTCACTGGTTGCTCAATATACAGATTGAAACACATGGGGGATAGGCTATAAACCTGTGTCACTCACTTCCTAACCAATGCTTCCCTTTCATGCCCCTCAACTGTTACAGCTGCCATTTGGCTCTGTAAAAATTGTAAATAGCCTTTTTCTTCCTGTATTTGACCCCTGCTTAAGAATTTGAGAGTATTCCAGTCCACATTGTCAAAAGCTTTCTCTATGTCTTCAAATGGTAGAAACATAGGTTCACCATTCCTTAATGCATCTTCTAAGATAAGTTGTAGGGTCATTATTGTCTCATGTGTCCCTTCGTTTCTCCAGAATGCAAAGTTATCTTTCCTGAAGTCAGTTTCTGTTGGTTTTTTGTTCCTTCTGTAGAGAATTTGTGTTCATATTCTGCAACCACAACTTCCCAAACCAACAGTTTTGGAATATTCACACCTCTTACTACCTGATTTGTTTGGAATTGAAACTATTACATTCTTTGTGAAATTTGTGGGTATTTCATCTGTCTCGCACACCTAGCACAGCAGATGGAATAATTTTGTCATTGCTGGCTCTCCAAAGGCTATCGGTAGTTTTGACAGAATGTTGTCTACCCTTGGTCTTTAAGTGTAGGTCTTCAATGCTCAGTCAAATACTTATCACAGGATATCTCCCATGTTATCTTCATCTGTCTCTTCTTCCATTTCTATAATGTTGCCCTCAATTATATCTCCCTTGTATAGACCCCCTACACACTGATAAGCCAAAACATCATGACCACTGCCCATCGTGATGTTGGATGCCACCTGATGGCATTACAGGCACACGACACACTCACAAGGGTATGTAAGTGGGGCGCAGATGCATATCTGGGATCACCCTAGTGAAGATATGGGTTGCAAATGGGAAAATACACTGAGATAAATGACTTCCACAGGGGGCAGTATTCAGGTGAATCACTTTAGCTGGGCTGCTATTTCCAAGTTAATTATTAATTATGGTATTTGAATTTTCAGTACACTTAGGATACAATAAGAGCAGTTAAAACAGTGACTTTTTCATTCAGTACATACCTCGAGATTACCATGTGACGTGTCTCATTACAGCATTCGCTGTCCAGCATAAAGTGTGATCTGGCCACTATTTGGGCATAACTGGACTCCCTGCAGCAGGAGGCTGAGACAATCAGAGCTAAGCACCACAAGGAAAGAGATCTCATCCAGGAGACAACTGAACAGATCAGACTCCCGTAGGAGCAGCTAACGCAGATGGTGAGTAGCTGCAGCAATCTCTATTGTGTAATATGTACTATTTCATTAAACTTTAGTTCCACAAGAGTTGTTGGTCCACCTCTATCTGTGCACAGATAAGGCAAAACGTAGTGATCACTGTCCAGAGTGACACAGAATGTTGCCTGGTGGTATTGCTGGCGCATAATGTGGCAAGGGAAGTATACAAGGAGGGCAGATATGATTGAGGGATCATTCTGGTGGTGATAGGGGTCGAAAATAAGGAAATTGTCTGGAGAAAGTGACTTCAAAAGAAAGCAGTTCATTGTGGCTGGCCCATGGGACAAATTCTCGTAAACAGTGAAGCTCGTGTGCTGTATGTGTGCTGCTGTTGTGTCTGTGGAAAGTGGTCGAGTTGGTGGTGAAGTGCCGCATGTCCTTGCATCTTCATAAAATTTGGAGATCAGATAGTTTCCCACTGTGTAGAGAAAAAGAGGTGGCAGCCTATAGCAGATCTGATGACAGAATATAGCACTGGCACAAAGCAAAGTTTATAAAAGCACTCAGTTGGGTGTACATTGTCAAGAGTGGTCATTTGTAGCAGATCACGACTAAAATCTGCTGTTTCAAACTCGTGACATTTGCATTAGATAGGCAGAGCGTACAGCGGTGGCCCAGTGCGGCGACTACTGTGGGGAAACATGGTTCGGGAGTGAGGGGGATGATGGAAGGTAGGGTGGGAGAGTAACAGGTGCGATCGAGTACACGGTTCGGTTAAGCGGTCGTTCGGTTGACCGACGTTCCGATAATCGATGCTCTACTGTACTAGGAAAGTTAGTGAGCAGGATTTTTGTCTATGTTGAGAGACCAGACACCAGCTAAAGTGAGAAATTGTGGAGCAAGATAATGAACTGACTCTGAAGTTAATACCAATAAATTTGGCTGATACAAAACTGATGGAAGTACTCTATGGTACTTTTGGGTATCACCTGTGCACCCCTGAAAGAGGGACACTAAAAATTCATCACTAGAGAAGTCTATTCCTGTTTAGAACACAAATTCATACCAGTATATGAAAATGCACAACTAAGAAATGGAAAAACGTGCATTTTTGAAGATGCCGTGTTGTCCTACCCATAGAAACACTAGACAAGATGAGACTGTGCTAAATCCCTACTGCATTACATGGGGCTGCAGATGTTATTAAAATGGTGGTCATAAAGTACTATAATGAGAATGGAATTGTAGTAATTACACCAAAAAAAAAATTCATTAGTGGGAGACAAGCCTTCAGCAGTTTCTTTCATAAACACTTCATCTATGGTTATGGATAAAATATGACAAGCCTGTCTATGTAACAAATATATCAAATAAGAGATGATTCTCGAAGAGCAGCATTCTGCAGCTTTTTCAGAAATAATTTACATTGTGTAATGGATCGAATGTGATGACTTTCTTTTTCCAGCCACTTTGTGTCCAGACAGCAGTGTGAGAGGAGCTTTCTGCAGCATCTTTCACATACATTTCACATAGGGTGATGGATTGAATGTGATGACTTTGTATTTTTTGTCACTGTGTATCCAGATAGCAGTGTGAGAGGAGCTTTCTGCAGCTTCTTTCAGAAATATTTCACATACGGTAATGGATCGAATGTGATGACTTTGTATTTCTAGCCATTGTGTGTCCAGATAGCTGTGTGAGAGGAGCTTTCTGCAGCTTCTTTCAGAAATATTTCACATACGGTCATGGAGCAAATGTGATGACTTTGTATTTCCAGCCACTGTGCGTACAGAGGCCGTGTGAGAGGAGCTTTCTGCAGCTTCTATCAGAAATATTTCTCATAGGGTAATGGATCGAATGTGATGACATTGTATTTCTAGTCACTGTAAACATAGATGGAAGTGTGAGAGGAGCTTTCAGCAGCTTATTTCAGAAATATTTCACATAGGGTAATGGATCGAAAGTGATGACTTTGTATTTCAATTCATTGTGTGTCCAGATAGCAGTGTGAGAGGAGCTTTCTGCAGCTTCCTTCAGAAATATTTCTCATAGGGTAATTAATCGAATGTGATGACTTTGTATTTCTAGTCACTGTATACGTAGATGGAAGTGAGAGAGGAGCTTTCTGCAGCTTCTTTCAGAAATATATCACATACGGTAATGGATCGAATGTGATGACATTGTATTTCTAGTCACTGTAAACATAGATGGAAGTGTGAGAGGAGCTTTCTGCAGCTTCTTTCAGAAATATTTCACATAGGGTATTGGATCGAAAGTGATGACTTTGTATTTGTAGTCATTGTGTGTCCAGATAGCAGTGTGAGAGGAGCTTTCTGCAGCTTCTTTCACAAATATTTCTCATAGGGTAATGGATCGAATGTGATGACTTTGTATTTCTAGTCACTGTAAACGTAGATGGAAGTGTGAGAGGAGCTTTCTGCAGCTTCTTTCAGAAAAATTTCACATAGGGTAATGGATCGAATGTGATGACTTTGTATTTGTAGTCACTGCGTGTCTAGATAACAGTGTGAGAGGAGCTTTCTGCAGCTTCTTTCAGAAATATTTCACATCCGGTAATCGATCGAATGTGATGACTTTGTATTTCCAGCCACTGTGCGTACAGAGGCCGTGTGAGAGGAGCTTTCTGCAGCTTCTTTCAGAAATACTTCATACGGTAAAGGATCCAAAGTGATGACTTTGTATTTCTAGTCATTGTGTGTCCAGATAGCAGTGTGAGGGGAGCTTTCTGCAGCTTCTTTCAGAAATATTTCACATACGGTAATCGATCGAATGTGATGACTTTGTATTTCTAGTCATTGTGTGTCCAGATAGCAGTGTGAGAGGAGCTTTCTGCAGCTTCTTTCAGAAATATTTCTCATAGGGTAAAGGATCGAATGTGATGACTTTGTATTTCTAGTCACTGTAAACGTAGATGGAAGTGTGAGAGGAGCTTTCTGCAGCTTCTTTCAGAAATATTTCACATACGGTAATGGATCGAATGTGATGACTTTGTATTTCCAGCCACTGTGCGTACAGCGTCCGTGTGAGAGGACCTTTCTGCAGCTTCTTTCAGAAATATTTCACATACGGTAATGGATCGAAAGTGATGAGTTTGTATTTCCATCCACTGTTCATACAGAGGCCTTGTGAGATGAGCTTTCTGCAGCTTTTTTCACATATATTTCACATAGGGTAATGTATCGAAAGTGATAAATTTGTATTTCTAGTCATTGTGCATACAGATAGCAGTGTGAGAAAAGCTTTCTGCAGCTACTTTCAGAAATATTTCACATACGGTAATGGATCGAATGTGATGACTTTGCATTTCCAGCCACTGTGCGTACAGAGGCCGTGTGAGTGGATCTTTCTGCAGCTTCTTCCAGAAATATTTCTCATAGGGTAATGGATCGAAATTGATGACTTTGTATTTCTAGTCATTGTGTGTGCAGATAGCAGAGTGAGAGAAGCTTTCTGCAGCTTCTTCCAGAAAGTTTCACAAAGGGTAATGTATCGAATGTGATGACTTTGTATTTGTAGTCACTGTGTGTCCAGATAGCAGTGTTAGAGGAGCTTTCTGCAGCTTCTTTCAGAAAAATTTCACATAGGGTAATGGATCGAATGTGATGACTTTGTATTTCTAGTCACTGTTTGTCCAGATAGCAGTGTGAGAGGAGCTTCCTGCAGCTACTTTCAGAAAAATTTCACATAGGGTAATGGATCGAAAGTGATGACTTTGTATTTCCAGCCATTGTGCGTACAGAGGCCGTGTGAGAATAGCTTTCTGCAGCTTCTTTCAGAAAAATTTCACATAGGGTAATGCATCGATAATGATGACTTTGTATTTTTAGTCACTGTGCTTCCAGATAGCGGTGTGAGAGGAGCTTTCTGCAGCTTCTTTCACATATATTTCACATAATGTAATGGATCAAAAGTTATGACTTTGTATTTCTTGTCACTCTAAACATAGATAGCAGTGTGAGAGGAGATTTCCGCAGCTTCATTCACATATATTTCACATAGGGTAATGAATCGAATGAGATGACTTTATATTTCATGTCACTGTAACCAAAGGATGCAGTGGGAGAGGAGCTTCCTGCTGCTTTATTCAGATTCATTTCACATGGGGTAATGGATCGAAAGTGATGACGTTGTATTTCTAGTCATTGTGTGTCCAGATAGCAGGGTGAATGAAGCTTTCTGCAGCTTCTTTCAGAAATATTTCACATGTGGTAATGGATTGAATGTGATGACTTTGTATTTCTGGTCACTGTGTGTCCAGATAGCAATGTGAAAGCTCCTTTCACACAGGGTAATGGATCGAAAGTGATGACCTGGTATTTCTAGTCACTGTGGGTGCAGATAGCAGTGTGAGAGGAGCTTTCTGCAGTTTCTTTCAGAATTATTTCTCGTAGGGTAATGGATCGAAAGTGATGACTTTGTATTTGTAGTCACTGTGCGTCCAGATAGCAGTGTGAGAGGAGCTTTCTGCAGCTTCTTTCACATATATTTCACATCTGGTAATGGAATGAAAATGATGACTTTGTATTTCTAGTCACTGTGCGTCCAGACAGCAGTGTGAGAGGAGCTTCCTCCAGCTTCTTTCAGAAAAATTTCACGAAGGGTAATGGTTCGAAAGTGATGACTCTGTATTTCATGTCACTCTAAACATAGATAGCAGTGTGAGAGGAGCTTTCTGCAGCTTCTTTCACATATACATCACTTAATGCAATGGATCGAAAGTGATGACTTCGTATTTCTAGTCATTGTGTGTCCAGATAGCAGTGTGAGAAAAGCTTTCTGCAGCTTTATTCAGGAAAATTTCTCATAGGGTAATGGATCGAATGTGAAGACTTTGTATTTGTAGTCACTGTGCATCCAGATAGCAGTGTGAGAGGAGCTTTCTGCAGCCTCTTTCAGAAATATTTCACATAGAGTAATGGATCGAAAGTGATGACTTTGTATTTCTAGTCACTGTGCATCCAGACAGCAGTGTGAGAGGAGCTTTCTGCAGCTTCTTTCACATATATTTCACATAGGGTAATGAATCGAATGACATGACTTTATATTTCATGTCACTGTAACCAAAGGATGCTGTGGGAGAGGAGCTTCATGCTGCTTTATTCAGATACATTTCACATAGGGTAATGGATCGAAAGTGATGACGTTGTATTTCTAGTCATTGTGTGTCCAGATAGCAGTGTGAGTGAAGCATTCTGATGCTTCTTTCAGTAATATTTCACATAGGGTAATGCATCGAATGTGATGACTTTGTATTTCTTGTCAATCTAAACATAGATGACAGTGGGAGAGGAGCTTTCTGCAGCTTCTTTCACATATGTTTCACATAGGGTAATGGATCGAAAGTGATGACTTTGAAATTCTAGTCCCTGTGCGTCCAGATAGCAGTGTGAGAGGAGCTTTCTGCAGCTTCTTTCAGAAACATTTCTCATAGGGTAATGGATCGAAAGTGATGACTTTGTATTTCTTGTCTCTCTAAACATAGATAGAAGTGTGAGATGAGCTTTCTGCAGCTTTTTTCACATATATTTCACATAGGGTAATGGATCGAATGTGATGAATTTGGATTTCCAGCCACTGTGCGTACAGAGACCGTGTGAGAGGAGCTTTCTGCAGCTTTTACCAGAAATATTTCTCATAGGGTATTTGATCGAAAGTGATGACTTTGTATTTGTTGTCATTGTGTGTCCAGATAGCAGTGTGAGAGGAGCTTTCTGCAGCTTCTTTCAGAAATATTTCACATAGGGTAAAGGATCGAATGTGATGACTTTGTATTTCTAGTCACTGTAAACGTAGATGGAAGTGTGAGAGGAGCTTTCTGCAGCTTCTTTCAGAAATATTTCACATACGGTAATGGATCGAATGTGATGACTTTGTATTTCCAGCCACTGTGCGTACAGAGTCCGTGTGAGAGGAGCTTTCTGCAGCTTCTTTCAGAAATATTTCACATACGGTAATGGATCGAAAGTGATGAATTTGCATTTCCAGCCACTGTGCGTACAGAGGCCGTGTGAGTGGATCTTTCTGCAGCTTCTTCCAGAAATATTTCTCATAGGGTAATGGATCGAAATTGATGACTTTGTATTTCTAGTCATTGTGCGTCCAGATAGCAGAGTGAGAGAAGCTTTCTGCAGCTTCTTCCAGAAAGTTTCACAAAGGGTAATGTATCAAATGAGATGACTTTGTATTTGTAGTCACTGTGTGTCCAGAGAGCAGTGTTAGAGGAGCTTTCTGCAGCTTCTTTCAGAAAAATTTCACATAGGGTAATGGATCGAATGTGATGACTTTGTATTTCTAGTCACTGTGTGTCCAGATAGCAGTGTGAGAGGAGCTTCCTGCAGCTACTTTCAGAAAAATTTCACATAGGGTAATGGATCGAAAGTGATGACTTTGTATTTCCAGCCATTGTGCGTACAGAGGCCGTGTGAGAATAGCTTTCTACAGCTTCTTTCAGAAAAATTTCACATCGGGTAATGGATCGAAAGTGATGACTTTGTATTTCTAGTCATTGTGTGTCCAGATAGCAGTGTGAGAGGAGCTTTCTGCAGCTTCTTTCAGAAATATTTCTCATAGGGTAATGTATCGAAGGTGATGACTTTGTATTTCTAGTCACTGTGCGTCCAGATAGCAGTGTGAGAGGAGCTTTCTGCAGCTTTTTTCACATATATTTCACATATGGTAATGGATCGAAAGTGATGACTTTGTATTTCTAGTCTTTTTGTGTCCAGATAGCAGTGTGAGAGAAGCTTTCTGCAGCTTCTTTCAGAAAAATTTCACATAGGGCAATGGATAGAATGTGATGACTTTGTATTTATAGTCATTGTGTGTCATGATAGCAGTGTGAGAAAAGCTTTCTGCAGCTTCTTTCAGAAATATTTCTCATAGGGAAATGAATCGAAAATGATGACTTTGTATTTCTTGTCACCCTAAAAAAAATAGTAGTGTGAGAGGAGCTTTCTGCAGCTTCTTTCACATATATTTCACATAGGGTAATGAATCGAATGAGATGATTTTATATTTCATGTCACTGTAACCAAAGGATGCAGTAGGAGAGGAGCTTCCTGCTGCTTTATTCAGATTCATTTCACATGGGGTAATGGATCGAAAGTGATGACGTGGTATTTCTAGTCATTGTGTGTCCAGATAGCAGGGTGAATGAAGCTTTCTGCAGCTTCTTTCAGAAATATTTCACATGTGGTAATGGATTGAATGTGATGACTTTGTATTTCTGGTCACTGTGTGTCCAGATAGCAATGTGAAAGCTCCTTTCACACAGGGTAATGGATCGAAAGTGATGACCTGGTATTTCTAGTCACTGTGGGTGCAGATAGCAGTGTGAGAGGAGCTTTCTGCAGCTTCTTTCATATATGCTTCACACAGGGTAATGGATGGAAAGTGATGTCTTTGTATTTCTAGTAATTGTGTGTCATGATAGCAGTGTCAGAAAAGCTTTCTGCAGCTTCTTTCAGAAAAATTTCACATAAGGTAATGCATCGAAAGTGATGACTTTGTATTTTTATTCACTGTGCGTCCAGATAGCAGTGTGAGAGGAGCCTTCTGCAGCTTCTTTCACATATATTTCACATAATGTAATGGATCGAAAGTGATGACTTTGTTTTTCTAGTCATTGTGTGTCCAGCTAGCAGTGTAAGAAAAGCTTTCTGCAGCTTCTTTCAGGAAAATTTCTCACAGGGTAATGGATCGAATGTGAAGACTTTGTATTTGTAGACACTGTGCGTCCAGATATCAGTGTGAGAGGAGCTTTCTGCAGCTTCTTTCACATATATTTCACATACTGTAATGGATCGAAAGTGATGACATTGTACTTCTAGTCATTGTGTGTCCAGATAGCAGTGTGGGAAAAGCTTTCTGTAGCATCTTTCTGAAATATTTCTGAAAGGGTAATGGATCGAAAGTCATGACTTTGTATTCCTTGTCACTCTAAACATAGGTAGCAGTGTGAGAGGAGCTTTCTGCAGATTCTTTCACATATATTTCACATAGGGTAATGGATCGAATGAGATGACTTTGTATTTCATGTCAATCTAAACATAGATAGCAGTGTGAGAGGAGCTTTCTGCTGCTACATTCACATACATTTCACATAGGGTAATGGATCGAATGAGATGACTTTGTATTTCTAGTCACTGTGTGTCCAGATAGCAGTGTGAGAGGAGCTTTCTGCAGCTTCTTTCTGAATTACTTCACATATGGTAATGGATCGAAAGTGATGACTTTGTATTTCTAGTCACTGTGTGTCCTGATAGCAGTGTGAGAGGAGCTTTCTGCAGCTTCTTTCACATATATTTCACATAATGCAATGGATCGAAAGTGATGACTTTTTATTTTTATTCACTGTACGTCCAGATAGCAGTGTGAGAGGAGCTTTCTGCAGCTTCTTTCACATATATTTCACATAATGTAATGGATCGAAAGTGATGACTTTGTATTTCTAGTCATTGCGTGTCCAGATAGCAGTGTGAAAAAAGCTTTCTGCAGCTTCTTTCAGAAAAATTTCTCATTGGGTAATGGACCGAATGTGAAGACTTTGTATTTGTAGTCACTGTGCGTCCAGATAGCAGTGTGAGAGGAGCTTCCTGCAGCTACTTTCACATATATTTCACATACCGTAATGGATCGAAAGTGATGACATTGTATTTCTAGTCATTGTGTGTCCAGATTGCAGTGAGCGAAAAGCTTTCTGCAGCTTCTTTCAGAAAAATTTTACATAGGGTAATGGATCGAATGTGATGACTGTATTTCTAGTCACTGTGCGTCCAGACAGCAGTGTGAGAGGAGCTTCCTGCAGCTTCTTTCAGAAAAATTTCACATAGGGTAATGGTTCGAAAGTGATGACTCTGTATTTCATGTCACTCTAAACATAGATATCAGTGTGAGAGGAGCTTTCTGCTGCTTCATTCACATATATTCCTCATAGGGTAATGGATCGAAAGTGATGACTCTGTATTTCATGTCACTCTAAACATAGATAGCAGTCCGAGAGGGGCTTTCTGCAGCTTCTTTCAGAAATATTTCACATATGGTAGTGGATCGAATGTGATGACTTTGTATTTCTAGTCACTCTGCGTCCAGACAGCAGTGTGAGAGGAGCTTCCTGCAGCTTCTTTCAGAAAAATTTCACATATGGTAATGGATCGAAAGTGATGACTTTGTATTTCTTGCCACTCTAAACATCGATAGCAGTGTGAATGGAGCTTTCTGCAGCTTGTTTCACATGTATTTCACATAGGGTAATGGATCGAAAGTGATGACATTGTATTTCTAGTCATTGTGTGTCCAGATTGCAGTGAGGGAAAAGCTTTCTGCAGCTTCTTTCAGAAAAATTTTACATAGGGTAATGGATCGAATGTGATGACTTTGTATTTCTAGTCACTGTGTGTACAGATAGCAGTGTGAGAGGAGGTTTCTGCAGCTTCTTTCTGAATTACTTCACATATGGTAATGGATCGAAAGTGATGACTTTGTATTTCTAGTCACTGTGTGTCCAGATAGCAGTGTGAGAGGAGCTTTCCGCAGCTTCTTTCAGAAATATTTCTCATAGGGTGAAGGATCTAATGTGATGACTTTGTATTTCTAGTCACTGTAAACATAGAGGGAAGTGTGAGAGGAGCTTTCTGCAGCTTCTTTCAGAAATATTTCACATACGGTAATGGATCGAATGTGATGACTTTGTATTTCCAGCCACTGTTCATACAGAGGCCGTGTGATATGAGCTTTCTGCAGCTTTTTTCACATATATTTCACATAGGGTAATGTATCGAAAGTGATGAATTTGTATTTCTAGTCATTCTGCATACAGATAGCAGTGTGAGAAAAGCTTTCTTCAGCTTCTTCCAGAAATATTTCTCATAGGGTAATGGATCGAAATTGATGACTTTGTATTTCTAGTCATTGTGTGTCCAGATAGCAGAGTGAGAGAAGCTTTCTGCAGCATCTTCCAGAAAGTTTCACAAAGGGTAATGTATCGAATGTGATGACGTTGTATTTCTAGTCATTGTGTGTCCAGATAGCAGGGTGGATGAAGCTTTCTGCAGCTTCTTTCAGAAATATTTCACATGTGGTAATGGATTGAATGTTATGACTTTGTATTTCTAGTCACTGTGTGTCCAGATAGCAATGTGAAAGCTCCTTTCACACAGGGTAATGGATCGAAAGTGATGACCTGGTATTTCTAGTCACTGTGGGTGCAGATAGCAGTGTGAGAGGAGCTTTCTGCAGTTTCTTTCAGAATTATTTCTCGTAGGGTAATGGATCGAAAGTGATGACTTTGTATTTGTAGTCACTGTGCGTCCAGATAGCAGTGTGAGAGGAGCTTTCTGCAGCTTCTTTCACATATATTTCACATAATGCAATGGATCGAAAGTGATGACTTCGTATTTCTAGTCATTCTGTGTCCAGATAGCAGTGTGAGAAAAGCTTTCTGCAGCTTTATTCAGGAAAATTTCTCATAGGGTAATGGATCGAATGTGAAGACTTTGTATTTGTAGTCACTGTGCATCCAGATAGCAGTGTGAGAGGAGCTTTCTGCAGCTTCTTTCAGAAATATTTCTGAATGGTTAATGGATCGAAAGTCATGACTTTGTATTTCTTGTCACTCTAAACATAGGTAGCAGTGTGAGAGGAGCTTTCTGCAGCTTCTTTCAGAAATATTTTACATATGGTAATGGATAGAAAGAGATGACTTTGTATTTCATGTCAATCTAAACATAGATAGCAGTGTGAGAGGAGCTTTCTGCTGCTTCATTCACATATATTTCACATAGGGTAATGGATCGAATGAGATGACTTTGTATTTCTAGTCACTGTGTGTCGAGATAGCAGTGTGAGAGGAGCTTCCTGCAGCTTCTTTCAGAAAAATTTCACATAGGGTAATCGATCAGATGACTTTGTATTTGTATTCACTGTGTGTACAGATAGCAGTGTCAGAGGAGCTTTCTGCAGCTTCTTTCAGAAATATTTCTCATAGGGAAATGAATCGAAAGTGATGCCTTTGTATTTTTATTCACTGTACGTCCAGATAACAGTGTGAGAGGAGCTTTCTGCAGCTTCTTTCACATATATTTCACATAGGGTAATGAATCGAATGACATGACTTTATATTTCATGTCACTGTAACCAAAGGATGCAGTGGGAGAGGAGCTTCCTGCTGCTTTATTCAGATACATTTCACATAGGGTAATGGATCGAAAGTAATGACGTTGTATTTCTAGTCATTGTGTGTCCAGATAGCAGTGTGAGTGAAGCATTCTGATGCTTCTTTCAGAAATATTTCACATAGGGTAATGCACCGAAAGTGATGACTTTGTATTTTTATTCACTGTACGTCCAGATAGCGTTGTGAGAGGAGCTTTCTGCAGCTTCTTTCACATATATTTCACATAATGTAATGGATCGAAAGTGATGATTTTCTATTTCTAGTCATTGCGTGTCCAGATAGCAGTGTGAAAAAAGCTTTCTGCAGCTTCTTTCAGGAAAATTTCTCATAGGGTAATGGACCGAATGTGAAGACTTTGTATTTGTAGTCACTGTGCGTCCAGATAGCAGTGTGAGAGGAGCTTTCTGTGGCTTCTTTCACATACATTTCACTTAGGGTAATTGATCGAAAGTGATGACTTTGTATTTCTAGTCACTGTGCGTCCAGACAGCAGTGCGAGAGGAGCTTCCTGCAGCTTCTTTCAGAAATATTTCACATATGGTAATGGAACCAAAGTGATGACTTTGTATTTCTTGCAACTCCAAACATCGATAGCAGTGTGAGAGGAGCTTTCTGCAGCTTGTTTCACATGTATTTCACATAGGGTAATGGATCAAAAGTGATGACTTTGTATTTCTAGTCACTGTGCGTCCAGATAGCAGTGTGAGAGGAGCTTCCTGCAGCTTCTTTCACATATATTTCACATACCGTAATGCATCGAAAGTGATGACATTGTATTTCTAGTCATTGTGTGTCCAGATTGCAGTGAGGGAAAAGCTTTCTGCAGCTTCTTTCAGAAAAATTTTACATAGGGTAAGGGATCGAATGTGATGACATTGTATTTGTAGTCACTGTGCGTCCAGATAGCAGTGTGAGAGGAGCGTTCTGCAGCTTCTTTCAGAAATATTTCTGAAAGGGTAATGGATCGAAAGTCATGACTTCGTATTTCTTGTCACTCTAAACATAGGTAGTAGTGTGAGAGGAGCTTTCTACAGCTTGTTTCACATATATTTCACATAGGGTAATGGATCGAATGTGATGACTTTGTATTTCTAGTCATTGTGTGTCCAGATAGCAGTGTGAGAAAAGCTTTCTGCAGCTTTATTCAGGAAAATTCCTCATAGGGTAATGGATCGAATGTGAAGACTTTGTATTTGTAGTCACTGTGCATCCAGATAGCAGTGTGAGAGGAGCTTTCTGCAGCTTCTTTCAGAAATATTTCTGAAAGGTTAATGGATCGAAAGTCATGAATTTGTATTTCTTGTCACTCAAAACATAGGTAGCAGTGTGAGAGGAGCTTTCTGCAGCTTCTTTCAGAAATATTTTACATATGGTAATAGATCAAAAGAGATGACTTTGTATTTTCTAGTCACTGTGTGTCCAGATAGCAGTGTGAGAGGAGCTTTCTGCAGCTTCTTTCAGAAATATTTCACATATGGTAGTGGATCGAATGTGATGACTTTGTATTTCTAATCACTGTGCGTCCAGACAGCAGTGAGAGAGGAGCTTCCTGCAGCTTCTTTCACATATATTTCACATAACGTAATGGATCGAAAGTGATGTCTTCGTATTTCTAGTCATTGTGTGTCCAGATAGCAGTGTGAGAAAAGCTTTCTGCAGCTTCTTTCAGAAATATTTCACATATGGTAATGGATCAAAAGTGATGACTTTGTATTTCTAGTCATTGTGTGTCCATATAGCAGTGTGAGAGATGCTTTCTGCAGGTTCTTTCAGAAAAAATTTCACATAGGGTAATAGATCGAATGTGATGACTTTGTATTTCTAGTCACTGTGCATCCAGATAGCAGTGTGAAAGGAGCTTTCTGCTGATTCATTGAGATATATTTTACATAGGGTAATCAATTGATATGATGACTTTGTATTTCCAGCCACTGTGCGTGCAGATAGCAGTGTGAAAGGAGCTTTCTGCATCTTCTTTCCTATATATTTCACATAGGGTAATGTATCGAATGAGATGACTTTGTATTTCATGTCACTGTAACCAAGGGAAGCATTGGGAGAAGAGCTTTGTGCTGCTTTATTCAGAAATATTTCACATAGGGTAATGGATCAAATGTGATGACTTAGTACGTTTAGTCACTGTGCATCCAGATAGCAGTGTGAGAGGAGCTTTCTGCAGCTTCTTTCAGAAAAATTTCACGTATGGTATTGGATCGAAAGTGATGACTTTGTATTTCTAGTCACTGTGCATCCAGATAGCAGTGTGAGAGGAGCTTTCTGCAGCTTCTTTCACATATATTTCACATATGGTAATGGATCGAAAGTGATGACTTTGTATTTCTAGTCATTGTGTGCCCAGGTAGCAGTGTGAGAAAAGCTTCCTGCAGCTTCTTTCAGAAAAATTTCACCTAGGGTAATGGATCGAATGTGATGACTTTGTATTTCTTGTCATTGTGTGCCGAGGTAGCAGTGTGAGAAAAGCTTTCTGCAGCTTCTTTCAGAAAAATTTCACCTAGGGTAATGGATCGAATGTGATGACTTTGTATTTCTAGTCATTGTGTGTCCAGACAGCAGTGTGAGAGGAGCTTTCTGCAGCTTCTTTCAGAAAAATTTCACTCAGGGTAATGGATCGAATGTGATGACTTTGTATTTCTAGTCATTGTGTGTCCAGATAGCATTGTGAGAGTAGCTTTCTGCAGCTTCTTTCAGAAATATTTCTCATGGGGTGATG
Organism: Schistocerca nitens; assembly: GCF_023898315.1. NCBI lineage: Eukaryota > Metazoa > Arthropoda > Insecta > Orthoptera > Acrididae > Schistocerca > Schistocerca nitens. The sequence continues at coordinate 197,327,929 of NC_064623.1, read as the reverse complement.
GATCGAATGTGATGACTTTGTATTTCTAGTCATTGTGTGTCCAGATAGCATTGTGAGAGTAGCTTTCTGCAGCTTCTTTCAGAAATATTTCTCATGGGGTGATGGATCGAATGTGATGACTTTGTATTTCTTGTCACTGTAAATATAGAGAGCAGTGTGAGAGGAGCTCTCTGCAGCTTCTTTCATATACATTTCACATCGGGTAATGGATTGGATGTGATGATGTATTTCTAGTCACTGTGTGGACAGAGACCAGTGTGAGTGGAGCTTTCTGTAGCTTCTTTCAGAAATATTTCACATTGGTTAATAGATCGAATGTGATGAGTTTATATTTGTAGTCACTGTAAATATAGACAGCAGTGTGAGAGAAGCTTTCTGCAGCCTCTTTCATAAATATTTCACATAGATGTGTGGATCGAATGCGATGATCGTGGCTTTCTATTTAATCTAACAAAAGAGAGAAGTGTGAGAAAAGCTCTCGGAATGCTTCTTTCAAGATGAATCGGTAGGGGCTTGTAGTATCTTTTCCAACAGGGACAATGGTATGAGAGCGGTTTTCTGCAATTTCTTTCAGAAATATTTCAAATTGGGTTATGGATCGTGCAAAGATTCTGTGGACTTTACATGACTAAAAATGGAACTAAGTCATTTTGAAGTAGCAAGAAAGCGAAGTAAATGGTATTTACAGTTAAAGCATGTGATAAATTCTAGGTCACTTAATCTTTTGTATTGCTACTCACTTTCTTTTGGACAGCAGCGTTTCTTCTTGCACAATTTATTAGCTTCTCTCCTTCTCCTGCTACAGAAATTACTTTGTCTGTTAGGGCAGATATGGCTAAATGTTTAAAATATTATCAGATACAGATGGAATACTATTTAAAGCTCTTTTTATTTAACACTATGACTGGTTTTGTGTACTGGCAGAAATGAAACTGAAGAAAGCTTCTGAGTTGTTCTCCCATAGCTCATTTTGTCCACAAAATGCAAAATTTCTATGTTTAACCCCCAGTATAACATGCAATTTTAATCTGCTAGCAACCTTCATATTGGCATACACTCAGTTCAGAGTTAAAAATTAATTCCTAGGTCACTTGAACTGGAAGGGTCATTTTGGTCAAGATACGTATCATAAAACTGCTTACAAACAACAAAGAGACGTAAAAGAGAGAGACTCATTCCCTTTCCAGTGCTGCAGGCAAGGAAACAAAACCCGGCCCCTGGTACTATGCTTGAGCCCCGCCTGTCTCACTAGATCCTCATCTAGGAAGTGTTCTGTGATTGCTATATGACAAAGAAATTCTGTAAAGTGCTGCTGTTCACTAGTGTTTTACTTAATTATGAGTTCAGTTGCTCTATAACTAAAATCCATAAATTATTTTATATGTGGAACAAATTCTACAAAATAAAATAGTGCACCCGTAATATGCTGATGGATTACACATTTATGTTTTAAATTTAAATCACTTGTTTTAATATACATCAAAAGAGCATATTTGTTGGGAGGAAAGGGACAGTAGGAAGAAAGGAAAGGTGCACAGGTGCTAGATGAAAGAAAATGTGTCTTAGGAGGCAGAAAGTGTAGCAAAACGCCCAAAGTAAGGCCCATTTTCATGGTTGGTAACATTTGTTTTTGTTTTTATTATGTGGTACACCTATATTTATACAGTGACATCAGAAATTAATTTGCTTGTCTTAGAAGTACACCAGACATAAGTAAGAGCATAGTAGTATTGATTATTTTAATTTTACGAACCTGAATTGTTAGTAGGACACTCAGTGCCTGTTGGGGAGGGGGGCAGCAGCACACACTGACAACTATTATGCTGTAGTCACAACAGGTAGACCTACAGGATTTCAGATTGTCATCTCTTGTCAGTTGCTCCAGAAGAGACAAAAGGCAGCAAATTCAGATATTTTATATTTCAGCGACTCAAAAACCCATTTGAAGAGTCTAATTAATTAATAAGAAATTGAGAAGTGTAATGTGTCTGACTAATGAAGTGTTATTGGTATAAACTGTGCAAAACATTCCCTGTTGGAATTCCATCACAGAAGAGCATCTCACAAATATATAGAGTATGAGCAAGAGTTGTCACAGAAAAGGCAGGGTAGAATTGTCAAATGGAGATCAATAATTTTAATAAGGAAATAAAAAAGAATTTGGCAAACATCAAATAGATATGGAAATGTGAGGGGGCCAGGAGTTAACATAGTAGGAAGCTCATTGAAGTGGAGAAGAGTGAAGACGAGATGTAGGTGACAGTACCACTCAGCACATGCTGTAGAGAATATTTCACAACTGTGATTCTTATCCCTGTGCCTTAAAATGTCTTGTGTACCTAGTGAGTAATTTGAATGTGCTTTCATCTTAATCACAATTTTAGTGATTGTCACACTGATATGGACTGAGAATATCTTAGTAGGGAGGATGCAGCATGTTATCTCAGATGCAGTGTCACCAACATGTATAGAAGCAAGTTGGGGTGTACCCCAGAGAAGTGTGTTGGACCTTCACTGTTCATGTTGTATATTGATGATCTTGCAGACAGTATTAATACTAGCTTCAGACTTTACATAGATAATGGCGTTATATAGAACCAAGTAAAGTTTGAAACTGTATCAAGGTCTGACTGAATGTATGTACAGCTTTGTTCAAAGTAAGGAGGATGGATGGATGGATCGATTTTGATTGATGGGGTTAAAGGGATCATTGGTTGTTGGTCCCTCATTCTTTTGTGTATCAGACTGTGAATAGCCCAGATAGGAAGGACACAAAAGAAAAATACCAATGGACTTGACTGTACCCAAGAACAAAGGAAGCAAAGACATAGAAGCAAGTAGAAGTGAGAGAGAGGAAGGTAGGAGGGTTAATCTGCCCAGAAAGCAGCTGGAGATCATGGGACACAGTATCTGACTGGAGACATTCTCTGCATCTCACAGTTGCTTCCACATCCTCCATTACCACAAGAAAACTAGCTACACAGACAAGATAGATTCATCATAATTGTTCTCTTTCCTGGGATTTTGTCAACCATTGATAGATGTCCCAGAATAAGAAGAATTTTAGGGGTGGGAAGGGCAGGAGCCAGGGTGGACCTCTGAGAAAGGATAGCTGTGGGACCCTCGGGTTGGAGCAGGCTGCAGCACTCACACCTCCAAATTCACAAGTGACCGACAAGGCTGTTGTGCACTAAGACACAGAGAGGAATAAAAACCACCTCCACAGATACAAAGCAAAACCAAATCAGCCACTTTGGTGTTGTCTGATAGCACCAGAGGTAGGTAGTGTGTCAGCAAGTGTAAGGCTTCATTTTAAGGTGCCAAATTGGGCAACCTAGTAGGATGTGGTCCACCGTGAGACCCTTGAGCAGGCCTGACATTCTGTATAGTCACAACTAATGGGTGTCAGAGATATCAGATAGCACTGGTCACCAGCCTGTAGATTAATCAAGGAGCCACTCCCAATTAAGAATGGCTTGCGACTGTGAGAACGAAAGTGGCTGAGAGATCAAGCAACGGCCAACAATCCTGCAGTGAATATACTGCATCTAACTGTCAGGGAGTGAAGTTCACTGTATTGTGATTGTATGCAGCCAAAACTGGTTTGTCAGTTTGCCATTAAGCCATTAATGTATACAAAACCTGAGTGTGTAAATGCGTGAAGAATGTCTGGGAACAGGCGGCAGAAAACCATAGGGTCTACTCTAAAACTATATTATTGAGGGGATATGATGGTGGGATGCACACCATTGGGGCGTGTGGTATTACTGACTGACAAAAGCTGCGTGGGAGCAGAAATAGTGACACACCAGTCGGTAGTAATTTATTTACCTGTCCTGCAGGGTTTCAGGCTAGGCTGAATCCACACACTTTTCTTCCAGTTAATTTAGAAAAAAAACAGAATGGAAACAGTTTAGAGGGAAATAGGGCTTACTAATTTTGTCATTAAATGAGCCAGAAAAATGCCATTTGAGATACAGTTCCCCATAGCATTGGTTTCATCACATTAATTTCCAAAAACAAATACTATCTGTAAGGCACTATCCAAAGTTATTTGATGGGGCATTTACTTGGAGATAGGGTTGATCTAAACATAGTTCCACACTTTTGTAGTTCTGGGAAAGTGAACATCTTGTGTATTAGCCAAACTTAGACATAGAAACATCTATAAATGTAATTAAGTTTTTCAGCATCTGCTGGTTCTCATCTCCAACTAGAAAGGAATGAAACATAATGTTGCAAGTTTTTACTGCAGTCTATCCACAGCACACTCTCATCTTAAATTAATTTGTTCTTCTGTTTTTAAATGGAGACAGATATGTGTCAGTACCATCTGGAACATTTATTTGAACTTCCAGCTATATTTCTGTTGCAATAATGTATGGTCTAAAATGTATCTAAGAGTAAGTTACCCATTATCAAACACCCTTATTACACTATTTGTAAATCAACTGCATGTGGTTGACAAATAGTGTCATTTCATAATGACTGTTATGAATCATGAGAAGTAAATGTTTTTTAAGAAGTGAAGCTGCTACACTACCATGTGTAGAATAATCTGATTAATTGCATTTTTTTAAGTGGCCAATTTACATTATAAAATAAAAAAAATTTAATGAAAAGTACACTTTTTACAAGGAAGTTAATCATTTATGGTAATTAAAAGTTCATTGAATGATGTGCCATAATTTTATACATCACCAAGAGCTTTTTCAGGATGTGGATTTTTCCACTCCTTTGTCCTCATGGTCCAGCACAAAGTGTGAACGTCAAGGATGGCTGCCTGAGCCAGCTAGGTGGGGCTCATCTGGTACATTTCAACCAGGCCCAGTGCACAGTGTGAACACAGCTTAAGTTGGCAAAGATGGGATAGCCACATCAGCTGATCATCAAAGACCAGTCGTAAAAGGCAATAAGTCACCACCAAATTGAGTGTTTGGTCCTCGAGGTAGAGTTCTGGTTATGGATAGACAATATGATAGTGTGATAGTGACAGAAGGGCCTGACATGTCTTGCAAGTGTAAAACTGGAAGCAATGGGTGAGAGCCCAGGACTGCACATTTCCTATGGTACCCACAGTTGAGGAGTCATAGTAGATGCAAAGTTGTCAGCATACAGGGAGGATTACAATGTAGACCCCACAGCTGCAGCTAGACCACTGATATTTGCTACAAAATGGGGCACACTCATTACAGAGCCCTGTGGACCTCTTTTTCTTGTATGTGGGGAGTACTGTGGGAAGCACCAACTTTAACCTAGAAAGTATGGCAAGACAAGATGTTCTGGACATAAATTGGGAATTGGCACCAGAGACTCCACTCATTGAGGGTACCCAGGATGTGGTGATGTTGTGTGGTGTGTTGGGCCCTATGCAATTCAGACAACAGCTGCAAGATGTTAACACCAGAAGAAGCTGACCAAGTGGCAGACTCCAGGCGGTCCAAAGTTTCAGCAGTAGAATGACCTTTGTGAAAACCACCTTCGGACAGAGCCAAAAGGCTCCAGGACTCAAGGTACAAACACACCTGTCTGCTCACCATATGTTCCAGGAATTTGCATAGATATTAAGCGAGGCTAATTACACAATAGCTGTTGTTTTCAAGGGGGTGTTTATCAGTTCCAGTACTGTGACAATCATACTTTCTCACCACTGTGACAGGAACACCACCTCACTCCAGATATGGTTGAAAATGGCAAGTACATGACATTGGGCATCCATTTATAAGTCATTGAGCATTTAGATGTTGGTTCATAGTGGTCATCAGGAACACTACCTCAGTACAGAGGCAGAACATGTGGGGTTTGGCAGCATAGGAGTCATCATACACTCTCTCTCTCTCTCTCTCTCTCTCTCTCTCTCTCTCTCTCTCTCTCTCTCTCTTGGATGACATGTTTTCCGTAGATAATTTAGATTTGGGTTTGTCCGCTCAAGATTCTGAGGCAGGAGGAACACGACATCCTATGACCTCCAACCTGTGGTGGCTTTCCTACGACCTGCAACCTGTGGTGGCTTTCCTACGACCTGCAACCTGTGGTGGCTTTAGCCACTGGATGTCATCCAATTGTAGGTCAGCAGAGTCCTGGGAATGCAGTGTACAAGGGACCCCTTCCTGGTAAGTGGTGAGGAGGAGGAGGAGGAGGAGGAGGAGGAGGAGGGCAATGCTTCTCTGGTTGGCAGTTGGGGACTGACATTCCTAGTGAATAGCAAGTCAACATTGTCAAAGAGGGTATGGAGGGAGCAGTAGGAGAAAGACCCTTCTCCACTATGGGAATAGGTGTAGTCCGGTGGCCCAGTAGGCCACAGGGTGGATGACGGCACAGTCACCGGAGAGGATGACATCATAGTAGTAGAATTTGTCCATTTCACACATGTACGGTGTAAGAGATTGTGTTTCTTTTTGGTCTCTTGATTTGTGAGGATGTGTATTCCTGGGTTTTCTTTTTACACTTGAAAATGGTACAGGAGGAATGGTGCTCCCCACAGTTGACAGAGATTGGTGGAGAGGGGCACAAACAAACAACCACAATCCCTTCAGACAAGACTGGTGCTGCAATGTAAAGATATGTGTCTAAATCACCTTCACTTGCAGCACCACAAGGGTGTAGGGATATATGGCTTCATATCACAGCGATAGACTACCTTAGATGATTTCTCGTTGATTTAGAAGATGAAGGTGGTAAAGCTGAAGGCTCCAGTACCCACTGTGTTCTCTTTTGCTACCCACTGGACACCATGGACAAAATGCACATGTCATTACTCCTAATTAGCAAACAGCTCTAACAACAGTACATAAAAGGAGATCTAGGTGGAAATCCTGTAGCATATTCAGTGGTTAATGCACGATTATAGTGACAGGAAAATCTCCTAGCTTGTCACAGGCAGGTGGGGCAGTTTTAAACTGAATGGAGCCACTTCTAATTTTTGAAATCACCGCCACTGCCCCAAACCTGTCCTCGAGATGTTGAAAGTATAATAAAAACTTTGTAGTGAAAAATGAATCCCCACCTCTCCTAGAACAAACCATGTATTAAGGGGAGGAGTACTTCTTGCCTTGTTTCTGAGCCCTATGTTCCTCCCATGCTGTAACCAGGGAAGGGAACCTTTCAGGGTGATACCACTCTGTGTCATATTAGGTCTTAGCTTCATAAGAGACTACTGGGGCCATACGACCACTAGTGGAAAGAGGTTTGAGTCACTTCATGTGGTAGTCTTTTTCCATAGTAATGCCTGCATTCAGCTGGGGCTCTCGCCCTGGGTGTCCCACAGTCACAGCAACAGTAATGGTTACCTGGGCACTAAGCCATTTCTGGAACCCCGCCCAGAACAGAAAGGCTACCATGCTAGGTTTTGGGCATAGTACCAATGCAAAAAAATAAGGGTGCAAAGAGAGGGTATTTCTGAGTGCAATCGATGGAAGAAAATGAGAAGGGCCCACAAAATATGTTGTAGAGACAGCAGAGATCCCTAACCAAAGATTACATGTCCTTCACTATATTGCTTCAGTGGATAAAAAGTGAAACACAGTTGACGGCCTGTGCAATGTTCCGTAAATGTATGATAACTGCGACATACCCTGGAATGTAATTGGTTTTACAAAGGGCACTGGGACAGGAAATGGCAAACCATCAGTTGCTGACGATGAGTGCAAACTCGTGAGGTTGGCAGAAATGGCGATGGCTAAAAATGTCAGGGAATCGCCAAAAATGGCAATAGCTAAAGTGACAACGCCCAATTTGCAGCCTATCTAAAATGGTCTCCTCTTAACAAGAGGTCCAAGTGGAGGTTGGCCAAGTCGTTGAGAGAGGTTTTATTTCTCAGAGCTTATTCCTGTGAAGAGAAGACTGGTGGTGAAGCCAAAGAGATACTATCTGCTGACAGATGGCAACACAGAGACCATCTGAAGGACTAAAAGGGCTAGCAGACTGAGGTAGTAGGAGGACTGCAGGCTCGGCAGCCGTCTTATTTCCTGTGAGAGCGACGTGACAACGAACCTTCATGAGCATCACAGCTGCTTCCTCAACAGCGAGCAAGTTGAAGCTTTCTTGGACCTATTGCACTATGGAATGGACTGTGTACAACACACAGAGGCTCTGGAGGACAATGAGCGATTTGGAGCATATAACACAATTAAAGCCCATGTTGCCACATGTATTGGGTGGTCTGATAGAGGGCGAAGACCTCCACTGTAAAAATCTAGCAGTGTTCCGGAAGAAGCCGGCTGGTGTGGCCGTGCCGTTCTAGGCGCTTCAGTCTGGAACCACGTGACTGCTACAGTCGCAGGTTCGAACACTGCCTTGGGCATTGATGTGTATGATGTCCTTTGGTTAGTTAGGTTTAAGTAGTTCTAGGGGACTGATGACCTCAGCAGTTAAGTCCCATACTGCTCGGAGCCATTTGAACCTTTTGTTCCGGAAGCTGATACTGAAAATAGTCGGTGCCCATGATGAAGACACATCCAACACCACGGTTGGTCTTAGAGGCATCTGTGTACACAAAAATTGCTGTGGGCTAAGTTACTTGCTAAGGTCAAGAAAGTTAGTGACAGATCAAATCCAGAGCAGTGTCCTTGGGAAGCGAATGAAGTTAAAGATTTAAAGATGAAAATGGGTCACTACATGAAGCCAGGACAGTGAAGGGGTCACATCCATTAGGAATGTGACAGGTACTGTGAAGTTAATCTTCCGGAGCAGTAGCCAGAAAGCAGAACTCAGAGAGGTAACAGAGAAGAAGGGCACATGCCGCACTGGCGGTCAACGGAGTCATTGAAAAAGGGGACATAGGATGGGTGGCTGAGCATGGAAGACAAATGGCACGCATATCCACTAACAATGATTTCATGCTGGTACGAACAGTAGTAGTTCGGCAGCTTGTGCAGAGCGACATTCAACTGGGGTAGTGTAAAAGGCACCAGTGGCCAAACGTACTCCATGATGGTGGATTGTGTTAAGATGGCACAAGATGGACGGGCATGCAGATGAACAAGTAGAAGACCCATAGTCTAGTTTTCAATGCACAATGGTTCGGTATGAGCGCAGGAGGGTGGGCCAATCTGTTCCCCATGAAATAACGCTTAGGACCTGTAGGTCATTGAGAGACAAGATACATTGTGCTGCCAGGTAAGACATATGGTAGGACCAAGAAAGTTTTCTATGAAGCATGAGCGCCAGGTATTTTAATGTTGATTGAATGTAAGACTAACAGATCCACGATGTAAAGTGATAGAAGAGACCCCTTGTGTCACCAGAGATTCATACAAATGGTTTTGTCAGTGGAAAAGTGGAAGCCATTAACGATGCTCCATGAGTAAGGACAGTTTAGACATTGCTGGAGACTTTATGATCTACTGCAGTTCTCCATGGACTTGTTTCCTCGAGCAAAGTTATCAACATAAAGGAAACTGGTGATGCCTGCTGGGAGACAGGCCATTACATGGTGAATGGCCATAGCAAAGAGGAAGACGCTCAGCATGGAGTCTTGAGGCAATGATTTCTCCTGGATAAAGGTGTTTGACAAGGCCGAACCCATACTTAGCTTGGAAACTCGGATTTTATAAAAATTCCCAAAGGAAATGGGACAGGCAGCCTCTGAAGCTCCACGTGTAGAGAGTACAGGTATGGAGGATACCAGTCCTTCAGCATGTGTAATAGGCTTTCTCCAAATCAAAAAACATGACTGAAGTCTGGTATTTCCTCAGAAACCATTCGTGACATGGGTTGACAGAGTGACGAGATGGTATACTGCACGCCAGCATGCACGAAATCCACATTGTGTAGCTCTTAGTAGATTGTGAGACTCCAAGCACCGTACCAGCCGGCCATGAATCATACATTGAATCACCTTGCAACAGCAGCTGGTGAGAGAAATTGGGCAGTAGCTAGAAGGAAGATAATTTTCCTTATTGGGCTTCACGCCAGCAATTGCGAAACATGTCATCCGCCCATTTTGTATTCTTGTCACCACTGCATAGTCTTTTAATATAGGAATCAAGGGAGAGGATGTTATTTGGTGGCCAGTATCCTCTTTCTATTACCCAACTGCATACACGAATTAACAGGATTCTTTATTGACATTAACAGGAAGCTACTTAACTTTGAGAGTCCGTGTGTTGTGGTACAAGCTCTTCCGTCACAGTCCACTTTAGCCTCACTGCTGGTGAAGTAAAAGATCCGCTAGAAACACTACTCCAGCCACTGCACACTCTTGTAGCCGGTGACGTGAACTGACATACACCCACTAGGACAGTGACTGAGCTAGTAACTGAGAGACTTACCGGACTGAGGCCGTCCGGCCATTGGCGGCCATCTGTATACTTCTGGTCGAGAGGGCGTTGCTCGTGAGTCTCTCTTTGGCCTCTCTCCTGATAGGCGCATTTGATGCAACGATCTTCTTGCTACGTCTTTACCGACCAGTGTGCTGGTGACAGTTTACGCCAGCACAGCCCAAATGTAGTTTATGTACGAAGGAGAAGTGCTTCCCTGCAAAAGAAAGGTGCTGCAGCATCTGAATCTCAGGATTGTCTGGCCGTGGGACAGGAGATCCGGATGAAATGAAGCATGATCTAGCCCCTTACAGTGAACGCAGCATTGTAGCATTCACAATTCTGAGAAGGGAAGGGTGTTGCCCGAGCCTCCTCCACACTTTTCCGATGGAGGAAGGCTAGGTGATCGTGGAAAGAGCTCGAAGTTTCCGCAAAACGGCGGTCCATTGTGTCGGAGATTGCAACGGTGTCCACGAGGACATCAACTGCTACAGTCGGGCTGGAAATGAGGGAATGAACATTGATCCCAGATAGCCCACAGAGGTTGCCCCACACAATGCAAGAGGGAATAGAATAGAACAGAATCTTTGTCACATGACATGTTACATACAATCATTTGATTGAGAAATTGGTAACTCATCACGAATAATTCTATGACTACCTGGGTTTACCTTAAAACAAGATACATACAATGAAAGCATATGGATGCTCCCAGAAGGACATTACAACATAAAAGATAAATACATGTTAGATTCAAACCACTGTGGATTAGGAAACAGGAAGAAATCTTTCTTTTTAATTATTTTTAATGTTTGTTTCTCTAGTGTACGGACATATTTAATAAGAGCACATACTACCATGAAAGGAGTATATATGTATACACCTAAATATTTACATGCATAGTTTACATGATGCATAGTTTATAAATGTTGGCTCTTGTCCACTCGCTGTGGCGGGAACGTCCCCCAGAAAATGACCAAAATGGTACGCATAAACCTCCTGCTGCCACGAACCAGATGACGAAGTCGGCGACTGCTGCATTGTGGGAGGGTCCAGATCCATCGGTAGGACGAGAGGAGGCGAAGGCTCATCTCCGTGGGGTCGTCCAGCGGTGTCGTGATGAACACCCTCTGGCTGCTGGACCTGTGAATCTGGGCGAAGAGAGACTGAAAGATCATCGTGTACACGACAGAGGTGCAGTTGATTTTGATGGTGGCACTGCAAGCCATCGGGACCTGAAAGAAGATACATGCAAGCGCCAATTCGGTAGACGATCTCGCCTCGCGCCCATTGTCTGCTACCACTAAAAACCCTGTGAAAGAAAATATCATGCTGCCCAAAGCGATACTAGCGACCTTCCCTCAGCGCCGGATGTTGAGGAGGATGGAGCAGCTGGAGCAGTGTCCGATGGCGGCGGCCGTGAAGCAATTCCGCTGGCGACGGTCCATCTCGTGGGTGCCAACGATATGAGGCGAGAAACGGTTGCAGTGCTTGATCCCTGGTGTATGCAGAGCGACGTTTGGCCATCTGCTGCTTGAATGTTCTGACAAATCGTTTCGCTTCGCCGTTTGACTGTGGATGGAACTGTGCACTAGTTAAGTGCTGTATGGCATTGCGTTCACAGAATGTTTAAAATTCATTTGACGTTGGCTGAGGGACGTTGGCTGAGGGATGTTGTCTGACACCAGTACTTCATCTACATCTACATCGATACTGTACAAATCACATTTAAGTGCCTGGCAGAGGGTTCATCGAACCATCTTCACAGTTCTCTATTATTCCAATCTTGTATAGCACACGGTAGGAATGAACACCTATATCTTTCCGTACAAGCTCTGATTTCCCTTATTTTATCGTGGTGATCATTCCGCCCTATGTAGGTCGGTGTCAACAAAATATTTTCGCTTTCGGAGGAGAAAGTTGGTGATTGGAATTTCATGAGAAGATTCTGTCGCAACAAAAAACGCCTTTCTTTTAATGATTTCCAGTCCAAATCCTGTATCATTTCTGATTATATTAGATTAGATTAGCTTTTCGTTCCATAGATCCATGTTGAGAAGATCCTCGTGGATGTGGAACATGTTTCTTTTTTAAAGAAAAAGCTGAATTAACAATACTAATAGTATGAATATATACAATACATCATTTGTTTCTATTTAAAAATTCGTCAATGGAGTAGGAGGAGTTGGCCACTAGTAAGTCTTTCAGGCTCCTTTTAAACTGATCTTTATTTGTAACTAAATTTTTTTATGTTTGCTGGCAAATTGTTGAAGATGAGTGTTCCTGAGTAGTGGATCCCTTTTTGAACTAAAGTAAGTGCTTTTAAGTCCTTGTGCAGATCATTTTTGTTCCTGGTATTGTATGTATGAACTGAGCTGAGCTGTTTGTTGGAAAAAGAGATATATTATTTAGGACAAATTTCATTAAGGAGCAAATATACTGAGAGGTAGTAGTTAGTATACCCAGTTCTTTGAAGAGGTTTCTACAAGACATCGGTGAGTGTACTCCACAAATAATACCTATTACACGCTTTTGGACTCTAAAACATTTGTTAGACTTGAAGAGTTACCCCAAAATATTATACCATATGACATTATGGAATGAAAGTTGGCAAAGTATGCAAGCTTTTTCACTTTTATGTCGCCTATGTCTGCTAACACTCAAATTGCAAATACAGATTGGTTAAGGCGTTTCTGCAGTTCTGTGGTGTGCTCCTCCCAACTGAATTTATTATCAAGTTGTAATCCCAGGAATTTAAGACTGTCAACCTCTTCTATCTGCTCTTCTTCGTACTTTATGCATATGCTGGGTGTAAACCTCTTACAGGTTCTGAATTGCATATAGTGGGTCTTTTAGAAGTTTAATGTCAGTGACTTGGCTTTAAACCATTTATTAATATCCATGAAAATATCATCAGCAGATCTTTCTAGAACTACACTCTACATACTATTTATTGCAATACTTGTGTCATCTGCAAACAATGAACTCCGTCTTCTGGCAGTGTAACTGATGAGACATCATTAATGTACACAAGAAAAAGCAATGGCCCTAAGATGGATCTTTGTGGGACACCACATATAATTTCTTCCCATTCTGATGATGACAGATGCCTTAATTCACTAATCCCTTGCACTGACACCCTTTGTTTCCTGTTAGCTAGGTATGACTTGAACGATTTTGCAGCACTGGCTGTGACACCATAGAATTCTAATTTACTTAAAAGGATGTTGTGGTTTACACAATCGAATGCCTTTGACAAATCACAGGAAATACCTGCTGCTTGTAACTTGTTATTTAATCAATTAAGTACATTTTCACTGTAGGTGTAAATAGCCTTTTCGGTATCAGAACCCTTCAGAAATCCAAACTGTGTTCTTGATAATATGTTATTTGTGGTCAGATGGTTGAGAAGCTGCCTGTTCATTACTTTTTCTGAAATTTTTGAGAATGATGGCAAAAGTGAAATTGGTCTGTAGTTTGATGGCATCTCTTTATCCCCTTTCTTGAATAGAGGCTTAACATCTGCATATTTCAGCCAGTCAGGAAATGTCCCAGTTATAAATTGACTGGTTACACAAGTAACTTAGAATTGTGCTAAACTCACAAGAACATGCCTTAATTAACTTTGTTGATATTTCATCGTAACCACTAGAATGCTTTGTTTTTAAAGATTTTATTATGGAAGTTATTTCTTTTGGTGAAACGAGTGACATATTCATGTACCTGAAGCTATTTGTAAAGGCTAGTTTCAGATATTCAAGGGCATTATTTACTGATCCTGACAATTCCATTCTATCAGTAACGGATATAAAGTACTTGTTAAATATATTTGTCACACTATGCCCATCGTTTACTAATGTGTCATCTACCCTTAGTGCTATTTGCTCCTGTTCCTTTCTGGTTCTACCAGTCTCCTCTTTCACTATATCCCATATTGTTTTTATTTTGTTCCCTGACATTGCTATCTTCTTCTCGTAGTGCATTTGTTTAGATGTCTGAATTACTTTTTTTTTATATTTTACAGTATTCCTTGTATTTAGCTAAATCATCAGCATAGGAGCTATTCTTGGTCGACAGATACATTTTCCTTTTTGTCTCATAGGAAATCTTTATTCCTGGTGTGATCCATGGTTTTATTATAGACTTCTGTTTAATCAGAGTAACTTTTAGAGGAAAGCGGTTTTTCATGAATGTGTTATATTTTTCATTCATGTCATGAGCACTATAAACATCTTTCCAGCTCATATCTTCGAGCAGTTTCCTAAAACACTCAATTTTTGATTGATTCAATACTCTCCTGTACTCAGATTTAGCAGTCTTGATAATCTACTTAGAATTTACATCTAAAACAAGGATAGATCTGATAGTCCATTTATTACAGGTTTTATTATATGATTTTGTTCATTTGATTTGTCTATAAAAATGTTATCAATGGCTGTCTTTGAGGATTTAGTGATCCTAGTTGGAATGTTTACAGTGTGAGTTAGATTAAAAGGCAACATTACTAACTGCAGTAAATGTTTACTGGAAGATTGAACTAGAAAATCTGTATTAAATTCACCAGCAATCAAAATTTCTTTGTTTCTTCCTGTTAAATAACCCGAAAGAGCTTCTAGATGATTTATGAATAGATTATAATTTCCTGCAGGTGCTCAGTAAACAGTTACTATTATATAGGATCTGTTATGGAACTCTACTTCTGTTGCACATGCTTCCAGATGCTGCTCTAAACAGAATTTATTGATGTCAATGTTCTTGAATTTGTGGCTGTTTTTAATAAATGTGGCAACTCCTCCTCCATCCATATCTACTCTGTAGAGGTAGGAAGCTAGCTTAAATCCTCAAATGTCTAACATATCTATACCAGTGGTCACTTGATGTTCAGAGAGGCAGACTATGTTAATTTGGTTAGATGAGTTCATTTCACCGATACAAATGAGCAGTTCATCAACTTCATTTCTGAGTCCCGGAATGTTCTGGTGTAATAAAGATAACTGATACTGCATACTAATGGGATTATAACTACTTTGGTGAAGATGAACTGGCAGTTTCTGATTACTTTCTGTTAAACATTGTTTAAATGGAGGCTGTATGCTAAAATCTGACTTCTGTTCATCTGTTTTCTCAAACTGAGTGTGCCTGCCAATCTCTCTTAAAACTCTCCCACGTTTCGCGATAATACAAAACCTGCTGCCTTTCTTTGAACTTTTTCCATGTACTCCATCAATCCTACCTGGTAAGAATCCCACAACGTGCAGCAGTATTCTAAAAGAGGATGGACAAGTGTAGTGTAGGCAGTCTCCTTAGTAGGTCTGTTGCATTTTCTAAGTGTCCTGCCAATAAAACGCAGCCTTTGGTTAGCCTTCCCCACGACATTTTCTGGATGTTCTTTCCAATTTAAGTTGTTCGTAATTGTGATACCTAGGTATTTAGTTGAATTTACGGCTTTTCGATTAGACTGATTTATCGTGTAACCGAAGTTTAGCGAGTTCCTTTTAGTACTGATGTGGATGACTTCACACTTCTTGTTATTTAGGGTCAACTGCCACTTTTCGTAGCATTCTGATATTTTTTTCTAAATTGTTTTTCAGTTTGTTTTGATCTTCTGATGACTTTATTAGTCGATAAACGACAGCGTCATCTGCAAACAACTGAAGACGGCAGCTCAGATTGTCTCCCAAATCGTTTTTATAGATAAGGAACAGCAAAGGGCCTATAACACTACCATGCGGAACGCCTGAAATCACTTCTGTTTTACTCGATGACTTTCCGTCAATTACTACGAACTGTGACCCCTCTGACAGGAAATCGCAAATCCAGTCACATAACTGAGACGATAGGCCTATTCCATAAGCAAGCAATTTCACTACGAACCACTGGTGTGTTACAGTGTTAAAAGCCTTCCGGAAATCCAGGAATACGAAATCGATCTGAAATCCCTCGTCAATAGCACTCAGCACTTCATGTGAATAAAGAGCTAGTTGTGTTTCACATGAACGATGTTTTCTAAACCCACGTTGACTGTGTGTCAGTAGACCGTTTCCTTCGAGGTAATTAATAATGTTCAAACACAATATATGTTCTAAAATCCCGGTGCATATCGACGTTAACGATATGGGCCTGTAATTTAGTGGATTACTCCTACTACCTGTCTTGAATATTGGTGTGACCTGTGCAACTTTCCAGTCTTTGGGTACGGATCTTTCGTCGAGCGAACAGTTTTATATGATTGTTAAGTATGGAGCTAATGTATTTGCATATTAAGTCTGGACCAGAAGACTAGGTAAACCTTAGAGGCAAAAAATTGATGACAAGACCTGAATTGTGCTACATGACGTTTTCTGGTTCATTGATTCAGATAGCAAGTTTCCTTTTGCTTTTCCAATCGCAAGCAACCAGCGAGTGCTCCAAACAGGTCGCACAAAGTCTATGTGCATACGTTGCCATGGTGATTGCGACTTAGGCCAAGCAGAGAATTTTTGTGGTGGAGCGGACTGATTTTCCGCACATGCGTGACACTGTGACGTCATCTGATCTGTTTGGGCGTCCATACCCTGCCAAGTACAGTGTCGGCGTACGAACAATCCCCCAATGTCCTCGGTGAAGTTACTGCAACACTTCTTTTTGCAAAGCTTTAGGGATCAGCACACGTGATTGTCCACTGTCGTGTCATTATGAATATGAATCACTCTTTGCTGTTTATCGAGGCTATTCCGACGTGCAAAATTGTAGTTGAGCAGAATGTTGAAGTCTGAATCGACTTCTGTGGCCTGTGCAATTTGGAAATTTGTAGTAAGGGCTAATGGGACCAAACTGCTGAGGCCGTTGGTCCATAAGCTTACGCACTACGTAATCTAACTTACGCTAAGGACAACGCACACACTCATACCCGGGGGATGACTCGAACCTCCGAAGGGGCAGCCGCCCGGTCCGTGACAAGACAGAGACCGCGCGGCTCCCCGCGCAGCCCTGTGCAGCCCTGTGCAATTTTCCTATAGTTCAGTAGAAAAGAGTGAATCAATTCAGACTCTTGAGCATCGATGTGACAACAAGATGCAGCAGAAGCGTCAAAGTCAGTCAGGGCCAATTGGAAGACGTGAAAGCGCGTCCGCATTACCATGTTCGGATGATACACAATCTTGTACTGGTATTGATTCATCAACAAAGCCCATCGTTGCAAAATTTGTGCAGTTCGTACAGGAACCGGTTTCGTCGGATGAAACAATGACTGGAAAGGCTTGTGATCGTTACTAAATAGAATTTTCTACCGTACAAATAGTGGTGGAATTTCTTGACACCATACACCATAGCCAAAGCCTCTTTTTCAATTTCTGAATAGTTACACTCAGCTTTGGACAACACTTCTGATGTGAAAGCAATAGGCCGATCTTTATTTCCAATTCTGTGCGAAAGCACTGCACGGATTCCGTAAGAGGAAGAGTCAACTTGCAATACAACTGGTTTGTCAGGATCAAAGTGAACTAAGCATCGCTCACTGAGCAATGAAGCTTTTAAGTTTTAAAAAACTACTTGGCGCTCATCTGTCCAAACAAAGGGAACGGAGTCGATGCAATGGTGATTTGTGCAGCATTCGGAATAAACCGAATATAATGGTTCACCATCCCTAAAACTACCTGCAGTTCTGTGATATTGCAAGGAACAGGCAAATCGCGTATGGCTAACAAATGCGACTGGAGAGGCTATACACCTTGACTGTTTTTAAATCTGAGTTGCAGTATGTTGGTCATGTCATAGAGATCACACTTGTCCAGTCTACATTTTAGTACTGTCTCAAATAACACACGAAACAAACCATGTAAATTTACAATGAGATCTTCAGGTGTATGACTTGCTGCGACAGTCAGTTTGGTACTAGTGCAGTCAGCTGTTACAAATATCAGTGGGAAATGGCAGGTGCGGAAGCAGTGCCAAAAGGCAAATGCAAATATTTAAACAAGCCCAAATGAGTATTCACTACACACACTGCTTGAAATTCTTCGTCGAGCTGTATTTGAAGATATGCATCGCGCAAATTAATTTTTGAAAAGTAGCGTCCAGCGCCTGATTTGTCCATAAGATCCTCTGGGCGTGGCAATGGAAAAGTATCAAGGACAGTTTGTGTGTTGACTGTAGACGTAGTCAACACAGAGGCGAATGCGACCTTAAGGCGTGGGGAGAAAAACCAGTGGACTTGCCCATTGACTAGCTGATACGGGCGCAATAACTCCATTATGTTGCAAGTCTGCAAGTTCAGCAGCGACTCTGTCCATAATACAATGGGAACATTTCTAGCCTGGCAAAATTTCGGTTGAGCATTATCTTTCAGTGTAATATGTGCGACCAAATCAGTAGCGTTTGGCTAAACCTTCAGACAAGAGTTCTGGGAATTCTTTTAGCAAGCTAGCTACACTGTCTTTTGCATTGAATGCAGACAATGATAAAGTCTTTAACAAATCAAAAGAATCAAGACCAAATTCGTTCCCACAATCGCGTACCACTGTAAAAGTCACTGTTCACGTATGCGAGCGTTACATTGCCGGCAAAGTACATGTTCCGAGAAAGGGAATGTCTATACTATTGTAAGACGTCAGTTATGTGCTAGTTTTAGACAGGTGTGGGGAGCCTTAACAGTTCATATGTATGGCGATTTAGCAATGTGACAGAGGCACCCGTGTCCACCTGAAGTTTCACAGAAAGTTTGACTGACGTATCACTGACGAAACTGCACGCATGCTAGTTGCAGACTTTGAATATACTGCATTAATTACATGGGCCTTGTTACTAGATTTTTGTGAATGGGTCGAATTCTTATGTTTGTTCCGTTGCAAACATACGGACTGTACATGTCCTTTCTTACCACAAGCGTAACACTGAGCTTGTCGGGAGGGGCAGTCTTGGCGTTTGTGCCGTGAGTAACACCTAAGGCAAGACTAATTCTGTTAGCCTGTGTAGCCACCTTTTTAGAGAGCTGCTTACACGGCGTGGTACGTTGTTTACTGGGCGTAGCTAGCGTGAGCTGCCGGTGCAGAATGGGGCGATCGCAAGCAAGGGACTCAACCTGACAAATAGCTGGCTGCTCAAATTTAACAGCCAACAAGGCACAAGAATCGTGCAGATCTAGTATTTGCACTACTTGCTGAAATGATGGATCGGATTGTTTCAGAATTTGTTCTCGGAGTTTGACATCAGGTTCATTGTACACGATTTCATCACGGAACATATCTGAATATAAAGCACTGCAAGCATATTTAAATTTGCATTTGCTTGTCATACCCTGAAAATCTGTTACCACAAATAAGAAAACAGAAAATCAAAGTCAGAAATTACAATTGAGTTTTTACTTCCTACTCACTGTCAATTTCACAAACTCTGCATATGATTGTTTTTGCAGAATGAGTGGAACACACATACTTGGAACACCAGCAACAAACTATAGACACTCTTGTCATCTTGTCTCTTTCATTTTTAAGAGTTTTTACTCTTCAGACAGATGTGACATCTTCCTCTTGAATAAAATCCAACAGACGAAACAGTTGCAGTAACGCTGGGCTGCATTTTCCCTTGAACACTTTACATTGCAGAGATGACAGAGCAAAGAATATCACGGGTTTACAAAAGTCTCTCTTCCACAGCTGGCCTAAGGAGCTGTTGACCTAATTCTAACAGATACGGTCTTCTTACATTATTCTTCCTCTTATTCCAGTTTGCGTTGTTGATCATGAAAATCGTTCCGTCATTGAGACTGGCAATATCTATCTCCCCCCCCCCCCCCCTCCCCCGTCTGTCGACTCATCCACCTTGTTATCATTGTGTCGTGTGGAAATAAGTAGAAGGTTCTTAGTAGGCTTCAGTTTGGAGGTGTATGAAATGAAGGTAACTGGTGCGCTACCTGTTTTCGCATCTGTGAATAAGAACTTAGAGGAAAATAGCTCTCCATCCTTCGTCCTCTTTTGCTATTCTGGTATGTGTGTTGTTACTCTTCAATGTTCCCACCAAAGTTAACTTGTCATCATGGTAAAGCTCCTCGGCTAGGTCCATGGCTGTAACGATAAGTTGTTATATTTCTTCCATTTCCTGCCAGTGGATTTACTAGGCGTCTAACAACTGCCTTTGCACTCTGTTCCTCGGCAGGTCGTTCATCCTTCCCTGCATAGACCTCCATTTTTAGAACATATCGGATGTGTGCATCTGATAACATCCTAATCAATATGCCGCACTTCCCAGGCATGTCTTTCATAAAGACCATAAAATGACGTCTTCCTCGAAATAGGGAGTGCATTTCATCGATCATTAGATCTTAACTTGGTATGTAGTATTTCAGAAACATTTTGTCGAAAATTTCTCGAAGGGGGCAAAACTTATCCTGCTTTCGTCTTTCGGTTCTTGTTACTTCATCATCAGACCTAATCAGGGACGGAAGTTCTCCACATTGAATACGACTCATTGTAGCTATGTAGATATTCTTTCCAAATACTTTCCCCCATAAGTCCTCAAGAAGCAGTCTAGTGTCATTATTTGTGCCCATACGTGTCAAAATACCAATGAAGGCGTACATTTCTTCTATGGCTGTAAGTTTTAAGCTCTTATTACGAGCTTCTTGGTTTGTATAGTCCAAGATAATCTTAATTATTTCGGGCGTTACAAACTTATTGAAAGATTGACACACTAGAGGTCAAGCCTTCATGAGTCAAACCTTCACTATATTTTGTACTGACTTGCGTACTTGGCTTGTAGGCACAGTAATATACTGGTCATCAGGGGACGAACTCCGTGAACCTGACTCATTTTAATTTTCTTGTGAATCACTTTCGTCACCTTCACTTGCTTCATTTATTATAGCTGACACCTCTTCATCTGTGAGAAACCTCTGATACTGACGAGACATTGTATCAGAACTGCGAGTAATGTACAACTGCTCGAACAACAAAGGAGATTTATTTCAAAACGACAGTGGCAACACAATACAGCGGTACCAGCAGTCAGAAAATGTATTTCTTTCTGCCGCACTGAAAAATATTTTAATGAGGAAAGTTGTTCCTCCGATGTCTAAGGACAGGGGAGGGTGGGGGGCGGGGGTGGGCGGGGGCGGTCTAAAACTGCCACACTGAAATGTATATTAAATAATTCACAAAAATTATAAAATCATGACCGCACATACTCCAAATATTTTACTACAACTACCTAAATTCTTGCTTCTTCACTCCAACAAATAGATGTACTACCGAAATAAAACAAATACTGAGCGCAATTTTTGCCCCCCCCCCCCCCCCCCCCAATTGGTGCTGGGGTTGACTTTGATTTATATTGCCCGTTTCCTATCGCTTGCGACACTTGTTCTAAATCCAGAGTCCTGTGATACAGGCAATGTTCAGGCAAGTCTGTCACACAGTCTGTGGATCACAACTAACTGTTCTCGTAGAACTCTCTTCGAGGCTGTGCTAATAGTCCGCTAATACTGTCCACTAATGTTCGTATACTGAGCCGATGTGAGTGGCCGGCGCTGCCATGAGCGGCCCTTATGTTCACTTCGGCTTGAGGGCGCTCCTGTCGTGGTGCGGTCCTGTTCCGCGCACCATCGACCATTGGCCGACGTCGTTTCGCAACCTTCTCTGGTCTTGCGATCTTCGTCTTTATTCTGGCACTTGTAGTTACGTCAGAACAACAAGTTCTCTTTTAATGTAAGTTTATGTTCTTTTTATGTGTCCATACTTAAACCTACTACGTTATGAATGATTTTAATGAGAAAGACAAGTAACAGATTATTAGATTTGCTTTGCTTTCCTGTTTTTCCTACATTATGTTCTATAGGTAACATTCGCTTTTTAAATATTTTTCAGTGTTTGCATCTCCAGGTTCTAGCTTGCAGTCCTTTGACTTTGAAAGCATTTTATTGCTAAGCTTCACAGCCATGTAGAATGGAGTATTTTCAAATAACGTCAGCATTAATCAAGGAAACGTGTAATCTTGTTTGTGCCTTGTTTCATAAGCATGTGTAAACGAATTTCCTTCAAAAAGATGTCGGTTTTTTAGCTCAAAGAGAAGTGAAATGATAATTAAATAGACACCCTAGCTGCCAGCAGGCGTTGATACACTTCATTGGGGACATGTTGAAAATGTGTGCCCCAACCAGGACTCGAAAGGAGGAGATCCCGGGTTAGAGTCCTGGTCGGGCCACACATTTTCAACATGTCCCCAATGAAGTGTATCAACGCCTGCTGGCAGCTAGGGTGTCTATTTAATTATCATTTCATTTCTAGCAAAGCTGCATGGTCATCGACGGTAACTGTTCTTTCGGGAACAGATACTACCGTCATATATAGTCAAAGAGAAGTGTTTCCCCTATAAACGTACGAGGAATTGTCAATAAGTCAAGGCTTCAAAATAAAGGTTTGTGTGATTGTTGTTTATTCCAGTTATAACTCTAATCTTTTTTGTGTAGGTTGAACACCAGGAGGAGGCTTCCTTTCTAACCACCCCAAAAATTACCCCACATATTACAACTGATATAAAATATGCTTGAAACACGAAGTAATTGACTTAGCTGTTATGAAAATTGTTTAGAACCCTCACTGCATAAACAAAACTATTTCACTGCTTCAGTAAGCAAACCACATCATCAGTCCATGACAAATTTCTTGTAGTAACCATAAACGAAAACTTAACAGATCCCTACAGTGATCAGTTCTCTGTTTTCATAACTTAACTGTGTTTATATTCAACAGTTTGTTTGGTCCTAAAGTGTACAATGTGTCCTTGTTAGGTTTAGTTTCGTAGTATTATTATCTATCCAAGTGTCAAGTTCTTGAAGACTTTGTTTCGTTTTCTGTGCTAATTCTTCAGTGTTTTGTACAGCAGACTACTGCTGTTGAATCATCTTCATACAGAATCGTATCTGAAGTTACTTTACCTGGCATGTAATTTACACAACATTGAAATAGTAATATTGTAATGGGCCTAGTATGGACCCTCGGGGCTCACTTGCTTGTATTTCTTTCCAACTAAAGCGAGCTTACTCGCGCTATATACTATATCGCCAGTTAGTGTTTTTGGTGCTCTTTCCAAGGCATTTGATTGTGTTGATCATGACACACTCTTAGAAAAACTATATTTTTATGGAACTGATGGTTTTACGCACAACTAGTTTGACTTGATTATCAAAACCTTTTGCATTCTCTTGGTACAGTATAACTCAGAAAATATCAGAAGGGTGACAATTTTAGTGGCTGGGGAAAATCATAAACAGAGCCCTCACAGTCCAATTTTGGGTCCACTCCTATTCCACATATGTGAATGACTTTCTGCTGAACATTGTGTTATAATACATCCAGTTAGAGAGAAATCAGCTGAAGAGTTATCAAATATTTCCCAATATTAAGTGGTACTCTGAAAATGGACTGTCCCTAAATTTGGGGGAAAAAAGAAAAAAAACACACTACATTCAGTTCTGTAAAACAAATAGTCACGCCAATAATTGCAAGTGAAAGAGCGCATATTCGAGAAAGTTTCGCCGTTCTGTATTCAGAAAGGCTTAGAGGGTCTTGCTGGCATTTTAAAATCAGTTAAGCGATAGTGTTGTGAGAGACTGTTGGTAGAAACTTTAAATCCCAACAAGTAAAGAACTCCCAGAAGGCTCATTGCCTTGGGGAATCTTCCATCGAAATTGAGCTGCACACCACCTTAAATTGTAATAAAGGTGTTGTGATGTGCAGGAATCTGGTGGACATTACCAAGGAGGAACTGAAAGAAGAGTGGACTGCAGAAAGTTTAGTCGACAGAAAAACATCATGAAGAGTGTGGATTGGGATCTTGTAAAATCCATCTCCCTTATCCTGATGTTCAGTACCACGAAATTTCTCGAGCATGTCAAAACTGCACGCTTAACAAAAGAAAACATGCCTTATGTCTCCAATCCAGTGCGCGAATTCAACTCTGAATGTCAGGTAGAGGTCACTTACGGTAAATGCGGTAAGCCCAGCCATGAAGGAGTGAACTGCTCTGGGGCTCACCCTGTCCAGAGTCAGGACTGCAGTGTACCTCTAGAAGAGCAGGAAGTACAGGACATTAAGATTACAAAGCATATCCCATATGGTGAGGCCAAAAATATGTATGAGAACCAAAGGAAAGGTGGTAGCATGGCTTTAAACAGCCAGTCCGGGAATCCAATGGTACTACACAAATTAAGATTGCTAGTGTCGTCACTAGTACCTGTGTTTGTCAATGCACTTACGCTGCTGCAGCTATTTCGACACATGGACCTCCCCACAGCATTTTAGAAAAGTCCATGGTTGTCAATGTTGCAGTGCTCCCTGACCCACTAAAGATTCAATGATTCAATGTGGTACACCATCGACTGCTGCCACTAACAAAACCGCAGTTGTGGCTCAGAAGCCTACCCAGGGCAAAAAGCTGGAGGCAAATAGTCCACCAATGTCGGAGTCTGGAAGTAAGCAGTCCACTGATGTGGATATCATCCGTTCTGAGGTCTCTCTCTCTCTCTCTCTCTCTCTCTCTCTCTCTCTCTCTGTGTGTGTGTGTGTGTGTGTGTGTGTGTGTGTGTGTGTGTAAGAAGCGCATTTTATAGAGTCTGTTATAGAGCGTATAGCTCCATACGAAAGGGACAACAAAGATGACTTGACCGGGGTAAAAGGACGAAGGGAGGAATGTCTTTCTCTGTCAATAATGCACACCACTCTGCTGCTCTCAACCGAGCTAATGACCTGCAAGTCGTTGCATTTAAGGTTCATGAATGTCAGAGGGTCGCTGATTGTTCGCTATATTTACCTCTGCACCTTGTGATTGAGGCTCTAAAAGGTCCTGTAGAACGGTCCCCTGACCATTTCTTCTACTGGGAGACGTCAGTACCCATCATACACTGTAGATTCGACTTCTACTTGCCCTCAGGATTGGGTTTCGGAGAGCCTCATGACGTCTCATGAGCTGTGAATTTTCAGCACAGGGACTCTCACTCATTTCTGTGCTACTACTGGGTAATTCTGAGCCATCGATCTCTCTTTCTGCTCTCCAGCCTTTGTGGACTCATTCAGTGAGAAATCACTGATGACCTTCATCGCCATGACCACTGGATGGAGCTCTTCCTGGGAGGCTGCTGCCACAACGACCAGCAGAGCCAAGTGCATGTTGTTAAGTCAGCTGTTTGGGTTTGATTGCTGTACGGCATCCAGGAGTGCTTGGGTCACATCATAGGAGTAATCCATCATGCCGCCGACTTCTCCGTCCTCTCATAATTCTAGGTGGAAATGTGCCGCTTGGTGGACTGAAGAATGACACTCGGTTGTTTGGGTCAGACATTCAGCTTTGCAGTGGTTTAAGAGCCGCTGAACGGCGGAATACCTCGCAACCCCTCGATTAGCGAGGGCAAAAGCTTGATACATCACCACAGAGAGTAAGAAAAGTTCATGGCTAGTGTTCCTCGATCTACCAACCATGTAACTTGTCTTAATAAAGCATGGAAAGCCGTGAGGAGGATTTCTGGTAAGGCAGTCAGTTACTTAAAACAATGTTACTTTATCACGGGTGGCTTTAAACAACACCTGCAGACAGAGCACAGACAGCGGCAGAGCCTTTTGGGCCGACTGTTTTCTCTGGCAGCCAGGATCCTAAACTCTCGACGATGTGGACCTTGCAGTACTGAATTCTCATACGATTTCCGGAACGGAATTTCCCATGCATCTAGCCCTAACTACAATTCCGCGTTCAAAGTCTGTTAGTTCCAGCCATGCAACCATAATCACGTCGAAGACCGTTCCACACGAATCACCTGAGTACAGATGGTAGCTCTACCAGTGCACTAACCATTTATACTTTGTGTGCGTGATGTTACCGCCACCTGTATGTGTGCGTATCGCTATCCTAGGACTCCCGTCACCTCAGTCTAAAATATGAAGAAGAGTAACCACATTGGCTCCACTACGAAGAAAAGCATTTCTTATTGCCCCAACACCCAGAAAGATCGCTCCTTCTAAAGATTACTCCTTCTACGTCTGTGAAACAGATCATAAAAGATTTTACTAATCTCAGACGTTCAATGAATTTGACAAAATGTGTCGTGAATTGTTTATAAGCAAAAGTAATCGATTCGAATTTGGACGATTTACACGTGCTCTGTCAGATAGTTAAACGGGCTCGATTGATTCTATTTTACCTCTGTCCAGTGTTTCCCAGAATGTGTGCACTGAAAATAATTCACAAGACGTGCGCACAAACACTCTAGTCAAGAAGCAATAATGCAATTTCCTCTACATCGGTATCAGATTCGCTGAACTCTGATTATCGCTTGCTTGAGATACGTAGTTGGTTAGCGGATGAACAAATAAATGTGATGAAGCTATTCACTTAATAGTACTGGAGTGGCGCCACGGTGTAACGCGAAGCACTGTACTGTCACCTTGAAGGTGGGCCTCACTGCGATGGAAAACCTGCAAGTCAGGATCGACGTGTCGCCCTGCAGTCTCCACGCTCATAGGATGGAGGGCAGATCAGCAGCACACAATGTGTGTGTGTGGGATTCCACCCGGAGGCGCTATCGCACTTGACTGCCGTTGTGCGGCCGCCTAAGAGACGCGGAATCTATTGTTGAGAGGAATTTCAGTGCAATCCATCAGATCTATACTCCTGCATTGATCTCTAATGCGGGCTACAATGGCGTTGGCGGGAACTGCGTATTCAGAGAGGTAAGCAGAAAACTTTCTGTTGATTCCTTGTGCACTACCTAAGGATTTCACCTGTAACTAGTCAAAGGAGTAAATACATTAGTAAAAACGTGTGGTTCCTGAAGAGGGGCAGCAGCCTTTTCAGTAGTTGCAGGGGCAACAGCTTGGATGATTGACTGATCTAGCCCTGTAACACTAACCAAAACGGTCAGTCTAAGAGTGAATACTGTATGTAAAATAAAACAAGACTTGAATAAATTTGTTCATTACCATTTGTCACCAGAGTAGACTGAAAATACGAATCCCGGTTACAACGACACTCGTTTATTACAGGTCCTTTTTGACGCTTCCTATTGCTGCCTGCTGGCACTTCTACGTAATGTCCTTTTTCTGTGCCCAGCCGGTATTCTTCGCCTTGTCGAGAACATGAAACCGTGGCGACACATTTTAGTCAATATTTGATGATCAATAAGTTTAAATTCAAATTAACATCATCGGTTGGCTGCGTTGTTTGGCGGTTGCTGCCAAAGATGCTCATTAACCGTTATCAGGAGCCCTATTCGGTTTCAGAATGATCTGATTTGCATAGTCCCTGTACACCGAATTAATTCCTTCAAAGATCACAGGGTTTATTTAACCCAGCACGATATTTTTCCCGTTGGAAGCTATTTCTTTTAATATTAATGTTGAATAATTTATTATTGTTACTGTTGTCCAGAGAAAATCCAATATGCGGTTCACTTCTCGTGATACTTTGTTCGATATCGTAGGACACTATAGTTTTTCCTTAACTCTGTTTTTATTAACACACTTTCTTTGATATGATTCACTACGATGAACGGTCATACTTACGCCTGATAATAATTGTCCAAACAGAATCTATAATCGAAAGTCAAAAGTAAATTTCTTTAATTTGCCCGGCTCCCAACGACGCAAGAGACGTTAACAATACGTGCGTTGTGTTTATCTCATAATTATGAAACAATAGGGACGTTCATTAGAACTCTTTGAATAAAGCCCCTTGCTACTGTCCGTATAATACTCTATTCTATTGGTTGTTGTTGTCCTTTTATTTAATTTTCTCTGCTTTAATGCGGGAATTTGTGATTCTGTATGAAATATGGGAATTGTTCATGATCAGTTCGAATACATTTTTGTTTCAAAAAGACCAGATATGTAACGAGGAGTTACACTTTGAATGTTGTTATATCCACGTTCCACTGTACTCTCGAACGTTTCCCTTCCTTACCAAATAATCGTTATAGAGGCAGAACAGTGCTTGAAGGCAGTAAGCAGTGTCAAAAGGATGTGGCTTTCTGTGGTCACGCAGAGATGAAGAGATAAAGAGATCCGCACAGAACGGACTAGCCTGCGGAGCTGAATCAAATTGGTGTTGCAACTGAAGACCTTAACAAGAGAAAGTACACTGATGGCAAAAGGAAATTCGGGCGCACTTTGATTATAATCTTCTGATAGCCTTAAGATCTAAATTACAGATTCCCTGTGAGCTTTTCCGGCCATGACGGCGAGGGACGTTTTGGGTGTGCATTGGCTTCGAAAAGAAGACATGGCTTCCTAAGCGTCGATGCGTGGTCGGCTTCGGGCGGGCGCAACGGAGTGGCTGTCCCATCATCATCAGCAGTAGCAGCACGTTCTGGGCGAGCCGGTGCCGTAAACTTGACAGCAGCGCAAGTACGTGAGTAGTATTGTCTGTGTTGTTAGTTCGGTCGTCCCGGAGCTGGAACTTGTACAGTTGTCGCAGTGTGAATTACCTTCGCGAGGCCGGGTCGACAGACGATACGTAGACTATAAGTCAAAGTTGCTCATTACATGAAAAGGATTAGTGATTTCTTAGGAGTTGTTAGTGATGAGACGGCTGTGGAGTAAAGTAAGTTGGAGAAGAGGTGGGCAGGTAAATTCCAAGAACGATTGCATATCGAAGTCACGGGGTCTAAACGATACATATCGAACGCGCGATTATAAATCGATTATGCGACCTCGTGGCGGGCGTTATGAGTGTGCTTACAGTGGTCACTACAGCAACAACAAAAGAAGAGCGTTACAAAAGTACTTGTAATTACAAAGGAGACGACTTACCTTACTCATCGTCGGTGTAGTCGTTATGTGACAGTCCATGTGATGTGTACGCTACAGGGACAATTTTCTTTTTGCCATATCCAGGGTAAACTGCCAGTATCACGCAAGAATATCGGCCGAGTGTCACATGCGTTAACTTTTCCCTGCAAACGCAAGTTGTGGAAATAGAGGTACTGAAACAAGTACAGTTCGTCTCTTTGTCCTGGACGCCCTTATCTTTTAATGGAAGACTTCACAGATTTCCATAGCTGCTCGATGTTCTGCGTGTGCACTCTGGGGTCATCCGAAGACAGGAACTCTGTAGAGTGGTTCACGAACTCGTGGTCCAATCCTTCAGCTTTCAGAGTCTTGTTGGACTGAAACCCGTCTGTAATGACTTAAGTACCAGGCAGTATGAAGTGCTTTATCAGACCCACTAAAGTGGCCTCGTCTCTGGACAATATTCTCACAATGAAACACTTCCGGGACACTCTTCCTATTGCACCGAATACCAAAATATGATCGATTTCACTCTTTGAAGGTCATCCTCTCTGGTTCTTCCTTCTAGCCATATGAGCTTCGTCCACTTCCACAATTTTGCGCGGTCCACCAAATGGTACACTGTCGTTTGTAACTACCACGTAACACACTTCTCTGCAAAACCCGAAATAGTCACACACAGTATTAGCAGATAAGTCAGTTTCCGATGCTGTTGCTTGCAAGATGTAGTCTAGAATCCAGCAAGATAGAAGAATTCCGCTGGTCTGGATGGATAATTTGGAAGAGTCAAACCACATACTCTTCCTGACACTCGTTCGTTTTCCGCACTGTCTGCAATGAAATCGTAACGGTATTTCAGCTTCGAAACTCCTCTTACGAAGTTTTACACACTTCGCAACACCACAGTCTACACAGGCCCTGCTTTCCTCCTCCGGTAGTACTCCATATATGCGACAAAAAGTCAATATGCGACAAAAAGTCAATATGCGACAAAAAGTCAATATGCGATAAAAAGTCAATATGCGACAAAAAGTCAATATGCGATAAAAAGTCAATATGCGATAAAAAGTCAATATGCGACAAAAAGTCAATATGCGACAAAAAGTCAATATGCGACAAAAAGTCAATATGCGACAAAAAGTCAATATGCGACAAAAAGTCAATATGCGACAAAAAGTCAATATGCGACAAAAAGTCAATATGCGACAAAAAGTCAATATGCGACAAAAAGTCAATATGCGACAAAAAGTCAATATGCGACAAAAAGTCAATATGCGACAAAAAGTCAATATGCGACAAAAAGTCAATACTTGAAAAAAGAGACAGCATTGGTCGTATATTTTTACTATTGCAGAATCGATTTTCTGTCACTGAGTGACCATCTTCAGTGCTATATTGTATAACTTAAATTGGGATGCACTGTTGACACTATGCATTACGGCGATCACATAGACTCTATGTGATCGCCGTAATGCATAGTGTCAACAGTGCATCCCAATTTAAGTTATACAATATAGCACTGAAGATGGTCACTCAGTGACAGAAAATCGATTCTGCAATAGTAAAAATATACGACCAATGCTGTCTCTTTTTTCAAGTATACCTGTTATCTGGTCGTTGTGCACAAGACAACATGGAGTCGCCAATCAAAAAAAGTCAATATGCGACAAAAAGTCAATATGCGACAAAAAGTCAATATGCGACAAAAAGTCAATATGCGACAAAAAGTCAATATGCGACAAAAAGTCAATATGCGACAAAAAGTCAAGTCAATATGCGACAAAAAGTCAAACAATTGTCTACGCTGGATAAGCATGGAATTATATTTTTCCGTGTGAGAGAATACGCCGAAGAAACGTCAAGAACACCAGACATCACACTCACTATCGACAGGAATAGTCCGGGTTTCCCAGGCAAATCACAAATAATTCACCGACGTGTGTAATTTAGAACATCTAAAGGAACGACCGAAACTGATAAAAATGACGATCACAAATAATTGATCATAACGCCCGCCACCAGTCTCGTGAACGATTTACAATCGCACGTTCGATACGTATCGTTTAGACCTCGTTACTTACATAGGCAATCATTCTTTGAAATTACCGGTGGGCCCATCAATGTTTTCAATGCTAGTGTCGTGCTGACTGGAACAACGTCGTTGAAGATGATGTGATGCAAGATACATAAGGGGAGTTATCAGCAAGGTAGCTATAGATTTACAGACACAGCTTTCTGGGATTCCTCACTCCAGAACGGCAACATTTTATTATAAGTATTTCTCTAGTGATTGCACATCTGATATGGTCTAATGTCTTTGTGATGTGTTGTGTTTGTCTAAACAAAAGAATGTTTAACTGTAAAATTTCTAAGGCCCGCAATTTAATGTATCCACGTTCTAAGAGTAGTTGGGCAAGTAGGATAGTGATGGATGTGGTGAAGGGGAGTCGTTAAAAGACACCCACCAGCTGGTACGTTGCACCTGCGCATGCTGTGAAAAACATAACTGAGTCACGTTACGGACGCGAGCAGTTAACCAGGTCCGCGCCGCTGTGCCGCACTTCGTATACACAGGACACGGCGAGCGAGATGGTTGCTCGTATTATGGAAAGCATTGAACCAAACGATAGAACAGGGGTGATGTTCGTGCGACTACCTTGTAAGCTCAGTGATTCGCGAAATTAGCGAGTGGTATTGAGGGACTACGGTAAGTGGAGCAGTGCAGAGAAAATGAATCTCCAGGGAGTACAGTTCATGACAAAGGGACACAAGTCTTACGGGTGCTGGTTTTGACGTGATGTGAAGGGACATTACAAGTGTGACTGCTTGTGACAAAGGGAGACGGCTGAACCAATACAAGATGGGTGGTAGGGTATACCTGAGGAATTGTATTAAGGTGGGTCGGGCGCTTTCAACGCCGAACGGTAAGCTCCCCCCACGATTTAGGGGACTTCGGAGAGGGTGTGTGGGCTGTTAGTCCGGTCTCAGGACGATTTCCATATATCAACTCTAGGCAACGGGGGCACACCTCCCTGCACTCAAACCAGCTTCTAATATTAACTGTTTCTGTACATGTAGTGACGGACAAAATAACACTCGTCAGCACCGTATTAAGTCGTAGGTTTACTTCTGGAAGAGTTCGAGTGGACAATACAACACATACGAAATTTAAGTATTTCAGGCCTTGTCCATAGGAATATCACGTGTATTTGTTACTGTCGCTGAGCACTGACTTGTCGCTTGAGACAGGACACAGTGAAAATCTCTGTGTACAGGTGACTGCCAATTTCAATACACTTGCGGGTTGTAATACAGCTTGTGCTGCTGGATCCGACGCAAGACGTGCTGTCGTCATAAGCGACGACGTAGACTGGGCTGAGCGGCGCACGAATGCCCTGGCTGCGGTGGGGTGTGGAGCATCTCGAGGGTGTGTCTGCACCGATGCCTCTGGTTCGCCGATGCCTCTGGTTCGCCGATGCCTCTGGTTCGCCGATGCCTCTGGTTCGCCGATGCCTCTGGTTCGCCGATGCCTCTGGTTCGCCGATGCCTCTGGTTCGCCGATGCCTCTGGTTCGCCGATGCCTCTGGTTCGCCGATGCGCCTGGTTCGCCGATGCGCCTGGTTCGCCGATGCGCCTGGTTCGCCGCTGCGCCTGGTTCGCCGCTGCGCCTGGTTCGCCGCTGCGCCTGGTTCGCCGCTGCGCCTGGTTCGCCGCTGCGCCTGGTTCGCCGCTGCGCCTGGTTCGCCCGTGAGGTACCAACTTCGGTTTCCGCCGAAGAACGTGGTCCCGCAGTACTCTCCTGCCCCACAGACCTGTGCACCACCATCTTGTAGTGCTGTGCCACGTGAATGGTGGGGTGGATGCCCGAATTCGAATATAGTTGAGAAAGCAGGAAGTGTAATGACAGACGATAACAGCACCCTGTCAGCACCCCAGTAACTACCCGCGAGTGACTGGGGACAGCAGCCGAAAAACTGGGCACAGGGTGCACTCCCCCCCCATGATGGTGGCGGTCGGGCTGTCTGCAGGAGGTGCCGTGATGGCTGTCTGGGGATGGCGCCTCCGCAGAGATCGGCTGGAGCTTCAGGACGGGCGACAGAGGTGGCCCGCCGTCCGCCTCTCCGCCTCCACCTCCACTGTCCTGAACGGCGACTGGTGGAAGGGCGGAGACGACTGCAGTTGCGGACTTCAGCGGCGAGCTGCGTCTGCGGGCCATTATTTTACGGTGGAACCTCTGACGTACGGGATCCGCATCTAGTTTTGCAGATGCTGGTGCGGCCCAGAGGAACTTGACACGAGTCTCGGGCCATCCCCAGAATATTGTTTAATGACACTGTGCTACCGACTCTGTTTCTTTCCAAAAACTCGTCCTGTGGCTCGACTTAATCTGACTGGTGGAACGAAATGTTTCCACACTGGTCACAGGAGATGCTAAAAAAGTATGGTGGTGATAGTGTAATAATTACGCCGGCGATTTCCCCTCATTTCGCAAAGAAAAACCTTTAACGCTCACTCCAATAGGTGGCAGGACCGGAGCTCCTCCGTGTGACTTTTAAGCCTTCCAAAGAACCATTCAGCTTCACCATTAGACTGATAGTGAAAAGCAGCAATAGTTACGTGGTGGGTGCCGTTAGCAGCACAGAACTGTTGAAAACTGGCAGCCGTGAACTGCGTTCCGTTGTCAGAGACAAGGACCTCAGAAAGAACTTCGGTGTGGACGACATGGTGACAACGCTAGGGAATTTAGTGTATGCGTCTGTCACCAACAACGGTTCCCTGTTCGAGAAATCACTGTGGACACGTCGCCACTGTCGCAACGGTCGTCGCGTAGCGGAGACGTAGACGTAGACTGATTCTCGTCGCGAGAGAGCGCGCGCGCGCGCGCGCTCACACACACACACACACACACACACACACACACACACACACACACACACACACACGCTACAGCGAGAGATAACTTCCTGAATTTGGGTGTCAATAACCTGCCTAGTACAATCACGGTGGGCAAGTTACTGTGGGCGAACAACCTTCCAATCACTTTCATGCAACAGTGACAAAACTCGCCACTGGAGGGAGTGAAGAATCACAACCTGTGCATCCTCATTCTCTGTGTGCAGCAGCAGAACACCTGACCGCACGAATACCGAGTGACAATGCAAAAAGTAGTGGCGCCCCATTGGGTGGGGAATTTCTTTCAGACTATGTGATCACAATGTTGTACTTACTGGAAAACTAACTGAAGAGCTATGTCTGCAACTGTTAGTCCAGCAATACCCCTAAAGTCAAGTGGAAAAAATTGAAGAATTTCCTAATCTTCAGTATCAGTGTGATAACACTATACCTCAAACCCAGTGTCGGTACTAACCTGTAACCGAGACAAGGAATGAGCATTCGAATGTTATGCAGTGGGCCTGTACAACAACTTGTATTCATAATTTGACAGTAACAGTGTCCACAGTACCAATTTTTGCGCTATCTGTTTTGTGACAGACCTGGAAGTACTGGACAAAGCATTAAAGGCAGGTGATCTATAATCAGATAGAACTTCTGAACATACAAGTATTGGTGGAACTTGAGAACATCATAGATAATGTCGAGTGACTCTTATTCAGATTGTAATTGCACTCCGCTTTGTTGAGAGTTTTCGAGCCGAAAGCAACGGTTTCGACAGACGGATCCATTGTGTGAATCAAACGGCGACCACTTAACAATGCGTCTTGTAACTGCTGAAATACGACCTCATATTCTTGGGGCCACACAACGGGATTTCCGTCACAGCCGGTTCAGCGGCGCAGCCATTTGCACAGTGTTTCCAAAACAGTTCAACAAACATGACAAGAAGCTACAGGTGTCTGGATAAATTATGTTTTGGGGCGCCAGCAGACCTTTAATCACAGGTAAGACTGAATAAGCAGAACGAGTATTTAGGACTGCGCATTTATGGTATAAGTATTAAAGTTCTTCGTTGACTTTTTCTTAATACTCTTCAAGCTAGTTATAGCAAGTACTTGATATAAACTTTCTACATCTAATGACCAGCAGGCATACAGTGCTTGACAACAACATATGAGCGGTGTTTTGGTTCTCAATTATTTCAGGAGCCAATGAAATATACCCAGACCTGAAGCACTTTCTCTAGTAGTGTTTGAAATTGGGACAAACCCAGGTGAGGAGTTGATCACAAAATATTGGTTGGACTGCACGTCGAGTGATGTGAGGCATACTTGCAGTTACCAGTCAGTCTTCGAAAAGAATGTGTCCTGTCCCAGTCTATCCATAAATTTCTCCGGTTTGTGGGCTTATTAAAAGCAGCACATGGGCGTAAACTTCCTTAAGGCTTTTTTAATCTAATAATCTGAGCAGCCGCCTTAGATTGTTTGCAGATGACGCTGTAATTTACCGTCTAGTAAAATCATCAGACGATCAATTCCAAATACAAAATGATCTAGAGAGAATTTCTGTATGGTGCGAAAAGCGGCAATTGGCACTAAACAAAGGAAAGTGCGAGGTCATCCACATGGGTAGTAAAAGAAGTCCGACAAAATTTGGGTACACGATACATCGCACAAACAAAAGGGCTGTCAATTCGACTAAATACCTAGGCATTACTATTATGAGCAACTTAAATTGGAAGGACCACATAGATAACACAGTGGGGAAGGCGAAACAAAGACTGCTCTTTGTTGGCAGAACACTTAGAAGATGCGACAAAACCACTAAAGAGACAGCCTACATTACATTTGACCGTCCTCTGCTGGAATATTGCTGCGCGGTATGGGATCCTTACCAGGTAGGATTGACGGAGGACATCGAAGAAGTGCAAAGAAGGGCAGCTCGTTTCATGTTACCGCGCAATAGGGGTGAGAGTCTCACTGATATGATGCGCGAGTTGGGGTGGCAGTCAATGAAATAAAGGCGGTTTCCTTTGCGGCGAGATCTATTTACGAAATTTCAATCACCAACTTTCTCTTCCGAATGCGAAAATATTTTGTTGACTCTCACCTACGTAGGGGGAAATGATAATAAAATAAGAGAAATCGGAGCTCTAACGGAAAGATTTAGCTGTTCCTTTTTCCCACGCGCCATTCGAGAGTGGAATGGTAGAGTAGTAGTATGAAAATGGTTCGATGAACCCTCTGCCAGTCACTTAAGTGTGAATTGCAGAGTGACCATATAGATGTTTAATACCACCAAGGGTGATAGCCACCGAGGTCCTGAAATGGGTTGTGCCATTCCAGTCACTCTCCGTCGCTGTAGTTCGTGAGCAACCTGCTCATACTTAGCCTGGGGGAGAGGCCCAAGTCGTGGTTGCACATTGTCTTGAACAGTAGTATGCCATTCAGAACCTTCCGACCCTTCCTTAACTTGGTTCAAGGCGTTCAGCGAAAGACTGTTTAGGGTGCTTCTTAAAACGAAAAAATTTAATTCTCTCTGCAGCAACATTAATTTGTGATTCATAATCTTGGTTGAGATGAAAGAGTTCCTCGCAATTAACAGCTTCCGGCCCAGAGTCGGGAAATAAGTTGATCCATATGAGGTACATATCGGCTCTGACCATCGATAAAAAAGAAATGAATGCACGTCATACCGTTAACGTCGTAGGGTGTGCAGCTTGCTTGCTTGCCTGCTTTGAGTCGGGCGCCATATTCTGGCCAGCGTAATTCGTTACTGTTAAACTGTCGAAACTTGGGAGCAGTGATCGGTTGTGGAGCTGCTTCTTGCTACAGTAACGTTGTCATTTCTTGGACACTGAGCAGCCATCATTCACTCGTTTTTAATGGTCAAGCGCAAAGAGGGTAGTTCTAAGATGATTTCACCCTTCTGTATCCAAAGGGGCTTAAGAGGGAAACTGTGGCTCTTTTAAGTCAATAAAGCGCTTTTCTATTGGGACGCTGTTAGTGGGTGGTGGGATCTTGTAATTCCCATGGAGAACCTAACCACAAAAAATCTAGATGCCCAAGAGAGTATGCAATAGAAATCGTACTGCACATCATCTTGAACTAATGCAGACTTGTTGTGACTTGCAGGGATCTGACATTCCCCAGGAGGAACTGAAATGAGTTGACAAGATCTCCATGCCTGAAGATAACTGAAGCTGTACATCATGCAGCCACAGGCTCCTACTGGACCAGAACCAAACCCAGTCTCTGTGCTGAGGCTGTGAACTGCCTCTTAGCATCTGGTGGCTTATTCTCATGATGCGTCAGGCATGTCAGCTCCTCCCTACTCCCACTTCTATAGCTGGATGAGTAATAGTATGATTTGCTGGGGAACACTTCTGTATAAATCTTCCATGGGCAATGAGGCATTTGGGGTCCATGCAAAATATGTTCTGCAATCTCTTGGTACGAGACATGTACACTCTCACATCTGGGTTTTTAACTGACCATCACCCAGGTTACTGCAGAGGCTGAGTAATTTTAGAGTTAGTGCAGCGATATTTTACTACATTTAAATGGGCACCACAGCTATGTAGCGGTCTCCAAAGGCGGGTCTAAACAGAGGTTTCCGTTGGTCGCTCTGATGTTTTCCCAGATCGTGTCCTCCAGGTATGGACGCCTGCAGAGCTCATTGTATTTGATGCGATCTCGAGAGCGCTGGAGCAGACGCCGTGCCTGCTACATTCCCCATCTCTTCCGATTCCCTGGGTGCTCTTAAGTCTCTGCAACGCTTGTATCCAGCTGATAAAGTAGTTCAGGATATCCATGACACCCTCCTCCAGCAGTAAATGATGGAGAAGGAAGCAAAGCTCACACATGGATATTGCACGAGTTCCTCCTTACTCGTCTTCACATAGGTCACAGCCCTTTGACGCATGGCTTCTTGCTCCGGGTGTAGGACCCCCCAATGTGTGGTTTTGCTTGTGGCCTACAGAGCAGCAGTGGAACATTGGGTATCCCAGGAACTGGGAATATTGGCTTAACTGCCCGGACCATGAGGGAGCTAAAACCTCTACAAAAAACCTCTCAGTCTCTAGACGTGCTGTCTGCTGATGAGATGCATGTCTCTTGAGAAAGAACTGTGACTAGTGGGCAACCTTTGTGCAACCTGCCGAACCTCAGATGTATATGGCCTACCGAGGCAAGTGGGGCTCTGTCGGGGTGCACTTCCTCCCTCCACCTCCCGCCCCTCCAGCTGCCTGTGGGAACACCATGAAACACAAATGTTTCTACTCCCAGCAACCCGGATGAGTAGTTGGACAGTATGAACACCCAAAATCCTAAGATGACTCGTGTGGATAGTCCATCCGTGTCATTTCTGAAAGTCACGGACAGTATTTAAAGTGTGGTATGTGAGTTGTTGTCACGAAACGTGTGCATGGTTCTTTTGAAAACTTGTTGCCATTTTAGATACATAATGCTCTTGAGGGACTTGCAGAGCGACTCAGATCTATCGAGAGGTTGGATATTCGTGTTCTTCTGCTGTAGACTACGATGGCTCCCCAAGTACAAAGCTGTAC
The DNA here is from genome assembly GCF_023898315.1 of Schistocerca nitens. Classification (NCBI taxonomy): domain Eukaryota; kingdom Metazoa; phylum Arthropoda; class Insecta; order Orthoptera; family Acrididae; genus Schistocerca; species Schistocerca nitens. The sequence continues at coordinate 197,289,461 of NC_064623.1, read as the reverse complement.
AGAAGCTGAAACTTTCTGGCAGATTAAAACTGTGTGCCGGATCGAGACTCGAATTCGGGACCTTTGCCTTTCGCTGGCAAGTGCTCTACCAACTGAGCTACCCAAGCACGACTCACGCCCCGTCCTCACAGCTTTACTTCTGCCAGTACCTCGCCTTCTACCTTCCAAACTTTACAGAAGCTCTCCTGCGAACCATGCAGAACTAGCACTCCTGAAAGAAGTCTTCCGACAGGCAGCTGGAGGGGCGGGGGGTGGAGGGAGGAAGTGCACCCAAGAGTGCTAGTTCTGCAAGGTTCGCAGGAGAGCTTCTGTAAAGTTTGGAAGGTAGGAGGCGAGGTACTGGCGGAAGTAAAGCTGTGAGGACGGGGCGTGAGTCGTGCTTGGGTAGCGCAGTTGGTAGAGCACTTGCCCGCGAAAGGCAAAGGTCCCGAGTTCGAGTCTCGGTCCGGCACACAGTTTCAATATGCCAGGAAGTTTCATATCACCGCACACTCCGCTGCAGAGTGAAAATCTCATCCTGTACAGAAGCTGTTGAATGCCAAGCTACTTGGGGAATATCCTGTCAACGGCGAGATGCAGACTGGACTAAACAGTTTTTAAGTTGCTGTACCACGTCAGGACTTCATAGATATGGATAGACAAGAAATTAGCAAGGAAAAGGATTGATGGTGAGCTTCAAAAGTCAGTGTCGTTTATCCTGACATTCAATCTGCCAAAGTTGCCTGAGTATATTGCAGCACGCTTTCTGTGCCTTAAGGTCTAACCTTATGTCCCAAATCCAATGCACTTCTTCAGCTGCCAAAGCTTTGGTCACACCACTGTTCATTGTAACGGTCGGGCTATATGTGACAGATGTGGCGCCAAAGCCACAGGTTTTCAATGCACTTCACCATCTGGCTGCGTTAGCTGCTTCTAGGCCCATGTGATATGGAGCAGGGACTGTACACAGTGCGTCTCATATTCTGACGCAAAAAAGAAATTTAAGGCCACTCAGTCACCAAGTTTTTTCAAGTCTTTTGCCTCGATGTTGAAGCAGCCAGTGCAAGCACTGACGCTATGTCAGTTGAGCAGGGACATCTACCTGTAAATGCAGCTGCCAGTCTGCGCCGCTGGTCCCGCGTTGCCATCTTCATGTCACTGAAACATTGAAAACTGCCAAACGTAATGTCAGCATAGACAAGCCATATGTCATACATGGGAAGAGATCCAGCAGAGTGTTTGTCACATTGGCCTCGCCGCCATCCGCAAAACCCAAGCTATGAACGAAGGCTGACTATCCAAAGCGACCTGCTCCAAAGCCATCGAACTGTTTGACGTTGTTGCTTTATGGTGGATCTGACAATGACAGTACCATCGCCGGTATCGACATTGACGTTTGCCTGAAGGAAACAGAGAGTCCCTCAACTGATCCTCCTCTCCCACTCCTCCGTTGTAGTATAGCCACAACGTAGCAATGAGAAGAGGAAAGTCATAGTAAAAAAAAAACCTCACCATTAGTGGAACGTGCACTGTTTCAGGACACATGAGGAGGAACTATGTCTATTAACTCCAATAGTTAGGCCAATGAGTCTCTCTCTTCAAGAGATACATGTTAAATACTGTGACGCTCCTGAGCTACGTGGCTACATTCTTCAGAAGAAGGACGTCGTCAGTGGAGAGAGAGCTAAAGGAGGAGTGGCTATTCTCGCCAACAATACCTGCCACTCCCCGCTTCTCCCCGCCCCCAACAGGCCCGTAATCAGTCACTGTGTCAGTCCACGTGTGTCTTCGTTGGACAATATGTTCACTTTACCTGCCCCCACATGAGGGTCTCGACAAAGAAGCTCTCCATGACCTCTTAACTGAACTCCCCCACCCCTTCATCTTGTGTGGCGATTTTAGTGCACATAATGTACTTTGGGGCTCTGCGACTTCCTGCCCCAGGGATAGAGCCTTCTCTTGTCCTTATATGCATGTCTCTCGACTGTGGGGTGGAACATGCTCTTCTGCACTCCGTCTGGGACGTTCACTGCCGTAGATATCTCTCAGCATGCTCTCCAGCCCTCACACACACCGCTCAAAGGGAAGTGGTCAATGATTTGGACCGAAGTCACCTGCCAGACGGAGTGATGACCGAAAGACATCCGCCTCGATGGTTGCTTTGTAGGGCAGACTGGACGCTTCACAGCCAACTCGCTGTGTTTGTACACTGTGACAGTATCCAGGGATGGATGGAATGTATTACCCGTATGATCCACCACTCCGCTAAACATTCATCTGCAGTCGTCTGGCCTACTGATTAGGCAGGTGGAGCGGCGAATGCCGCATCGCAATCCGGTCCAGGCGGGTGGCTCTGTGTCGGAAGAAAGGATATTATGGAGACATGGTTTAGCCAAAGGTAGGGGACGATTCCAGAATGAAATTTGCCCTCTGCAGCGGAGTGTGCGCTGAAGTGCAACTTCCTGGCAGATTAGATTGTCGCAGGCTATTACCGTACTTAGAGCGAGTTTGCTATTGGACGCAAAAGCAGACGTATGCGGCTCGACTCTACGATATTATGCAACCACCCTTCTTTAAACGGAGCCTTGCATTGCCCAGTTACCTAAAGTGCGAGTAGCTGCACGTAAAGCCGCCCGTCGTTTCCTTGTATAGGACTCCACAGCAAAAATATCAGTGTGGTAACGTCTCAGTTGGTCCTTCGTCCAGGGTATGAATCTAATCCCTTTTATAATTCTGACACGTTACAATATTCTGTGATCTACATAAAAGTAGACTCTTACATAGAAGATAGCATTGTAAAAAGTGGCTGGTGGCTGTTATCTTCCATGTAAAAGGCAGCCTATATTTTATACGTAGCCACGAGCTTAAAATGGCAGTTTTTAACAAAATAGCATTCTGTGATCTAGGTCCCAAATTTATTGTATGGGTAGGCAGTTATGCTCGAAGCCCCCCCAAGCAAAGGCCTTTGCAGCAGTTGCGTGCTGACAATAGATAGCAGTAATTAAGTGTGCGGGAGCCAGTCGCGGAACTTCAATAAAGAATATGAAGCAGTGGAGGGAGCTGCAGAGTTCCACCAGCCTGCTGCAGCCAGCGGCGGTGGGGGCTGCCAGAGACGACTTTTAGTTCATCAGCTTCGGCAGCGGCTGCATCTACACTTTCGGCAACAGCAGTTCAACACTAGCAGCCAGCACGACCGGTGAGTAAAGTACATGCGCTGATAGTGTTATGTGTGAAACTGCTGGGTCATCGTCGGTGATGCAGCCTACAAAGAATGGGCATCCACCCTGTCTGAGTAGTTCACGTAATAGTAGTGGACCATTTAGTTCTAACTCCGACCGTAATAGTGTCGAAAGGGAACTTACTGAATGGACAGATAGACCAAAATAGAGGGGAGAAGTGAGCTTTCCGACAATATATCATCACACTTAATGCAAATTATGCTGGGGATTGGATACTGAGCTATGTTCAGTAAAAGCGGAGGCAAGTTGTGTAAAAGATGATTTGGGTTCAGTATAAACAGAGCTAAGGTTAAAAATTGAGGATGTAGAGACAAACGTAGAAAGTGTCAAAGCTGAGATAGGAAAGATCAAATTAGATATTGAATCGATGATTGATGTTAACTACGCCAACCTCCTCAGAAATTGTCTGTGTGTCTGTATAACGCCTAATTTTGTATCAGAGTCGACACTGTGGAAAAAGATTTCCGGGAAATTTTGGAAAAGGTACAGGACGAGCTGGGTGGTGATGTTAAGAACTGTGTGCTGACGGAAAATGCGTTTGAGGAAGTGACCGCTAAGTCTGTTAATATTTTGTCACGTAGGGTGGCAGAGTATGAAGAAGAGGTGGTGAAAAATAGACAAGTGGAATCAGGAACTAATACCGAAGCTACATAGTGAGATCAGCAGATTAAAGACGCACGGGCGGAATTAAATTCTTTGGCAGCGATTAAGGCTGCCACTGTGATTGTCGTTTCTGAATTAACACATGGAACACATAAGTGGTTTGTGAATCGTGGAAAATACCATCCAGCTGATTTTGTCACTGCTTATGGCGATGGATGTTTGCGAGGAATATTGGAAGAGCCAAAAATGAAGTTCGTGACATTTAATCTTGGGGGCAACCCACGATAATGAGCTAATTTAATGAGGGTTTCATGTGCTGCCTAGGAAGTGTCTGAAAGTTGTTTCCTAAACAAATTCTTTAGTAAGACGAACGCAGCTTGAGTAAGAGTTCATAAACGGAGCAAGTCTGAAATACGGAAGCTGGTCGATATGGGATTTTTGTGTGTGTGAACTGATTACATGTGGCAAAATGGTGAGAAATAATTAAAAGTTAGCTGACTTATGGTGTCGGACAAATTTCCTGTCAGGAAAGAAATGTTTTCTACTGGAAACTGTATACAGTGCTAGAAATGTCGAACTTAATCGAATGTATTTTTGCCAAAGCTATAAATCAGTTTTAGCGTTACTATCCTGTTTGTGAATGTATCGATTCCACTGGAGACGGCGTTCATTGCCTGAACTACGGTGGTTCGGGAAATGGTATGGCCACCCAACAGTCGTCTTGCGACAGCTATTTCCGTTCAGCACGGGAGATGGCTGCGTATGGCTGCACGTTTCAGTGCAGTGCGTGGCCCATGGAGTCAGGAGTTTCTGCAGAGGCGGCGGGACTTCAAACGGCCTAAATTTTGACACAAAAACACCGACCGTGCGCTGTGTACAAAACGTGACAGTGAAGTGCTACGATAAAATGGCGAAAAAATTGCTGCCAAATGAGCTCAACAGAGCTAAAAACTTTTACGAGCAAAATTTCTTTCAATTTATATTTTTTGCGTTTATTTCGGCATTTAGTTAATATATCGTGATTTTATAACTTGTGTTAGACTTCGAATCAATTTATGATAATAATATATGTCATCTACTAGGACGTACATGCTGCATCATACACCACCACAAAGATACTTACACTATTCTCACAGCTATTATATTGTTATGTAACGATCTCAAATTTGGCGCAATCTCGTGTGCCATGTTAGCAAGCTAATGTGCCACATTTACGTGTAACGCTATACAGCGATTAAATATTTTCAGAATGAACTTTAGGACTACGTAACAACTTTTAAATGCTATATGCAATTTCAACTAAGGATGTCTCAGATATTAATGTACTGTAGCTGTCATTGTTGCCTGGATGTAATTTATTTATCAATTTATTGCGATTTATGTCTTTCATTATGCAGATGTTTTTCAGAACATTGCCTCCTGCACAACACAGCAACTGAATGCAGCATGAATACTTCATATCTTGTGATACTCGTGTAGTTAGCTATGGAATATTTTACTACTGTCCCAGTAACTTCATTCAAATGTTGATCACAATTACTATTGAAAACCGTCTTAAATTAAGTAGTAATCGCATGTGTCAGCTGACACCAACACTGAAAAGAGTACAACAAGCCGCTTCTGTCACGCAGACGTAAATACTTCTTTAAACAATATTTAACATTTTGTTGCCTTTTAACATGAGCGCACTGGCGCAAGAATACTACTCATTTATTTGTAAACAAACCTTTTTTTTATACCTGCTGTGAATGGTCTAAGTGTGTCCGCGTGTTAATATCATTTTTCTTATTTAAATATTGTTGCAATATACTAGTTTAGTGCAGAAAGTGGTCAAGTTGAGTCACATCATGTCTGTAAAACATAAGAATCGTGTATTTTTCGTAGGGCTTCCCTTCAGCCAATGGGAATCGAACAGTAGCGAAACACTGCTGGAGTCAACTGGAGACAAACGTATTTTAAGTGATGCACTCAAGGGAGCGATTCTAGACATCTTACGTCGAGCTCTGGAAGAAGGCAGACCTACCTGTGGTAATGTGTGGTATTCTGTTGTGTAGGCGATAGATTTTGGGTCATGTGGCAGTTTTCGATTTTAAATTCTGAGACATTTTTACGCGAGTTTGTGAAGAAAGTCGACCATTCCGTGGTCTAGTGAGATATTCTGTTGTCTGGGTGATCGATTCTGGGTGGTGAACCGCCCCTACAAGACATTAACTTTTGAGACACTTCAGATTGGGAAGAAGGCACATCTGCTTTTGGTAACGTGTGTTATAAGGTCTTTCAGGTGACTGATTATGGGCCGTGAACGGCCACTACAGTACTTTAACTTCTGAAGGGACTACCGATTGCATTACAGCATTGGGAATAAACAGAGCATCGCTTTCCATTTTATATCTCTTGTGTGTTACTGTGTAAATTACCATTCTGAATTCTGAATTGTTTTTAGATTTCGAATATTATCTTGTACTGCTATAAGGAAATGGATGACTGTTTAGTTAGGGGAATCTGTCGCTATTCCCGTAACAGCCTAAACGCGACTTTACAGCATTTAGTAAGATTTATGCTGTCTGTATTATAATGCTTATTCTAAATATACTTTCCTGGATGACATTATTCAAAAGAATTGTGTGGTATCTTCTACATTAATAAAAACGTTTCCATCTAACGTCTGTAATTAATGAATACCTAATCTTTCATTTAGTATTTTTTGGCATTTTATTAATTCGCAGTTGTTGCCAGTGGATGGCCTATTTGAGTGTAGGATCGCAGCTATAGGCAGGTATTTGCAGCGAGTTAGTTGCTGGACATAACAGCAGATGTGTGCGGCTCGAGCCGTACATTATAGGGCATTTATTTTGTAAACAAAGCCGTGCATAGCCCACTTAACCTAAGACAATTGATTTGCTCGTACAGGATGCTGGTTCGAGAAGCTGTTCAGCAAGAATATCAGTGAGAGGTAACGTCGCAGCCAGGAGAGACGCATGTACGCTGCCAAATTCGCTAGTTCGGTGCGCGGATGGAAAAGGCCAGAAAACCGATAATATTTAGAGGACCGTCATTCCAGGACCACAGTGTCATCGTCACGAGTCTCCCATAGGGGCAATGAAGGTATCTTGCGAGAGATGCGACTGCTTTCAGACAGAAACAGACTGTGGTGTTCCCCCCACCCCGTTCGCGAAAAGAAAAGCACATGAAGTGGTCAACACTACACCTACATCTAAGTCCACACTCTGCCAATCACTGTGAAGTGCATCGCAGAGGGTACTTACTGTTATAGCAGCTATTAGGTCCTCTGCCCTTTCCACGCACGCAAGGAGCACGGGAGAATGATAACCTGAACGCCTCTGTGCACACTTATATAAGTCACATGCTCGCGATCCCTACTGGAGTGATACGTAGGATGTTGTAGTACGTTCCTTCAAGATGTTTTCTGAAACTTTGTAAATAGGCTGTCCTGCAATGGTTTGTCTCTTTCTTCAAGCGTCGAGCAGTTCATTCGTATTAGCAGCTCCGTGACACTCTACCATTCCTGCTGTCCCTCGCTGTACACGTTCAATATCCCTCGTTAATCATATCTGGCACAGGTCCCATACACTTGACAAATATATTAGGATGGGCCGCAAGAGTGATTTGTAAGCAACCTCCTGTTGCATTCCATGGTATTCGATCAATAAGCCAAAGTGTGCTACCCGCTGTACGTATGACTGAGCCTCTCTGATAAGTCGATTTGATAATTCTACAAACTGTTACACCCAGCTGATCAATTCCAACTATAATTAGCTGATGCTGTACTCACAGGATACTTCGTTTTTTCGTATCGTGAAGAGCACAATTTAGCATTTCTGAACATTTACAGTAAGTTGACAATCTTTGTATCAGTTTGAAAACTTATTATGATCTGACTCAGTATTTGTGAAGCTTTCTTTAGGCCGTAATTCATTATAGACTGAAGAACAAAAGAAACCGGTACACGTTCCTAATATCGTGTAGGGTCCCCGGGAGCACGCAGAAGTGCCAAAACACGACGTGGCCTGCAGGGCTGTTTATAAATCCGTAAGATACGAGGAGCTGGACAAATCTTCTGAACAGCACGGTGCAAGGCATCCCAGATTTGCTCAATAATGTTCATGTCCGGGCAGTTTGGTGGCCAGCGGAAGTGTTTAAACTCAAAAGAATCTTCCAGAAGCCACTCTGTAGCAATTCTGGACGTGTGGGGCGTCGCATTGTCCTTCTGAGATTGTCAAAGTCCGTCGGAATGCACAAAGGACATAATGGATGCAGGTGATCAGACAGTTAGCTTACGTATTCGTCACTTGTCAGGGTCCTATCTATACGTATCAGGGGTCCCATATCATCCAACTGCATACGCTCCACACTAATACAGAGCCTCCACCAGCTTGAACAGTCCACTGCTCATATGCAGGTCCATGGAATCATGAGGTTGTCTCCATACCTGTACACGTCCATCCGCTTGATACAATTTCAAATGAGACTCGTCCGACCAGGCAACATGTTTCCAGTCATCAACATCCAGTTCATCATCTGCTCCGATTCCCAAAGTGCTCTACACGCTCTTGCACAGATGTACCCAGCAGATCGGATGGTGCAAGAGGTGCAGGACGCACTCCTGCTCTTGCAACAGCAGGGTAAGGATGTAATTTTCTGCTGGGTTCCAGGGCACATAGGGATTCCTGGAAATGAACTTGCAGATGCGGCTGCCAAGGAGGCTTGCTCCATCCCACCTCCTGCTCGCTGTTCCGTCCCCCTGCAGGCCATTACGTCTTTCGTGACTCGGAAGGTCATGCGTTGGTGGGAGGCTCAGTGGCTGGACGTGAGGGATAATAAGTTGCGAGCGGTGAAGGATTCTGTCCGACCGTGGCTCACCTCCTTCCGCCATCGACGCGCTGAGGAAGTAGCCCTTACCCGGCTTAGAATAGGACATTGTCCTTTGACACATGGTTTTCTGTTACGTCGTGAGGAGCCACCAACGTGTCAGACATGTGGGACACAGCTGTCGATACGACATATTTTAACTGAGTGTGTTTTATATGCGGGTTTGAGGGAAGATTTCAGTTTCCCACCAGACCTACCCTCTCTTTTAACTAATAATGAGGCGAGTGTCGCTAGAGTTTTACGTTTTTGTGTGATGGGGGCCCTCTTCCCAAAATATTGGGATTGAAGTCTTAATGTGCTGTCCGGTGGTTTGGTCACCCATTATTTGTAAGTGGTCACTCAGCCACCGTTAATTCCTTTTTTACCTGTTTGTACTGCTATTTTTTTTTTTTTTTTTTTTTTTTTTTTAGTTTTATCACCGTCTCTTGATGTGCTGTGTCCAATCTTGCAATTTGAACACTAGCAATTCTCTCACAATTCGGCTCTGAATTGAACTTTTGGGAACGGGCGCTGATAACCTCGCTGTTGTGCGCCCTAAAACACTAATAATCATCATCATCAACATCCAGCGTCGGTGTTGACAGGCCCAGGTGAGGCATAAAGCTTTTGTGTCGCACAGTCATTGAGTGTACACGAGTGGACCTTCAGCTCCGAAAGCCCGTATCGGTGCTGTTTCGTTGAATGGTTTGCACACTGATACTTGTTGATGGCCCAGCATTGAAATCTGCAGCAATTTGCGGAAGGGTTGCACTTCTGTCACTTCCATCATCGTCTCTTCAGTTGTCGTTGGCCCCGTTCTTGTAGGATCTTCCTCCAGCTGCAGCCAGATTCCCGATATTCACGGTACACGCATGAAATGATCGTACGGGAAAATGCCCACTTCATCGCTGCCTCTGAGCTGCTGTGTCCCAACGATCATGCGCCGACTATAACAACACTTTCAAACTCCCTCAAATCTTTATAACCTGCCATTGCAGCAGCAGTAACTGATCTAACAACTGCGCTAGACACTTGTTGTCTTACATAAGCATTGCCGACCACAGCATTGTATTTTTCCTGTTTACATATCTCTGTATTTGAATAGACATGCCTACACCAGTTTCTTTGGCGCTTCAGTGTAGAGAACTACATCGTCTGCGAAGTGTATGAAGTTACTGTTAATATTGTCCTTAATGTCATTGATATGCAACTTGCACCAACTTGCACCAACTTGAACTGTAAATGTACCGACATATTTCTGTAGAAAACGTGTTGCGTCCTTCCTACCAAGAAATGCTCAATCCAGTCACAAAATTCACTTGACATCTGATACGACTGTACTTTTGATAATAATCGCGTCAAATGCTTTTCAGAAGTAAAGTAATACTCCATCTTCGTGACTGCCTCGATACGTGACTTTCAGGATGTCATGTCAGAAAAGAGCAAGTTGGATAGTTTTTTTGTTCAGTGGTGTTATATTACTATTAAAATTAGAGGCAGCTCAGCTCCAAATTCTGCATAGAGTCCGACAGGGATGCCATTCCTCAGACAAAGAATTTTCAGCTGTTTGTCAACGCCACCAACACTAATAGCGATACGTCTCATCTCTGCAGTCGTGCGTAGAGTGAAGATGAAATGGGCTCGATACATTTGGAAATGGAGTCCAGTAGTTGAGCTTTTGGTTTGCTACCGTCAGTTTCATTGCTTGTGTCATTCGTGAGTGAACAGAGTAATTTGGTGCCACTGGCAGCCTTAACATGTGACCAGAATTTCTTAGCATTTTGTGAGAGATTTTTCGATAATATTCTGCTGAGCGCATTACCCTCTTGACAGCCTTTCATGCATCACTTGTCTGTCTACAGCCCCTGGCTTTGCTTTGCAGTTATGGCTATGCAGCAGCTGCTGTTAGTGTAGAAGTCTGTATACAGTGACTGTGTACCACAGAGGGTCCCTCCCGCCGTGAATGTCTCTGTCAAGTACCCGTGCGTCGAGAGCACAGTGCCGGCCGTGAGCCACAGCTGCGGCCCTCTGCTTCCACGCCCCCTGCTCGCTGAGACATTGCTGTGTTTTCACTGCTCTGGGTGCTCACAGTGAAAGTCGTCGCTGTCACAGGCTTCCGCCTGAGCTCAGTGAATCTTCAAAGTTTTCAGGCAGGAAAGCACAGACCCCTACCCACTGCACCCACCCACCTATCTACCCCAGCTGTGAGCAGTACTGTCACCTGTCTCGTTGGTGGCAATGACACTTCGAACACCGAGAGTTTAATTACAATCACCCTGTGTCTCGGGCATTGTACGATGGACATTCCGACTGTTTGCCACAGGATTTGCGTATTTACTAGTGGGCGTGTCGTGACTTGCGGCGCGGCGCTGGTGCATCGTATTAGTAAAGCCGAGGATGATATAGGACTTGCGAGGGAGTGAATGTTACGAGTCTTCTTACTGCGTATAAACATCGCTCACATTCCAGTAACTGGGTTTATACCATTTTGGTGTATTTTAGCATGAAAGATTCAACTTACACTAATGGGCACTCCAGGGAACTACGTACTGTGCCTTGGCATACAGTATTGGAAGACTTGTCTACTGCCTTTTAGTGTGTCTTGGCAGAAGTCGGAACAGCTGATTCATCCTTCATTCTATGTGTGATGTTATAGTAGATTTGATTAGTTGAGGTTTACAAATGTCCTTTCATGCAGTGAAAGGACGGAATCTTGGTCCTTGATTTACACTAGGTATGAATCTTTCATATACTGTACTGCTCTCTACTTTGTATTTGATACAGAACCTCCTGTTGTTCAAGTGCGGCTTTGTGTGTGGGCTGACAGTTTGATCTGTGCGTGACATCTCGTGCAAACATGGTGCATATTTGTAAGGACTGCCTTTAACGGAATATGTTTTCTTTTACAAAATGTTTATTTGCAGGTCCACAGCCTCCAAATAACATGATCAAACTTGGTAAACATAGATAAAGAAACAGTTGGTCAAGAAGGTGTAACTACAGTTGGGAATTTGTTAATGACCTTGTAAATACATGATTGTCATTACTTTTTGAATTTAATTTATTCATAGAAGACTTACTTTAACATAATTTAGAAACAGACATAGGAAGTTTTGGAAAGTTATATTTACTTTCTGTTATGTAACCAGTGTATACAGGCAGTTACTATGTTTTGCCTTGGTTAAATTGTCATCTGCTCACATGTATACAGCTATCACAGTAGCAGTAAGTTTTGTTACAAAATGTCTCCCTCAGTTGAAACATACTAATTCCAATATCTCTCAGCTTTCCCATTATGTAGAAAAGCATCATACAGAAAAAAACAATCTGCATTTGTAACAGAATGTAGGAGTGGCATTCAATAATCAATGCAGCATATTTCTTTTCTCAACCAATGTCAGTTCGAAAAAATGCCCATGAAACACTTTGGAAGACGATGAAACTATAGGGGCTGAAGTAGAAATATTCCACGAAGTCGCAATAAGTGGCAGCACTATATGCGCCTTCAAAATGGCGTTTGTAACAGAGGTGCATTCTAGGCAGGGACCTGTTTTTGGTGCAAAACCAGACAACTGCAGATGTTCATAGAATATCTACAGAGACCTAGTAGTGGATTAAAGAAGCATGCCAGACGAACACATTTGTGACCTCTGCAATGTTGGAACATGGAGGTCCATGATCATGACAGATGAAACACCTTGCTGCTCAGCTGGCTGCATCTGTCGTTAGTGCGGACACACTCGTCCACCAGTTGGGGTACCCAAAGTCGTGCCCCGCTGTGTTTCTTGCCACGTAACTGAAGACTGTAAAGAGCAATGAAGGAACATCTGTGTCAAACTGTCTGCATGTTACGATGCCAACAGTGATAATTTTTTGTCATACATTGTCAGATGATGAAACGTGGGTTCATCGCTTCGAACCAGAAACAAAATGACAATCCGTGGAGTGGCATCATAACACCACATACAAGGAAAAGTTCGAAGCTGCATCCTCAACCAGTAAAGTCATATTGGCAGTCTTCTGGGACTTTGAAGATGGTACTGTTTTTGATTACCACCTTCATGGTGCAACTGTCAACTCTGAAGTGTATTGTGCTACCATCTGGAAATTGAAGAAACAACTTCAGCATGTTCATTGTCACAAAAATGGAATGAACTTTTTCTTCTCCATGACCTTGCACGAGCTCTCCCAAGTCTGCGCAACCAAGAGGAGCATACAAAACTTCATTGGGTCAAACAGATGGAAGCCAGAAGGTGCAAGATCCAGGATGTTGGGTGGATGAGGAAGAACGGTCCAGTGAAGGACACACTCTGCAGGCAGCGGTGCACGGATGACGGGGAGTTTATTGATGCAACAAGGAGTTAGTGTGATGTCGACTTGTAGAATGGTATCATGCGAGCATACAAGCCCTCCCAGTAAGGTGGCATAAGGCCATTACATTGAACAGAAGTTATGTTGAAAAGTATGGTTTTGTAACAAAAATCATAGGGAATATTATGGTGTATTGGAATACTAAATAAAACCAACCTGCTTTCAGAAAAATTGTCACATTACTTATTGAATGCCCCTCATAAATTTCAGTCAACACTTTACTAAATTGGAACATTCAGTTGTGTAATGTGGAATATATTATTTTGTGTATTACAAATAGATCAAACAGCCTGCATAATTACTTCAAGTGTAATAGACATAATGAAATTTCTTTTGACAGTTAGTATTTAATGTTAGCTAAGGTTTAACCTGTAGGGACTACAGAGGCTTGTCAGAAGTTGTATTCCACTAATGTGTCTGTTTTGTAAAAATTACTGTTAAAATCATTCGATAAATGTAACAGCACTTTATGCACTGATATGTGCTGTTAGATATTCCTTCCAAGTAACTGGTACCTTGCAGATATTCAATTTTGTAATGTTGCACTGTGGTATACGTGCCCATTGTTGAATTGTATCATGGTCAAAGAATGTACTTGCAGTGTTAGAGAACATAGTATTGTGTCAACACGTTGGCTCAGCATGAACATGCAAATCTCGTGGTATTAAATTTCGTATGATTTTTTTCTTCTGCCTAGGTCAAATAGTGACACACAAATGACAGTGTTTGCCCATATTTAAAAACAGTGTTCTAGAAATGTTCGACATTGCTACTACTTACTTGTGTCAGATGTACTGTGTATTCTTTTCTGTCGGTCTCTCTTGACCAACTATTCATTTTTTCGATCCTGACGAAATTAGGTTGTGAGGCTGGAGGGTGTCTTACGTTTCCTTTATTTAATCTTCTCTCTGATAGGGAGGAGGAACTCCTTGTCCATTGAAGAACAAGAACAAGAGGAGGGGGTAGTAGTGACACAAAGTAGTATCTCCACAATGTATCTGGAGACTCTATGAGCAGTGCTTGTATCTGAACAGAGTGGCAACTGTTTTGTTGATGAACATCATTAAATTTCTGTAAAGTTGTGCAGGAGGCTGGACATTCCTGACAGATGTAAAAGTAATTTGGAGGTGCTACATGTTTGGAGAAGATTGAAGTACCTGCTCCCACATTAGTATCTTCTTAGTAAACAGTCTCCCAGATGCTACTGTCTTCAGAGTTGGGTCTTTCATCACAGATCACATGGATGTCTGCCCTGATTCTATCATTTGTATTTTGGTGTCTGCTACTGCCAGAAAGATCATTGTCATTGTGGATGAATGTTCTGCAAGTCCGCTAACAGGAAGATGACACGAGTTCTAGCCAGCTTTGCCGGATGCCTGAAGTACCTTTACCTGCAGCCTGTCATTTGGGAAGGCACAAAACTGTCTTACGTCAGAAGCCCTCCTTGGGGAGCAACACACTTCATCCAGCCATGTACGTTCCTCACAATCCCAAAAATGTGCATCAGTATTATGAAAGCCAGGGAACAAATGTTTGAAGGGTAGTTCATGAGTGTCATTGACTGCAAGTTGCAGATTCTCCATCACACATTGACATTGTAGCTACTCTCAGCACATCGTGGTATGAGATTAGTATTGGGCTGAATGCTGTGTTAAGTAGTAGTGGATATCACTTTTGTCTGGTGTGCAAGTAGTCAGAAGAAATAAAGTGCGAGATGCCAGCCTTAACCCAGCACCTCAAACATGGAATTCCCTTCCCAATGTTTTAAGAGACACCCAGTGAGCCTGGTCAAGTTAGTTCTGTGTACATGTTGCATGAAATGACTCTGGGTTTAGTTTCACTTTAGATGTACTTTGCATGGTATTTAAATTTGTTCCTTTTCTGCTGCCTAATTTTTTTCTCCTCATGAACTGCCATGTTTAACCAAAGAATACTATTTATGTAAGTAGTTGTGATTTGAGCATCATTTCCTGCTTCTGTTGTGCAACACTATTGCTTCAGAGAAACTGTGGATTTCCAACTGATGCAGGAGGTGCAATGTATTTTAAATCGATATGAAAACAATGTAGGAACCATCTGAAGTAATGTAACTTGTTTGAATGTAGTGTGCCAGTTGAGGTAAATGATGTGGATAAGTGATGCAGTTATTTGTTATATTATAGCTGCCAATCAACTATGATTATTTTACCAGTAACAGATAGGTAGCATACTGTGGCTTCAGAACGAAATATTTTAAAAAAGAACAATAAAGTCTCTATTTTTACCATGTATTTATTTGGTCACAAACACCACACCACTTACGCTCTTGGCTTATTTTCAGCGGTGCTACATACATTTAATATATATTATGCAGTGTGTTGTAAAATTGTCACACCGAGCTGTTAAGTCTTTTATATAAATGTACTGTTAGCTTGGTGTGGTAATTTTGCAACAAAATATATCCAAGCAAGCTGAGATGCAATTTAAAATAAGGTTTTAATATATATTAATTATGATAGTTACTATGGTGTTCCCCATCATTTTTTTGGTTTCAAACTTTGCATTACTCAATGATAAAGTGCTAGTTACATTATGTCACGTCTTTAATTCAGCAATTTGCATTTGATTATAAACAAGCATTACCATAGCATCCTGCAGTCATATTATGGTGGAATCTAGGCACATATTCATGGAATCACTGTGAAGCCTTGGTTTCCACTCAATTTTTTTAAATCACTAAAATGGTTTTGGAATACAAAACTTACCTACTCAATTACTCTTTTTGTTCATAGCACTGCACTTACGTTATTCACTTTAAGATGAATGACTCGCCACTCACAAATATGAGATACTTGTAGTAGTAGATTCACAAATCATTCCAGAGTTCATTGAAGTGAACTGAGAGTCCCAGAAATTTTTGCAGAAAAGCCCATTTGGCAGTTTTTTCTGGTCATTAAGGATTTCTTATTGTTGTTCACTGTTTGAAACCACTTGAAGTAATGTGATTGAAATTTGTTTCCTCAACACCACAAGCCAAATGTAAAGTGTAAAGGTTTCTCTTGCTGTACACAGGGTATCCCACGATTCCCATTACAAACTTTTAGGGGTTGTAGAAGAAACATCGCACATTTCCAGACATGGGTTCGTTAATGAAACCTAGTGGATAAAGTTTTGCTCTAGAACCTCACTGTAATAGGAATTGTGAGACACTCTGCCTTCTTTAGTGACCAGGTATATGGAATATGTTGAGTGTAGACTATTGAACCTCGGTAAGTCTACGTCCTTTATATCGAGTATGCACATCATTCCACTTGTTACAAAGCAACAGATGTTACCAATATTATTACACAGAAAGAAACAGTATATTAATTTTGTGTGAGAATTTGTTTATTGTTATGATGCCAACCAGTCACTTTTATTCTTTAGAAGCTTGGTGTTTGCAGTAAAGCTTATTTTGATGCCAATGTAGTGAAATAATTTTTGTAAAGGCTTTGTAAATAACTGAAACTTTGTTTTGTGAGTAGTATGTTACCTGGGGGTGAAAAGAAAACTGCTTGCTCTTAAGAAGCTTTGCCTTAGTCTTACTTCATGTATGTAAATACGCAATAATGAGGTGGATGCTCGGGTCAGTTACACCAAACACCACCTTATAATCAGGAGTTCATTTATTCAACTCTTTACACAAGTAAGGCTTACAAAGAACTGGATGGCGGAACTGCACAAAGATAATGTTTAGCTTAGTTCAAAGATGATACTCAGATCGATACTGGTGTTGACCTCATCAGATTGGCGCCACATAGCCCATCCCCCCCCCCCCCTCCACCCCAGTACGGAGTACTCTTGTGTTGCCGGGGGGTGGGGGGTGGGTGGGGGGGTGTGAATATTGCGTCAACAGGGGTGGTCTGCGGGAGCCGGACGACGGTCAGATCGACAGCATCGTCGGGGAGCTGTGTGGGTCGATGACGTGAAGGAAGGTCCGGCCACCGTACCTGGAAGTTACTGAAGTGTGCTGGGCATCATACTGGGTGTGCTGGTCGTGCGGTTTGCGGGAGGAACGGAGCGGCGATGATGATGTCTCCGGAGGGCTTGGCAAACACACGAAGCATGTCCAGGCTGATGTCGGGAGAGAGGGAACACATTTCACCAAGTGGCAGGGAATGGGAGAGGTTGTGTCATTAGAACCAGATGAAGGGAAACACACGACGAACAGTGTGTCATCTCGTAGTATTATAGAGATGTCATGGATTATGTCCGGGGGGACAGGCACAAACATCTCGAGTGAGAGCACGTTCAAGAGGTGGGGAAAGGTGGGGCGGGGGAGGGGGGGGGGGTGAGAAACCTCGACAGGGCGAGGCAGGAGACGGGAGAGGTCGAAGAGACGGGAGAAGGGCCCCGCAGCGACGGCATGATAGTAGGTAAGCTCGACATGGGGAGCATGTGATCACTCGACGGAGTAAGTGAGACTGGATTAGAGGGCGAGGTTGGTGAAGAGCTCGACAATTGGAGCTGGAAGTCACTTGACCGAGTGTGTAAGTCCGATGTGGAGGGAGTGGTCGGAGCGTCGTGAGCCATGACAGTGAGAGGCATGGTCGTGGCCTGAAGGGGGTAGAATAGAACGTGGTCGGACCTGCGAAGGAACTGGTAAAGTCGGCAATGTTGGGTATGAGGTATGTGTACATAATTGTTCTTGAGTTTAGTCACGGTAGCCTCCCCACGTGCGCCAGGACCCGTCTTTCTTGGGTGTCATTTGAATTGGCATAGACCAGCTACTGGCAGAGGGTTCAATGACGCCATAGCTTAGAAGTTCAGAAATCTGCTTTTTAAGGTCGGAGAGGCGCTCGGGACAAAGTCGACGTGGCTTATTGGTGACAGGGGGGCCTGGCGTGAGGCAAAGCTTGTGAACCGTGCCGTTGGTGACGACGGAAATGTTGCCGGCGGCACGGGAGGGGGTTTGTTGACAATGTGTGGCAGGCAGGGCAGGTGAGGTGAGGTCACGGTGTTCGGAGCCACTCGGCAGATCCGACGGGAGCCGAGGTTGCGAAGTGTCCCAGGAGTCAACGTGACAAGATGGCAGCCGGCCCGAAGCAGTGGCACCGTGGTCGGGAGAGCTTGGTAGAGCTCGTGAAGTGTTAGTGAGTCCATTGTCCGAGGGCGCAGCCTGTGGCAGCACAGTCGTGGGCGAAACCCTTGGCGCAAGTGCACTGTTTGTGTTGTCAGTTGCGGTCGCACGGCAGCCCGCAGGAGCCGAAGTTGCATTGTTTGATGTGTTATCTGCGATCTGCAAGGGGCGGGGTAGGAGCCATCAGTTCGGGAACACATGACGCTCGTTGCGCATGCACACTTGTGTCCAGCCGAGTGTCAAATGCTGCCGTGTTAGGAGGGTGTGGCCCTGCGGAACTGTCAGTACACATTATGGCAGTCTTGATAGCACAGTTGCGAGGGGTAGTGGGAGGTAAACACACGGAAGCTCGATTGCTGGGATTGCAAACAGATTTGGCGCACTTACTGACCTTGCTTTGTCCTTGCTGTAGTGTCTGTAATTCCTTTGCTGCATCGGAGAGTTGGAGCTGTGTTTTGTGAAGCCCGTGGGAGAGCTCAGTTTGCCTTGCGTAGGCGAGCGATGTGTTTGTGCTCGACAAGGCACTTACGCGTGGTTGCTTGTAACGTCGTCGACAGAGACGAGAATGTACAGATGAGATGAGCGTGCACTGATGTGTCACGGGGCAGGTTGCTCGATGGAGCACAGAGGAAGTGAGTCTTGGATGGGTGGTGAAACACAGTGTTTCACACTAGGTCCAGTGAAAGTTTGTGGTGTGGCAAGAAGTCAATGCCTAGTATAGGTTCGTCAATTTCACACACTACAAAAACCCACTCGAGTTTGCAGTTTGTGGAGAGTGAGACAACATCTGAGGTTGAACCCGAGCATTGTAGTGTAGTTGAATTCACGGCTTGCAGTGAAGTATAATGAGGGCAGATGTTCGACGATGCTAAGGACGTGGGCAGCAGTGAAACATTGGCGCCTGTGTCCACTAGATAAAGGTATCCCGATGAAATGTCTTTAATGTAAAGTCGTCCACAATTATCCGGTCGTTCCCACACAGAATGGAGCACTGGGGGGTGCCTGTCATATTGTGCACAGGAGGCAGCACCTGACCTACCTGTGATTGGCGTTTGGGAAGCAGCAGGGTGGTCTGCAGTTCTGTGCCGCCTCACCAAACCATGTGTGGAGGTAACAGTATGGGTAGTGGGGTTGCATTTCCTGTGGAAAGTTCGTTGCCAGAGGCAGCGGTTGTGGTTCAGTGGCCACAACCGGTTCAGTTGCAGAAGGGGGCGTGACAGAGGGCGGAGCCGGTGACGTCTCAGCTGCCTGTTTACTGCGTCCCGGAGCGAGCAGAACAGTCGGTACATTGTGGCCCCGGCCGCATCTGGCCGCTGGACGGGGAACCTGAACCTGAACCTGAACCTGAACCTGAACCTGAACCTGAACCTGAGACTTGCCAGGTAGGCAGTGACTGGCGAAATAGAGCAGTGATGCATCATGTAGTTTGTCAGAAATTGTCATTCGTTGCTCGACAGGTTTGGGAGACCTCTGAGCCAGAGCAAACTGGATGTGAGGAGGTAGTTTATCTGACCAGATGGCAAGGAGAGCTGTGTGAGAGAGTAGATCATTGCTGAATAGGGCCCGTAGCCACCTGCAGAGTTGTGAAGGTTTGTCATTGCCTAGTTGCTCGATGTGGAGCACTTGCTGTATTGCTGTCTCAGTTGAGCATGCAAGGCGACATAGAACTGTCTGTCTGGCTAGAGTGTACCGGGTAGTTGAGTCCGGGGCGTCGATCAGGTCAGCAATCAAGTCGTCCTGGTCGTGCAGGTGGGTGATAAGGCACAGAAATCTGGTTGATTCGTCGAGTTTGAAATGGTCGAACACTTTGTCCACAAATTTGAACCAGGTTGTAGCCCTGTCGGGATGGAACAGCGGCATTGTCGGTAAGCGTTGTAGAACATTTGGAAGAACAGGTTGAGGTGAATTCATCGGGGCACTGCCTGAAACGAGCTGCTGTTGCTGCAGTATTCCAGGAGAGTGGTTCTCCAGGGTATGTGGCGATGATGGCTGGTCGGGTGGCAGCATGAAGGTGATGCATTGTGGTTGAGCGTGATCCGTTGCGACAGGGAAGGCCGACGTGGTTGGGACACCGTAATGTGTCGATTGCGGTTGTGGAAGTTCGAAACGTTGCGGGTGTGTTCGGATTGATGTGTCGTGGAAGACAGACGTAGATGAAGCACCGAGATGAGCCGAGAACAGTACCAGAAGCTCGACTGGAGCTGGTGCAGAGGCGACAGGTGAGAAAAAGTTCAAAGTTGGAAAACGCATTCCAGTCCGTGGAAAACCCGACGTACGATCAGAGTCGGAGCCACCTGTGTTGCAGGGATGCTGCGGAGGTGTGGGCTGTCCAGAAGCACAGTGAGGAAAATGAAGTCGAATGTCGGGCGGAATATGTGAGTGTTCACTGTTCATAGTCACTCCACTCAAAACGGTGTGCGGAGAAGGTGAATGTCATGGCACAAAACACTGAGGCAAAGCAGTAGGACGGAGTTGGAGGTCAGGCGCAGATAACAAGCCATTGTTCCTGTTGCAGGCCGAGGTATTGAAGCAGGAAGGCATGTGCTGATGCTGAACCGAGGCAGGCGACGGGCGTGGTCGGATGCTGAGGAGGTTGACATGTGAACAAAGCAGTTCCAGCCACGTGGCAGGTATCCGCGTGGTACTGCACAGATTGCGGCGTGGCAAATCATTGTCCTGGTGGTAGTAGGTTGCCTGACAAAGCATTTGCAGAAATCGGCATTGGTCCCGCACAGCACAGAGATCCATAAGAGGTAACTGCACAATCGATGAGGGAGGGCACATGTGGCAGAACAAAGGCGTTTGATAGCCAGAGTCATGCGCACCCCTAACCCCACTTATTGTTGCAGGCTCGAAAACGTCCAGCGAAATCGACATAATCGTCGCGTGAGAGACATTGTGCTCCAGTCCTGGCAGGTGTACATCGCCCGCAACACAATGAATGTCGATCACAAAATCTGGCATTAGGCGTAAGCCATTGTTCGAATGTTGTGTTGATGTAATACATGCGAAAATAACAGACGCAGAGGCAGCAGACACAGTAAAACGGCAAAACCGGAAGATGTTACAACTCGGGTTCACCAGTGAGGTGGATGCTCGGGTCAGTTACACCAAACAACACCTTATAATCAGGAGTTCATTTATTCACCTCTTTACACAAGTAAGGCTTACAAAGAACTGGATGGCAGAACTGCACAAAGATAATGTTTTGCTTAGTTCAAAGATGATACTCATATCGATACTGGTGTTGACCTCATCGCAATAATAAAAATATGTTGTTATTCTGAGATAACCATACTATTGTCTGTTTAGAAATTTTTGTAGAAATATTACCACAGTCTGGAGTTTTTGATCATGTTTCCCTTGTCAATTCAATATTGCAGTGATGAAGAATGTGAGTGAAACACATTAGGCAATAGTACAACAGTTTGTTCATAAATATTTTTAGAGTGCTTGTGCCATTAGTAAGAAAGCATATATGTTACCCTTATTCTGTTGCAACAGACATATTTTGTTGTTCACAGGTTACTATACTGGATGTACATATGATTATCATGATGGCATTGATATTGTGAATACTAAGACAATATTGCAGTGATATTTCCATGTTCTTGTTGTTCAGTACCATATCACCAAGATCTCATAACGGTACCAGTAAATTGCTGATATTTTACAGCTTCCAACTCGGGTGCATAAAACAGCATCAAAATTCTGACTGCTTTGCAAATGAGCTAATGTGATAAATATTTCATGCAAAGCATAATTTCAAACTTTTGCTTAACATTTTGTTCCTTACATGCTTGAAGTTCATCAAAAGTCTGATCACACATACAAATATCAAGTATCTCAGGGGTGAGTGCACTTACAGTTATGCTGCTTCGACAAGCACACTGTTTCCCACTTTAATATTTGCCAATATTTACTCATTAAGAGGTATAATCTCGTGTTAAAAGTTTTGTATGTCTTAATGTGTTCAAGTCAGTTAATAATAATTGGAAATATTTTTGTAATTTGTAGAAGGCATTAATTAGACAGTTTGCAACTGGTACTGGGTTTCAGTAATGATGTCATTCATTGTTATGTAAGTGACTTTTGTGCCTCAAATGATAGTTTTGTTGTACTCTCTGTTTGAAAACGACTCTTTTAAACATAATAAGCCTTCAGTTATTAATATCAGTGTGTCTTAATGAGTCTCTCATGCCTGTTTTTATTACACTAGATATTGGCTACAGATTTTTCTCCATCAGATGCATGTATTCATGCATGTCCTCTCTGCACGTTTCTTACTTAATGTGTCAGAATTTTGGGTACATGAATATTGATTAGTGTAGGCCTTGTTTGTGAACATGGTTATTGGGTGATCAGAAATCAATAACTCAATCCATTAATTTACAGCTAATGATGTAAGCAGTTCCTGGGTGTGAATGTTCTTTATTCTCCTATCTCATGCCTTTACTTCAACATAACTTTCATTCTTCTTCAGATAATGCTCACTGCAATACAGGAGACCAAGTATACGAAGTGTGTGTAAACTGTTGTCATTTGAATATCAACTTTTGTTAGTGTTTACAGGAATCTGAGCATGTTAGTGTGGACTCCCACAAATACTGTCAAAGGTGTGGGATTGTTATTTCCATAAGTGGTTCCTCCCTGATTTAGTTGTAACTGTAAACCAGGTATACTTCGACCACTGAAGCACAAAAAGCTTTACATCTCGCTGCTGGCCCTTAGTTGCATCTTTTGTGAATACTCTTTGGTGGAAAAGTTCCGTCAATATATGCTAGATGTCGCACATGTAGTGCCGATTTTCTTACACAGCAGTTGCCGAACCTATTGAGACCTGAAGTCATTTACGAAAAAATGTGTTTAAAACTAGTTGTGAAAAATCCACCATCATCACATAACAATAAATCCATTGTTTTTTTAAATATATATGTATACGTCGACCAGTATATTACTTTTTCTGAGGTCATGTGCGTGACATCTCTTTTTCGGGTTTACTTTGACCGCCAGTCAATGTTACCCCAGGATTACAGATACACTCTTGTCATTGTGTTCTTATGCATCTATTGTTCTCCTATACAGGTACAATATGCCGAGAAGTCACAGAAAGATGCCTGGTGCAAGACAGTATAACACTTACATTGAAGAAGACACGCAGACTCCAGTAGATGAAATTAAAAGTATCACAATTTCAATGAATACAGCAACAAAGAAATACAGTACTGCAAAAGGAAAACTATATAATAAGGTGCATTCAAAACATGAACATAAATGTGGAAGACCAGTGTGTTTACAAATGAAGAAGAAAAAACATTTGTTCATTATGCTTTGACAGTTAGTGAATGGGGTTTTCCTTTTGATATGCAAGACTAGCAATATTTGGGAAAGCTATATTTAGATACAAGAGGAAAAGAAATCTCTCAATTTGGTCCAACAAATCTACATCTACATCCATACTCCACAAGCCACCTGACGGTGTGTGGCGGATGGTACCTTGAGTCCCTTCTATTTCAGTCTTGTATTGTTCGTGGAAAGGAGGATTGTCGGTATGCCTCTGTGTGGGCTCTAATCTCTCCGATTATATCATCATGATCTCTTTGCGAGATATGCATAGGAGAGAGCAGTATACTGCTTGACTCATCAGTGAAGGTATGTTCTTGAAACTTCAACAAAAGCCCGTACTGAGCTATTGAGCGTCTGATGTTGAATGGGCCTGCAGTTTTGTGAAGTGTCATAAAGATCTCTTATCCCATCAGAAATGCCAAAACTTGAAGACCTCAAAGACAGAAATTACTGCAAGTTCACCTCCAGAGTATTTTGATCATTTGAAAGTCTCACTAACCATAAGAAATTCCACCTTGCAGAATCTTCAATTATGTTAAGACAAACTTACGTGACAATCCAGGAGTGAAGAAATGTCTTCTTAAGTGTGGCGTTAAGTATGCAGAATGTGTGAAGGACTCTATAAAATCAAGTGTGTCAGTTATGTTTTGTGGACGAGCATCAGGGCACATTCTTGCACCTTATGTGGTGTACAAAGCTGAACACATGTGGGACTCTTGGACAGAAGGTGGACCAAAATTTGCTTGGTAAGATGGAAGCCAATCTGGCTGGTTTGATACAAACATATTTTGTGACTGGTTTCAAAATTTATGCATCCCACATCTAAGAAAGTTTGATATTAAAGTTCCTCTGATAGGTGACAATATTTCCAGTCATTTGTCACCACACATGTTACAATTAGCAAAGGATCACAACATTGTCTTCAAATGCCTTCCCAAGAATGCAAAACATTTGTGTCTACCACTAGATGCAGCATTTTATGGTCGTATGAAGAAGTATTGGAGGCAGATCCTTGACACATGGAAACAAAGACAAAGTAGAAAATCACAGTCAATCAATAAGGAGAGCTTTCCCAAGCTTTTGAAAAGTCTTTGTGAGAGTGTCTGTGACATGAAGCAAGGAGACAATGAATCAGTATCCCCAAATTTGATATCAGGCTTCAAGAAATGTGGGATTGTGACCTTTAAGGTGGATAAAGTGATTGAACGCTTGTCTGATAATCCTGTTGTTTCAAATTGTGCTGTGAAAATCTTGCAAAACATGAGACATGAAGGTAAGGGCAATTCTGTCAATGCTAATAAAAGGGGAAGAAAAATAAATGTACCCCCAGGACAGGGAATAACACCACAGGATATTGTGCTTCCTCAAGCTCTGATGCCAAAACGACTGAGAAGAAAATAAACAAATGACAGAAAAGGAGATAAGCATGAGAAAGCAGCATGTCATCCGATGCTGAATCTGTGAATAGCTTAGATATTTCATATATGGATAGCTCAGATTGTGGCTATGCAGAGGAATTCAGCATAGACATGTATGATGTGGAGGCACTGGAGGCCAATGATACAAAAGATCAGCACCCTTCTGAACATAATTTATTAAACAGTGTTGGTGAGAGTGTAAAACTCACAAACACAAACTTTTATCAGTATATAGATGAAGGTTCATTTGTGAGTATTAATGTACCTACAACAAATAAAAACAAATTTCAGCCATACATTGCTCAAATTATAGTGTTTGTACTTTAAGCAGCGGTTCAGGTGTGACGTATAATGTCAAACATCTTTGAAAACAAGGGAAGAAGTTTGTTTGACCACAAGCCAGACACATACTTGATACGTGAAGAACAGATAGTCCTAATTCTCACTGCACCAGATGTTCTAAAATGAGGATTTAGGTTTAATTTGGATGAACTTAAGGGTATTATACTCCATCCTGGTAACTTTCATTATTTTTGTAATTTTGATGATGGATGACACTGTTTCATTTATGTACCTCACTATGTTTTCTCTTTTATAGATGTTAATAAAACACCCAAGATAAATTCACACCAATGTATTTACTTCTGGGTGGTCAAAGTTTCACTGTGTTATTGGAAATACTGAACACAGATGGAATTGTAATTGACAGTTGTGGCAAAGATAGAGGCCAGTCAATGTAACCCCGAACCCATGGTAACTTTAACCACCAACAATTTTTCCCATAACTATCTCTGTATTTTATAAAATGTGTTGTACTGATTACTATTTAATCCTTTCATATATGCCCCCAAATTGAGAAACTTAAACATCATCTCAGTTAAAAAATAGTCATGATAATCACATCTGAATCTGAAAATTAGTTAAATTATACCCAATTTACAGAACTATTTTAGTGGATCAGATGAGGTCAATGCCGAGATTGTGAGCTGCTGTAGGTTTGATTTAGTTGTTTACTCCCTTAGACTGGTTGTCTCACAAGGTAGGGGTAGTTGGAGTACTGCTATGACATGTTTTCACAATTCCATTCTTTCATTATTTCTCTTTATTACTGTGATTGCCTTATTTTCAGCTGTAAAGGTACTGAAAATGCTGGAGTGTTTCTCTAGAATGTTTCTAAATAGAATAAGAATAAGAAGAATAAGAATCTTTATTAACCGTTCAGTATTTTCTTATACAATGGGCTTCGTCAATAAGTTCAATTACAATATAAAGATGGTTATATTCTCTTAACAATGTATATATAAATCATGTGAAATTTAGTGTAGTACAATAGCACACATTTGGAATTTTATATATTATTAATTTTACAATAAAAAGGAAAACATTATACAGATTTACATTAAGCAGGGAGTATTCATGTTGATGACACTATGTCATTATCATATACATGTTGATAACACTATGTCATTATCCTAAGCTATTGATACCAATTTAGGTCCTACTACAGGCAGAGGTACCTTTCTCTATGTTAAAACAGCAAATCTGCCATATTACAATCTTTAAATTCTTCAACTGAGAAAATGCTTTACCTTTGAGCCATTGACCCAATGTTGTCTTAAATTTACTTTTAGATACTGTTTGTACAATTTTAGGGAGCATATTAAACAGTTAGAGGCCTGCATATTTATAACTATTATGTATCTCAGACAGTCTAGAGTACGGCAGATCAATTGTGTGGTTTCGTCTTGTATTGTGGGTGCGGACAGATGACCTAAGGGGATATTGAGCTATGTTTTCTTTTACGTGTAGTAAGCAATAATAGATGTACAAACAAGGAACTGTCATGATGTTAAGTTTTTTGAAATGTTCCCTGCATGTATCCCTAGGAGATAAACCCACTACACAACGAAGAGCTTTTTTTTGCCATCTGAAAATTGATATTGAACTGGGAGAATTTCCCCAGAGCAGAATACCATAAGAAAGATGGGGGTGGATATAAGCAAAATATGAATGCAGCAGTAAGTTTTGGCTGACATTGCTCCTAAGCTTATAAAGTAGGAACATAGCACGTGCAAGTTTAGAACAGACGTATGTGATGTGTTTATCCCAGTGAAGTTTCTGGTCAATCATCATTCCTAGCAGTTTAACGGACTTATTTTCTTTGTTTGATACCTTCAAATTAAAGAATATTTCCTCAGTTTTTGTTTCATTTATGAATAGGGAGTTTGCTCTAAACCAATGAACTGATTTTTCAAATATTATATTATTTTTTTCTCGTACAGATTCAAGAGTCTGTCCTGAATTGATAAAAGTTGTATCCTCTGCATAGAGGACTGTTTTACAGGGTAAATACTGTGGCATATCATTAACATACACTACAAACAGGAAGGGCCCAAGTATGGAGCCCTGTGGCACACCTCTTTTTATTGTTTGTGGGTTTGACAGCTGCCCATTTACACTAACAAATTGTACTCTGTTGCTTAAGTAGGATTCTGATAATTTCAGGGTGTCCTCTTCCATGCCGTAGTGTCTTAATTTCATGATCAAAGTACTATGAGATACAGTGTCAAATGCTTTACTCAGGTCTAAGAGAGTAGCACATGAGATGAATTTATTTTCAAAGCCATCATATATATCACTAACAATATTTTCAACTGCTTTAACTGTGGATAGTTTAGACCTGAATCCATACTGTGAGTTACTTAACAAATTATTCCTCTCAAAATAGTGATTCATTTGTTGGTGAACACAGTCTTCGATTATTTTAGATATTATTGGGATTAATGAGATAGGGCGATAGTTACTTGGATTTGATTTATCTCCTTTCTTAAATATGGGAATAGTTACTGCTATTTTCAAACAGTCGGAGAAAATCCCTTGCTGTAATATATGGTTAATGAGAGTGGTTAGAGGGGGCAGAAGATCACTTGTTATCTTCTTTATGACAAAGTTTGACAGACCCTAGAAGTCCTCTGCTCTGGAACTACTTAGTTTGCCTATTGCTTTGCTAACATCATTTTCAGTAACTGTTGCCCAGCGGAATTTATGGACTACATACTTATTTGAACCTAAAAGAGTTTTAGCATCAAGCGTGGCATTGAGGGGAGACAAATCTTGTTGTAAACTGAAGTTAACAAAGTGTGAATTTAAGATATCTGGGGCTATGGGTATAGCTAGTTGAGTTGTTGGTCTATTTATTTCACTTTTAATTACTTCCCAGGCAGCTTTACAGCTGTTTCTGGATTTAAGCATATAGTTATCATTCGCCCTACATTTTGCCAAACTTGTTTCAGATCTATAATTTTTTCTTATTCTGATGTACATCTCTTTGTACTCGCTGCTGTTATGAGATATGTCCTTAAACATAAGAAGCATAATCCTGTTGCTGTTGAGGTATGGCGTAAACCAATTATTTAGTCTCTGTGGTTTATGAGCTCGGTTATTATTCTGTCTTTTTAGTAATCTGGGACAACACTCATCAAATATTCTTGCAATTTCCTCTATAAATAATTTTCTTGTGTTATTCACACACATATCTTTGTATAAGATGTCATTCCAGTTAACTGACATTAATCTGGTTCTAAACTCTCTTGTGTTGCATTCATTCATAGGTCTAACAGTTTTGTGTTGTTCATCTGGAATGCTGACTGGAACTGTAATCCATAGGCCATCATGGTCAGCTAGGCCTAACTTCACTACTCCAATTTCAACATTATTTTCATGGATATTACTTATTATATTGTCTAAGCATGCATTATATCTTGTAGGCTTATCATTTAGACAATAGCAATCAAAAGCTCTTAAGCTATCCAAGAATTCCAATATGATATGACTCTGTACCCTAATATCCATATTAATATCACCAAAAATTAAG
This sequence comes from Schistocerca nitens, assembly GCF_023898315.1. NCBI lineage: Eukaryota > Metazoa > Arthropoda > Insecta > Orthoptera > Acrididae > Schistocerca > Schistocerca nitens. The sequence continues at coordinate 197,260,664 of NC_064623.1, read as the reverse complement.
ATTCTTTGGTATTTATATTTAGGCTTAGTTAGTAAGACTAACAGTTTTTTTTTAAATTTACCATAAATTCATATTCACTAGAAGATGGTGTGCAATATACAGATGCAACAATAATATTATGTTTAGGTATATGTACAACTGCAGCCTCAAAGATGGTGTCTATACACAGGTCTGTACATCAATAGTAAAGTATTGTAGATTTAGTCTATTCTTAATATATACTGCAACACCCCTATGTCCAATTGTTGATCTGCAGTAACTACTAGCTAAGGAGTAACCAAATGGAATATTGAGGTCAATTTCTGATGAATATGAGGTGTGGCTAGAAAAAAAACGGGCTAGTACTGGTGAAACAATAAAACGAATGCAATAAGGCTGAAAGTCGCGTGGCCTGTCACGTGACTCTCGCTCCGCCTACTGCTAGAGTTTCATCTGCCTCCTGCACTCAGTCTGCCCGTGGCGTCTGTTTTAAGTAGTTGACGTTTTGTCTGTGCGTCGGAAAATGTTGAGTGTACAGAAAGAACAGCGTGTTAACATCAAATTTTGTTTCAAACTAGGAAAATCTGCAAGTGAAACGTCTGTAATGTTACAACAAGTGTATGGCGATGATTGTTTATCGCGAACACAAGTGTTTGAGTGGTTTAAACGATTTAAAGATGGCCGCGAAGACACCAGTGATAACACTTGCATTGGCAGACCATTGTCAGCAAAAACTGATGCAAACATTGAAAAAATCGGTAAACTTGTTCCTTGTCAACTCCTGTTAACTCAGACACTGCTCTGATTGTTAAACGGCAATCCTGTGGAACAAGTTTACCGATTTTTTCAATGTTTGCATCAGTTTTTGCTGACAATGGTCTGCCAGTGCGAGTGTCATCACTGGTGTCCTCGCGGCCATCTTTAAATCGTTTAAACCACTCAAACACTTGTGTTCGCGATAAACAATCATCGCCGTACACTTGTTGTAACATTACAAACGTTTCACTTACAGATTTTCCTAGTTTGAAACAAAATTTGATGTTAACACGCTGTTCTTTCTGTACACTCAACATTTTCCGACGCACAGACAAAACGTCAACTACTTAAAACAGACGCCACGGGCAGACTGAGTGCAGGAGGCAGATGAAACTCGAGCAGTAGGCGGAGCGAGAGTCACGTGACAGACCACGCGACTTTCAGCCTTATTGCATTCGTTTTATTGTTTCACCAGTACTAGTCCGGTTTTTTTCTAGCCACACCTCGTATAGCCAGTGCTCATTTACACTAAGTATACCACAGTTGGAAGTTTCTAACCAGTACTGAAATTCTTCCAACTTCTTTCTTAAAGACTGTATATTAATATGTAAGAACAGAAGACTATTTTTGCTAACCCTGGGCAGTAAAGATGAGGGTTCAGATTGTCTTCTTAAGGGCACTTCTACACAGCTGATATCTTGAGTTGTTTGTAAGTCTACTGCTGGTAGCCAGGCCCCATTTTGACAACGTCTGGATGCATCTAGTTTTCTGGACTGAGAGTGAATGGTTTGAAGGTTATTTTGATCCTGCTGGAGCATATCTGTTAATATTTTGCCAGACAGACCAGCAGGTTTTACAGGTTTCCCTGGTCCAGCGGTATTACTGTTAAGGTGGCCATTTCTTTACTCACAGTTTTGGTAATCAGTTTCGAGATTAATCTTCTTCCTTGGTTGTTGAGGTGGAATCCTTGTCGTGCATAGCACTCCCCGTCAAACTCGCTAGCTTTAATGATTGTGGTATTTTTGAATTTCGAACACAGGTGATATAGCCGTTTGTTTACGTCCAATACCTCGCGATTTATGCAGGATCGTTTTGTAAGATCATATCTAAATGGAACATCGACAACAAACACTTTTTTTGATGTGATACTTGGTAATGTGCTTCTTAAACCTTTTATTAAGTTCACGCTGTTGTTTTTCGCTATGTCATTTGTTCCAGTCATAATTACGACGACATCAGCTTCAGAAGCCTTTTTGTTAGTGTTTTGCAAGACATCCTTGGCTTCTGCTGAAGAATACACATACCCCAGACACTTGAGATTTACGTTTTCATTAAGGTAACTTGAAACATTACGACCTTGACTATCACTCAATAAGGTAATTTTACAGGTTTTACGTACTGAACTTTGACCATCACACTATTTCACTCCTGTTTGAATTTCTTTTTGATATTTATTAGCACTATTATGTTTCACTGCATATGTTTCCTGATCGCTACTTTGTTCATGAAGCTTGCTAACATTCACACTGCGGCTACTTGTGCTGTTTTTGGCATTATGCCGTTTTGCTGCGAATGTTTCTTGTTCATTACTTCGTTGACAAAGCTTACTTACATTCACCCTACAGGTTTTTGCACTGTCTTCTACCGGGCAGAGCTGCGAATATTTGTTTACGTCGGAGAATCTTACTCTTATTGGTGGTCCCCCTGCGGGTTCGGGGGTTAGAATAGGCCCGCGGTATTCCTGCCTGTCGTAAGAGGCGACTAAAAGGAGTCTCAAACGTTTCGGCCTTAATGTGATGGTCCCCATTAGGGTTTGACCTCCATTTTTCCAAATTCCACAGAAGTACGAGCCTTTTGGGGAAGGACACCTTACGTGGTGCCCATGAGTCCTCTGTGCCCTAAGAGCTTTGCACTCTTGATCGCCTTGGCGTCGTCCCTGCACCCTCCATCGCTCATTTTGGGCTTACGCAGCTGATGGATTGTCCAAGTTACGCCCTTAGTGCGCCACCATCTGCACCCACGGTCACTATGGACTACCCATGGCACCCAAAATCCAGCACGGTAGCCAGCCCGTTGTGGTGGGGTCGTCATGTACCCTCTAGGTTGTAGCCCCCTGACAACACAGGGATCGTACTGCCGATGCCTGAGCTGACACCTCCCCACGTAAGCCAAGGAGTAGATGCCCGTCTCTCTGGGGCATCAGGACTCCCGGCAACGGCCATCCTGCCAGGTGGCCTTTGCTGTGGCTGGGTGGCGCCCGTGGGGAGAGCCCCTGGTCGGAGTGGGTGGCATCGGGGCGGATGCCCCGCAATGAAGCGGGTGAAGTCTCAATCCGGTGGTCGCACGACCGCCATCGTCTCTAAGCGTGGTAAGACAGAATTTAATGCTGTGACATATAACCCCAAATCGTTCCCTTCCCTAGCCACGCCATGGGAGGAACGTAGGGCTGCGGACAGACAGGAGCCGTATTCACCGCGATTCCTAGTGTGCAGCAGAACCGATGGGGATTCGTTTTTGGGGACTAAGCCTCTCTTCTTTGTTCACCATCTTGAAGATAAGTTTGGGGAAGTGGCATCTGTTTCCAAAATGAGGAGCGGGGCTATTTTGATACAAGCAGTTTCATCTGCACAGTCACGGGCGTTACTCGCCTGTGAGAAACTCGGTGACATCCCCGTTCATGTCACTCCCCATAAGTCCTTAAATTTGGTCCAGAGGATTATCTTTCATAAAGATCTTCTGCTACAGTCTGATGACGAGCTACGGGAGAACCTGGCACGACGAGGTGTGCACTTTGTCCGTCGTGTCTTTAAGGGGCCCAAGGATAATAGGGTCGCTACCGGTGCCTTCATCCTGGCCTTTGAGGGTGACTGCTTGCCTGAGAAGGTCAAGGTCATGATCTACCGGTGCGATGTTAAGCCCTATGTCCCACCCCCTATGCGATGCTTCCAGTGCTGGAAGTTCGGACATATGTCCTCCAGATGCACTGCCAGCCCCACGTGTCGTGATTGTGGACGACCTTCCCATCCTAATGCTCCATGTGCTCCGCCTCCCACCTGCGTTAACTGTGGGGAGCATCATTCTCCCTGCTCACCAGACTGTGCAGTCTACCAACGAGAGTGGAAGATACAAGAAATTAAGACCCTGGACCGTTTAACTTACCAAGAGGCAAAGAAGAAGCTCGAACGGCTCAACCCCACATCTATGTTGAGAAGTTATGCTGCTGCAACTCTGCCGCCACCAGTTCCTGCAACGACTCCCTTCTCAGTTGGCCCACAGAACGGTAAAGTTACGCCTGCCCCACCACTAGTAGGGTCCACACTCTCTTCCACTGCTCCCAAAACACCCGGTTTGGGAGCAGTGGACCCCAAACAACTGGGGACATCCATCCCCACCTCTCAGCCGGAGAGGCGCCAGCCTCCTCCGACTGCTCAGCCGGAGAGGCAAGCGTCTCTTCCGGCTCCTCAGCTGGAGAAGCAACAGCCTTCTCCGGCTGCTCAGCCGGAGAGGCAACAGCCTCCTCAGGCCTCACTCGTTCGGAAGGGATCCCTTGGGGGAGTCCCTTCCAAGGATTTTACCAGTGTCTCTCAAGACGCTAGCCAGTGGCTGAGGAAGCCACCAGCTGCTGGTCGAAGGGCTTCACGCTCTTCCTCTGTTCCTGACAATGCATCAGGAAAGCCCTCCCAGCATGCGAACCCTCCTCCCAAAGACAAGAGAGAGAAGAGGAAGCTCTCTAAGAAGCCTAAAGACCCGGTGGTTCCCGCGCCAACGCTTCCTGTCAGCTCAGCCTCTGAGGATGAGGTCGAGCTCTTTGCGTCCCCTGATGACCTCGATCTCGCTGTCTCAGATACGATGGCAGCTGCGACGTCAGTCACTCAGTCGGTGGCAGCATGTGACCCTGCGACGTAATTCGCTTTTTCAGTTCCTTAATGCCCCTACAGGACACACTTTGTACAATCCTCCAGTGGAATTGTGGCGGTTATTTTAGCCATCTCCCTGAGCTACGACAGCTTCTCAGCATGACACCTGCATTCTGCATTGCCCTCCAGGAAACCTGGTTCCCGGCAATGCGGACCCCTGTCCTTCGTGGATACAGGGGTTATTACTGTAACCGTAGCACTTACAATTGTGTGTCAGGTGGAGCCTGCGTGTATGTCCTTACCTCTGTATATAGTGCTCCTGTGCCCCTTCAAACATCATTGGAAGCTGTGGCTGTACGTGTAAGGACTACCCAGGACATAACCGTCTGCAGTGTCTATCTCCCTCCAGGTGGTACAGTCTCCCTGACCGACTTGGCTGCACTTGTCGCCCAACTCCCCACGCCTTTTCTTCTCCTGGGGGATTTTAACGCCCACAATCCCCTGTGGGGTGGAACGAAGGTTACTGGCCGAGGCAGAGAGGTCGAGAATCTCATCTCCCAACTCGACCTCTGCCTCTTAAACACTGGCGCTGCCACACATTTCAGTGTGGCGCATGGCACGTTCTCGGCCATCGATCTGTCGTTGTGCAGCCCAGGGCTTGTACCATTGGTCCACTGGAGAGTCCATGACGACTTGTGTGGTAGTGACCATTTTCCGATCTTCCTTTCGCTACCACAGTGTCGCTCCCTTGCACGCTCGCCTAGATGGGCATTTAGCAAGGCAAACTGGGACACGTTCTCCTCTGCTGCCACTGTTGAATCTCTCCCCCATGGTACCATCGATGTGGCGGTTGAGACACTGACTGCAGCGATTGTTTCCGCTGCGGAACGTACCATTCCTCGTTCGTTAGGGAGCCCCCGGCGAAAGTCAGTGCCTTGGTGGTCTCCAGAGGTCGCTGACGCCATTAAAGAACGTCGACGGGCTCTTCAGCAACATAAGCGGCACCCGTCTTTGGAGAACCTCATTTTATTCAAACGTCTCCGTGCTCGGGTACGGAGGCTTATCAAACGGCGGAAACAGGAGTGCTGGGAGAGATACGTTTCCAACATTGGTTCCCGTACTTCACCCTCCCAGGTGTGGATGAAGATTCGGCGCATCTTTGGATTGCAGCACTCTACAGGTGTCGCAGGGCTTACCATCAACGGGGCGGTATCCACCGATGCCGATGCAATCGCCGAGCATTTCGCACAGCACTATGTTCGGGCCTCTGCGTCGGGGAATTACCCGCCCGCGTTTCGCGCGCTCAATCGCCGGGAGGAAGGCAAACGGCTTTCTTTCGCTTCTCGCCACCCTGAGACGTATAACGCCCCATTTAGTTTGTGGGAACTCCAGAGCGCCCTGGCACAGTGCCCCGATACAGCCTCTGGGCCAGATGGCGTCCACAATCAGATGCTCAAACACCTGTCCCCGGACTGTCAGCGATGTGTTCTTGCCATCTTCAACCGCATATGGGGTGATGGTGTCTTTCCGTCGCAGTGGCGAGAAAGTACCATCATTCCGGTGCTGAAGCCTGGTAAGGACCCGCTTACTGTGGATAGCTATCGGCCCATCAGCTTGACAAATACTCTGTGCAAGCTACTGGAACGCTTGGTGAGTCGACGGCTGTGTTGGCTGCTCGAGTCTCGGGGTCTTCTGGCTCAGTGCCAGAGCGGCTTCCGTCAGGGCCGTTCCACCGCCGATACTTTGGTCTTCCTTGAGTCTGCAATCCGCACTGCTTTTTCCAGGCGCCAACACCTCGTCTCCGTCTTTTTCGACCTCTCCAGAGCATATGACACAACGTGGCGGCACCATATTCTCGCCACGTTGCACGGGTGGGGTCTCCGGGGCTCTCTCCCCATTTTTATTCAGAATTTTTTATCTGTTCGGACATTCCGCGTTTTAATTGGCACATCCCATAGTTCACTTCATATCCAGGAGAACGGCGTTCCACGGGGCTCTGTATTGAGCGTGCCCCTTTTCCTTGTGGCCATTAATGGCCTTGCAGCAGCAGTAGGGTCGTCTGTCTCACCCACGTTATATGCTGACGATTTCTGCATCTTTTTCAGCTCCTCCACCATTGGTGTTGCAGAACGTCGGTTGCAGGGAGCCATTCGCAAGGCGCAGGCGTGGGCTTTAGCCCATGGGTTTCAGTTTTCTCCTGCGAAGACTTGTGTTATGCACTTTTGTCGGCGTCGAACTGTCCATCCCCACCCTGAGCTCTATCTTCAGGATGCTATGCTCAGGGTCGTTGACACCTATCGTTTTTTGGGATTGCTGTTCGACACCCGGCTTACTTGGCTTCCTCATATTCGTGAGCTCAAGCGTCAGTGCTGGCAGCATCTGAATGCCCTCCGCTGCCTCAGCAACACAACTTGGGGTGCAGACCGTACCACGCTGCTGCAGCTCTACAAAGCCCTTGTGCTGTCCCGACTGGATTATGGGAGTGTAGCGTATGGCTCAGCGTCGCCCTCAGCGTTGCAACTGCTGGACCCCGTTCACCACTGTGGGGTTCGACAGGCGACAGGAGCATTCCGCACCAGTCCTGTTAATAGCCTACTTGCTGAGGCGGGGATTCCTCCGCTCCACATTCGGCGTCAACAACTCTTAGCCAACTATGCTGCCCACGTCTGTTGTTCTCCCCGTCACCCTAACTACCGTCTCCTTTTCGCCGATGCGGCAGTCCATATCCCACGTCGGCGGCCGCGATCAGGCCTCGCAATTGGGATCCGTGTTCGGTCACTCCTTCGTGAACTCGAGTCTTTGCCCCTTCCGTCTGCTTTTCAGGTCCACCCACATACACCACCTTGGTGTATTCATCGGCCGCAGCTTTGGCTGGAGCTCTCACAATGGCAAAAGGATTCAGTTCCTCCTGCAGTCTTGCGCCGCCAATTTCTTGCTCTCCTCGACGCATCCCGTGACTCTGAGATAATCTATACAGATGGCTCGATGGTTGATGGCCGTGTGGGGTACGCTTACGCTCATGCGGACTATGTAGACCAGCGCTCCTTGCCGGACGGCTGCAGTGTTTACACCGCAGAGCTAACAGCCATTTTTCGTGCCCTTGAGCGTATTCGTACCAGCACTAGTGAGTCTTTTGTCATTTGCAGTGACTCGCTCAGTAGTCTGCAGGCTCTTGACCAGTGCTACCCACGCCATCCCATTGTTGTTGCCATCCAGGAGTCCGTTCATGCTCTTGGACAGCGTGGACATTCAGTGGTGTTCATATGGACTCCGGGACACGTTGGGATAGCGGGCAACGAACACGCCGACACGTTAGCTAAAGAAGCCACCCGCAAACTGCCGTTGGCGATCGGCCTCCCGGCAACTGATCTCCGATCGGTGTTACGCCGTCGTGTCCTTCGGATGTGGGCAGACGAATGGCGCACTCTGTCTGCCCCCAACAAGCTGCGGCAGGTAAAGGGGACAACGACTGTGTGGGGTTCCTCCATGCGGGCCTCTCGCAGGGATTCTGTTATTCTGTGTAGGCTCCGCATTGGCCACTCTTGGCTGACGCATGGTCATCTGTTGCGTCGAGAGGACCCCCCTCATTGTCGCTGTGGTGCGAATATGACGGTGGCCCATATATTATTGGACTGTCCTCTTTTAGCGGCCCTCAGGCGAACTTTTAACCTCTTGGGTGATTTATCGTGTCTTTTAGCTGACGATGTCTCTATGGCAGATCGTGTTTTAGGTTTTCTTCGAGCAAGTGGGTTTTATCGGTCCCTCTAATTTTATTGCATCACCCTCTTTTGTGCTGTATCTTTTACTTTGTTGTGTGTTGTAATTCGACTCCACCCTAATCTTTTAGGCTGGAGGTTTTAACGTGTTGCAGAGTGGCTGGCTCATCCTATTATTTTCGTGATCAGTCAGCAACAGTCCTCTGCTGTGCAGTTTTAATCCCTTCTGCCTTTCTTCTCTGTGTTGTTTTTGTTGCTGTGCTCCGTTTTCCATGTTTCTTTAATCTTGACCTTGGCGATTTTCTTCCCCTGGCATTTTTATCTTGTTTCGAATGACTAATGGATGGTTTCCCTGTGCTCTGTGTGTTTATGAAACAAGGGACCGATGACCTCTGCAGTTTGGTCCCTTTAATCCTCAAACCAACCAACCAACCAACCAAAACAGAGTATGCATCACAGTTGGCAACTAAAGAGTCCAGAGAGAAGAAAACAAGAAAAAAACTTGGAAAAAGATCAAGTTGATATAGAGTAAGGTGAAGGGTGCTCCTGAGTAACTAAAAATTAAAAAAAGCATATATTAAGTGAGTTATAGTCCTTTGAAACTTCAGAAGCTGTTCCTGAAAATTTACATTTTTTGTTGCATTTTTCCCCTAAATCTCAAACTACTTCGGGCAGACTATTCAAATTTTCAGGGAGTAATAAAACATGTATCCTGAGTCTACTGAACTAAAAAAAACAACATAATGTTGTGTATAATATAATAATTTAGGGTAACATACAAAAAGTACACACAATTTTAACCACGTAATTAAGAAATTATATTTCCAAAAGCAATGGCTGAAATGCAATTATTGTAGTTCAGTAGACTTAGAACATACAGTTAAATGTCATATAAAAGTTTCATGTCATTGGCTACAGTGGTTCCTGAAATACACAGAAGCCAATTCACTAAATTTAACATTGTATGGATAGGGCATTCTAACTCCCCTTAACTAAAGAGTGCAGAGGATATTTAGAGTGATGCTACATCAGCTCAGAGAATGAAATGGTGTACTTTGGTCCTCTGCAGCAGTAATGAAAGCTGTCTCATGATACTGAAACGTAACAGCCCAATCAAAACTAATAAAAATGCGTAAATTTTAACCATAAACAGTGGTTTCTGACATAGAGGTGTATAGAAATATGTACTTATGAAAAAGTTATGAAGAAAATAATTATGGAATCTTAATTACACTTATGTTTAGAAATATGTTAATTGGTCGGAACATTTTATATGATAAGAATCTTCTGTAATTAGTAGATATACCAAGTGTATTGTTAACATTTGATACCTAAGTGTTTATACTTGCTTCAACTTCTATAGAGAATAGAATTCACTTGCGTGTTTAATATATAAGAATCTAGGTAACCATTAAAATATGTCATTTGTTTTAGGATGAGAGTTTTAATTGTTAATTAATGAAATAATAATTTTAAACAATGCTAAGGATTGTTCAGGATTGTTAAGGAAGTATAAATACTAACAGCCATGTTGGCAAGAGGTCTCAGACTGGTTTTGGTTTTTGAGCAGTGAGTGTGTAGCTGCTCCTTTTGTATAGTAAGTATTGTTTGCCTTTGTAGTTATACTTTAATTTTGTTTTGAAAGTATAATAAACTATAAAACTTAATGCAAGCTTAAACTAAATCAACTCTCCAGTAGTTGTTTTACAGTGACTGTAAATGTTTTCAGGACCACGACTGCAGCAAATAGAGTAACTATGATCCACCCCATTATTACGAGTAGTTAGAGAAATGTTATAATTGGTGGAGGAGCTGGGATGCAGTGTAAATCTGTAAACTAATCTTGTATTTTGTTTCAGAGTTAATCTGCTTGTTGAAATAATATTCCATTCTTCTGAGAACAGGACAGAGAAGAAAGTGAGTAACACTACAAAGTGTACTTATGTAAAATGCAACTTGGAGAACCAACTGTCTGTAAGTACAAAATGATTATTTGAACTTTCACTTTTTGAAATTGTTTGTTAATGGAAACTTGGAAAACAGTGTAGATATTACTGATAATAATGTTGTTAATCGGGACAATGAAATCGGAGAGGTCAGTGACCGCAGTAGTGTACGTTCACCATTTCGTGGATTTGAACCTAATGTATCAGCCTTGGATAGATTAGTTCAGCTGATGGAAGAATAGAAGAAGACAACTGAAAAATCATTTGATGAACATAAAACTTTTTTTTTATCAGAAGCTTGATTCTATCTGTAAAATGTGAGACAACCATGGAACCCAGATTCGCGAGACAAAGGAGAATTTTGAGAAGTGTTGGGAAAAAGTAGATGTGAATACCAAAAATGTGTTGGCTATAGAAGGAGAAATTGTTACCTTAAAGCAGGAAAACCAAAAATTCGAAGAGAGACTAGATTCTGTAGAAAATTTAGAAAAAGTTGCTACTGTTGAAGTGTTACAGTTAAAAAAGCTCAACAAAGATTTTGTGAAGAAATTCGCAGAAACAGACCAAAATATACAAAATTTCACTAAAATTGCAAATGATAATTTTGTGGAGTTAAAAGAAGATGTAGGCACTTGTTTAGGTGAAATTTTGACTTCAAAACTAAATTTCAATAAATCCAAGATTCCGTTGCTGTGAAATCTTTCTGTAGTTACTGTCCATTGTGGAGTAATGCAAACATAAAAACATTTTCAGGGGAGGGCAATATACATAGAGTTGATTTCATGTACCAGATTAATGACAACTTGACCGATGAAATGAGCTATAATTTGAAAATTAAATTTTTTTAAAAGTTCTTAGATGGGAAGGCTTTGTCATGGGCGAACCAAGCAATCAAACCCAAAATGTCCTTTAATTAGGTAGAACGAGCTTTCATGAACAAATTCTGGTCAGAAACTAAACACTCTAGAATTAAGTCAGAATTTTTGAATGGGCCAAATTTCAAACCGGGTAGTGGATGCATGAAAACTTTTTGTGAACAACAGTTAAGAACTTCAGTAAATCTTGATAAACCACTAGATGAAATGATCCAAATAGATGCTCTAAAACATAGGTTGCCAAATAGGGAAAAGTGGAGTCTTGTCTACGGACCTGATGATTCAGTTGAACAATTTGTTAGATATATAGATAAATTGGATTTAGCATGGGAGAGAAATGACAGATGTAATGACAACTCTGATGATAGCAGGAATAACAATAACAGAGCTATCAATGATCACTTCAATAGCAGATTTAGAACTGATGACAGAAGAAATGGGGAGAGGAATGAGAGGCAGAGACCTGAGAATAGGAATTTCGAACCAAGAAATAGGCAGTGGGGGCAAAATCAGGGAAACAATAGTAAAAATTTTGAAGACAGAAGAAATGGTCCAGTAAAATAAGACCTGCCTCTATTGGAGCCTAGGGAAATGGAGCAAATAGACATCAGAATTACAATCAGGCACATCTTAGTAGTTCCAGAAGGGGAAGGGGCAGAAAAAATAGAACATACCAAAATTTTGTACCCAGAATACAACCTGAAGTGAGTAGAATGAAGTTTGATAGGGAATTTTGGGAAAACTTTTTATCTGAAAACAAACATGAACAATAAAGTAAAAAATCTGAATTTGAATTAGAAAAAAACACTTTGACAAATTTCTTTAACAGTACTAACACAGTAGTAGCTGTTGATAGTGATGAGAACAGATCTGATGAGTATGGTTTAGTGAGAATGTTAAGTGACTGTGAAATGAGTGAAAATGCTGATACTGGTGCTGTATGTGTGTGTGTGTGTGTGGAAGCTGATGTTCATGTGCTAGGCAATGGAAGTGAGAATGGTAGAGTAGTTCCAGATGAAATTACAGTAGATAATAAACAGGAAAATGAGGATGTGGTAGAACAGAGTAGTCACAGTGTTTAGGTTGTTGAAGATGCATGTGAAGAGATAAATTAGTTTGGTGTTGAAAATAATATTAAATGTGGTGGTGGTGGTGGTGATGGTGGTGGTGGTGGTGATAATATGTTACTTACAGAATTAGATGGGATGCTACATCTAGCAGTTAATGTTGATGATTTGATGCTGAATGATTCTGGAATTTCTGGTGAGTGTTCGAGTAATGAGTCAGAAACCAGTAGAGCAGTGCCTGATAAATTAATGTTACCATTTGATGTTGTGTCTGAATGTGTTTGTGAAAATGGAAAAGAAGATCTAATTAGTGATAGAGTACTAAATGTAGTCAATGACAATAGTAGCAAATGTCAGTATGGTGATCAAAAGTGTAAGGTCTTAAATGAAATTTGTCAAAGTGTCACTCAGATGATAAAATTGCCGTGAAAAATGTGGTACAGTCTCCTGGTGCTAGTATGATAAGTAAATCTGTAGAATCTGTAATAAAAGGTATGGATTGTGATAAAGGGGTGAATTTTTGTGACATAGAAGAGGATTTGTCATTTGAAAATAAGGTCAATGAAATGGTTCAACAATTTGTAGTACAGATTAATGATTGGATAGGAAACTGTCCTCTGGATGCAGGCAGCCCAATTACAGGAATATCGAGAAAGCTGAGACAGGATCAAAAATAATGAAAATTTCACAGAATTTCCAGTAACAGGGGTAAGGATAAATGGGGCAACAGGAAAAAGCAGTAAATTCAATTAATCAATCAATCTCTTTATTCGTCCATTAACAACATACATTGTATGGATGTAGTCAATTACAATATAGTTCCTTATCTTTAATTTGTTTTAAAAACTTGGATAATAAATACAAATATTTTATATCAGTATATATAGATAATATTACGTAGTAGGTGAATATGGATTTGGGGTAAGAAATGAAAGAGGAAGCCGCTTGGTGGAATTTTGCACAGAGCGTAACTTAATCATAGCTAACACTTGATTCAAGAATCATAAAAGAAGATTGTATACATGGAAGAAGCCTGGAGATACTGACAGGTTTCAGATAGATTATGTAATGGTAAGACAGAGATTTGGAACCAGGTTTTAAATTGTGAGACATTTCCAGCGGCAGATGTGGACTCGGACCACAATCTATTGGTTATGAACTGTAGATTAAAACTGAAGAAACTGCAAAAAAGGTGGGAATTTAAGGAGATGGGACCTGGATAAAATGACTAACCAGAGGTTGCACACAGTTTCAGGGAGAGCATAAGGGAACAATTGACAAGAATGGGGGAAAGAAATACAGTAGAAGAAGAGTGGGTAGCTTTGCGGGATGAAGTAGTGAAGGCAGCAGAGGATCAAGTAGGTAAAAACACAAGGGCTCATAGGAATCCTTGGGTGACAGAAGAAATATTGAAGTTAATTGACGAAAGGAGAACATACAAAAATGCAGTAAATTAAGCAGGAAAAAAGGATTACAAACATCTCAAAAATGATATCGACAGGAAGTGCAAAATGGCTAAGCAGGGATGGCAAGAGGCCAAATGTAAGGATGTAGAGGCTTATCTCACTAGGGGTGAGATAGATACTGCCTACAGGAAAATTAAAGAGACCTTTGGAGAAAAGAGAACCACTTGTATGAATATAAAGAGCTCAGATGGAAACCCAGTTCCAAGCAAAGAAGGGAAAGCATAAAGGTGGGAGGAGTATATAGAGGGTCTATACAAGGGCGATGTACTTGAGGACAGTGTTACAGAAATGGAAGAGGATGTAGATGAAGATGAAATGGGAGATATGATACTGTGTGAAGAGTTCGATAGACCACTGAAAGACCCGAGTCGAAACAAGGCCCCCGGAGTAGACAACATTCCATTAGAGCTACTGACAGCCTTGGGAGAGCCAGTCCTAACAAAATTCTACCATCTGGTGAGCAAAATGTATGATACAGGCAAAATACCCTCAGACTTCAAGAAGATTATAATAATTCCAATCCCAAAGAAAGCAGGCATTGACAGATTTTAAAATTGCCAAACTATGAGTTTAATAAGATAGAGTAGCATGGAGAGCTGCATCAAACCAGTCTCAGGACCAAAGACCACAGCAGCAGCAGCAGCAACAACAACAATGAGTTTAATAAGTCATGGCTGCAAAATACTAACCTGAATTCTTTACAGACAAATGGAAAAACTGGTAGAAGCCGACCTCGGGGAAGATCAGTTTGGATTCCATAGAAATATGGGAGCATGTAAGGCAATACTGACCCTACGACATATTTTAGAAGCTAGATTAAGAAAAGACAAACCTACATTTCTAGCATTTGTAGACTTAGAGAAAGCTTTTGACAGTGTTGACTGGAATAATCTCTTTCAAATTATGAAGGTGGCATGGGTAAAATACAGGGAGCGAAAGGCTATTTACAATTTGTACGGAAACCAGATGGCAGTTATAAGAGTCGAGGGACATGAAAGGGAAACAGTGGTTGGGAAGGGAGTGAGACAGGGTTGTAGTCTCTCCCCGATGTTATTCAATCTGTATATTGAGCAAGCAGTGAAGGAAACAAAAGAAAAATTTGGAGTGGGTATTAAAATTCATGGAGAAGAAATAAAAACGTTGAGGTTAGCCGATGACATTATAATTCTGTCAGAGATAGCAAAGGACTTGGAAGAGCAGTTGCATGGAAAGGTCCGTGTCTTGAAAGGAGGATATAAGATGAATATCAACAAAAGGAAATCGAGGATAATGGAATGTAGTCAAATTAAGTCAGGTGATGCTGCGGGAATTAGATTAGGCAATGAGATGCTTAAAGTAGTAAAGGAGTTTTGTCATTTGGGGAGTGAAATAACTGATGATGGTTGAAGTAGAGAAGATATAAAATGTAGACTGGCAATGGCAAGAAAAGTCTTTCTGAAGAAGAGAAATGTGTTAACATAGAGTATAGATTTTAGTGTCAGGAAGTTGTTCCTGAAAGTATTTCTATGGAGTGTAGCTATGTATGGAAGTGAAACATCGACGATAAATAGTTTGGACAAGAAGAGAATCGAAGCTTTCAAAATGCGGCGCTACAGTAGAATGCTGAAGATTAGATGGGTAGATCACATAACTAATGAGGTGGTACTGAATAGGAGGAGTTTGTGGCACAACTTGACTATAAGAAGGTATCGATTGGTAGGACATGTTCTGAGGCATCAAGGGATCACCAATTTAGTATTGGAGGGCAGCATGGAGGGTAAAAATCGTAGAGGGTGACAAAGAGATGAATACATTAAGCAGATTCAGAAGGATGTAGGCTGCAGTAGGTACTGGGAGATGAAGAAGCTTGCACAGGATAGAGTAGCATGGAGAGCTGCATCAAACCAGTCTCAAGACTGAAGACCACAACAACAACAACTCTTCCACATTCAGATATTCTTCAATGCTATAAAAACCATGTGTTACTATAATTTGTTTAAGATCTACCTTGAATTTATGAAATTCTTTAATTTTCTTTATTGTAGAAGGCAATGCACTAAAAAGTACTTTGGTCTGGTAGTTTACACTTTTTGGTAGAGTGTTCCTTTGTGGGTGTCTCTGTGAAAATCATCCCTGTTCCTTGTTTCATGGTTATGAATCTTATAATTTAATGCTGACAATTCCTGGTGAGTTTTCAGAAAGCATACACATTCATAGATGTATAAGCTAGGAAGAGTCATTATTTGAAAGTCTTTGAATATTTCCCTGCATGACACTCTGCAGGGAACCCCTTTCATTATTCTAATAGCCCTTTTTTCAAGTTTGAAAGCTTGTTTTACCATACCTGTATGTCCCCAGAAAATCACACCATATCTAAGCAAACTGTTCATGTAAGCATAATAGGCACACAGCATTGATTTAGTGTTGCTGCATTCCCGGAGGATTCTTAGCACATAGGAGCATGTCCTTAATTTTTTTACTCAAAACTTCTAGGTGCTTTTCCCATCTCAAGTGCTCATGCACCCATATACCAAGGAATTTTGTGTATGGAGGTTGTGCAATAACATAGTTCACTAACTCAGCTTTTACTATTCTTCTAGCTTTACTTTTAATGTTACTGAAATTCATCAATACCGTTTTATCCTCATTTATGATCAAAGCATTATCACTAAACCATTTCCTGTCTCATTTATTGTCCTGTAGATCATCCTCAGTGTATCCTTTTACAAAAATGCTAGTGTCATCATCGAACATCACCATTTCTGCAACTGTCAGATGGTTTGGCAAATTGTTTATGAACACCACGAACATCAGGGAGCCTAACACAGATCCCTGGGGCACTCCATAGCTAGTTTTTTTGAAATCTGAAAGATACTCTTCGCCTCCATGACATATTTGTACTTTCTGTTGTCTATCAGAGAGATAAGACTTGAACCATTTGAAGGCAAGTCCATGGACCCCAAAACATTCTATTTTCATAAGCAACAAGTCATGGCTAATTAAATCAAATGCTTTAGAAAAATCTAAGTATATTCCACAGCTTAATTCATTCTTGTCCAAGGCATTTAGAATCATTTTCATGAATTGGAAGACTGCCATTTCTGTGGAGCTGTTCTTTCTAAGCCCATTTTGAGCATTAGTCAGTATTTTATTTTTATTCAGAAAGTCAGATAGCCTTTCATAATTTACACTTTAAATTACTTTAGAGAAACCTGACAATGTCACTGGTCTATAATTATTTATGTCAACTGTACTATCCTTTTTGTGAAGTGGCTTTATTATGCAGCAATATTTATAATCGGTGAGAAAACTTTCATACTTTCTGTCTGCATCATCAGTTTGTTCTATGCCCCACTGCACTCTTTTTAGCATACTATTAAATACTCTTATTTTGTTGGCATTAATAAGTCTTCTTTGTACGTATTTTTCAGTGACTGTGTATTTCAAATTTTTCTCATTCCTTATCTTCATTTTTAAATCCATATGGTCAGAAAAGCCTATATCTGTTACTTCACAACTTTGTTTGTTCATAAATATCTGATCAAGTGTTGTTTCCAACCCATCCCCATATCTGGTAATTTAGTGCACTGTAGGTTGCATGTTGTATTTGCTAAACAGATTTAATAATTGTACCTTGTTCTTATTATTTTTGTTAAAATTAATGGTAAAGTCACGAAGAACTATTGTGCATTTTGACCTGCCTCTGAATTCATTTAAAAGATCATCTATATAATATAAGAATTGGATAAAGTAACGTGATGGGGACCTATAGATGCAAGCAATGGTAGTTTGACAGTCTGTAAGTTCACAAATACAACATTCAAAATCTTTTTTTGTGCACTTCACCTGGCTAAATTTTACCTCCTTAGATTTAACATTACTTCTAACATAGGTGCATACACCTCCACATTTATAAGTTTCCCTGCAATAGTTACTTACTAAGTCAAAGTCTGATATATTTGTTGCACAGAGTGTCCTGAAGCCAGTGCTTACTGATACACAGCACAGAAACCACCTTAAGGTTACAGTTTAAAATTACTTCCAGCCCACGCATTTTGTTGCCTAGTACTTTCCTCTTCAGGTTTTGACTGAGACTGACACATTTCAGGCTTCGTCAGCCTTATACGTTTACCTGAACTGGATCTGAGTTTTGAGAAGATAATTTGATATTTACCATGCTAAGTAGTTTTTGGGCCAGCAGTGTCTTTTCTATTCCACTTAGGCCTTGACCATGTCTTGTACGACAAGTACTCGAGCAGTTATAATTGTCAGAGGGTTCATGGTTACAACTGACACATTCCTTAATATCTAAAAACATTACATTTTTAATCTGTTTGCAAATTGTTTCAAAATCTTTGTTAGCTTTGGTTATTTCTCTGTTTACACATGATGCTTCAATTAAATTGTAAGGATGAGGTATTTTAAATAATATAACATTTGTGTTTGTTAACTTGCCCAGTGTAGTCTTCAGAGCTGTTGTTGCTGCAGCTGTTTCATTATGGTATACATCATTGGAACCACCTATAAGAACTGCAAAGTCACTCTTTCACAAACTACTGCAATCTTCAATGTTGGTGAAGATCTGGTTGAATCTTGCTCCAGGTTTCACTATGCCTTCAATTTTAATGGTTTTTTTTGGGTTGTCAGGGTCTTCATTTCTGTTGCCATCCCTCTTCAAAAACTGTCGGAGTAGATTCTGATGTGTGTTGTTTTTTCTGTTTGTATTTCTTGACTCTATGCTCAATCTTGTTCTTTACCCATTGCATTTGATACATTGTTTGTTTTATTCAATCTCAAAACAGTCACCATCAAATCTGCATTCTTGCAAGATTTTTTGTTGTGTTTCTTTTTAAATAATTTAAATACATCTGCTCTTTTTGTGCCACAGTCCATGTTTTTGTGTTTTGTGTGTTTGGCTTCAGATGTAATTTTGTTGACTTTATCATCTTCAGGACCATTATAATAAGGTATGTTACATATTTTAATCAGAATAGTTTTCAACCTACAATCGTCATAGTTCCAGTTTTCTATGATTATCTCCTGTCCATTTAGTGAGGGACCTACTTTTCCACATCGAAAATGAAAAATTTTTCCACTTTCTGTGCACTCAACACCACTGCTCACAGTTTTCTGGCATTTTCAACAGTGTTATTGGTCCTGTCACCTGTATTTTTACTAGTCAAATTTTATGTTACCACATCACTGTACAGTGGAGATTTGCACTGTTGTTTAAGTTCATCATTTTTTAGTTTAAACCCACAAATTTCATCCAACAGAAATGCTATAATATCATCTTTAGTGTCTTTGCTGTTTACATTTTCATGCATTTCGTCTTTGCAGCAATTCAAACAGTACCGAGTCTTTCGTTTTGAACTTATGTTTGCACATATATAGTGGTAAACTGTTTCACATTTTAGACACATTATTCCTTTGTTCGCACATTTTTCACAATAGCAGTGGGAAGACGTCCCATTTTCTTGCAAATGTTCCGTGTTGGTCGTTGATGCTGCACACACAAGTTGATTACCAGACAAGTCTTACTTGAATTTAAGATTAATGATGTACAATTTATACAATTATGCTTAGTAATTGATCATTTAAATGAAAACTTGATACTAGGTAAGAACTGGTTGTTATCTGGGGTGACATGAAAATAACATTTGTTGAACCAAAAACAAGTATTGTAATGGATGATCATGGTCTAAGTAGTCAGATTAGAGAGATGCAAGAGTCTGACAGTGATAGGTATTTTGAGGAAGGGGAATAATTTGGTATTGGTGAGGGTAGTGCTAATTATTATAGTAAACTAGTAGCTAAAAAGGTATCTGAAACTGAAAGCCAAAACGGAAGAGAGTTTGAAAATTTTTTGTGGGATTATAATGACATATTTGATATAAAACCAGGGAGTGTAAAAGGGTACCAATGTAGACTAAAATTAAAAGCAAATGACCCGTTTATCATAAAACAGTATGCTATCCCTATATGTAAGAGAAAGGAGGTAGAAAGAGAACCTCAGAAAATGGAAAGGTGGAAAATAATAGAAAGAAATTGTAGTTCTTACAATAACCTATTAGTGGTAGTTTCAAAATGAGATGGGGGTATTCGTTTAGTGCTCAACTCTTGACACCTGAATAAATATTTCGAGAGAGAAACTGACCACACTGAAAGTATAGATGAACTACTAAATAAGTCTGAAAATGCAAAATATATCAGCTTGAATTAGAAAGAGATCCTAGAAAATACACTGCATTTTTGTTTAATAGGAAATGTTTTCAATATTGTGTTGTACCATTCAGTTAAAATGTACCTGTAGCAGTATTTATTAGGGGATTTGACTTGGTTTTGGGTAGAGAACTCTTAGAAAAGTTAATTATTTATGTGGATGACATTTTGTTATCGAGTAACACCTGGGAGCAACATATTCAAATTTTAAAGGAAATTGAAAAGAAAATGAGACATGGGGGACTTTGAAATTAGGAAAATGTAAGTTTGCAATGAAAGAATAAAAATTTCTTGGCCACTGCATAAATGAAAAAGGGATTTTGCCTGATTGAGAAAAGATTGAGGCCATCACAAAGTTCCCAAAACCTAGAAATAAAAAAGGTTTCAAAATCTTCTTTTGGATTAGTAAACTTCTATCAAAAACATGTGAAAACACACACTTTATGCAACATGCTTGAACAACTTGTTAAGAAAAAATGCAGTGTGGGATTGGTCTGATGAATGCCAGATAGCTTTTGACAGAATTAAGAAAGAATTAGCAGAAAGTGAAATCCTCCATAGACCTGATTTATCTTTACCATTTTTGTCTGATGACAGACAGTTCTGATTATGGACTGAGAATACATTTATTCCTAGAAAAAGAAATTAACGGAAAAATTGAACATCATTCTATGGCATTGGCAACCAGAACCTTACAAAACATGAGAGAAATTACATAATAACTGAAAAGGAACTTTTGGCAATTGTATGGGGATTCAAAAGACTTAAAAATTATTTTCTTGGGCATGAAGTCAAAGTTTATACAGACGATAATGCATTAACTTAATTACAAGAGTGTAAACTGTATCATGGGAGAATTATCAAATGTTCTTACAGCAGTTTAAATACTCAATTCATTTTATAAAGGGTAAGGAAAATGTCATTGCTGATGCCCTGTCAAGAATGCCAGTGGGGAATGGAAATTACAATGGAAATAATAGTCAGGAGGGAAAGTTTAAAATAGTATATTTTAAAGATGTCGGAGGGAAGTGAAGTTCGAAAAATTTTTAATCAATTGAGAAGACATGAAAATGGTGACGATCATTGGAAGCTTGTTAAAAGTTATTTTGGGAAGAAAAGTCATGAGAAAGTACAAATGTATTATAAGGTTTTCAAAGGTATTCTATTTTATAGACACAGCACAGATAATGGTGCTTGGAAAGTTTGCTGGCCAGATTCTCACATAAATACTTTGATAAAGTACACACATGAAAGCTTCGGGCACTGTGGTGCATTGAAATGTACTCAAAAAATACGAGAGGGTATATATTTTCATAATATGTCCAGGAGAGTTAGGACCTTACTTGCCTGCTGTGATAGATGTCAAAGAACAAAAGTTAGTAACAAAACCAACAAGGGATTTTTTTACAAAATGTGGTACCACATAAACAGTTGGATTTGGTAGGGATAGATTTGTATGGTCAACTTCAAAGAGCTGAAGGGGATTTCAGTATATTTTCGTCATTGTAGATTTGTTTTCTAAAAATGTGATATTTTATCCTTTAAAGAAAGCAACTACTAAGAAAATAGCTTCTACATTTATAAAGGACTACTTTATTAAAGTGGGTGCACCTAAGGCCATTTTATCTGACAAAGGGAGCCAATTTACTTATAAATTTTGGAAGGAATTTGTAACAGAACACGACATCAGACATATCTAAATATCATACTATTCACCAACATGCAACCCAACTGACCAGTACACGAGGGAAATTGGTAGATTGCGTAGAAATGTCACACAAATTTGTTATGTTATGTTAAAGAATTTTAAGACATTATGAATAGCCTACAACATACTATCACAGGATACTCTCCTTATGAGATCATGTTTAACCACAAACCACCTTACTCAATCAAAGAACTTAGTGTTTCCAGCTTGTAAAAGTATAACAGCAGCTGAAAGAGAGGAGACAGAAGAACTATGAAATATTATTATGAAAAAAGAAAACAATGGCATGACAAACAGATACAAAAACACAGAATTCAAAGTTGGGGATCTAGTTTTGATGAAAAGTTATACCAAATCTAAAGCACTAAATAGAGAAACAAAAAATTTTTTTGATATTTACATACAACCATTTCAAAGTGTTGAAAACCCACACACAAATACTTACAGACTTGTATATCCTAAGTCCAAAAGATTATTTGGACTCAGGAATGTTATGCAGCTAAAATTATATAAACACCCTTCATCACTCATATAACATCATAATAATTCTCTTTCCTCAGGAGGTTGCAAGCTCTTTTTGCAATTTGGGGGTGGTGAACCCAAGGCTCCGAGCTGGTGTGACTTTTTCTTTTTCAAGTCGCATCCTCTCTTACTTGTGTAAAAACTCATCCCCTTCCACTTTCTGATTTGGACAAATAGTTAGAGACTGGATGTGAAAAGGAACTGATGCATGTATTTTCATATTAGGCAAGCTGCCTTTTCTGGTTATCTGAATATGAGTACAAACTTTGAGCAGGTTTAATAATACAACCAGAGTATGAGTTTTGAGGAGAGTTGGTGTAATATTTACACTACTGGCCATTAAAATTGCTACACCAAGAAGAAATGCAGGTGATAAACGGGTATTCATTGGACATATATATTATACTAGAGCTGACATGTGATTACATTTTCATGCAGTTTGGATGCATAGATGCTGAGAAATCAGTACCCAGAACAACCACCTCTGGCCAAATAATGGACTTGGTATGCCTAGGCTTTGAGTCAAACAGAGCTTTGATGGCTTGTACAGGTACAGCTGCCCATGCAGCTTCAACACGATACCACAGTTCATAAAGAGTAGTGACTGGCATATTGTGACGAGCCAGTTGCTCGGCCACCATTGACCAGACGTTTTCAATTGGTGAGAGATCTGGAGACTGTGCTGGCTAGGGAAGCAGTTGCACATTTTATGTCTCCAGAAAGGCCCGTACGGGACTTGCAACATGCGGTCGTGCAATATCCTGCTGAAATGTAGGGTTTCGTAGGGATCGAATGAAGGATAGAGCCATGGGTCATAACATACCTGAAGTGTAACGTCCACTCTTCAAAGTGCTGTCAATGCGAACAAGAGGTGACTGAGACATGTAACCAATGGCACCCCATACCACCACGCAGAGTGATACGCCAGTATGGCGATGACGAATACACGCTTCCAATGTGCTTTCACCGTGATGTCGCCAAACATGGATGTGACCATCGTGATGCTGTAAACAGAACCTGGATTCACCCAAAAAAATGACATTTTGCAATTCGTGCACCCAGGTTCATCATTGAGTACACCATTGCAGGCGCTCCTGTCTGTGATGCAGCCTCAAGGGTAACAGCAGGCATGGTCTCCGAGCTGATAGTCCATGCTGCTGCAGACGTCATTGTTCATGCAGATGGTTGTTGTCCTGCAAACATCCCCATCTGTTGAATCAGGGATCGAGACATGGCTGCACGATCTGTTACAGCCATGCGGATAAGATGCCTGTCATCTCGACTGCTAGTGGTACGAGGCCATTGGAATCCAGCACGGTATTCCATATTACCCTCCTGAACCACCGATTCCATATTCTGCTAACAGTCATTGGATCTCCATCAATGTGAGTAGGAATGTCGTGATACGATAAACCGCAATCATGATGGGCTACAATATGACCTTTATCAAAGTCAGAAACGTGATGGTACGCATTTCTCCTCCTTACACGAATCATCACGATGACGTTTCACCAGGCAATACCAGTCAACTGCTGTTTGTGTATGAGAAATCAGTTGGAAACTTTTTTCATGTCAGCACGTTGCACATGTCGCCACTGGCACCAACCATGCGTGAATGCTCTGAAAAGCTAATCATTCACATATCACAGCATCTTCTTCCTGTCAGTTAAATTTTGCGTCTGTAGCACATAATCTTCATGGCGTAGCAATTTTAATGGTCAGTAGTGTACTTAGGTCTGTACAGTTATTCTGATGAAGTTATAATCTCATTGTGCTGATGACTTTATGAAAAGTTGAGAAATGTTTAAATTTGATGTGAAGTTTACATAAGATATCTGTGCTCCTATAGCAACAATTTATTACTTTATAACTGAGATGTGATTACAGTTAGTTTAAACTGTTTGTAGCCCTATATATGTGCTGTCATTTGGTTTCACCTGTTAGTATACCTATTATGTGAAAGTCACTGGATAGATGTTGATTTACTATCAAGTATGAAAATACTTTGTCATTATCTTGTCCTTAACATTTATTAGATCTACTGTGTAATTGGAAAAGGAACAATTATTTTAAAAAATGTATAATGTTTAAATTACTATAATGGCTCCATCTGTGGAGCATAAAGAAAATGGAATTTTATGTTGGAGATAGTAATTGGGACAGAAGTGTTCTGATTCCCAGGATTTAAGACTCTCACAGTTTTATTTTCATGTAATTTTCTACCACTTCAATGACAAAATAAGATTACCAATGGTTTGATTATTCTTTCGCCATCCTAGTACAATAAAATAGGGATGATATTTGCTACATGCCTGGTGTCTGTACAAGTCATGCTTTCTCCTTAGTATAGATACAAGGTATTCTTTGTCACAATGTCTACACAAATCTGAACTGTTCAGTACTGCTGAATGTTACAGCAAGTCAATGTTTTCAATATATATGTAAATGTTAGCTTACAATCTGATTCTTAATGAAAACTGTTTAAATTTCTCCAATACCTTATTGAAAATATTCTGATGACCACTAATGATTCATGTGTAATGAGTAGCAAAGGAAAAACTAAAGATTGAGGAATCATATTCATGACATCTACTTTCAATTGAAGACTAGTTGATTCATTAATATGTAACTTATGAGGGAATATATATTTATCATACCTTTAGACTGGCTGAACTAACCATTTTACTCCTAGTACTAACCCATTCATATTTAACCACTAGTACTTTACCCTTTTCCTTAACTTATGTTGGAAGTTGCCTTATCTGTGCCCAATTTTAATTACTGTCTGATCTGATGTCACTACATCGTGTCTAATGTGTTGATGACCAACAAGAAATATGTGAACTAGTTGTTGAGCAGTACGTGTTCTGGAAGCAACCTGCTGGTACTTAATTTGCCAGTGAAAATCTGATTCTACAGTGGCATGTGGCCATGGAGGCTCTCAGTCTCTACAAGATGATGCTGAAAAATTTGGGATGACGACTTTCAAGCTATGAGAACAAGGTGCCTTTGACAGCTATTGTGGGCAAATCCCTTTATCCGTCCTTGCGGTTTCCTGACCTGAAATTTACATGTTGGCTCAGTTGTTCTAAAGTCGGAGTTTGTCTTGTAAAGAGATGAGGGCGTTTGGTTATTTATAAGTACTGCCATTTAAAAAACATATATGTATCCTTTGTCTTTGCCTTATATAACATTTTGTAACATTATAAACACATGAAACATGTCCTTGAACTTAATGTAAGACTTGTATGTGCCATGACATTTGGAAAAGGAACTTCTGTATCACTTGGCTGAGATTCCAGTAACTTTAATTTTATATCTCAGATCTGCCTCTTCTTTAATTTTGAAAATGTAACAAAAAAAATTCTATTGTCATCGTCACACTTGACTCTGTGATGTTTAGCAAATATATTGACACACATGAAAGTGCTTCACATAATGTGATCATTGTGACACTTGTATGATCCACCCAATGAAGCAGTTGACTTTGTTAATATTTTTGATATGAAATAAGCTGCAATTCAATGCATTTGGCAACCTTATTTATATTTTTTCATGTTTATGTAATAATTTATCTTTGAGCAGCAATGGATATCAGAGCAAAACAGTAATTCTGTACCTTGCTTTGGTAACTTTCATGTATATGTGTCAGATATGTCACAGGTTTCAATAT
This sequence comes from Schistocerca nitens, assembly GCF_023898315.1. Lineage (NCBI taxonomy): Eukaryota > Metazoa > Arthropoda > Insecta > Orthoptera > Acrididae > Schistocerca > Schistocerca nitens. The sequence goes on along the minus strand of NC_064623.1, from coordinate 197,234,898 downwards.
TATATGTTTATGTAATTCATTATGTTTGATAAAACACAGATACTAGAGGGACTGCTTGTAAGTCAGATGTTAGGATCTAGCATTCGTTACTTGGTCAACCAATACAGCATTGTATTTGTCATTTACTCTGTCCAGCAGAATGCTATTTGTTCGCCCTTTGTTGATCAGCCAATAGGGAGTGTTGTGTTGGGGACTAGGAAGGTGAAGCTGTGGCAAGTCCATTCTGCAGGGAATGCTAAACACTCTTCTCCCTCCGGTGGCACAGTGAAGTACTGGAACAGTGGGGGTGCTGGGTACAGGGAGGGGGGGGGGGGGGGCGGTTCCTGTCTTTGGGGTCTGTTGTCTTTTCTTTTTTGACTCCAGTACTTCTAACCTTCTATTTCATTTCTTACTTCTCATTAGAGTACCAAGCTATCCTTCCCTCTGTCCACATGCTCTATTGCTGAGACCCTTCTAATTTACCGTGTCAGCTTTATTAAGTAACTGAAACCTATTCTATAGGAGGATCGAGGGAACAAACTAGCATTTCTGCATTATTAGGTGTAACCATACTCTGTCATACTATATTATTTATTTATGTCTGATTTTGTTGTATGTGGTCACCCAAATGATAAACATTTACTTATGTATTTACTTTGCTATATACTAGCATCCGAATCTTCTGTTTCATTTATTACTTCTCATTTGAGTACCGTGTTATCCTTGTCTATGTCCACATGTATGTCTCTATTGCTTAGACTCGTCTCATTTACCCTGTCAGCCTATTAAATGACTAAAGCCTGTTTTATAGGATGTATGTATATATAATGCTCAACTGCATAAGTGTCATGATGTATCTGTCACTTATATACCAATTTAACAATATATTATGCTCAAACCAACTTACCAATATATAAAAGCTATTCATATTATTGTCATGATGTATCTGACATTTATGAACCAATTACCACTGTGTAATGTTCAACCATAAAATTGTCACGATATACCAATTATTTATGATTCATTTATTGTGTATTCACACCTAAGGGGTGAACACTTACCAATGTATATTGCCTAACCATGTTTTGGTATGATGTACCAATAATTTATGAATCATTTATTGTGTATTCACACCAAAGTTGTGAACACATACCTGTATATAAGGCCCAACCACATAATTGTTGGTGCTGTTTCAGTTACTTATAGAACACAACCAATATGATATATTAGTCACTTATATTGTCATTCAGAGTTGTATGTAACTACACTCTTGTGTATCATTCTGTTACTTAATGTTTGAATTATTGTAAAGGTGGGAAAGTGGCATTGGAAGTGTCTTGACAAATGAAAAAATGGAAAGATTGGACATTGGTCAGACATTTCCTGCTACAGTTGTAGATTGAATTATGTAAACTGCTGATGAACTATACTCCAAGAATTTAGATGTACCATATTATAATAATATATTTGTTATTCAATACTATCAGTAAATGTCAATATAAATTCAGAGACGTGTGCTGTACCACTTTAAAAAAAATTTGTACTAGTACGATTTTAGTGATATGTTATCAAAGAACAAGTTAAAGCTACAATATGATAGTTAAGTCAGGAAATGTTTAAGTATGAACAGTTGGAATTTTGCTGAATTGAACTATTCTGTTCAAAACAATAAATTACACAGTATGTATGATGGTCATAAGGAGTGAAGTATGAGCCACATTTCAGGTTTTTGCAATGAAAACCTTCTGACGAGCAGAGATCTACAGTGTACTTCAGTTCAGTGCTCTTCATGGCACATAGAAGAGACTGAACACTTTGTTATATTATAGTCAAATACTTTGTGTACTTGCCAAAGATAGGAGGTGGTTAGATACAAACTAATATGGATTTTCAGTATTGTAGAATCAGATAGTAACGCTTGTTCCACAATGCATCGTCAATATTGAGAAAGAGTTACACACAACAGTGTCTCCATTGCACTCAGGAGAACCTAGAGGACCTAATGAGAGACATAAATATATAGAAACAAGACCAATTCAGCTAGCTTCTATTAGATAATTTTCTGATTGAGACAGGTCCTCATTTTCGTGTTGTAATACATGCTGCAGACAAATTCTGTGAATTAACTTGTTCTTTCTCTCTGCTATTAATTAATATAGTTGAATATGATACAAAATAATCTTTGATAATGTTACATATTTGGTTGTACTAATTTTTCGCAAATTGTTTGTACATCCAATTGATTGTAAAATGAGGACTGTTATGTAGATTTGTAAGAAAAGGTTTTGTTCAACTTTCACTTGCACAAATCCTTTTGGGGGTCGTTGAAACATAACAGTCTAATCAAAACATAAAAATGCATAAATTTTAACCATAAACAGTAGTTTCTGACATAGAGGTGTATGGAAATCTGTACTTGCGAAAAAGTTATGAAGAAAATAATTATGGAATCTTAATTACACTAATGTGTAGAAGTCTGTTAATTGGTAGGAACATTTTATATGATATGAATCTTCTGTAATTAGTAAATATAACAAGTGTATTGTTAACATTTGATACGTAAGTGTTTATACTTGCTTCAACTTGTATAGAGATTAGAGTTCACTCATGTGTTTAATATATAAGAGTCTAGGTAATCATTAAAATATGTCATTTGTTTTAGGATGAGAGTTTCAATTGTTAATTAATGAAATAATAATTATAAACAATGCCAAGGATTGTTCACATTTGTTAAGAAAGTATAAATATTAACAGTCACGTTGGCAAGAGGTCTCAGTCTGGTTTTGGTTTTTGTGCATGTAGCTGTTCCTTTTGTATTGTAAGTATTGTTTGCCTTTGTAATTATACTTTAATTTTGTTTTGAAAGTATAATAAAAAACTATGAAACTTAATGGAAGCTTAAACTAAATCAACTCTCCAGTAGTTGTTTCACAGTGACGGTAAATGTTCACAGGACCACGACTGCAGCAGATAGAGAGTAACTATGATCAACCCCATTATTACGAGTAGTTAGAGAAATGTTATAATATATATTGATTATGTACTAGGCATAATGCTGCAAAGGAATATGAAATAGAATGAGCACTTTAGTACACTAATAAAGAAGAGGAATGTCTGATTTGGGTTCAATTAGAGAAATTTATGAAATGGTAGTTCATCTATAAAGGAGATTGCGTATAAAATATTCTTGACTGCTGTTAGCATTTGGGATTCTGACCAGCACAGGTTAAAGGAAGACTATGAAGCAATTTAGAAGTGTACTGATGGATTTCTTACATATCAACATGCAAGAGTGACACAGATGCTTCAGTAAGCTAACAGCGGAACCATTCTGCTACAGCTAGTGTAGACATATGTTTCACATAATCAGTGAGAAGAAAAGATAAGAGAAATTAGGGCTTGTACAGAGGCATAGAGACACTCTTCTCTTTATCACTCCATTTACCACTGGAACAGGAAAAGAAATGATTACTAGGGGTTTAGTGTATTCCTGGCGTGCTTCATGTGGTTGCTTGTGGAATACGTATGAGGTAGTACCTGAGTGAGATCACTTGTTTAGGATTGTCAAGTAGTGGTCCAGTTCATGTATTTGAACACTATGGCACATGCATTTTGAACTGTGACAAATGCTTGTGTAAAATATGTCTGTTGTTAATTGTTAATTGTTAATTACCCTTAACATTTAATGAATAATCAGGACATGATGGAGTCAGAAAGGTGAAATCAACATAGAAAGTTAAGTGCAAATGACATGGAAAATTTTCCCAACTTCAGTAAATTTGAAACCAGTTTATAGAAAAGAATGATATCTTATGTGCAGGGGAAAGGAGACAATTGTGGAAAATTTTGGTTTTATGGATATAACTCTACATATATTAATAAATGAGGATTTTAACATAGATTTATTTTAAATTTGTCTGTTTCAATCACTTCACAAATTTACTTACTTGTTTTAATTCTGATATAAATAATTTCCAGAAAACTGAAAAAGATTACTGCTTTCTGAGACCAAAAAATCACAGATATTGTGATATTTATCACAACCAGAACTTTCCTCATGGGTTTACATTTGGCACTGTACTCAGGAAAATTTTGCCCCACAAAACATGTGTTCTGTGTCTACACTTGCTATTTCAGAATGCATTCTGACCATCTCATCAGTGGAATCTGCCAAACTACTGACTCCAGTGATTCAGACATAGTGAAGCTGCAGCTCTTCCCTTCATTCAAGCTCCATTGAGATCTTCTTTGTCTTCATCATTTCTGGTAGAGATTGAGGCAATTCGACACATTCTTGCTGTGTGTTATAGGTGATATGTCGTAGGGCCTCCAACTAACTAGGACAGCAGACCAACCTGGCAAAAGAAAATGCTTTGTGTTTATTTATGAAGTGCAGATTGTTTTGAGCCTTGTTGAGCAGCAAACCAAAGCCTTGTTGTAATAGAGACTTAATAAATTCTACTAACCTGCTTTAGTTCCACCCTCATCTAGCTGATCCTGATTTTCTTGCTCAAAAGGACGTTGAGCAGGTCTATTCCCAAGACTTCCATCATTTGCAGCAATTAAGTCGAGATTGCTGAAAACATTTCTGTTGGACAGGAAAATGACTGTAATGCTGAACACAATGAGGGCAATTTCACCAGTCAGAAATTTTCATATAGGCTCGACCAAAGAATTCTGCAGTGTTAGTTGGTCCTAGTGTTCTGTTGTGTGCTCAAAGTCATTGCCAGATCTCTTCATGATAGTAGGTCTTTGGCAGTCCCATAAACATTTGATCCAGTGCCTGGATCTTATCAGTGCAGTGAGAAAGGAAGCTAATTAAATGAACATGATGAATCCTAACCAGTTCAGCTACCTGAGTGTTCTAGGTGTGACTGTAATTGCCATCTAAGGTGAGAAGTGCAGGAGACTTCATCCTCAGATAGGTTTTAAAAATGAAATGTTCAAACCACTGCGTCAACAGGATGCTCTGTACCCAACAAGGGGGATAGGATGCGGGAAAAGACCCACATGGTGCTCCTTTCATTTAGTGCTTTTTCATGTTGTTCTTCAGAAAGCTACATGATTGGAGGAATGAAGGAACCATCAGTGCTCAAGCCAGGAATGATTGTAATGAATGAGCCTCCTTGTGTCACTGTGAGAGCTCCTATCTGGCTTTCCCAAGCAACTTATGAGGCAGAGATTTTTCTCTGAATGACTGATAAACCGATTCCACATCACACTGAAGAATTTCACACTATTTTTTAGTTGAATCTAGAGACTGTGCCCTGTGATGTGCCAATTGGATTCTGCTTTGATAAAATATTTTTGTCTCTCCTAACATATAGTCTCAGTCAAACCCTTTGGGCAATCCCAGTCCTACCAAAGGGATTGTTGATACTGTCCCTAATAGACAGTTCACTCACAGAAAAGAGACTCCATCCTTAGGCAGTAGACAATTAGCACCTCTTGAAGATTCTCTGATAACACAGTTCTCCATGCTAAATTTGTTGTAACTGCATCCTTCTCATCAGAAGTTTCAGTCTTAGCCAGCCAAAACAGTGTCATCCAAGGGATATGACACTGTGGGAGCTTCCAAATATCTCATTTTCTTTTCCATACCAATGTAACAGCTTCTGTCATTTGCTCCAAATCCAGTTTCTTACAATGTTGTTTGTCTTGTGACGCAATTTTCTTGTGACTGGATGTTACTGAGCTATCAAAAAACCTGGGGACTTTATTAGCAGACTATATTTTTGCAGTAATTGTTTAAAATATATGAAACAATTTGAACATCAGAATTATGATTTAAACAGTCGTGTAAACATTGAGGGGTTTAGGAACACTAGCAAGCCAGAGTGGTCCATTCAGTGGATGAATGACTTCTAGGACCTTCATGTGGAGTCACGGAGTAGATGTACTTGATTAAATTTTCTATCTGACACCATCCTGCACTTGAAAGAGCTTGTGCCTATACTTTCTGTGCAGTCTTTAAGGGTGCTACTGCAGGTGCAGTTTTCTGTGGCCTGATGAATCTTCCAAATACCCCAACCAAGTTTACAAACATAAATAGATTTATAGTAGAAGATGACTATATAGAATCTATGAAGAAAGCTGTAGAAGAAGCAGTAATAGAAAGCAGTAGTAATGGAGACTTGACTGCAGAAATCTGTGGAACCCGGGATAAACAGGGACACACAGCTCTTCATCCTGTAGTATTTGAAACCAGTATGTATACAAGAGAAAGCTTTACATGTAGCAGAAATATCCAAAAATTGTAGTTGCCCAAAAAAAAAAAAAAAAAATAGATGTACACATGAAATAATTGCACAGATAAATGTAGTAACAGGTGTGGAGGAATGGAAGTGGCTGATGTTGCTAGTCTATTTCAATGTTCTGTTGCGTGTGATAAAGTATGATACGTGAATTATGTTGGTGGCAGTAATGCTAAGAGTTGCAGACATATTCAAGGACTAAATTCCTATGTGATGATGTTGTAGTGCAGGAATTTGAGTGTATTGGAAACATACAGAAACAAATGGATCAAGATTTTGGTGACTGAAAGCTCCATACAAAAAACAAAAGCTCAGTGAAGGTAAAGGATTGGATGGGAAGGGAAGGTTAACTGACAGTGTAATGGACAAAATACAGAACTATTATGGAATGGCTATCAGGCAAAACACACGCAGTGTTGATGAAATGGAGAAGGCTGTTTGGGCTCTTTTTCTTTCATACTTTTACAAGCAATGAAAGTCACCATTACTTGTATCCCAAAGGAGAAAGCAGCTGGTGCAAGTTTTATTTATTTATTTCGTGTTCCATAGGTCCATATGGGAACGTATCCCTGGATATAGAATGAGTCAAGGTTTTTTTTTTTTTTTTACAGATTATTGTTTTGTGCACAGATACATTGATCTTATCATTATGTTAAAGAAACTGTGAATTTTAGCATATACCCTTACATATTAGTTAAGATACAGGACATTTGGAAGATTATACTGTCATATCTAAATTTGGGTATTGTTCTTAAGTTATACAGGCATCATATACAGACATACATAAATTTGGGAATTGTATTAAGTTACACTGTACTTATGGAGTATGATTAATCAATTGTAGAGGTCACACAGTAAGGTTTAAGCACAAACAAGAGATTCTGTGCATTTTTGCTAATATTCATCGATACTGTAACAAGATTCATCTAAAAGGAAATGCTTCAGATTTTCTTTAAACTTTGGCATGTTTCCAACCACTTCTTTAATGTGCAGTGGGAGGGCATTAAAAATCTTGGTGCCACTGTATAAAACCCCTTCTGGACCATGCTTTTCGTTTTTAGCTCATAATGGATATCCAGTTTCCTTAGGGTGTTATAGCTGTGGTATGAGCTATTGATTTTGGATAAGTTGCTATTTTTGAAACAAAGCACATCAGGGAAAAAATATATTGGGCAGGTGTTGTACAGGGATCTGTTTAGAGCTCTACAAATCCTTACGAGTGCCTAGGATGTACTCCACACGTAATTGTTATTGGTCGCTTCTGTGCATGGAACACTTTTTTTGCTATTGGTTGATTTCCCCAAAATATTATACCTTAGGCCATAAGTTGGTCAAAATAGCCAAAATGTGCAGTTTTTATTGTGCTTATTTCCCCTAGTGTCTGAAATTATTCTTAAGGCAAACGTTGCGTTTTGCACAGATCTTGAATATGGTGGTGCCACTTCATTTTGCTGTCTATATGCAGGCCCAAGAATTTGGAGGACTCGACCTTCAAAATTTCGTGCTCACCCATTTTTAGGTTCATTTCATTAGTAACATTTGTGTTAGAAGAGAAATGAATGTAATATGTCTTTTTGAGGTTGACTGTAAGGCGATTGGTTTCAAACCAGTTTGTCAAATCTGCAAAAGCTTTATTTGCAGCCTTATTTGACACATTCCCTCAGAGGTTATTAACTGATAAAGTGGTGTCATCAGCAAACATGAGTATTTTCGCATATTCTGCACATAGTGCTAAGTCATTTATAAATATTAGAAAGAGCAGTGGGCTCAATACTGAGCCTTGAGGTACTCCTGCAGTAATGTATCCCCATTCTGAAGATACCTGGCCGCCATGCAGTTCTTCAACAATTACTTTCTGCTTTATACCACACAGATAGGATTCAAGCCACATGCCTACGGTTCCACCCATTCGTAGGGTCTTGGCTTTACTCAAGAGAATATGGTGACTCACACTGTCAAAAGCTTTTGACAGGTCACAAAATATTCCAACCGTCATCATATTATTATTTATGGCTTCCATAACATTTGTCAACAAAGGCATGTATTGCATCCACAGTTGATACCCCTTTCCGAAAGCCAAACTGGCTACTGCTGAGGATGTTATATTTACCAAGATGCTAAACCATTCTGCTATGTATCAATTTATCTAGTACCATGGAGAAAACTGAGAGTAACGAAATTGGTCGATAGTTTGTAGCCTCAGTCTTTCCCCCATTTTTATAAATTGGTCATATAAGCCCATATGTTATCCTGTCGGGAAAAACACCTTCTTCCAATGACGTATTACTAATATGGCAGAGGACTGTACTTATTTCTTTACAACAGTATTTCAGTACAACAATGGATTGTTGGTGAAGAATAAACATAGTCTGCCTGATGTGGTAATGGAGGTGATAAAACCTATTTTCAGAGACGTAGGAACACCTAAACTGTTGAAAAAGTGTGTTCATGGAAAATCCCCAATGAAAGTGTAAGTAGTGTTACATGGTCAAGAATACCCAGGACTGTGTTTGTTGGAATAGAAACACTTCATTTTGGCATGTATGATGCTGTTGCTACTTTCAGTGATGGATATGTTGTAAAGTACAAAGTATTTCCAGGTATGGGAATGAAGATAAATTTCAACAGGGTATGTATGATGCTTGCTTTAGACAGGAAACTTCTTCAGGCTTCTGAAAGGGCTGTGAATAGCATATAAATACAAGCCAGAGTAAACAGGAAGAGGACAAAGAGAAAGCTGCTGGAGAAGTTTGCAGAAGATGAAGATAATGCAGACTGTGGACCTGGAATGCACTAAAAAAGTAATCCAAACTTTGTCGCTCAATTCCTAAAAGTTTTATTTTTTCATATAAATTACGGGTTTCCTCAGGATCTACAAAACAATTTCACTTCAAGTTTTCAGGAAATGCTGCATGGTCCATTATGTGTAAATTAACACAGCCTTTTTCCAAAACCCTGTTCACTGCTAAATGTATAAACAAAAAATGGCACAAAAAGTAGTGAAGTTTTGTTACCGTACAATAGAAAAAAATTAATCTCCAACAACTGAATTGAGGTTTTTAAAAGTCCCTTTCTCCTCTTAGTACCACTGGGGTCAAATTGACCCGATAAGCACATTTCAAACACATATCACTATTATTTTCAAAATTTATGACTTTGTTTCTCTACGTTGCTTGTATGCAATTACATATGATTCAGTTTTACATTTATAACATATTAAAATGTATTCATGGGCTCTGCATAGAGTACCACTGGGGTCAGCATGACCCCAGTCTAAATTTTTGTTTTGTTTCTTGAATGTAACATTATGAAAACAGAATTATGAATATTATGTTGAATACGTGTTATACAAAACACCTGAAACAATGAAACTAACGTTTCCCACTTATTATTTATACCATTTGTTTCCGTTTCTTGCCTCAGATGTTGTGTATTGCCTCAGCATGTGCAAGAACTACATTATGACTAGAAAACAGTTGAATAGTGCTGAAATACAAGCAATTTTGAATGCAGAAAGAAAATAGGAGATACACTATCTGATGACAATGAATAGATTGATGCTATTATTTCTGGAGGTAATGAATCAACCGAAGATTCTGATGAAGTTGGAGATTTGGAAACTCTGCTTCCCAAAGATGTGACATCTAATAAAACATGTTCCCACATACAAGTATGCACCACAAAATGTACTGGAGAATGATGAATACAAATCATACTGGAACAGAACCATTATAACAGATGAAACAACACCACATAACAAACCTGACATCATGCTCACCAATAAAAAGAAGAAATTAACTCAACTAAGCAAAATATCCATACCCAATACAACAAATATACAGAAGAAAACAGCAAAAGAAAACAGAAAAAATTGAAAAATACATCCAACTGGCTGAGGAAGTCGAGGACATGTGGCATCAGGATAAAGTTGACATTATACCAATTATAATATAAACTACAGGAGTCATACCACATAATATCCACCAGTACATCAACACAATACAGCTACATCCAAATGTATATATACAACTACAGAAATCTCTAATTATTGATACATGTTCAATTACCTGAGAGTTCCTAAATGCAATGTAAGATGTACCGTACAGTTAAAAAGAAGTAACGCTTGATCAAGCTCCACGTCACTTTCCATTTTTAACCAGACATAACATCTGAGAAAGGAAAGAAATAATAATAATAATAATAATAATAATAATAATAATAATAAACAAGAAGCAATAGAGCAATTAGATGAAAAGAAGCAAAAATTACAAGCTTTGGCGAAACGACTTAGAAGATACAAAAAAAGTGAAAATAGAAGGAAACAAAACCAAACATTCAACACAAACCAAAAGAAATTTTACCAAACAATAGATAACACACACATAAAGATAGACAATCCACCAAACATAAGAGACATGGAACACTTCTGGAGCAGCATATGGTCAAACCCGGTACAACATAACAGGCATGCACGGTGGATACAAGCAGAAACAGATACATACAAGATGATACCACAAATGCCTGAAGTGATAATTTTGCAACATGAAGTCACCCGAGCAATTAATTCTACGCACAATTGGAAAGCCCCTGGAAATGATAAAATAGCAAATTTCTGGCTAAAGAAGTTCACCTCAACACATTCACATCTAACTAAATTATTTAACAGTTACATTGCAGACCCATACATATTCCCTGATACACTTACACATGGAATAACTTATCTGAAACCTAAAGATCAAGCAGACACAGCAAACCCAGCTAAATATCGCCCCATAACATGCCTACCAACAATCTACAAAATATTAACTTCAGTCATTACACAGAAATTAATGACACACACAACACAGAACAAAATTATAAATGAAGAACAAAAAGGCTGCTGCAAAGGAGCGCGAGGATGTAAAGAGCAACTGATAATAGATGCAGAGGTGACATATCAAGCTAAAACTAAACAAAGGTCTCTACACTACGCATACATTGATTACCAAAAAGCTTTTGATAGTGTACCCCACTCATGGTTACTACAAATATTGGAAATATACAAAGTAGATCCTAAATTGATACAGTTCCTAAACATAGTAATGAAAAATTGGAAAACCACACTTAATATCCAAACAAATTCAGATAATATCACATCACAGCCAATACAGATTAAGCGTGGAATATACCAAGGAGACTCATTAAGTCCTTTCTGGTTCTGCCTTGCTCTGAACCCACTATCCAACATGCTAAATAATACAAATTATGGATACAATATTACTGGAACATACCCACACAAAATCACACATTTGCTATACATGTATGATCTAAAACTACTGGCAGCAACAAATCAACAACTCAACCAATTACTAAAGATAACAGAAGTATTCAGCAATGATATAAGTATGGCGTTTGGAACAGACAAATGTAAGAAAAATAGCATAGTCAAGGGAAAACACACTAAACAAGAAGATTACATATTGGATAACCACAGCGACTGCATAGAAGCGATGGAAAAAACGGATGCCTATAAATATCTAGGATACAGACAAAAAATAGGAATAGATAATACAAATATTAAAGAAGAACTAAAAGAAAAATATGGACAAAGACTAACAAAAATACTGAAAACAGAATTGACAGCAAGAAACAAGACCAAAGCTATAAATACTTATGCCATACCAATATTGACCTACTCATTTGGAGTAGTGAAATGGAGTAACACAGACCTAGAAGCACTCAATACACTTACACGATCACAATGCCATAAATATAGAATACATCACATACATTCAGCAACAGAAAGATTCACATTAAGCAGAAAGGAAGGAGGAAGGGGATTTATCGATATAAAAAACCTACATTATGGACAGGTAGACAATTTAAGAAAATTCTTTATAGAACGAGCAGAAACTAGCAAAATACACAAAGCAATCACCCATATAAATACATCGGCTACACCACTACAATTTCATAACCACCTCTACAACCCGTTAGACCACATAACATCAACAGATACGAAGAAAGTAAATTGGAAAAAGAAAACACTTCATGGCAAGCACCCGTATCATCTAACACAGCCACACATCGATCAAGACGCATCCAACACATGGCTAAGAAAAGGCAATATATACAGTGAGACAGAAGGATTCATGATTGCAATACAGGATCAAACAATAAACACCAGGTATTACAGCAAGCATATTATTAAAGATCCCAATACCACAACAGATAAATGCAGACTTTGTCAACAACAAATAGAAACAGTAGATCACATCACAAGCGGCTGTACAATACTAGCAAATACAGAATACCCCAGAAGACATGACAATGTCGCAAAAATAATACATCAACAGCTTGCCTTACAACATAAACTTTTAAAACAACAAGTTCCTACATACAAGTATGCACCTCAAAATGTACTGGAGAATGATGAATACAAATTATACTGGAACAGAACCATTATAACAGATAAAACAACGCCACATAACAAACCTGACATCATACTCACCAATAAAAAGAAGAAATTAACACAACTAATCGAAATATCCATACCCAATACAACAAATATACAAAAGAAAACAGGAGAAAAAATTGAAAAATACATCCAACTGGCTGAGGAAGTCAAAGACATGTGGCATCAGGATAAAGTTGACATCATACCAATTATACTATCAACTACAGGAGTCATACCACACAATATCCACCAGTACATCAATGCAATAGAGCTACATCCAAATATATACATACAACTACAGAAATCAGTAATTATTGATACATGTTCAATTACCCGAAAGTTCCTAAATGCAATATAACACATACCATACAGTTAAAAGGAAGTGACGCCTGATCAAGGTCCGCGTCACTTTCCATTCTCAACCAGACTTAACGTCTGAGAAAGTAAAGAAATAATAATAATAATAATAATAATAATATGTTAATAATAATAATAATATGTTAATAATAATAATAATATGTTAATAATAATAATAATAATATGTTAATAATAATAATAATAATAATATGTTAATAATAATAATAATAATAATAATAATATGTTAATAATAATAATAATAATAATAATAATAATAATAATAATAATAATAATAATAATATGTTAATAATAATAATAATAATATGTTAATAATAATAATAATAATAATAATATGTTAATAATAATAATAATAATAATAATAATAATAATAATAATAATAATAATATGTTAATAATAATATGTTAATAATAATAATAATATGTAAGTACATATGTAAAATAATAATCCCATTGTTTTTCAGGTCCCTATAAGGGATTTATTTGAACACTGGGGAAGCACATTACAGGATGCATGCACGAGAATATTGCAGTTGATGAACAACTGGTAACTTTTAGGGGTAGGTAGCACTAATAATTCTGTCACACACCTGCAGATGTACACAGGAATGGGAAAAGACCAACTTTGAGAAATAAATTGGGGAAAAAGAGTAGTGTCAAGAATTGACAGATCATTTGACCAAGAGTGGTAAAAATATCACAATAGATAATTTCTTTACAAGTTTGGAGTTGGAAAAGGAACTAGAACAAAAACAAACGACTCTGCTAGGAATGCTAAGAAAAAGTTATCGTGAACTATCTGCAGAATTTATCGAAGCAAGGGGAAGAACTGCAGTTTCATGTCTCGTTGGATACGGCAATCAGCTACAATAGTCTCCTATTGCCCAAGAAATGGTAAGATAATGGCATTTCAGAGAGGAGATAGGTGACAGTGAAGCAGCAAAACCTGTTATAATCCTAGATTATAATGCAACTAAGTCAGGTGTAGACACAATGGACAAGTTAGTCAGGACCTACACCACAAAACGTATGACAAGAAAATGGCCTATGGTTATTTTTTATAATATTTTGGATATTAGTGGCCTAAATGCTTTCATAATTTGGCTGGACTTAAATTGTGACTGGAATAAAAAGTAAAACTGCAAAAAAAGAGAACGTATTCTGGAACTGGGAACATGTTTAGTACAGAACAACAGAAGTCAGCACAGCAAAGCTTCTCTTCCTCATCCTCCTCCTCCTCCTCCTTCAGCAGAAGTACATATGGGGGCAAAACATGGTTGATGCTTTCTGTGCATACATTCAGTGGATAGACAAGTCAGAAACATGTAGAAGATGCTTTTCGTTTGTCTGTAACCAACATTCAGAGATTATTTTAAATGAAGAGTATTTCTTTGTTTTAAATGTAAGGATCTATAGGACTAAGGATTAAGACAAGATCTGTAAGTGCTTATATACATTATTTACCTGGTTCAGTCAGTAATGTCAGTTCATTGAAATAGATAAAATACTGCCAATATATCCTGTGTTAATTACTTTGGGTCATATTGACCCCAGCAGTACTGAGTATAACAAAAAATTCTGGTAGTAGGAGGGTGGAGTTGTAGCCAATAGTAAAATAAATAACCTGTAAAAATTCAACTTCCAAGCTCAAATACTTTCTGAGAAAACATTTAATTTATAAGAACTATTCTACCATTGGAAATGTAGGGCTTTTCAGAGCCCTTTAACCTGGTTGTGACATTGATAACTCAGTTGATTCATGATGTCATTAGTGATAGCTGCACCAAAGCCTGCAAATATTTAAATGAAAATTTACAGTGATGTATGAAATAAAAAAGTACATAGTTCAAGCATTTAACACTGTGATTAGGAAAAATCATAATTTGGTGCAAAATACGAACTTAAATTGAGCCTGGTGTAACACTGTCAATACCAGATTGCTGCAGTTGGCAGCAGTCAAAATCATGAAAATTATAGACTTTTACCAATATCTGTTAAGGTGAACTATTGGGTTGAGCAATGAGTCAACAAGAGAGACCACTGTCACCTATGTTGGAGGCAGCCGTGAGTGGGTGGAGGCATGGTACTGCTGCAATGATATATGGTTGGAACACCAGCATCAGTGTTCATCACAGGTGCAGACAGTAAACGTAAGTTCGAACAAGGTGAAGAGGGCATTACTTGTGCTCATGGAAGAGGCCAACAGGCAACTGGAGCACAAATTGTTGAAAAAGTTACTCTTCGTATGGCTGAGAATTTTGGATGCAGTGTGTGTGATCTTGAAGCTGTGTACAAGCTATTGAAGATGAGTAGAGTGGGGGAGATAGCCAAGATCACATCTGAGATGTTTTGTGCTGCAGTAAAGCAATTTGTAGGGCAGTTAGAGGCTGTCATCAATGCAGATGGTTGTTAGTTTGAGTAAAGTTTGTGCCTTGGAATATAAACATGGTATGCAATTACATGAGGGTCCCCTCAAGTATCGGAAGTTTAATTATAACCACTGTGCACAGTATAAAAAAGTAGAATCCTAGCCTACTTCTATGGTGTAAGCATGAACTTGCTCCTACACCTGTCAATTGCTCTCCATGAGAGGTAATTTCCTGCATCCTCCTTACTGTGAAATACTCAACCTAGTAACAAATTTTGTTCGTAAATCAAACAGTTATAATTTTGATAAAATTCAGTGGTGTCATATAGAATCAAATGTCTTCAGGAAGTTAAGAAATGCTGCATCCACATCATTTCCTCAATTGGTGGCTTTCATATTTTCTGTGAGAAAAGCTTAATTTTATTTTTGTATGACGTGGTTTTGCAGGCCATTCAGTTAAAGTCTAGGACATAATTCTGTTCAATGCACTTCATTATGTTTGATTTTAGAATACAGAGTGTAACTAAAATAATCATAGGAGATCAAAAAGAATCACAACTGTCTACATTATCCAAAATATGTCCATGAACAACATACTGTTGCAAAAAGCAAACTGTCAAGGTTTATATGGTTCCCACTATGTAGCAGCAGTGTGTGTCCACATCAGTTCTAGTAAAAATGGTGTTGGGACGGCAGGAAGTGTTTTGTGTTCTATGTTATGCACAGTGCAGGTCAGTAATAACTATTCAGTGTGATTTTCATACTAGGTATGGTGGGAATTCTCCTACAGCATGGAGCATTAGACGATGTCATGAACAATTCCAAGAAGAAGGTTGTTATTGTAAAGGCAAATCACTGGGCCATCCTTGAGGGTCTGACACAGATGTCGAATGCATCCACCATAGCTTTGTAAGGAGGCTGCAGAAATCAGTTAACCATATAGCTCGACAGCTCAACATGCCCCCAATGTCTGCTCTGCAAGCTCTTCATGAAGGTGCAAACAACAACGTTGGCAGGATGGAGGATGACAGTTTCCTTCTATGCTCAGTGTTTAGTGACAGGACAACATTCCATTTAAATGGAAAGGTGAACCATCATAATGATACTGTTACAGGAAGTACATATCTCAATATGCTGGAGAACTTTCCTTTCCCACAGTTGGAGACTGATTTGAATGACTTCTTTTACCAACATGATGGTAAGAATCCCCACTGGTGCTTTGCTGTGGTGGTGGTGGTGGTGGTGGTGGTGGTGGTGGTAGATGTTTAAAGGTCACATTGTGGATTTCAACATATTCGAGAAAAACATATAGTTTCTAGGAAACACAATTCCCAGTGCACAATTACTATACATTAAATACCCTACAATAATGCACTCCCTTGGAACTACTACTTTTTACATTTAAGGCATTGGAAAAATTGCAAGTTATTAAAAATAACATTTCAGAAGTATAAAATTCATAACTATTAAATGAAGTGGTTTAGCAACAAATATTATGTATTTGTACCAGTGCAGTGAAGTCATATTCAGGGAAAAACTGTGTTCTGTGAGTGTAACAGGGTGAAGTGGCAGTGTCAGAACGTAGTAGTGAGAGGGGAAGTATGTTGCCATATTGGGGGTGTGCAGTTCCCTCATCCATAGGCCTGCATGTGGACAAAATCTCTATATATCTTTGCACTGCCAGAGGAAAATTGATTATCAGTCATCCTGTATGGCAGCTGTAATGTTCTTCCACGAAATGTTCTTCCACGAAATGCCGCTTCCCCCATTAAAAGTGTTGCTCTTTTATGTCTACAGACAAACCATACCTCCCCAGAATTTGGTCCTGATTTCTTATTTGCAGTTGCTAAGTGAGTTGTCATGTAAAAAAGCTCAACAGCTGGAGCTGTCAACTGTCTACCACAATGAAGAACCTGCACCCAGTGTAACATGCCATCTCTATGTATTACACAGTGTCAATTTTGTGCCTCCTACCACTGCCTGGTGTATTTTTTGCTGTGTGAGGGGGTTGTATGCATCACACCAGCTGTAACTTTCCAAACAAATGAGGAGGTCCAGAGGCTTAGATTCTCCACCTCTGCATTAGGTTGCCATGGCATAAAACTTCACATATTTTGACATAATTCAAACAACACATTACAGCAGATTGCTGTTCTCAAGTCATTCTGTGAGTGCCAGCAATTCCTGAATGGAAGAAATTTGTTTGTAATAGAACTGTAGAGAAAATTCTGGGAAGGTATATCTGCCTGTAAACTGGCAAGAGCAGCACTTGCCATACAGGATGACAAAGAATCAATTTACCTCATGGCAGTACAGAACAGTGTGCAGAGATGTATGTAGATCCTGCCCATAGTATTTATTGTTTTGCTATTAATAAAATCAGTCCCATATACCATGTAGTGTCCATGTACTTCATGGAAACAGATAACTCCAGACACCTCTACACACACTGTCACTGGTGATTTGTACGTCGAGCTGTGGAGTGTAGATACAGCTTTCTGAAATGACCTGTGGTTGTTTCTTGTGATGTAGTGGGGTATGCAGATTGGGGAATCACCTGCTTGACCTTAAATTTGAAGGCTTGCGAATGAGCAAACTGCACACCCACAATCTGGTAGTGTACCTCTTCCCACACTACCACACTACCACCTTCACACTTCTCCATCTCCATCCTGATGCATGCTGGAACACAATACATTTCCCTTAACACTTTCTCAGCTGTGGGCACATATACACATCCTGCTATGCCATTTCCTAGTTTCTGTGGAATCATGTACTTGGACACTCAGGTTCTCCTACAATGCTGTGGATCACTGAATGTGCCCTAAGCTGCTGTCATCTCACTGCTGTGGATGAGTTACTTCTGTATCTTGCAAGATAAAAAAGTTACAAGTATTTATTGTACAATGTATGAGTCTCATTATGTGTGATCATTTGCAAAAAACCTTGCTTCAATATATCGAATCATTTGAAATAAGATGACTGTTAGGACCACACAATTAGCGATGTACAAGGATATGAATTGGCATGTTACATGTGAAGGTCTTCAAGATATAAAACTTAATAACTAGAGAACAAAATGAAATACAGTATTCTCCAGAATTTTAAATAAAATCTCAGTATCTTAGCCCATACACTGTAGTGAATGTAATGTTGATAAGATCAACCATACGCAAAATATGCAGTGAAATTCTACTTCTATAAACTGTTTAAAATTTAATTCAATGTTTTACTTAATTTGTTGCATCACAATATGACGGATAATGAAAAGGAACACAGTTCTTTATAGAGTGAAGGTATCAGACTGTAAGATGTATAAAAGTCATTTTTTTTTCACCTAATATTTTTCAAAAAGTTGGATACAAATTTCATATCAGCCAGAATGCTGTCTCTCAGCACAGGCACCAGCATTTGTTGAGCAGTGAAGCCAAAACAAAAGTTGTCTCATCACAGAATACAAAGACTACATCTCTAGCAGTGAGAGGATTAATACTGCTCCACTGCACTTAGATGGCATATACGCATTAAATATTTATTCCTACATCCACTTCATTTAATTTTATACATTAATGTTTCACCCTTAGAACACTATACTAAGTTTACAAGTAAATCAAGTGAAAGTAAATGCACATGTTCCAAGTCTTAATTTAAGCTTTTCTGTCATCCTCTGTAGCATTTGAAGATAATCTTAACTGGTTTTGGCCTTGTAAGGCTGTGTCATAAAGTGATGGTCGGGCATGGAAAAATTCTGGATTATTAATTTTAGTAAGGTATTTTTTTTATTTTTGACACAATGTGGAAACTGCTAATCCTAGAGAAAAATGAATAGGACATTTTTGCAGCAAATTTAATGTTTTTTTTATTTTTTATTTATTTATTTATTTTTTTTACTGGTCAGCATGTTCACTAGAAGTAGAGTTATTGAAGGAAAATATAGAAAAGTAAACATAGTATTCCCCCACCAACCTTTCCATCAGATGCTTACCACCACTGGTGGGGATTTTAAGTCTATATGCTGTTTATATCACTCCCTCCTAGTACAGTACAAAATTTTGTGAGTACATTAAGTGTTCCCCTAATTTTTCTTTGTTGACTGGACTGTACACTCAAATACCATTTCTGTGCAATCCTTTAATGTATGTGAGCTAACTTCATTGCCACTGTTATCATTGGTGTATGAGCAGAATTAGTGTCTTCATGAGAAATCATTAAGTATATTCTGCTACGGTGGGCACTGAAACCCCCCCCCACATCATGAACCATGGTCCTTGTCTAGGTGGCGAGGCTTAGGTACCTTAGCAATAGAAAGAGGTCAGATTAATCCATGGTTGCTGAACGAGGAGAGTGCCCTTTCAAGTTGTTGCAGGGGCAACAGTCTACATAACCAGATCATTCAATCATGCGAATTCAGCCTGCATGTCCTGGATGTTCTGATACTGCAAGTGTGTGAAAGTGAGGGAAAATTAGAGCCAATACTTCTCCTGTAAGCATGCAGGTCTACTGCATGACCTAATGACAGGGCATCCTATTGATAAAATATTCTGCAGGTGAAATAGTCCACCCTCCCCCCCATCCCCTCCCACCCCCCCCCCCCTCAAAAAAAAAAAAATTAAAAGATTGGATTTCCAGGTAGGGGCTGCTAATGAGAATGTCATGTTGAGGAAAAAGGGAACTGTCAGTCTAAGAGTTGGTGTATGGATTGTTTGGGCATTAATTCAGGTTGTGACATTACAGAATTTAAAAATGTAAATAAGGGGTATGTTAAAGCTAGAAGTAATGGGAATTCGTGAAGTGCTGTGGCAAGTAGGACATGACTAACTTTTGGTCAGGTTGGTTCAGAGTTCATTAACACACAATTAAATAAGGATAGTCCACAAGTAGGCTTAAAGCCTTCTCCACTAGCAGAAAAATACCTTCAGTCATCTTCAGAAATATATGTCATTTTGAATCAGTTGACCAACAACGTTAATGAAATGTTACTTTAAAAAATTAATGGCTAGATTTCTGAAAAGAATGTTTTATGTGACACAGTGTCATTTGAGGTAAGCAGATGATAAAATGGAAGTATATGATGCACGGGTTTTATATTTTGTAAACTAGTAATGAAAAGGAAACTAGTACACTATTTAACTACAGCATGGTACAAGGAAAAGTTGTTACGCTTTCATATAGTTGATGATGTGTTCTCTTTATGATAATGAAGACAAGACATCTTAATAGGAATTCTAAAAATTACATGTAATTCTTCAGCTATGGTGTTTAATGAGCTCGCTGTATGTACGAATGAAATTTCATTCATTCAGCTAGAGATGAGTTCAGACGCCTGTGTGCTGATGTATTTTAAGAATTACTGGTGTGGCTAATTGAGTCCTCACCACTTGCTCTAGCTTATAAAGAATCACATGGGAAAGAAGGAACAAACACATCTGTATGGCAGCAAGGAGTAAGTAATTGTGGATACATCACATCTGAATCATCATAAGATGAGAGAACTACAGATAATGGTTAGGTAGATGGGGCAAAGGCCTCATCATCCCTTGACATTTCATCATGCTCATGGTTCTATAAGGGTGATTCAAATGAAAACCTTAAAAGCCTTATAATATTTGTACTTGGAACAGTGAACAAACCATTTACATTTATTTTTCAATGTAGTCTCCCTGCTATTGAAAGCATGTATTCCACAAATGTGGAAGTGTATAGATATTATGATGAAATAATTATTTTGGCCATGCGTGTAGCCAGTTGTGCTCTATGGTTTTGATCTATTCATCATTTATGAAATACTTGCCTGCCATTGTATTCCACAAATGTGGAAGTGTGTAGATGTTACGATGAAATAATTATTTTGGCCATGCGTATAGCCAGTTGTGCACTATGGGTTTGATCTATTCATCATTTCTGAAATACTTCCCTGCCACTGCTTGTGCGAGTGCATCAGACAGATGAGTCTCTAGGAGTGATGTCTGGTGAATGAGGAGCATGTACGGCACATTCAAATTTTATTTCCCAATAGTCTAAACTGTCTTATGGGCTGTATGCAAATGGGCATTGTCATGCTGTAGCAGTATTCCAGAAGTGAAAAATCCTCATCATTTACTACTGATTGCAGAGTGAAGTTAATTTATCAGAATGTCTCAACAAGTAGCTCTGGTTAACGTCACTCCACTATCCACATAATGCTCTAAAATTACTCCATTTGCATTTCAGACGAGAATGAGCATGATTTTTCCAGCAGACAGCTGAGTATGGATTTCTTATAGTTTTGGGGATGAGCTGTGACACCATTCCTTGTTTGAATTTTTTGTTTCTGACTGGCAAAATTGGACCCAAGTGTCATTGCCTGTCTCATTTTTTTCCCAGAAATGAGTCACCTTCAATGTAGAAATGATGCAAAACTTCTTCATAGGCATTGTTGTGATGCTCTTTTGATTCAGCAATCAGCTGATATTGCATCCATCTTGAAAACATCTTATCAAAGTGCAGTACATTGTGAACAGTATTCTGTGTTTAACTAATATTAATCTTCAAACTTGTAGCAATTTTTTTCAGAGTTAGGCATCCATTATCCTTTGAAAGCTCCTCCTCTAGTAAAATGTTCCTGTCCGTCACTACACAGTAAGTGAGCACTGGTCTGGGGCATCTTCAACAGAAATTAGACCATTTTTTAAACATCCTAAGTCATTCATACACTTCCTGCAATGACAAACACCACTACACTGCACTGTCATTCTGCATGAATTTCAATTGATTTAACACCTTCACTACAGAAAATGTGCATCACAGATTGTTGCTCATTTGCAGTGCATGTTGACAGAGGGGTGGCCATCTTGTTGTGGATGGTGCTGCCTTCTGTCAGTCTTTCTGAACCCCAAGGAACACTACTGCCACCTACCAACCCTAGTAGGCCGGCCGAAGTGGCCGTGCGGTTAAAGGCGCTGCAGTCTGGAACCGCAAGACCGCTACGGTCACAGGTTCAAATCCTGCCTCGGGCATGGATGTATGTGATGTCCTTAGGTTAGTTAGGTTTAACTAGTTCTAAGTTCTAGGCGACTAATGACCTCAGCAGTTGAGTCCCATAGTGCTCAGAGCCATTTGAACCATTTTTGAACGTATTTATGTGCTTCAAAGTGACGAACATTAATGTCACAAAAAGAGGTGTAGCATTACTAAATAAAGGGGAATATGTACACGTAATCGATATGGTTTATTCACCGATGACCAACAAGTTAGAAGTGGGATTATGCGTGACATCAAGCTAGATGATTTGTTACAGTGGGTTCTGTTTAAAATTACATTATGCCACAGTAAATTGGTTCATAAGTGACAGATATGTCACAATCCCATAACAAAGATCCTATGATCTCCATTTTAGCTGAAACATAATTTTTACATAAACATGAAAATATAAAAATGAAGTACACAAATATCATTAAATTACTGCAAAAAGTAAAAAAAGTTAAATGCCTCCTTGGGCTGACCCTAACGTGTAATAACGTTCACATTATGAGAAGACGTTTCTCATGTATCAATGTATTTGCTAAAAACCATGAAGTGAGATTGACAAAGAAAAATGACATCAGTTTGGTGCAGGTGGGGTGTAGATTGTGTCGTTGATGTCAACACTGTTGTTAACGAGAGGAGAAAAACAAAACACGACGAGAATCTAGAGATGTCCATATTGGACACAGAAAGTGTAAGGAATAGGATTAGAAAAGACTAAGTTGAGTGTAATTTCTGAAAGACTTTTCCATTATGAAGGTGTAGTACACAGCGCATCGTTGACACGACGTTATCGCCTACTTAATTGTGTATATGACAAAGATGCGATTCCAAGATAGCTCCTACACACTTCTTCTTAAAACTCGACATTTCTCACATTAAAAAAAACTTTACTTTGTGACCAAATTCGCCGTCTTTATTCTCTCAACATTTTGCGAATAAACTCGCCGTCTGTATAACTTCTTTGTGCTGGCTTCCTCGGGCCCAGCTGGTTGCATAAAACGCCGTCTATCCTTTGTTACATCGTACTATCCTGGGACGCATCATACAGTTAAAAGCTACTATTTCAATAGTCGGTATTCCTTCTGAAAATACAACGGGAAAACAGTGTCAAAGAAAGCTCAAGGTTTTGAACAGATGTTTCGATTTACTGGCGGTTTAGCAGTAGGCTAGACGCGGTTTGCGTCTGATGTTGCCTGATCAGCTGTCCTCGGAGAGCACGGAACACTGCTCATGTGAACTCTTCTTCGACATGGTATTACTAGGCCTGTGTTGCAGAAAAGTTGGTGTGCTGAACTTCCGGTTGCTGGGCCGAGCCGCACGATATCGCTCTGTGAGAGCGTGGCGACCGGAAGTTGTGGTTGCGATAAGCGCTACTGGGGTCCAGCTGGGCCGCAGCATGCAGCATCATTCGCTCTGCGAACATCAAGGAGTGCGGACGCATAGCTCTGGGTGTATCGCTGGGCGTTAGCTTGCTAAGTTCACTTGTGTTAACGTGCCACAGCAATGCCTCTGCGACGTGGTTACCGTCGTCACTGGTGGCACAGTGTACCAGTGTATCTGCGCTGAATAGCTTTGTGTCTGTTGCAAGTTGACAGATGAAAGGAGGCAAGATAGACTATGCCGCAAAACTGAGAAGTGAAGAAATGGCACAGATAGCTAATTGTCCGAACGAGAGCTAACCACGTCACGTAAGGTACGTGCCCTTGCAGGTGGTGCATGACATTTCAACGGTTGTTCTGTTGATAGTGGCAAGATGAAAGTGAGTAGAACGGAAAAGTGAAGGAATGGCACAGACAGCTAAGGGTCCGCACACGTGCCACCCGCATTACGTGAGGTATGTGCCCTTGTGGGTGGTGCATGACTCTTCAAGGGTTGTTCTGTTGATAGTGGAAATTTGAATGTGAGTGTAACAGACTATGTACAGAAACGGAATAGTGAACCTCTACTTCCCATACCTCAACAGGAATGGAAAGGGGAGGTTGGCAAAGCTTATAGGTGACAGTATAGCTGGGGGTGGTGGGATCACTCATGGGAAAATTCCTGTACTAGTGGGTGTTAGAGCTGCACCTTTTTTTAGACTGAAGTCAGCTGATAGGTATTCCTGCTTAAGGGAAGTCTCTCTAACAAAGAAACCACTTTCGACAAATCTTAGGTATCTGAGTAATGAGGGAATTAGTATATTTCATCAAAATATACAAGGTATTAGAGATAAAGTTAGTGAACTGCTCATAGATGTTGACTCTGAAATTATTGGTATATCTGAACACTTCTTAAATAAGTAGATAATTCAGAGGCTTCCTTTACCAGGATACAGGTTGGCTGGCAGCTTTTCTAGGAGCTCTTTGCGGTGTGGGGGAATAGCCATGTATGTGAAAAACGGCATCCCATTTGAGTCAATTGATGTTTCAAAGTACTGCACTGAAAAGGTGTTTGAATATTGTGCAGGTGTGGTTAAATTTAACGGAGCTAAATTTCTAACTGTTGTAATTTATAGATTCCCAGACTCCGATTTCACAACATTTTTGCTAAAGCTAGACGAGGTTCTTGGTTCACTTTATAGGAAATACAAAAAGTTAGTTATATGTGGTGACTTCAATATTAATTGTATAAGTGATTGCGCAAGGAAGCTGATGCTGGTAGACCTCCTGAATTCATATACTCTTATGCAAACCTTATTCTTTCCAACGAGAGCGCAAGGGAACAGTAGAACAAACATAGACAACATTTTTGATCATTCCTCATTACTAGAAGGGCATTCTGTTAGCAAAAAGGTGAATGGCCTTTCAGATCATGATGCACAAATTTTAACTCTAAAAGATTTTTGTGCTGCAACACGTGTTAAATATAGTCATCAGCTGTTTAAGAAAGCTGATCCAGTTGCTGTAGAGACTTTTGTAAACCTTATCAAGGAACAATAGTGGCAAGATGTTTATAGCACTGATACAGTAGATGATAAATATAATGCTTTTCTCAAGACTTTTCTCGTGCGCTTTGAAAGTTGCTTTCCATTAGAATGTTCAAAACAGGGTACTAGCACAAACAGGCAGCCTGGGTGGCTGACTAGAGGGATAAGAATATCTTGTAGAACAAAGTGGCAATTATATCAAAACATTAGAAACAGTCAAAATCTAAATGCAGCAGCCAATTACAAACAATATTGTAAGGTGCTTAAAAATGTTATTAGGAAGGCAAAAAGTATGTGGTATACAGATAGAATAGCTAAGTCTCAGGATAAAATTAAAACCAAATGGTCAGTCGTAAAGGAAGTGGCTAGTCTGCAGAGACAGGTTGAGGATATAGAATCAGCACATAGTGGGAATATCCATGTTTCTAATAAGTTGCATTTATGTACGGTATTTAATAATCACTTTCTAAGAATAGCAAGTGAACTAAATAGAAACCTGGTCCCAACAGGGAACCATATAGCGCTCGTAGAAAAAAGTGTTACGAGCCTGTTACCTGAAATGCTCCTCCATGATACTGACAAGAGGGAGATTGAGTTAATAATTAAATCACTAAAGACCAAGAACACTCATGGATATGATGGGGTATCTAGCAGAATACTGAAGTATTGTTCTATGTATGTTAGCCCAGTACTTAGCCTTTAGGAGTGGTCGGTTTGCTGACCAATTAAAGTACTCAGTAGTGAAGCCACTTTATAAAAAGGGAGACAGGGATAATGTTGACAATTATAGACCTATTTCTATGCTATCAGTGTTTGCTAAAGTTATCGAGAAGGTTGTATATACAAGGTTAATGGAGCATTTAAATTCACATAATTTGCTGTCAAATGTTCAGTTTGGTTTTAGAAATGGTTAAACAACTGAAAATGCTATATTCTCTTTCCTCTGTGAATTTTTGGATGGATTAAATAAAAGGTTGTGAACGCTAGGTGTTTTCTTTGATTTAACGAAGGCTTTTGACTGCGTTGACCACAAAATATTACTGCAGAAGTTGGACCATTGTGGAGTAAGGGGAGTAACTTACAATTGGTTTGCCTCGTACATGAAGAACAGAAAGCAGAAGGTAATTCTCCGCAATACTGAGAGTGGTAGTGATGTTCAGTCCCAATGGGGCACTGTTAAGTGGGGCGTTCCCCAAGGGTCGGTGCTGGGGCCACGGCTGTTTCTTATTTATATAAATGATATGCCTTCTAGTATTATAGGTGATTCAAAAATATTTCTGTTTGCTGATGACACCAGCTTGATAGTGAAGAATCTTGTGTGTAATATTGAAACAGTATCATATAATGTAATTCATGAAATAAGTTTGAGGCTTGTGGAAAATAATTTGATACTAAGTCACAGTAAGACTTAGTTTTTACAGTTTCTAACTCACAATTCAACAAGAACCGATATTTTGATCAGACGGAATGGGCGTATTATAAGCGAGACGGAACGGTTCAAGTTCGTAGGCGTTCAGATAGATAGTAAGCTGTTGTCGAAAGCCCATGTTCAGGATCTTGTTCAGAAACTAAATGCGGCTTTATTTACCATTAGAACAGTATCTGAAATAACTGACACTTCAACATGAAAAGTAGTCTACTTCGCATATTTTCATACGCTTATGTCGTATGGTATTATTTTTTGGGGTAATTCTTCTGATTCAAAAAGGGTATTTTTGGCTCAAAAACGGGCTGTTCGAGTGGTGTAAGTTCGAGAACCTCTTGTCGACCCTTATTCAATAGTCTGGGAATTCTGACATTGCCCTCACAGTATATATATTCTTTAATGTCGTTTCTTGTTAGCAATATTAGCTTATTCCCAAGAGTTAGCAGCTTTCACTCTGTTAGTACTAGGCAGAAACCAAATCTGCATGTGGAATGCACTTCCTTGACCCTTGTGCAGAAAGGAGTGCACTATTCTGCTGCATCCATTTTCAATAAGCTACCACAAGAACTCAAAAATCTTAGCAGTAACCCAACCACTTTTAAGTCTAAACTGAAGAGTTTCCTCATGACTCACTCCTTCTATTATGTCGAGGAGCTCCTGGAAGAGCCAAAAAATTAAGCAAATTCCAGTGTTACATTGTGGATTTTCTTTATTTAAATTTACGACTTGTCACCTGAATATATTTTTTTTTTATATTTCATTTTATCTGTTTCTAATATGGTGTCATATTTTCATGTATTGACTCGTTCCATCACCATGGAAACTTCTCCTTAATTTGGTCCCACGGAATAATAAATAAATAAATAAATAAAAAACGACACAGGCACCTAAGGGTCTGCACGGGTGCCACACGCGTTATGTAAGGTACGTACCCTTGCAGGTGGTGAGTGACTCTTCAAGGGTTGTTCTGTTGATACTGGAAAGATGAAAGTGTGTAGAACAGACTATGTCCCATAATGGAAAAGTGAAGGGGCGACAAAGACAGCTAAACATCTGTGTGGGTGCCACCCGTGTCACGTAAGGTACGTCCCTTGCGGATGGTGCGTGACTCTTCAAGGGTTGTTCTGTTGATAGTGGAAAGATGAAAGTGGGTGTAACAGACTATGTCCTGAAACGGAAAAGTGAAGGAATGACACAGACAGCAAAGGGTCTGTGCGTGTGCCACACGCATTATGTAAGGTACGTACCCTTGCGGGTGGTGAGTGACTCTTCAAGGGTTGTTCTGTTGATAGTGGAAAGATGAAAGTGGGTGTAACAGACTATGTCCCGAAATGGAAAAGGAAGGAACGACACAGGCAGCTAAAGGTCCGCGCAGTTGCCACCCGCATTATGTAAGGTACGTGCCCTTCCGGGTGGTGCAGGACTCTTCAAGGTTGTTCTGTTAATAGTGGAAAGGTAAAAGTGGGTAGAACGGATTATGTCTTGAAACAGAAAAGTGAAGGAAAGACACAGACAGCTAAGCATCAGCGACGGTGCCAACCGAGGCACGTAAGGTACGTGCCCTCATGGGTGGTGCATGACTCTTCAAGGGTTGTTCTGTTGATACTGGAAAGACGAAAGTGGGTAGAACAGACTATGTCGCGAAACGGAAAAGTTTAGGATCGACACAAACAGCTGAGGGTCTCTGCATGTGACAACCGCGTTATGTAAGGTACGTGCCCTTGCGGGTGGTGCAAACTCTTCAGGGGTTGTTTTATTGATAATGGAAAGATGAAAGTGGGTAGAACAGACTGTCGCGATACGGAAAATTGATGGAGCAACACAGACAACTAAGGGTCTGCGCGGGTGCCACCTGCGTCACGTAAGGTACATGCCCTTGCGGGTGATGCATGACTTTTCAAGGGTTGTTCTGTTGATAGTGGAAAGATGAAAGTGGGTAGAACAGACTGTGTCACGAAACAGAAAAGTGAAGGAAAGACACAGACAGCTAAGCATCAGCGCGGGTGCCAACCGAGGCATGTAAGGTACGTGCACTTGTGGGTGTTGTATATCCCTGCAAGGTTTATTCTGTTGATACTGGAAAGGTGAAATTGGGTAGAACAGACTATATCCTGAAGTGCAATATTCTAGGAAAGACACAGACAGTTAAGGGTTCGCACGGTCGCCAAACACGTCATATAACAGACGTGCCCTTGTGGGTTGTGCATGACTCTTCAGGGGTTGTTCTGTTCATAGTGGAAAGATGAAAGTGAGTCGAACAGACTACGTCCCGAAACGGAAAAGTGAATGAACGACACAGACCAATAATCGTCGGCACGAGAATCCAACTGCGTCACGAAAGGTACGTGCCCTTGCGTGTGGTGCATGTCTCTTCAAGGGTTATTCTGTTGATAGTGGAAAGATGAAAGTGGGTAAGGTGGACTATGCAGCAAAACAGAAAGTGTGAAGAAATGGCACAGCCGGCTGCTGTTTCCGCACAATTGCCAGTCATGTCATGAAAGGTACGTTCCCCTGCGGGTTGTGCATGACTTTCATGTGTTGTGTTGAGAGAGGAAAGATGAAAATGGGTAGGATGGTCTATGTCACAAAACTGAAACTTGAAGAAATGAAACAGACAGATAAGAGTCTGCACAGATGCCACCCGTGTCACGTAAGGTACGTGCCCTTGCAGGTGGTGCATGTCTCTTCGAGGGTTATTCTGTTGGTAGTGGAAAGATGGAAGTGGGTAAGATGGACTATGCCACAAAACTGAAAGGTGTAGAAATGGCATAGACTGCTGGGGTTTCCGCGCAATTGCCAGTCACGTCGTGTAAGGTACGTGCCCCTGTGGGTGGTGCATGACATTCATGTGTTGTGTTGAGAGTGGAAAGATGAAAATGGGTAGGATGGCTATGACACAAAACAGGAAAGTGAAGAAATGACGCAGACAGCGATGGGTCAGTGCGGGTGCCACCTTCGTCACGTAAGGTATGTGTCCTTGCAAGTGGTGCATGACTCTTCAAGGTTTGTTCTCTTGATAGTAGAAAGATGGAAGTGGGTAGAATAGACTATGTCACGATACAGAAAAGTGAAAGAACGACACAGTCAGGTAAGGGTCCGCGCGTGTGCCACCCATGTCACGTAATGTTCGTGCCCTTGCGGGTGGTGCATGACTCTTTGAGGGTTGTTCTGTTAATAGTGGAAAGATGAAAGTGGGTATAACAGACTATGTCATGAAATGGAAAAGTGAAGGAACGACACAGATAGCTAAGGTTCTGCGCGTGTGCCAACCACGTCACGTATGTTACGTGCCCTTGCGGGTGATGGATGACTCTTCAAGTGTTGTGTTGAGAGAGGATAGATGAAAGTGGGTGGGATGGACTACGTCACAAAATGGATAAGTGAGGAAACGACACAGAAAGCTAAGTGTCCACGCGGTCGCCAGCCGCGTCACGTAAGGTACGTTCCCTTGCGTTTGTGGTTCTCTTGTTCATCCAACAGACTAGGTATATGGCCAAAGCTTGCTCGTTCTGTGGTTGTGATTCACTCTGTTTACATTATCTATCATGGTGGTAGGCATGTGGTATGTCCCTCCAAATAAACATTCAAATACAAATGAAAATAAAGCATGAATACATCCCAAATTACCCTTCCAAACAATTTATTGCCTAAGACATTATTATTACTAAACAATTAATTGACAGTACTCGGGAACTTATTCTAGCTTATTTGAAATCCAACAATGTGATTATCCTCATCAATCTAGTAACACAGTGACACATGGAATCACTAGGTTGATACAAATACTAAATTACTGGTGCTGGCAAAACTTTAGCAAAATTATCTAAATATTTGACAATAGCATAAATGAGACATGGACGAAATGAACAATAATAAAAGTAATACATCAACATAAGTAATTAGACATAGTCAATTGGACACACGTAATTGGACATAAATAATTAGATGTAAGTTATTGGCAACTCGTCATGGTGATATAAGTGGTGGCACAACCGTAGCAGAAACACAAATACAAATTATTATTTCCTTTGCACAATATTCCCTTACGCTCCAGTAACGTTTTGTAGGAAAATGAATGCAAGAATCCCCTGGTATTCCTGTATGCTCTCGTTTATATTTTCATACCAACTAATAGTCTTTGGTACTGTCATTAAGTAATGGGAATGTTGTGTGTATTGCTGTGGAATAGTGTCATGTGACTTAATGCTTCCTTTAACATGAGTCTGATCAAAAGTGGTTTTGTGTCTCCTTCAATGAACAGACCAATAATTATTAAACATGTGATATGCTGTTTGCTGTGTTGATTTGTTTTTGCAAATATTTGTGATTATCAGTCACCCAGTCAATCATTCCAGTGTGTATTTGTTGTTCCTTTTGTTAATTCTCTCACCTACCTGCTTCCATATAATCATTATTAGTGGCTCGATGAAGATAGTTGCATCTCGAAGACGTTGATATAACTTACCTGTTGGTGCTTTGGTTTTTAATAAAATTAGCGTTCATTTGCCATATATAAAGTTTGTAGGGAGCAAAGTAAGTTCCTTACTATTGAAAATACGCGTAAAGTTATTCAAAGGGTTCGTTATATAATGGTTAAGTATTTCTGTGTTGAGATTCAGTGGAGCTTGAGGTGCTAAGGTGCAACACGCGTCGTGCTCGTGAGATTGTAAGTTGCTGACAGCACAGCTGACAGTAGGGCTGCGTCCAGTTTCCCTGGCTCTTCGGCAGAACTGGCATTCATGTTGGGTCTATCCTCTTGCTACACATGTAGTTTAGTCTCTCGATACTGTCACAAAACTTCCTTCCAGTGTTATGTTGTTCACGACAGTTATGCATGAGGATGTTCTTTTCTAAGAGACTCTAATAACTTCAATCGCTAAAGGTCACAGAACTATTGGGTTCCAATTATTTTACTTAAGTTGTCTGTTCTTCTAAAATTTAGGTAATTGGCAGTTGTTAGGCATCTAGATAAACTGTGTTTTGCGATGGCATTCCAAACCCAACTCCTTGGCTAATGCGTTTCCCAAACAGCGGTCGTTTACAGGACAGATATAGTGACAAGTGCCAGCTCCCTTGACGCCATATAGATCCATTTATTAACCATGGTGGTCATACAACATAGCCTGAGATCGATCTGAAATTCCAGTGTTTTCTAATCCTGATGGTTTGGACAATGCATACCAGGAAAAAGTTCTCTCTCCGACAAAACAAATAGATCCCCATCTTTAGAACAGGCTAGTAAAATCTGCAGGCCCAGATGCCGCTCCTGTCTTGGTGTCATCCTAGAGAGGGGTCTGTCAGCATAATATTGGCTGATGTCATCTCACAGCCCTCCCTGCCCTTCCATTCTTGATCTTCGTGTTGGTGCTTGACATTTCGCTGAAACATCCAGACAGACAGGAAATAAAATTCCAAATTACTCTAACGAAGTCAACAACTCCATGTATAAATCCAAAGTAACTGTAAGACAAACTAACTGCTCTATCAATGTGGAAGACAAATCATTAATTCTATAGATTTTCATTCCATCTTTGAGTCCTTGCATATCAGTATGCAAGTGGAAGTGCTTTCTCAACTAGGATACTGAATTTTTTTGCTTGTGGCAGAGGGGGTGGGGGGCAGGTGGGAGAAGGGTGTAATGTGAGTAGAAATAAGGAACAGAAGTTGGGATGGAAAGAGCCAAGGTCATAAGGGCAGTGTGTGATGGACGGGTGTTGTGTTGAGAGCCTATATCAGAAGTGCAACAGACTTTGTGAGGGATTGAGACATCAGCTCTTCTCAGTTGCTGGACCTGCATTACTCTGGTTTTGGGGAGGAGGTGGAGTGGACTTACTTTCTCATAGCAGTTAGCTGCGCACGGTAGATGTGGTATTTTGCAACATATGTAATCAGTGTGTTGGTACCTCATGGATTTGATGTCAGTGTCTTGCCTCACATAGTTGTTTTCTCAGTTATATCAGTCTCCTTGTCCTTTCCACTGTTTTATGTAGGCTGAAAGCTTTGCAGCTTACAATTTTACACGAATATCAACAGTTGGATGAGCCCATTGCACATCCAGTTCTGTCAGTCAGGTCCAGTCCTGATCAGCTGACAAGAAGCTACTAGGGTGACCATATGCTTACTATAGAACTTACTAATATGTGCTCATTTTGCTGATTATTCAGCATTTCTGAACTTCCCCCTCTGTAAATTGATTTCCTCTGAGGTTGTTATATGAACAAGGATGCCAATTAAGAGCAGGTATCAATATGTGAATGTATCCTTAAGCACTACAAACATACCAAAAGTAACCACTGTTCCAATTGATTCAGTTCATCCATTGTGACGAATCAAGCTGGGATAATTATTCTTCATCACTTGTTTTGCCATGTGCTTCCTTAAAATTCATTTTTTCACTTTTGACTAATTACATATGCAAGTATAATCTGCGTTTTCATATAAGAGAAAGGTTGGCCCACAGTTTTAAGGAATTTAGCACCAGATCTAATTTTGTGCTTTGTTTTATGTATGTAATTGATGTGCTTATTTTGATTATTACTAGTTACTATCTTTCATTGTAGGGCAAAATCAGTAATTATTTTGTAATTTAAATTCTGTTGTTGATGTATAAACAAATATAAATTCTACAATAATTATAAAAAATTGGGAAGATGAAACAATAGCATTCCTTAAGTATTTATTTGGGCCTATTTGAAAGCATGTTAGTAAAGCCAGACTTTAATTAATTCCAAAGTAATTAACAGTTTTGACAAAAGTATTGTTTGTTTAACAATATTTCTCAATTTCATGATTTAAACACTTCATTTACAGTTGCCATCATATTATGACACAAAAACAGATTCCCCAGTTGCTGTTGTTTACTACAATCATTCTTAACGTTAAAATTAAAATCATCAAGAAAAATTACATTATG
Source organism: Schistocerca nitens (assembly GCF_023898315.1). Taxonomy (NCBI): domain Eukaryota; kingdom Metazoa; phylum Arthropoda; class Insecta; order Orthoptera; family Acrididae; genus Schistocerca; species Schistocerca nitens. The sequence continues at coordinate 197,201,238 of NC_064623.1, read as the reverse complement.
TTTAAGTTCATTCAGTAGTTCCTCAAGGTTTTCCATAAAAATGGCAAAGTTGCCCAATGGTGATCAGTACAGACACACAATAGTAATTTTTAATTTGGTTAGCTCACATATACTGTATTCAAAACCTTTTTCTATGCATTTTAGTTTGCATTTAATTTCTTTTGATTCTACCCCTGTCCTAACATAAATACATGTCCCACCCCCTTTATGGTTGATTCTACAAAATTTGCTAATCATTTCAAAATTTGGAATAATTATGCTAGACGCTTGCATTTTTTACACCCAGTGCTCACTTATGCATAGTACGTTAATGTCTTTTAGATAGTCAGTTAATAGAACTTCTATTTCTGCTAATTTACTTTCTAGTCCCTGCACATTTTGGTATACAAATGTTAAAGTTTCATGTAGTGGATTTGCTGCGCTATTTACCTTTGTACATTCTTGCTGCTGACACTGTAAATGTACTGCCTCTTCTTCTTCTTCGAATCGATATCCCCTATTCCTTGAGTAATTCATGGCTACTTTGTAGACTTGGCTCTAACCTTGGTAAGTTTCTGGGGAAAACAGTGTTTCAATAAGGTAAGCACTTTTGCTAATAAAGTTTTATATTTTTCATTCATGCCCTGAGCAATTTAAACATCTGTCCAGTTAATGTCTCCAAGGAGTGTCCTAAAATAATCAATTTTTGGCTTATTGATTACCCTCTTGAGCTCATATTTAACTAACAGAGTTCATATTCTGTTAAGTGTTAACATTTAACAGAAGGAACTGCATGTCATGATCTGAGATGCCATTGAATATTGGTTATGTAATATAATTTTGTTCATTGGACTTTCCTTTAAAGATATTATCAATGGCTGTTTGTGAGTAATTGGCTGCCCTAGTGGGGAACTTTACAGTGAGAATTAAGTTGAATGGTTGTGTTACTAACTCAAGTAAGTTCTTATTGGGAGAGTCCTTAAGGAAATCTACATTGAAACCACCAGCAACCACTATTTCTTTGTTTTTGGTTGTTAAATGGGCCAGTACAGCTTCAAGGTGGTTTATGAACAGATTAAAGTTACCTGCAGGTGCTAGATATACGCTTATAATATTATGAAGGATTTTTTTGTGAAATTCTACTTCTGTTGCACATGCTTCAATATGCTGTTCTAGGCAAAATTTATGAATGTCTATGTTCTTAAATTTATGACAGTTCCTGATGAATGTGGCAACTCCTCCTTTCTCCATTTCTATTTTCTACAAAAGTGAGATGCTAACCTAAACCCTGTAACACTTACAAGTTCTATGCCAGTGCTCACATGATGTTCAGAGAGGCAGATTATGTACACACACACACACACACACACACACACACACACACACACACACACACACACACACACAAAAGCCACAGTTGTTTGAGTTTGTAAGGTGAATGATGTTCCAGGAGAATGAAGCATGGGGAAATGTCTTGCATATCCAATTTTTTCTACAACATTGTATAGAGTTGTATTCATCTTATCCCAACAGTATGTTCTTGTGTACATAGTGTGTTATAAATTTCTGAGCATGTTTCAGAGTTGTGCTTACATATATCTCCTTCCACACCTGCATCCCTAACAGTTCTTTAAAATCACTGATTGTTTTCCCAACTACTAATCGATACGTGGATGACTCTGATTTAGATACCCCCAAGTGTTCCAGAGGTATGACTAGTGCGTACCTGCATTATCTGTTAAGCCCTCTGACTCTTGATGATCAGTCTTGTAGAATAGCTGTAAACTGATTAACAGAAATTGTGCAAATGATATACACTACATAGTTTCAAACTAACATGGCTTTTCTCCATATTTATTACCACCAGAAAATACTATGCATGTCAAATGCTCCTATGCAAGTAAATTTGCTCATCAATCAGCCTGCCTCACTCTCCTATGACACAGTACCACAGTAGAAAATACAATCACTGTTTGAAGTTACAGTCCTTCCTAGATGCAATATTTTCAGTACAGTTTGACAAAAACTAACACACTTTGTGTAGCAAATGCTCACAGCAGTTCCAAAACATATTTTTATTAGATACTTAGTGTAAGGTGCTTTGTCAATGGCCACATCTATACCATTGTAAATGGGCAGTTTTAATGGGCATGGAACTCCACTGCTGCTTTTTCTGCTGGGTGTGAGGAAGATGATGGGAATGTGCCCATGGATGGCTACTGGTGACAGAATAACAACATTTATTAATAAACTGCAATTTATTGGTTGGGGCACTCTATGTGAGGGTTGCTTCCATTCTTAACATTCTTGGTGGTGACAGAGGTGACCGGTGGATGTTAACACGTGCACCTGCTGCTGCATTGCCAGTGGCACTCCAGCCTTCCAGGACCTTTTGCTGCAGCTGGAACCACTCACTGTGGGCATCAATCATGCTGGCATTTGGGGGGTGTGGCAGGACAGATCAGTGCCCTGTCTCAGCAGACATCCTCAGCACCGACACTCTGGTGTGAATGGGCCAGGGTCACTGGACCCGCCCCAGTCATGGCATTCGTGCCAGCAGCATCCAAAGCACCCCAAGCAATGGCTCCAATGACATATGGCTACCTGTTGATGGTGTGCGAAGATAATTAAGGCAGGTTAGTTATGGGAGCGAATCACTCTGGCACCTCCTGGGAAACTACCTGCATTATGACAGTGACTATTACAATGATTGTGATTGCAGTTACAACTCTACAGCTCTGTGTCACTCAAACACCCCAAGACAGATGATGTCGATGAGCGGACTGCCAGTCCTTAAATGTGGCATTCTTTTCCTGTTCTGCTGTTTTTCTTTCCCAGTAGGTCAGAGAATATTCTGATGTTGCTCAGCCTGCCTATCTGATTCTATTACTGCCCCGATGTCGACACCCTGGCTTGCAGTGAGCTGCTTCTTGTCATGTCTTCTTCTGTATGGTGAACTGGCTGTTGACACAGCATTCTCCTTTGTGTTACTGTACTCAGCACTCCAGCAACCAATTATGCCACAGTATCATAGCACTGAACTGCACAACTGAATGTAACACACACAAATTCAGGCTACCAATATTCCTTCACTTTTTATGTATCTTTATTATTCAAAATTCCTAGCATTAACTAATTTAATCACTCTCATCTTTCAACACTCTATAGTGTGTTCAGTCCCCAATCCAAATATTGTATTCCTTTCAGTTTGAGAGTAAACATGAGTAGAAGTCAACTTCCTCGCAAGTGTTGTTCCTGAACTCATCTCTAGGTTTTTAATATGGGAATATGTAAAGTGTATTGTTTACTTAATACCAATAAGAACAGTAGTTAGGAGGTGTGCATCTTTTATAAACTTGTTCTATAGTGAAAAATTATGCTCTTAGCAAAAATAATCTGTTGCTAATGCTTTATTAGGTATGATGACATCATTAGGTTTATATTTCAATATACTGAAAGCATATGAAGACTGGTCAACTTGTAATGCAGAATGAGCTTATCGTTGTTTTTTGAAAATGTTTTCATGGGATACATCTTATCAGTGGAACATGATTCCACATATCTGCTACAATACTCAAATCGAGTATTACCATGCACCACTTGATTTTCACCTGTAGGATGCTTCTTCCTCTATGCACCTCCTTACTTCATTCAGATATATTTATTTAGCACAAAGGGAACAGTCAAGCAACAGCTTGAATGTATCTTTATCAACAACAAAATTTAGTTTTTCACTCTTTATGAGACATCACTTTTATTGTATGAATAATTGTTCCATACAATTACATTACAGTACATAAATTTAACAAGATATCAGACCTACTGTCTCAACATTCACATTCCTTATTTAAAATTTTTCATAACTAAAACTATTTTATTTCTACATGAGATGCTGCCTTGGTTATCTACAAATTCCGTTATTAGAACATGAAACACAATATTTTTAACATTAACAATGTTCCTAACAAGCCTAATCACACATAGTTTGATGCTGGGATCAAACCCAACGTAAAATAATCTCCACTACACATTAACATTACATTGCATTAATTAAGTGTTCATAATGGAGTGATGTGTTAACTGTTTAAAATAATAGCAAGTCAGCACTGGGTTATACAATATATAGTAGGTGCTACATGTACTTTGAATTAATAAAAATTTGATAGAAGCTGTTTCTCTTGGAGAATTCCAGGAATTTCTTTTGAGCTGGCTTATGTTGGAGTGAGACAGACTAACTTTGACATTGCTTCGTCCTGGCATTCACCCACTGTTTGTTAGGAAAATGTCACCTTTAACAAATCGGTAACAGCAATAAATCTGGCTTCTCCCTTGTGCCTGATCTGCAATGCAACACAATGTCTTGAGAACATCCTCATATTGATAACTACAGCAAATCAATAGCAGCAGTTGATCAGTAAGAGAAATAAGTCACTGAACGCATGGGGGTGGCAATAGGAACACGGGTCTCCATTTACTTATCTCACGATGGTGGTCATGTTGTACATGCAACAGATTGTAGAACTCATGCCACATGTTAGCTTAATGCCACAGTAAACAGCAACAGGGTCCTGGAAACTCATAGGCCTATACATTCATATTACACTGGCTTGAAAAATATTAGGACAAAAGCAACTTTTGCATGGTGTCACAGCCAAGTAACAGAGCTCAGAGAAACTGTACATACAAATAAGTATTTCAATATTCTACAAAAGGCAACTTAAAGAGAAACTGACAAACATAAATGAGACTTTCATTCAAAGTACCCTAGAAGTGACCATGATTTATGATGGTCCTCTGGACATTACAAAAGACAGGACATGGTTCTTAATAGGGTATGTGATCAAGAATGACAATGTATGATCTGCAATGTGCACCCATGTTGGCACCAGGTTGGTAAAGAGTTCCTGTGTATGATGTTCCATTCCTCCACAAGTGCAGCTAATAATAGCTAGATGCTCGTTGGTGCACATGGCCACACTGCAACGCATCTCCCCAACATCTTCGATAGGGCCTAAGTCAGGGGAACATGCAGGACAGTCCATTCTTCAGATATACTTGTATTCCAAGATCTCCACATGCACTGTTTGATGCAGTCAGGCATTGCCATCCATAAAAACGTAGTCATGGCTGAATGCACCAATGCAAAAACAAACATTGGCTAGAAGTACAGTGTTGCAATGGTGTTTTCTGGTAAGTGTACTTTGTTCAAAGATTTGAAGGCAGTACGCCCTTGCAACATTGTGCCTCTTACGTCATAACAACTAGACTACCAAAATGATGATGTCAGGAAGTGATTTTGAGATGCATTAGTGCTCTCACCGAGAGGTCACGCGTATTGCATACAGGAACATTGTTGAACACGATCAATTTGGCGGTCGAGGTTTTACGGCGTAAACATTGATAATGTTGCATGGGCATATTGCCTCCTAATCATTGAACACAGTACACTTACAGGTCAACATCTTTGTGGCACTATGCCTTCTAGACGTCTGCCTTTCCTAGAGTGCATTTGGCCCTGACTTCATATTTATGGAAGACTCTGCAGGTCTGCATCAAACAGCACAGGTGCAAGAGCTTTAATTCCCACGTAGCATGGGTGGATGTGTTGGGGAGACATATTGCAGCACATCCATATGCACAGTCAAGTGACCTGCAATTATCGACAATACTGATGAATGGAAAGACCTACCATAAGAACTACATACCAAATGTGAGGGCAGTATGTCACCACATTACAGAGCACACATTGCCATCCACGGTGATCACAAGAGATGTGTGCAGCCTTTTGTCATTTCTAAGAGTTCTGCTTGAAACTGAATATATAAATATCAGTTACGACAAATTAAAGTTCACTTAACAATTCTGTAAAATTCCTTTTCTTAAGAAAACACATTTAATCTCAAACTAAAGTGTATAATTTTACCTCATAAATTGACAGTCACTTGACATCATAATGAGAACATGAGCTTGATTCTTCAGCTTAACAACTCTCTCTGGCTCCTTCTTTTTCTTGGGCGTGGGGCAGTGGGATGCACTGTCACTACCACTCCGAATCACAAGAAGAAAGAAAAAAATTATGTCACCAAAGATTGTAAGCAATGGAATGAGTTAGATGCCAAGAAAAAAGTTAATTACTGGTATCTACAAAAACTGTTTTTCCCTTTCTCTTGTCCTACAAAATATGGCTAGTGTGTGATAGTGGCCACCACCATCCCACAGAATATGGGCTGAGGTAGTAAATAATCTGTAGCATACCCTGTAATCTAAGATAGGCTGGTATGTGGCAATCTGTTTATGAGTCTGAATGCAATCTAATTAAAAGACTGATTTATGGGGTAGTCTCTTTTCAAAGTTTCCTACTGTGAATGTACAAACCATTATGAATACAACAAAATATACTGTAAGACTGTTCCATTACCTGCCATAGGGCTAGACATACTATAGTTTCATCACCATTTCTTTAATGTGTAATTTTTCGAAATGAGATCTTAATTCCAGCTACTTCAAGCATGTGTAAGCTTCACTCGCTGTGCACAACACTTCAAAAAAGAAGCAGGATATGTGGTGAGCATTTTCATGCAGCAAAGCAACTTAGACAATATTAACAAAGGAATGGCATCCATTATAAGCATGTTCTTAAATAAACTAACAGATTACTGTTAATGATACATACACAACATTACATTGAATCATATTATATTGATTACTTTTCTTGCCTGTCCTTTGTACACTTCTGTGTTTTTGTGTGTTTTGAGAGTCATCACAAGTCTGACACTTGCAGTCAGTGGCAAATGCATTTTCCATAAGTTATGACTTTAGACAAATCTTTCTACAAACACTGCATTGATACGTAATTATACCACGTGAGCCAGAATAATCTATACAATATGCCACTCCAAACAGAATGGTTTCATTGGCTGATTGTAACTTCAGTTGTCATTGGATAACTATGAAATGGAGCAAATATCTTTGGAGTGGAATGTATTTTAGACTGATGAAGTAAGCATGCCATCAGCAATCCTTTCACAACTGTAGTTCTGGTCGACTCTGGCATTCACTGCTGCAATCATTCATCTTTTCTTGTTACTGCTGGTGTATCTAATGAACTAAAAGAATTAAGTGTGTGTATTACTTTACATTAAACTACATGAAACATAAGAAAATAAGAAAATTTCAGTACAGAAAACTACACTGAAACATCATAGTTACAAAACTTGGCTTGAGGACTGAAGCACTTTAAAATATCTTCGTTAGGGTGCATAAACAGTGGAAGCAATCAACTCTGTCCATTCATTGGGGCCTCTGTAAGCGATCACAGGTTAATGTTTTGACTACTCTTCACTGGGATCCCTTCTGTGTGATGGTGGACAGTTTTCAAATTCAAGAGTGAGGAATGTCCATGGTGCACTGGTATATTTTCGACTAGGAGCCATCTTTGTAATCTTTGTAATTGTTCCTACAAAGCACTTCCATTAGCTGGTTAATGCAATAAATATTAACAAGCTGACAGTAAAGTATTAGTCCGACTTGTAAAATCTGGGAATCTAACAACTTTTTCCCAGCATTTTTCTTCTGTTGCTTCTATCATAATCACTATCCTTTCCCTTGTAGTACAGAGTTTTGACTTTCCAACCAATACCCCAGGTTTCAACATAAATTTTCAAAATCAAATATGTGGAAAAAAATTGTGTTCTTGCTCATGCTTAACCTTTAGGGTAATGCATAACAAAACTGTTTTGCACCGTAAATGCCTTTGGGTTCATTTAGAAATATATTTGGTATTTTTAGTTCTGCTTTCATAATGGTTTCACAATGTTTCATCACTTGAGTGATTGAGAGAGTGTTGTAGCTGGAGCAAATGTTTTCTGGCTGGGGTTTGGTTCCAGTGAAAGATTTTTAGAATCATACCGAGGAATGTAGAGTACAATGTGCCATAGGCTGCTTTGGTCATTTTTGACTGTCTTTCTTGTTTTGAGTCATTGGTGCAGCTTTTGTAAATGTGAAGTAAAATACTTTATAGCTGTTTGGGATAACTTGTTCATTCTTCAGTTACAGAGATATAAGGTGAGTAAAATCAACATATTTTGAAATGTATCACATAAATCATGGACTCATCTGTCCATGTGTCATCAGTCATGGAAGATCTTGCACCTTGAAACAGGAGGTGTTCTTGTACCTTGGTGATATTTGCCAACTCAGTTTCTTTAACATTTAAATAATTTTCCTGTCTTGAAACTGGAAATTGGTGTTCGAAATATGGCAGGTATTTCAACATATTTTTCACTTGTAACTGATTTTTGATGTACTACTTCATAAAATGATAATGCTTACTTATTATTGGAGTATTGCAGATTAATAATGTAACACACACCACCAAATACAATAATGATGTAATTTTCCCAAATATATAACTTTTAAATTTTGATAGGATATTTGCCCACAAAAGGTAAAGGTCCACAACTCAATTCATCAAACAGTTTTAACCAGCCAGGAAGTTTCATATCAGCACACACTTTGCTGTAGAGCAAAAACTATGTTCTGATGTAGTTTGATAATGTTTCCGAATTTGTAAATTGTGAAAAATTTTGCCAAATATAATTTTCAAGTGGTCATGCAATGTAATAACCTCATTTAATTGGTTTGACTTAAACATTGACTTTCACTTATGTGCTTTTGCAAACAAAAATCGGTTGTGGATGAAGGTATCACAGAAAGAAAATCAGGATCTAATTGCGAATAAAATGACAATGGTAGGCTTGATACAGATACTAAATTTGGTTTCCTGGAAGAAAAAAAATTGTGACGATGATTTGCAAGATTAATTCTTCCAATTTCTGCAGAAACAGCATAGATTGATTGAGAACTCCATCTGACCTGCATGGCTGGAGGTATATCTGCATACTCAGCGCAAGCCACTGCACAGTGCTTCATGGAGGGTACATTATACCACTACCACTGGTTCCATTTTCTGTACAAGTCTCAGATAGAGAGAGTGGAAAGTGAATGATATCTTTCTCAATATCTGTCCTAAATACTCAAATATTGTTTTATGGTCCCTATATGAAATATTTTTTGGCAGCAGTAGGATAGTTCTGCATTCAGCTTCAAATGTCAATTCTCTTAACTGTCATATTCTTAAAAATGCATGTCCTGTTTCCTCCAGGGTTTCCCATTTGAGTTCCCAAAGCATCCCTGTAACACTTGCATGCTGATGAAACCTGCTAGTAACAAATCTAGCACCCCGCCTCTGAATTTCTTTGATGTCTTACTTCAGTCGGACCTGGTGCAAACCCCCATTCCCTAGAACAGTACTAAAGTGTAGGTAACACTAGAGTGCTATATGCAGTCTTCTTTACAGATGAACCACACTTTCTTAATTGCTCCAAATAATCCAAAGCTGACCATTTGCCTTCCCTATTGCAATCTTCGCAGGTACTGTGGGATGCTTTGACTTGCAAAGTCTGGTACCATTTGACAAGAACAGTAAGTAACCTTTTCATAGTAATAGCATTCTCATTTTTCATGCTTTTTAGTTAAATATCTGATGTTACAAACCTCTGGAACATGAAACAATGAAAAATAATATGTGGAAAAATTGTTACTATTAAAGTGCATTTATAAAAAAATTAAAAATAGCACAACATTATGCAATGTATTCTACAGGGCATTTATTATGGGTTGTCTGTATGTTGGGGTGCAACATACAACAGCTATGGTGACAGAGACCATATTGGATTTCAGTTACTTGTTTCAGATGGTGAGAAGATTGTGTGTGACATCATTCTGAACTGTCTCTTTCTCAGAAATAAACATGTGAAATCCGTTTTAAGAAACCTTTATGCTTTCAAAAACCATTTGTAATGGATCAAATCAAACCTTTATTTGTGTAGGAGTTATGACCTGTTAAAATTTGGGACACTTGGCAAAGCCAGCATTGCAGCATATGCTCAATAAGACCTCCATTGTGCCAAACCATTCTTGCCAGTCATACTGCACACATCATAGGATCTGTGGGTCCAGCTGTGAGACCAGGGCACCATGGTGGCCTTCTGATAAAATGCCTCCTATGTATCCTGTGACCTACAAACTCTTTTAGCCAAAAACAGTCTGACTTCAGTGGCATATTGGGAAGGTGCACAGTCTCATTGGAAGGTGGTTGGGGAATCACCCTCTGATTCATCAGTGTTGGAAGCACATAACCATGGAACATATTAAGATACCTTACCCCATTCAAGGTTCCACCAATAAACACCGGACCCACAATTTTTGTACCAAATCCCACATAAAATCATCAATTTTTCACCACCAGCACTTTTCAAGGGGTCCATGCACAAGGGTGTTTGAATCTGACAAGTAATAATAATTTTCTTCCCCTTGTAAATAAAAATTAACTTTGTCATGGAACAACACCTGTCGTATGAAGTGCAGATTCCTATTACACCGATCAAAAGCCCATTCTACAAATTGCACCTGCCAGTCAAGGTCACCCTCAGATCTGATGCTGAGACTGTAGCTTATCTGGTGTCAAAGTCTTACGCTACATCTATTGCAAACACACCATTGGCACCTGTATATTTCTGACAACCAATTTGTGTCAAAATTTCTGTCACTGTCCCTTCATCAGTGGTTGTTCTTGGATTTCAATGCATGGCTTGTCAAGTAACTTGGACACTGTCCTGTGTGAAACACCATTTCCCTTAGGATGCTGGGCATTGAAGAAGTCACCAGCAATCATTCTGATACTTCATCCACCTCTTATTAACAGAATTTCATTGTGTCCCTACTGTGTGTCATTGTGAATCACCTGCAACAAAAAGTGGAATTGATCACCTGCTAGAAGTTTCAAACTTTAACAGGCAATAACTTCCAAACACAGACACCGCTGAAGAGAGACTTCACATGTGTGTTCTTGATAAAGAGGCGTTTAAAAATGATGTGCCACATGAATGAAACCCTCGATACCAGGTACCCACACACAACTCGGAAACCTGATACTGTATATTTCACTTGGACTATATGGCAGATAAAAAGGACACTCACAGTGGCTGACACCAACACACTGAAACCATCAAATCTATGTTAGATAGGGTAAGTAAGTGTTTGCATAACGAATTCCATAGTAAAACAAATGAAAACTCTTCCACATAGTACAAAAGCCATGACCAACCAACAATGGTAAAACAATATATGTGACACCTACCTGCCACTGTCTAACAGCTGCCAGATACTAACAAGAAACTATTTGTAATTAATGGAAAAAATCATACACTATCAGTCGAAATATCTGTAGGTAGCTTATCATACATGATTGCTTAGTTCAGTGCAACAAGCAATAACTTGCTCATAAATTCCTTTATCACAGACAACGAAATTGATATCCATCCCTTGTCCTGAAAATGTATTCTGCCACTTTTGGTCAGTTTCCATCTTTCCTTCTCACAGCCTTCACAACAGAGCTTTTTGAGTTGGGTGGATGAGAAATCTGAAGCCAAAAGATGGAAAGAAAACTTCTAAAGCAAAAATAAACAGTGCAGCCACTGCTGACTAAAACAAATAAATAAATAAAGAGAGAAAGAAAAAAATCTAGAACCATCTATTACAATGAAACAGGCAAAGTAATAACATGAAATGTAGTTTGTTTTTTATATTTACTGTCAAAGAAAATATTCTGAAAGAGCACGCTATTATACAAGTTGTCTCAGAGTTTTAATGAATGAACAGTATCTACATATCATTCATTTTGATTTTGTATGCATAACATGTTAAAAAGAACATCAGTTAAAATGTGAACTTAATTTATTAAACCTTACAGCACTGAAAAATACAATTTACAATAAATATAAGAGAGTTCACATGCTATGGCTGTGAACTTTGCAAAGCAAGGATTTTGCAGGTGCCTGTATGACCTCAGTGCCCTGCCCTACTCCACTCTGCAGAGAAGAAGAAACACAAGTCCCAAGAGAAGGAGCCTCAGTGCCCCAGGAGGTGCCATCTCCCCCCTTGCAACCTGAGTCTGGCATCTTATTGATGTCACCCCATCCTTGTCAGTGACGACCACTGACCAAGTGACATGACGTCCTGTCAGCTTATTTATATCGAACCTGTAATCTTGCCGTACAATCATCCAGTGGAATTGCAAACAGATACTATCGCCACCTACCGGAAATAGATTGCAGAATAGGAGGAGACAAGGCATTGTCTTGCTCTTCAAGAAATGTGCGTTTTTGATGACTACTATCCAGCATTTCATGGTTATCAGGCATTCTGTCAGAACAGTGCCGGCCACCGTGTAGCTTCTGGCGGGGCCTGCAATTTGGTTCACTCCAATGTCTTCAGTGATTGGATACCTCTATGTAGCAATCCCTCAATGTTGACCTCCATCCAGATAGGCACTTCCTTACATTGAACTGTCTACCATAATACAGCAACTACTGTCTCTGTTTCTCCTCCTTTTGGACTTAAATGCAAACCACCTACTGTGGGGGAGTGTCACTTCAATGGGAAGGGCTCTCGTAATTGACCAACTTATTATGGACTTTGATTTGTCTACTCAGTGATGGTTCCCCTTTCCACTTGAGGGCTGCCCATGGCACCTTTGCTACTATCGATATCACAATCTCCTCCCCTGCTCTCGCGGCTTCCCTACATTGGTCATCCCGTGAGCACCTTTGTGATAGTGACCACTTTCCAGTGATCCTATCGTTCTCTGGTGCTGCCAGGCAGACAGGCCCCAATGTTGAGCATTCTGCAAGGCCAATTGTTCTTTATATAAGTCGGTTGAGCACTTGGACACCTCCTTCTCAAATGGCATTGATGCTGCCCTGCAAGGCATCTGTCACTATTCACTGCTGTGCCCCTATCCACAGGACCCTCTTGTCATCGACCAATGGACCAAACGCTTAGCAGTCACTGTCCAGGACTGCCGATGGGTGCTGCAGCAATTTACATGACACACTTCACAGACCAAGCTCCTTGCTTTTAAGTGTCTGCATGCTGAGGCTCATTACCGTATTAAGCAGAGTAAAAAGGAATACTGGGAGCACTTTGTTTCTTCCCATGGGACACGCCTCTCTTTGTTGCAGGTTTTGTCCGTGCTCCGTAGCCTTCTGAGCTGCCAGTGTCAGTCAGCTCTACAGGGTCTTAACCTTCAAGGTGCTCTGTGCAACGATTGATCGTCCTCGCAGAACATCTTGCAACACACTTCACGATGGCATCAGCGTCCTTTCCTATCCTGCTACATTTCTCCAGCAGAAAATCCAAGTTTGGCAGACCCCATCTGTTTCAAACCGCACCATGCTGAGCCCTATAATGAACCCTCTATTGAACGAGAATTCTTGCAGGCTCTTATCTCTTAAAGAGACATGGCCCCAAGACTTGGATTCCGTTAGATGATCCAAGCCATGGTTGTTCCCCAGAGGCAACATCTCCTCAGGGTCTTCAACCACATTTGGCTCATGGGTGCTTTCCCATCATAATGGCCAGATGGTATAGTTATTCCTGTCCTTAATCTCGGGAAGAACTCAACTTCTCCTGACAGCTACCACCTGATTATCCTCCCTCCTTCTCTCCTCGTTTCTCCGCTTTGGCATTTGGGAGGTCTCTCTTTTTCTTCATCCTCCCCCCTGTGCGCTCCTGAAGGCTGGCCCCCACATGTGACACATAACAGGTGACTGGGTAACACATAATTCCCAGCCCCAGGTCAACAACTAGGGTTCTCACATACCACCGGGTACATATCAGGCCCAGACAAGTGTGATTGCCTGAGCTGCTACCTTCCCAAATTGCCAATTGGTCCCTCTGTCAGGTGTTTGGGAGGTGTGACCTGAGGACTAAACAAGCACCCTGGGGGGTGCACCCCCCTTGTGAAGTGGACCCTCAGTTGGGAGGATTGCACCAATGGAGATATTGGCAATCGTGGAGATTCACTGGCAATGAGCTAATCATCTTCAAAATCGACATCTAACGAACATAAACAGAATGAGACTAATGATTCAAAGACCCTTCCAGCTGCACCACGGTTTCGCTACAGTCACAGGTTCGAATCCTGCCTTGGGCATGGATGTGTGTGATGTTCTTAGGTTAGTTAGGTTTAAGTAGTTCTAAGTTCTAGGGGACTGGTGACCTAAGAAGTTAAGTCCCATAGTGCTCAGAGCCATTTGAACCAATTTTGCACCACGGTTCCTCATGGTCTCATGTACTGAAGAGTGTCAGGCCTCTGCAATGGCAAATCCATTTATTATTCAGAAAGGTGTCGATGCCATTGCCGGCCCTGTAAAATCCTGCTTTCGTTTATGGAATGGCACTTTGCATTTGTAGACTACTTCTGTTTCTCAATCACAACAACTGCTTACTGCCTCGCTTCTCCGTGGCTATCCAGTTTCTGTCGAGGCCCACGGAACTCTGAATTCTTCCCATAGTGTTATTTATACTAGGCTGCTTGATGGTCTGATCGAGGTCAAAATCCAGTCTTACCTCTCTGATCAGGGTGTCATTCCTGTCCATCATATGAGGATAAAGGTAGATTCCTCCTTAGTGCCCTCAAGCACTATTATTCTCACCTTTGGTATAGTGGTGCTTCAGTCCAAGATCAGGGCAGGCTATGAATTTATTACACTCTGACTGTACATTCCAAACCTGATGCACTGATATCAGTGTCATCATTTCAACCATACTAGAACATCTTTCTGACACCCAACCAAATGGTAGGGATGAACACAGGGGTGATTGTCCGCCTCCTTCTCCCCTCTATATCAAATGCAATGGCAGCAGTGCCACCTCCTCTCAAGACTGTCCCACATATCTTGATGTGTGGGCTGTCCAGGAGATCTGGGTAAAGAAAAAAGTGCATTGTCCAGTTGGGCTCAAGTTATTGGTCAGTCACAAACCCTGCATTCTCCCAACTGGCACTTTTAGTTCTGTTCTCGTTATCCCTCGCTCCACAAAGGACACAGCCATGTAGACGTGCAACCTCAAATACAGTATGAGGTTGTGAAATCACCCAGTGTCGAGGTAACATTACCGTCACCCCATCCAGCTGTGCGACGAGCCATCAAATTCTCGCCTCGAGAGGTGAGAGGCAAAGCCACCAGCTACACAACTGGCAGACCAGAAAGGACAGGAGGAGTACTCTTGTCAAAACTTCCTATGTCCCTCCGACCAAACACCACCTGAGTCTTCCTCTGCTAACTGGTGAGGCTCAAAGTAGTCCAACAGAGGCACGCGGTCTTCTCCTTTGCCGACTCGAAGCTCCTCTTCGACTGTGTTGCCATGTGATGCCTCAGGCCGGCTGGCCCCTGTGTCGGTAGTATGCACCACCGAACATTTCTCTGCATTGGACTTCACAGACTGACAGCACGAGCAAGCTGACGCTTTTGTGGACCTCATGACGACAGTTGACAGGGTCCGTAGTGCCACCTTGTGCTGTGGTGGGGATGAGGTGCCTGGGGCAGCCTCTGCTGTACTAGATGTGCAGGGGGGGATGTCACAACTCTCTGTCACTGAGCCGCCTCAGGTGCAACTGAGCCGGATGGCCCACTCTCACTTCAGTGTGGGCGGTAGACTGTGTCGAGGTCTCTTGCCTTGAGGTGAAGGCTGCACGGGGGACGCAGGTTTGTGCCAAATCCCATGCACTTTGCTAATAGTTTCTATCTGATGCTTGGTGGTGGGGGGGGGGGGGGGGGAGGCTGAGCTGGATCAGAATGCATCTTCTGCCAGGATAGTGGCTGCTCCTTCAGCAAGGTGCGGACGGGCATGTGGGGATAGGGGTTTGTTAGTTATTGGGAGCTCCAATATTTGGCGGGTCATGCAGCTCCTCAGGAACATAGCAGCTAGGGTGGGTAAGAAGTCCAAAATTCACTCAATGTGCTTGCTGGGGGGCCTTGTCCAAAATGTGGAAGAGACTCTTCCAGTGGCTATCGAGTGTGCGAGGTGCAGACAGCTGCAGATTGTTGCATATGTTGGCACCAAAAATGCCAGTCATCAGGGTTCCAAAGAAATCCTTGGGTCCTTTCGATGGCTAGCTAAATTGGCGAAGGAGCCCTCCATCTTTCGAAGACTGGAAGCCTAGCTGACGATTTGCAGCATTGTACCCAGGGTGGACTGAGGTCCTCTGGTTTGGAGTCGAGTGGAGAATCAAACCAGAGGCTACGTCGCCTCTGTGATGAAAATGGTTGTAGATTCCTTGACCTATGCTATGAGGTGGAAGGTTGTAGGACTCCCCTTGATAGATAAGTGGTGCCCTCCACACAGGAAGCAGCTACATGGATAGCACAGTACTTGTGGCATGCACATGGGAGTTTTTGGAATTGGTTCCTTCCCATTGGAAATAAACCATTGGCCTGAAAAGTTACCAGTTCATGACACTGGTGTGGGTGTGCCAACTGTAAAAATTGTTAGTTGGCCTAAACAGGTCATTCCAAAAGATTTAAATTTGCTAAATCTCATGTTAGTAAATTGTTGAAGTGTCTGTAGCAAGATTCCCGAGTTACTCTCCAAAATAATCAGTAGTAAGGCGATTATTGTATTAGGTACGGAAAGCTGGTTGAATCCAGACATAAATGGCAGTGAACTTTTGAACTCTTGATTGGACAATGTTTAGGAAGGATAGGACTGATGCTATGGGAGGTGGTGTGTTCATTGCAGTTAAAAGCTGTTTAAATGCAGTTGAGATCGATACTGGGTCAGACTCTGAAATAGTCTGGATAAAGCTGTCAATTAGACAAGGAGTAACCATTGTATTAGGATATTTTATAGACCACCAGCATCCTCAACAAACATTGCAGAAAATTTCTGGGAAATTTTGAATACATAGGAAATAAATATCCAAATTATCCATTAGTTATAGGTGGATACTTTAATCTGGCGTCCATTGACTGGGAAAATTACACGTTTATCACAGCGAGCAGAAGCAAAGACTCATGTCAAGTTATTCTAGGTTCCCTCTCAACATACAACCTTGAGCAGTTGGTTAGAAAACCAACTTGAGATGGGAACATATTAGATACCTTGGCAACAAAAAGAACTGATATTTTTGAGGAAGTTAATCTAGAAGAAGGTATTAGTGACCATAAATTCATTGTGGCTTTTATGTCAGTGGAAGTTGCGGAAAAAAAAAAAAAAAAAAAAAAAAAAAAAAAAAAAAAAAACAAAGAAACAGCATAGAGTCTTTTTATTTGGGAAAGCAAATAAAAGTGTCATTAATGAATATCTTCATAGTCAGCTCCAAGCATTCACCACAGGACACAAAGATATTGAGCATCTTTGGTCGGAATTTAAATGTATTGTCCACCATATGCTAGAGAAATATGAGCCTAGCAAAAATATAGGAGAGGGAAAGAAGCCACCTTGGATCAACAAACATGTTAGGAAGTTGCTGAGAAAGCATAGAATTTTGCAAAGTCATTTTAAACGTAGTCTCTGCCCTGCTGACAAACAGAAATTATGTAAAATGAAAGCTGCTGTCAAAACGTCAATGAGAGATTGTTTAACGAATTTGAAAGCAATATTTAATCTGCAGATTCTATAAGTAACCCCAAAAAATTTTGGTCATACATAAAATCTATGAACACCACAAATAATTCCATACTTTCTCTTGATGATAGTGTGGGTAATGTAATGGACGATGACAAACCAGAGGCCAAAATTCTAAACCTAGCTTTCAAAATCTCGTTTATGGTAGAGTACTGCAGCACCATTCCATATTTCAATTGTTGAACAAATGCAAGGGTGGCTGAGATAGTGTTAAGTGTATCTGTGATTGTAAAACGGTTAAGATCCTTAGACGCCTGGAAGGCATCTGGCCCAGACCATATCCCCGTAAGATTTTATGTTGACTATGCTACAAACATAGCTCCATTCTTATCCATCATCTACCAGAGCTCATTGGAACAATGGAAAGTTCCACAGGACTGGAAGAAAGCCCAGGTCATAGCAATCTATAAAATGGGTATAAAATCAGACGCCCATAATTACCAGCCCATTTCATTGACATCGATTTGTTTTAAAAGCATGGAACATATTTTATGTTCAGACATAATGACCTTTCTAGACTGTGAGAAGCTCATCTACAGAAACCAGCACAGTTTTAGGAAACAGTGGTCATGTGAGACACTGCTGGCCCTCTTTGTGCATGATGTACAACAGGCTCTATATACCGGCTCCCAGGCTGATGGCATATTTCTCGGCTTTTGAAAGGCAAAGGTGTTCAACTCAGTTCCGCATTGTCGCATGCTCCAAAAAATGCATGCTTACAGTCTATCCGTTGACATAAGTGGTTGGATAGAAATTTTTCTGTTGATTGGTGGCTCCATAGAGTGCTGTGTGCGCAATGACCATATACATGAAATTAGAGAGAAGGTCGGCGTTAGCTGTAATATTGATAGTTTATTGACAGAAAAATTGATTTTCAATCACATAGTATCATCTTCAGTGCTGTGGTGTTATAATTAAACTCATAGGCACTGGAGTCAAGTTATTATCTGTAACCAAAGCTTATGAAATTTTTCTAACAGACAGAGACCAGTGTGTCATACTGAATGGGGAGACTTCAACAGAAACAAGCGTAACATCAGGTGTGCCCCATGGCAGCGTAATAGGTCTGCTACTTTTTACAATTTACATAAATGAACTGGTTGATGGTATTGACAGCGGCATTAGACTGTTTGCCAATGATGCTGTAGTCTACAGGACAGTAGTATCACTTGAAAGTTGTGAACAAATGAATGAGGATTTGCAAAAAATAAATGAAACTGGCAGTTATCTCTCAATATTAGTAAGTGTAACCTACTTTGTATAAGAAAGCAAAAATCCCTTTATTGTATGAGTACAAAATAAATGTCCAGTCTCTGGCAGCAGTAATAGCTGTCAAGTATCTGGGTGTGACAGTTTGAAATGAGCTGAAATGGAATTATTAGATTACACATGTAACAGCAACCAATATTGCTTACAATACTATAGTTCGTCCAGTCTAAAAGTATTGTTCATCCTTATGGGATCCTTACCAGATGGGTCTGACTCATGAGAGTGAGAAGGTCCAAAGAAGAGTGGCAGGATTTGTGAGTGGTACATTTAGCCATTGCAAGAGTGTTACAAATGTCATAGAAAATCTGAAGTGGGACACACTTGCATATAGACGACATGCTAAACAGAAGGGGCTGCTCACTAAATTCCAAAATCCTATCTTCGCTGTGGATGTAGAGTGTATATTATTACCAGCAACTTTCATGTCATGAAATGCTCACCATTCAAAGACAAGGGAAATTAGACCTCGTACTGGGGCATTCAGACAGTCATTTTTCCCTCATGCGATCCGCAAATGGAACAGAGGGAGGAAATATGACTTTGGCGCAAATAGTGCCCTCTGCCACACACTGCTTGGTGGCTAGTAGAGTATGTATGTAAGTAGATGTAGAGCAGGAATGTCCTGCTTTTGTGCCCAGTAGAGGGAGTCCTAGCAGGCTGTCTCTTGGCAGCTGCCAATGTGACACCTCTTCATCTCTTCCTCATCATGACTCTCTCCTCCAATGAAACGTTCATGGTCTTTGGTCCCACAAAGAGGATTTACAGCTACATTTAGCATCACAGTGTCCCCTTGTACTCAGCCTTCAGGAAACTAAATTGCATCCTTATGACAGCTTTGAGCTTTCAGATTTCTTCCCGGTTCATTTTGACCTTCCCCCTGAGGCCAGCATTCCATCTCATGGGGCCATCATGCTGCTCATACATGTGATGTTCTTAGTCAACTCCTCTCTCTGACTACCCATTTTCAAGCTGTTGGAGTTTGCCTTTTCCTTCCTCATCTGACTTTTTGCCTCTGTACTATTTATGTGTACCATCCCTCGATGTCACCAGGGCAGACTTACTTCATTATAGCACAGCTACCTCCCACTTTTCTGCTACTTGATGCCTTTAACACACATCATCCCCTTTGGGGTTCTCCCAGAATCTGTCAGAGAGGTGCCCTCTTGGCTGATCTTAATAGACTCAACCTCTTCTGCATTAACTCTGGACCACCTCCCAAGGAGGTCGACAATTGTTTTGTATGGTATGTGTGTGGTGAACATGGGACCACAAGCTTGTGCAGCTGTCTTTCCTTTCCAGGCTGTATGCCTTCTCTTTCCCTCCCTGTCCCACTCCCCCCCCCCCTCCCCCCCCTTCTGCCCATCCCTTCTCTGTCTCCCTCTCTTTGGGAGTATGTTTTGCACCTACGTCCAGAGGCAGACATGTGTGAATGAGTGAAGTAGTTTCTCTTGTAGTTAGTCCTTCTCTTTCCTTGATTCTTCTCTTTATCTTCTTTTCCACTGCAACATTTGAGAATTCTTCTCTTCTTTCCTTATCTTCATTTGTCTGCTTTTGTTTCTTTCCTCCCTGTACATGTCTGAAGGCCGACCCACACATTCCCATGCATTGCCGGTAATGGGGTATTGCATAATTATGTGCCCAGGGTAGGCACGTAGGACATGTACATACCCCCTGGTAGTGGCCAGGCCCAGCAAAGGCTGCTTACCTGGTCTGGGACCTTCCAAATGTGCCAATTTGTCTCTCCATCCAGTTCTCAGTAGGTGTGACCTGAGGTGTGGACAGTCACCTAAGGCGGTATTGCCCTCAAAGAGGGCACCCATTAGGAAGGAGTGCACCATCAGAGATGCCAGTAATCATGAGCGATACTTTTGTAGTTGTTTCTTCTACATCTACAACTTCTGCTTACAAGAGAAAGCTAGATGAATATCAGACACAGAAAATTCTTATATAAGTGCCAAATTTCCAGGTTGTTTCTTGGTCTGAGAAAGGTCAAGACTTCTCAACAGTAAACCCTTTCATTATTCAGAAAGGTGTCGATGCAGTTGCAGGTCCTGTAAAGTCTTGTTCCCAGTTACGAAATGGCACCTTGTTGTTAGAAACAGACAGTGCCTTCCAGACACAAAAATTGCTTTGAACTACACTGCTACATACCTTCCAGGTGGAAGGGCACCATTTGTTAAACTCATCACACAGAGTGGTTTATACCTGATAACTCAATAGATTATGCAATTAAGGCATTCAAAATTACTTGTCTGATCAGGGAGTTGAACCATGAATTTCCTTTCAAACCCTTTTCTTAAGAATTTACTTTACTTACTAGCGATTCATCAAGAACATTAACACATTTAATCACACTATGTGAACGTGGAACTAGTTGCCAGTGAGTAACTGATGAAAACAAATCAAATTTCTTTCAAAAAATGGAAATTTTATTCCTAAAGCCTTTTTTTTAGAAACAGATTTAAAATTATAATCATAAAGCATCCTCTAAATATCAAGTTACAATTTATTCAGCGCCAGAAAGAACAAATTTTTGACAGTATGGGCTTTCGGGCTGAGAACCTTACCGCTCCCTTTTGACACGGCCGTAATCATGACCGCTCACAACAACATCTGAAAGACTACACTGGTGCAAATCTGCAACACACCAGATTACTTTAAACTAAAAATTTTAACTCACACAAGCACATAAACTATGATGGGAGGGTGGCAACTGTATATACAAAAATGACCATTTAAATAAAAACCCATGAAATGCAGTCTTACATAAAATATACAAGGTTAGCCAAACATGCTCTGCATTATACATATAACACCTATCAAGATGATAGGCAAGATAAAAACATATTTCAGGAATTCAGCCATTAGACTTCAAGGAATAAATTCGTTAACACTGAATCTGACAAACCTGACAGAGGCAGCTATTAACATACGGCAGACTGACAGACAGACACTAACTGCCGAACAAATGTGGACGAGAGACAGACGAGCAAGCTGGGGATGAGAGACTGACCAAGAAAACAAGTAGAATTTAACAAGTAAATGAAACAACATATCGCAAATCAGTAACTTCTAATAAACTGCGATGTCTGGCAAAGACCTTGCACAGCAACCCCAAAACAGTCACCCAAACCATCCGCTGCCAGCCGCTTCAATGGATGCATGAAGGCGTGCCGATCTCCTGTCTCACAGCGTTGCATATAGCACCGGCCAGACCATTGTCATGGGTAGACTCCTGTTGCTCTCGTGCCGACCGCGAAGCCACTATCCTTGGCTATATGGTGCAGCCCACTGGACTCACGTGGCGACCTCACATGCACTGACGCTCAAGGCGGGCAAGTCATCTTGTGTCTCAGTGCGCGACCAACCAACTGATCGGTCCAACCGCCAATGACCGTTGCCTGAACAACTTGAGCAGACTAGCGCGCAGACTCAGATGCAGGAACTCAGCCCCGACCAGGCAACCACTAGCTGAGTTCTGTTACTGGCAGAGTGGCAAGACTCTCATTTTGCTGGCTTTAAAGTTCGATCCAAATGACAGACATACTAGCACTCCAAACGACAGACAGACACTGACTGCCCCACACTGACCCAGCTGACCAACTGCTCCCAACTCGCCCCATAGTGAGCTCATAGAGCCCCTTAAATGCACATGAACAGGCTACCATTCCCCTTTCCCACCAGAGGGGGAAACCAAAGCTGCGATTGCCACAGCGGTGCCACCGCCAGAAACGGAGGGCGACTGCTTCAAACTATGCACTGCAGCACGCTCTTCAAAACAGCAATTTTTACCAAGGCTCAGGAGTAACTGCCATACATCAAGTTGTGAAAAGCGCTGAAAAGGAATTGGTACTGACCTGCACTCTCTTCTTGACATTTTATGGAGTCCAACTTCCGTCTAGTATTAAAGTGGGATATGAGATAATTTCAGTTTGCTCTTACATCCCCAGCTGGCTGCAGTGGCCAAGTGGTTCTAGGCGCTTCAATCCAGAACAGGCAACTGCTACGGTCGCAGTTCAAATCCTGCCTCGGGCATGGATGCATGTGATGTCCTTAGGTTAGTTAGGTTTAAGTTATTCTAAGTTCTAGGGGACCAATGACCTCAGATGTTAAGTCCCATAGTGCTCAGAGCCATTTTTTTCCCCCTTACATCCCTAACCATACACGTTGCTATCAGTGTCAGAGATTTAATCATACCAGCCGTCACTTTCCAATACGGCCAAATGCAATACCTGTGGGAGGGATACCCATGAGTGTAATTATCTACCCCCATCCGCTCGCAGCATCAACTGTATGGGTGGCCACGGTGCTTCCTTTAGAGTTAGCCCAATTTTTAAAGATGAACAAATTATTCGGGAAACTCAGTGAAGGAAAAGGTATCTACCTTTGCTGCTCGTTAAGTTATTCACCAGTAGAAAGCCCATTGTACTGCCAGCAGGTAAATATATCACTGTCCTCTACCTACTAAGGAGGTAGCCATGCAGACTTATGATCTGACCTTTAATGCCTCAGTCGTCTGATCAGCCAGCCCAAAGATCCCCTGTTCAACCTCCCACTATTACCTGCTCACTCTAAGGCTCCAGTCCACAGCTCATTGTCTAGTGCCTTACATTGCTACCTCTGTAACACTGATGCCCGGGTTTGATTCCTGGCCATGTTGGGGATTTTCTCTGGCTGGGACTGGGTGTTTGTGTTGCTCTCATCATTCCATCATCATTCATGATAGTGGCTACACTGAACTGTGTACAGATTGGTAATATGTACATTCACTGATCACAATGTAGTTGAGTGCCCCAGAAACCCATCATCATCATCATCATCATCATCATCATCATCATAATCATCATCACAATCATCATCATCAAGGCTCCACCTTCATTGGCTCCTGCTAAATCATCCAAAACTGGCTCCCGGTGTTCCAAAAAAGAGACTACTCATGAAGACATTTTACGTACCCAGATGTCAGAACTCTCAACTCCTCCTTCCTCTCAATGTCATGATTACAAGGAGGCTCATAAGAAACACAGTTAGTCTCCTTCTCCGTCATGGCATGTCTCACCTACAGTGCCACCCAGAGGTAGCTACCCTCAGCCTACTTGGTGGAATGAGGCGTGCCATTATACAGTACATCAGTGGAGATGAACTCTTCATGTTTTCCGCCGTCATCCTACATTGTCCAATTGTATCCACTATAAGCAGTTACGTGCGTGATGCTGTCGCATCATACGCAGTAGCAAGAAGGCAAGCTGGGACTTCTTTACCAGCTCCTTCAATACCTTCACTCTCTCATCAGTTGCTTGGAGTCGACTCTGACGGCTATCTGGAACATCTAGTTATTTCCGAATCTCTCGACTAACTGTTGTGTAGGATACCTTAGTGGACACAGTCTTAATCTCTAAATCGTTGTGTCGATACTTTGCTCATATTTCAAACTCTTCTAGTTACCCAGCAGCCTTTCTCTCAAAGAAATTGGTAGCAGAAGAGCGACCTCTTACTATTTTCTCTCAAAATCATGAAAGCTACAAAGCCATTTTTTCTATACAGGAACTCATACATGCACTCTCCTCCTTCCGCTGCTCTGTAACTGGATGGTATCCACATCCAAATGTTGCTGCACCTATCATACCCTAGTCTATGCTACCTCCTTCACCTTTATAACCGACTTTGGGCTGACAGTGCCTTTCCCAGAAGCTGGCTATCGTCATTCCTGTTCCAAAACCTGGAAAGGAAAACATCTCCCCTCCAACTATCGCTCAATCTCTCTCACGAGTAGTGTATGTAAGATTTTGGAGCATATGGTAAATTGCTGTTTAGGCTGGTGGCTGGAGTCCCAAAACCTTTTAACACCTGCCCAATGCGACTTCTGAAAGCACTGTTCTGCAGTTGACCATCTTTTTGCTCTCATCACTTATATCATGAACAAATTTCCCAGGAAACGCCAAACAGTAACAATATTTTTTGATCTGCAGAGGGTTTAAGATAGCTGTTCTAGAACAGGCATCCTCTGAACACTGTTCTCTTTGGGCTTTTGAGGTCGGCCACCCCTTTTTGTCCATGAATTTATGACAGAACGCACAATTAAGGTTCGGGTTAACACTACTCTACCCCACACTTTCTTCCAAGAAAACGGGGTGCCCCAAGGCTCTGTGCTAAGTGTTGTACTGTTTGCCAAAGCCATAAACCGAATTATGGATTATCTACTTCCTGATGTCTCAGGCTCCCTCTTTGTCGATGCTTTTGCGATTTACTACAGCTCTCAATGGATCAGCCTTCTTGAATGACACCTTCAAGGATGTCTCAATCACCTCCACTCATGAAGCATTGAAACCAACTTCTGATTTTCTCCTAGTAAGACTTTCTGTGTAAATTTTTGGCATCATACGGAGTACTATATGCCTTCCCTACATCTAGGCCCAGTTGACCTTCCATTCGTGGATATTTCAAAATTCTTGGGACTTAAGTTTGACAGAAAACTGACGTTTCATATCATTCAGTTTGCTGTCTGCGATCCCTCACAACCTCTGTGTTCTGAGTGGTACCTCCTGGGGAATGGACCGAGTGGTCCTCCTTCGCCTCTATCATGCCTTAGTGCACTCGAAATTGGACTATGGAAGCATAGATTACTCCTGTGCACAGCCATCTATTCTTTGGCATCTAGACTGTCCACCACCATGGATTGCATTTAGCATCTGGAGCTTTTTACACTAGGCCCATGGAGAGCCTTTACTCTGAGACTACTGAACATCTGCTGTCAACTCAGCGCGCTGTCCTTCTGAGTCGTTACACTTGTCATTTGTCTTCCATACCTGCTCATCTGACCCATGCCATTTTTTTCAATGTCTCCTTGGATTTATTGTATGCAGGCAGCCCTTCCTCTTTCCTACCACCACAGGGAGTCCACTTCTGTCAAATGCTACTTTAACTTTCCTTCCAATTTCCTAAAACTTTCTACAGAAATGGGGGTACGACACCACCTTGGCTTCACCCCTTGACCTGCCTTCTCCATGACCTTTTTCAGCATCCCAATGATAGTACCCCCCTATAGTTTATCATCGGGCATTTGCTGCTCTAGGCACACAAATAGAGGATGCGACATGTATTTGCAATGATGGCTCCAAGACCACCTTTGGTGTCGGGAGTGCCTATGTTCTTGGCGGCACCCTGTTTAGATTTTGGCTTCCTGACAAGTGTTAGATTTTTACTGTGGAGCTTTACCCTGTTCACCATGCTGTCCAATAAATTTTCACCATCTAGGAATACAGTATATTATATATTTGGATTTTCTCAGCTCTCTTCTCAACCTCCAAGCTCTTTACCCCTTCACCCTCTGGTCTACCAGACCCAGGACTGCCTCCACTTGCTCTACTTGGAGGGCATCTATGTGGCATTCCTCTGGATCCCAGGGTATGTTGGTATACATGGAAATGAGGCAGCCGATATAATGGCAAAGGCTGCAGTCTCTCTCCCTCGGCCCACTGTTCGCACGGTTGCCTTTGCCGATCTACAGAGTATTTTATGTCATCGTGTTGCTCTTTTATGGCACACACATTGTTCCGCACTCCAGGATAATAAATTATTGGACATGAAACCTCTTCTCTGTTCTTGTACCTCTTCCTTCCAGCCTCATCATTGGGAGGAGGTAATTTTAACTAGACTCCAGAGTGGGCACCGTCTTTTTAGCCACTGACATCCTTTGAGTGGTGCTCCTCTCCCACTTTGCCCCTACTCGATCATGGACAATGAGACACCCTTTACTTCAGTGCTGCTTCTTTAATCTGCTATGCACCTGTTTACAGCTGTCACCTGATATATCTTCCCTTTTAGCAGATGATGTGCATTCCACTGATCCCGTCCTTGAGTTTATAAGTGTTAATGAGAAGACATCAGTCATTTGAAGCTCTCTTCAGGAAAAACAATCCCCTTCAATAGCACTTTTCTCCTTCCATTTTTTAGTTTCCCTCCGGCTTCAGTTTCACTCTAATTCCTCTTGATTTACATTATTGTTTTTATCCTTCAATAAGCCACAAAATGGGCACTTTTTTACAATGGTTGTTTTGCACCATAAAACCATAATCAAAAATAAATAAATAAATAAAACAAAATAAAGACTGGAGCACCCACATTCCTTTCTGACTCTTCGCACACATGTTCCCATTTGAACGTATCCTTGTGGACTGCCCAGCTTGCCCATCATCTTGAGTTGTCTGTTCTTCCTGAAACCTACTCAGGCAACCATTTCCCATGTGCCATCTGTTACTGACTCCTATCCCACCTGCATGCAAACCCAAGTGGGAGCTTACTAAGGCTGATGCAGAATGTTCCATACCTCTCACCTTACCACAACGTGTCCCAGTCCATTGGTGGTCTGATGTGTGCCTCAACTCAATTCATGCACAGACACGTGCTCTCCGAATTATTAATTGTCATCCTACAGTGGCAAGTTGCATTCATTATAAACAGATGTATGCACAGTGTTGTTGTGTTCTTTGAGATATCAAAAAAGCTAGCTGTATTTCGTTTACTAGTTATTTTAACAGTTCTATCCCTTCCTCTGTTGTGTGAGCCAACCTCTGACAGCTCTCTGGGACCAAGATCCAATCGCCAATCTCCAGCCTAACAGCAATAGGGTCTACGATGAGAATGCCTGCTACTATCTTCAATACCTGGGGTCGCCAATTTGCTGAAATTTCGAGATCTTCCCACTATCACCCTGCCTTCCTCCATCCGCCCTTACTATGGGGGATCTAGATCATGCTCTCAGTACATTCCAATCCTCCACCCCAGGGCCAAATGCTGTCCACATACAGATGTTGCGGAACCTTTCTGTTGTGGGCAAGTACTTTTTCCTTCAAACGTACAACCACATTTGGGCAGAGGGCACATTTACCAGACCTTGGCATCAAGCCACTGTCATACTCATACGTGAGGCCGGTAAGGACAAAAACCATCCTTCCAACTACTGCCCCATCTCTCTTCAGTTGTTTTTGCAAGGTGATAGAATGTATGATTCATGCCCGGCTGGTATGGTGGCTTCAATCTCGCAAATTACTAATGTCTGCACAGTGTGGACTTCAAGCATGCCATTCCTAGTTAACCATCTAGTTACTTTGTCCACCAGTGCCATGAATGGTTTTCTGTGGAAGTACCAGACTGTTGCCATATTTTTTGATTTGGAGAATGCCTACAACAACTACTGAAGAACTGGTATCCTCCGTACTCTTTACACACGGGGCTTCAGTGGCCCCTGCCCCGTCTCCTTCAGGAATTTTTAAAAGACAGAATTTTCATGGTGTGTGTGGCTTCTGCCTTGTCAGACACCGTTATCCAGGAAACTGGTATGCCTCAGTGTTCTGTCATGAGTGTTGTCCTCTTTGCCATCACCATTAACCCTATAATGGCGTGTATTCCGCTGGGCGTCTCCGGCTTCCTTTTCCTTGACGATTTTGCAATCTATTGCAGTTGTTGCACCCAAGTTTTAAGTGTCTGCCATTTCCTGATGGAATTCCCATTTTTTTAACTGTTTACATTACCACTTGGATTTGCCATCTGAGTTACTGGCGAGCTGTCGACCTCATTTTAGTTTTTATGGTGAAGGCCATTTAATTTTTAGTTCTGGACCTCTGTTTCTGTTTGGTGTACTTTATAAACCTTTGTACAAGTCCCTATTTTTAGCTGCCTCCTCTTATGTTGATTGGGATTGATGTGTAGTCATTTTTTGACTCCTCTCTGTCTTCAGGCTCTATAGTTTTGACTTGGGCACATATGACCCCAGTTGTTTTTGCCCCCTTAAGCAAAACAGTCCAATCCAATATCAAATTCACTGCTAACTAAAAATAGACTGGTAAAAATTGAATCCTAAGTTCCAACAAGCCTGTCAGTTTGAGAGACGTGCTGTTCTTGTTTCTGAAAAAAAAATATCTCATAAATTTGTGTGGTTCAAAAGTTATTAATGAAGATATGATTTCAAGCAATTGATTTTTATACCATCACGTTTTTAAAATCTGTGTTGATAAATTTTCTCAACAGGGTGATATTCTTACTTTCAAATACACTCCTGGAAATTGAAATAAGAACACCGTGAATTCATTGTCCCAGGAAGGGGAAACTTTATTGACACATTCCTGGGGTCAGATACATCACATGATCACACTGACAGAACCACAGGCACATAGACACAGGCAACAGAGCATGCACAATGTCGGCACTAGTACAGTGTATATCCACCTTTCGCAGCAATGCAGGCTGCTATTCTCCCATGGAGACGGTCGTAGAGATGCTGGATGTAGTCCTGTGGAACGGCTTGCCATGCCATTTCCACCTGGCGCCTCAGTTGGACCAGCGTTCGTGCTGGACGTGCAGACCGCGTGAGACGACGCTTCATCCAGTCCCAAACATGCTCAGTGGGGGATAGATCCGGAGATCTTGCTGGCCAGGGTAGTTGACTTACACCTTCTAGAGCACGTTGGGTGGCACGGGATACATGCGGACGTGCATTGTCCTGTTGGAACAGCAAGTTCCCTTGCCGGTCTAGGAATGGTAGAACGATGGGTTCGATGACGGTTTGGATGTACCGTGCACTATTCAGTGTCCCCTCGACGATCACCAGTGGTGTACGGCCAGTGTAGGAGATCGCTCCCCACACCATGATGCCGGGTGTTGGCCCTGTGTGCCTCGGTCGTATGCAGTCCTGATTGTGGCGCTCACCTGCACGGCGCCAAACACGCATACGACCATCATTGGCACCAAGGCAGAAGCGACTCTCATCGCTGAAGACGACACGTCTCCATTCGTCCCTCCATGCGGCATGCTACAGTGTTAAAGACTGTGATGGAGCTCCGTATGCCATGGCAAACTGGCTGACACTGACGGCGGCGGTGCACAAATGCTGCGCAGCTAGCGCCATTCGACGGCCAACACCGCGGTTCCTGGTGTGTCCGCTGTGCCGTGCGTGTGATCATTGCTTGTACAGCCCTCTCGCAGTGTCCGGAGCAAGTATGGTGGGTCTGACACACCGGTGTCAATGTGTTCTTTTTTCCATTTCCAGGAGTGTACATTGCAATTGGAAGGATTTATCCAAAGTTTAAACTTTTTTAAAATAAATTGTAAATGGTGACAATGGGAAACTGAAACACTTTTGACAAAAATGTTATGATATCAAAAGAGTAATCATGATGCTTTTGCAAAATGCAGACACAAATCATTTTAAACATGAAATAATTAGTCCTAAAAACCCAGTTTGATTCCCTTTATGTCACTCTTGTTTTCTATTAATGATTAATCCATCATTTTCTTGTTATTGGCACACAAATCACAGAGCTACAGTTTGGCATCTCGTGGAAAGGCTACAAACAGTCATGATCAACACCAGACAAGGAAGATGAGATGTGTATTCAGGAGAGGACGAACAGTGTCAGTTGCAGTGGTGAAATCCCATGTGTGAATTTTGAAGTGTGTCCCGTATGATAACTGCACAAGTCATCCAGAACTGTTAATGGAAAGACAGTAGGGTGTGAGCAGTTAGGTACTGTACTTTTATGTGATGGAGCAGAGCATAAGTACAAGTGCGTATACTATATATTCCAAGACTGAAAATTATATCTGGCATTCTTCATATTATGTGTTGTGGGAATAGACTACCCATGAATAGCAACTCTGTATATGAGTGATTTAGTAGACACACACACACACACACACACACACACACACACACACACTCTCTCTCTCTCTCTCTCTCTCTCTCTCTCTCTCTCTCTCTCTCTCTCTCTCTCTCTCTCTATATATATATATATATATATATATATATATATATATATATATATATATATATATATATATATATATATAACAGAGGGAAACATTCCACGTGGGAAAAATATATCTAAAAACAAAGATGATGTGACTTACCAAACGAAAGCGCTGGCACGTCGATACACACACAAACATACACACAAAATTCAAGCTTTCGCAACAAACTGTTGCCTCATCAGGAAAGAGGGAAGGAGAGGGAAAGACGAAAGGATGTGGGTTTTAAGGGAGAGGGTAAGGAGTCATTCCCATCCCGGGAGCAGAAAGACTTACCTTAGGGGGGAAAAAAGGACAGGTATACACTCGCACACACACACATATCCATCCACACATTACAGACACAAGCAGACATATATATCCTAATGCACCACCACTGGTGACATTCTAATTTTCAGTGGCGATGCTAGGCACGGCAAGGAATGAAAATTTTTCACACTCTGTCAGCACCAACCCACACCCTCACTTAAGTTCCTGGAGGCCATCGCATCTATTGTCTGTGGGATGCTCTCCTGGAGCCACTCCTATATACCAAGGTATGCCATTGGTGATTTTACCATTCAGGTCTACAATGTTGTCACCATCTGTGGCTGCTGCTTCCAGCTGTGCCCAGATGTTGCATAGGTCCTGCAAGGGCATGTCTGCTGCTGGGGGCACGCACCACATTCTTACATTCTCCTCCACAGACATTATTTTTAGCAATGTACTAAATGAGTTTTGAGAAGCTACTGCATATATAAATATGGCTGTTACTAAGAACTGCAGAATAGAGGAGATGGGTGACAGACAATACGTGGATAAGGAGGTGCTATGAAAGGATGGCAGTAGTGCTCAAAGACACACACACACACACACACACACACACACACACACACACACACACACACACACTCTCTCTCTCTCTCTCTCTCTCTCTCTCTCTCTCTCTCTCTCTGCATGATGAGTGAAATATTTTCTAATGTCCGTAAATGAGATAATATTCAGTTGCAAATCAGTCTTAATATAAATACTTTAGTTGAAACTTCCTATCATATTAAAACTGTGTGATGGACTGAGACCTGAACTCGGAACCTTTGCCTTTTCCGGGCAAGTGTTCTACCAACTGAGCTACCCAGGCATGGCTCACGACCCACCCTCATAGCTTTAATTCTGACAGCACCATGCCTCCTACCTTCCAAACTTCACAGAAACTCTCTTGCAGACCTTGCAGAACTAGCACTGCTGGAAGAAAGGACACTGCAGGGACATGGCTTAGCCACAGCCTGGGGGATGTTTTGAGAATGAAATTTTCACTCTAAAGCATAGTGTGTGCTGATATGAAACTTGCTGGCATATTTGGAAGGCAAAGGCCCCAAGTTTGAGGCTCAGTCTGGCACACAGTTCTAATCTGCCAGGAAGTTTCATATTAGCGCACATTCCACTGCAGAGTGAAAATTTCATTCTGGAATATGTTAGTTATTGGTGGGAACAACAATGGCAACTATGCTCTTGCACAGTGAGGTAACAACAGGACAGTTAATTACAAATGACTTAATTGTCATCATTTTTTCCGCTCAGTGTAGGCAAAACTCAAAGATGTACACAGGTAGCACAAACGGCAAGTACCTTGAGAAATTTACATACGAAGCTACTTAATAGAGTTTTACTTTTTGTTTTTGTTTGATTACTTTTGTGTATATTTCTTTCTTCATATCTACTCACATTTGGAGCTATTGTTAAGTTTTATTGAATTATATTGTATTTTGATAGTGAAGAATTAGAGAATTAGTGGAGAAAACGTAGACTATTATGTACAGAAATTTACACATGTTGATGTATCATATTACTAATGACTTTAGCCACAAAGGAGAGCCTTTATGATGACAATACATAAGTAATTAATAAATAAGTTGAACATTCTCCTCCAGATGCACATTCAAGTGTATTTATGTGAAATGTTTCTCAGTGATAGGACACTTCTTTATGCTGATGATGTGATACTGGCAGCAGAAAAGAAGCTTGATCTGCAAAGCCAGACTCAACAATGGAGCAACTGGTTGGCGCAACACAGTTTGTGCCTTAATTTGAAGAAAACCAAGTACATGATATCAGACAGACATGAAATGGGAACCATCTTAATTAATGGTGAAGATCTGACTCGTGTGAGTAAGTTTAAGTACCTGGGTTCCACAATTACTGTTGATGACCAACTCACCGAAGAGGTCAACACCAGAACTCAGGCAGCCTGGATGAAGTGGCAAACAACAACTGGAGTCACTTTCAACTGCAGGATGAAAGTGCAATAGATTTTTTATTTTAAATTATCTGTCATTTGACCAGTCGCCTTGTATGGTTGTGAGTGCTGCCCAACTACAGTTGAGACAGAATACCGCCTCACTGTGATGGAAATGAAGATGCTGTGGTGTGCATACTGCAAGACCTTTGGTACACACACCATCAGATTATTTGACTTGTCGCTCTAATGAAGTAGGCGAGTGTCAGCAATATGTCTCGTGGTCTTATCATGGTGTGTTTATCTTCTGCCATTAGGTCAGACGATAGAAATGCTACTTGCACGCTTAGAGTAGCAGATTGATGGTGACCAACTTTAAACAGAACTTGATTAATTTTCACACATATCTATTAAAATAATAACAAGCATAAAAATAACTTAACTTGGTTCTGGAAGCTATTTACAATTGGCAATCTGAAGTTCCTTTGGTCTTGGTATGTTAATCTTATTCTCACATATCTCTGATACTTGACGAAGTGGCTATACATTTCCCTTCATGGCTATGTGCAGGAATATGATAATCTTATCAGGTGCAGACTCAAACTTGACTACAGACTAATGCAGACTGACTAATTGGATGTCTGTACACTCGTTATAATACCTCGCGTGTTCAGGTATCACTGCGCGAGTGTGATCCGTGAGGAGAAAAGGTTCTACATTAGCAGCAATCTCATTGGCTGTGTTAGATATTAATACGTGGATCGGCAGAAGCAGAATTTGGTCCGCCTCTAAGACAGCGCCATCTCGTAGTGCGGAGATGGACGAGCGCTGCGCCTGCACTGTTGTGCTTAGTGGGGTGTGCTCTAGTGGGAAAGTTGTGTACGCGCTGACTACGCAGAACTATGTACACAACAGATGCTAAGATGGACAGTGGGCCACACTAAGTTAGATCATGTTTCCAATAACAGCATTAGGAAACACTTTGGTTTTCCACTGATCCAAGACAAGATGCTTTAGAGTCGAGTTCAATGCTTTGGGCAGCTTTTACAGGCCAGTGATGGCTCTATTGCCAGAGTGGGTTAGACACTTGAAGTCATCGGCAGAAGACCCAAAGGACAACCTAAGCAACGTTGGGCTGATACGATTCATAAAGACCTTAAATGCATGAACTTGCAACCCGTGGTAGAGCAAAATGGAGACAATGGACCCATGTAGCGGATCCCACAGGCACGTGGGACAAACGGTGAAGGAAAATAAGAAGAAGTTTCTCGGTGATAGGTGTTGATAGGTAAAAATCAGTTAGTCAATCAGTAGAATTTTCATAGGTCAATTCTTCAAAGTAATTGCGCTATGTATATTAGTCACCATATTTCTTGTGCTGAAAGGGTTCTGCTTATCTGTGTGGATCAGCTCTTCTGAGCTCACCTAGTTTTCCTTTTGTGTCAAAAGGTGCTGAAGGGGATTTCTGCTGCTCAGTGTATCCATTACAATTTTAGATGACAGATGGACAACATCTGCATTTATTACCGTCAGACAAGAGAATATATGTCTGTTGTATCATGCCAAGCATTTCGTCGATGTCACTGTGGTCACATTTTCTCCATGTCCTTCATCCATAGCCCCACTGAGCAGAAGTACATGACACAGCATGTAGAAGTGCCCATTCGTGAACTGCCTCTCCGACAGCACAGGATCGTTACCACTCCGATCTGCACAGAGTGTGAAACACCTCCTGTAAGTGCGGTGCTTGCTGCTTGCTAACTACCTCAACTCATGAACATCTTTCATTTGCCAGCAGAAAGGAGAGAAGTGGACCTCTCATTCCCAGAATGACACATCATGCTTCACCAATATGGGCACACATGCATGCAAGTTTCTCCAGATATGTTATATCCAGATAAAGCCCCTTATTAATCATAACATGCCACAGAATTACCATATTGAGGCAACATGTACAACAACCCAGAAGAAACAGTAAGAATGGAACACCAAGAATTAAGTGCTCCGATTAAAAATGGTCTAACAAGCAGACAGTGTGGTGAATGAGTTTTTGCAATTTTTTATGTTTACTGTAGGTGATTTTTAAATGTAGGTTCCTGTCCTAATAGCAGTTCCGTAAACTTAAAATACACGAAAATGGAAAAAAAAAAAAATCTGTTTGCAAGGATAGTAATTATTGCTTCGCGTCTCGTTTCAGGCATTATTTTTTCATTATTTCCCTTTACCCCATTCAATTTGAATCACAAAGTCATTTAAATATAAAAATCAAGCAAGTATCTGCAAGGTATCACATAGAGTTGCTATTTTTATCAAAAATGCACACCTCCGTATTATAATTACATATCATACACAAAATATTTCATTGCAAATATACTTTTGAAATTACTGATCTTTTACAAAAGAATTACTGATATGTTATAAAAGACTTCTTAAATTAAAGAAAAGCATTACAAATAAATTCGTTTTCATTCTTACATATTTTATGCTCCATGGGATGTCCACGAAATATGCAACTTTGTTTAAAATTTGAGCAGAGCTAGGGGTTGAACTTGTGCCAAACACAGGGTGGGCAAGCATTCTACTACACAGTCACACGACCTGTCAAAGAGAAGTGACCTCACTTCCACTTATTGAAGGAGGTCAGAGAAGTTCAAACTTGATTGTCTCCAGACGTTTTGAGAGTTGCATTGAACTGCTTTTGCCAACTGAATTTGAGATCCAAACTTCACATCACAAATATAAAAAAGACACTAAGTTCAATTGCCATGTGGCTTCCTCTTAAGTCAAGGATGTGAGCTTTCTTCCAGTCTGTTCAATCTGTACACTGAAAAAGCTGTGATGCAGCTAAGAGAGGTTTATGAGTGGGCCTAAGATTCAGGATGAAAGGATATCAATGGTAAGATACACTGCTGACCTCGCTATTGTCAGAAGAAGTGAGAAAAAATTACACATCATACTGAATGAAATGTACAGTGAATTGATAACATAATATGGACAGAGTAAACTGAATTAAGCCTGAAGTTCTGAATAAAGCAGAAGTGAGGCTACAGAAACCACAAAGTAGATAAAGCAAAGGAACTATACTGCCCTGGGAGCAAAAAAAATGTATAGTGGATGAATCAAGCTCCTCCCAGCAAAATGTACCACCGGTCATCAACCTATCCAATGTGCCTTGTGAGCTATTCCAGCTGCTGCTGTGGGCACCCTATACACACTCAGATAATACACATTGTTGGAACAAACTGCCAATAAATAGCAGTTGCATGTGTCAGTGTTTTTAATTAACACCCAAGGCATTCATACACCAACACCCTGAAACTATTTAGATTCAGATTTTCAGTTCTCATTCAAACACATGGATAAGCTCAACATGATAAAAATCAGCTATTTTGACATGCTGAGAAGTTTGTAATGCAATAAAGTCTTCACCCCCCTCCCCCCTTGCCCACCCTTGTAACACTGGAATCAGTATGTGTGAGGATGGTGGGCAGATCTCCATTGAGACTGTGGACTACCCTAATATCAGTATATAGGACACAAGTGCCATAATATGCTGAACTGAAAGTGACATGCCACAAACCTCACTGAGTGGTGGGTCCTCCCACTGGAGGAGGAAGCCATTTGCTAAAGGGTTATGTCCGACGTGCTGTCTGGTACGTAGACCCTCCTTCCAGCAGTGAGGCTGACATGTAGTCTGCCGTGCCTTTGAGGTCGATTTGAGAGACCGCAGTTGGTTTTCTGTCACATGCAACCATTCAGTCTCCCACTGGTGCATGATGCATCTGTCAGAAAATGAGATAGTGGCATGCAACAGGTGGAACATTGATGGACAGCACAATCCCAACATGCTTCCTCGGTGACTTTGTTGGCCATTTTGTTGCGCTGTATCACGATGTGGCCAGGTATCCAGCAAAGGGCTACCTCCTTACCACAGTGCTGGAGCCACTGCAAGGAGTCGTAAATGAGCTGAAGAGCTGGTCAACTGGATACATTTGGTGAAATGCTTGCAGTGCACTAAATGAGTCAGAACAGACAAGAAAACTTGTATGATGATGGCTGTGAGCCCTCTCCAGTGATATCATAATGTCATATAATTCCAATTCATAATTTGTAAATTGTTCCGAAAGACACACTTTAAAAACCCTATCAGGGGAAAGGGCAGAACAACTGAGGACATTCTCTTGCTTTGATCCATCTGTATAAATTATGATTAAACTGTGGTACATACTTACAATTAACGAAAACAAAGTTGTAAAAACATAATCTGGAGTACAAGTTTTCTTGTACTGCGTCAAGCTAAAAATCACTTTGGGCCTCTGTAGATACCAAGGCAGCAATGCAATCCATCCCTGGCTTGGTTGCATGGAGCCAATTCCTGAACAGTCATTCAATGTTTCATTAGACCACTGAACTAAATGTGATGATTGAGGTGGCGCTGAGATTTTCAGCGCCTGTCGAACCTCAAGGATACGTCGCCAAATCCAGAGTGATAAGGGGTACACTCCAGTGACTCATAAGGATGCTATAGTCCTTGCCTGGTTTGCACAAAGGAATTAATATTGCCTCCTTCCAAGTTGTGGTATACTGTCCATCAAACAAGATCTGATTGAAACGAGAGAGAAGCTCTCCTTTGACTTCAGGGCACAGATGACAAAACATGGCAAAACGAATCTCATCAGGTCCTGGAGGAGTGTCTCTGACTGCAGACAAAGCTGATTCACATGGAGAACAGTAGGTTGTTGATTTCTTCATTACACAAGAAGAAACTGAGATTCCTCATCTATGCATGGAGAACAGTAGGTTGTAGATTTCTTCATTACGCAAGAAGAAACTGAGCTTCCGCATCTATGAAGCCCTACAGAATACTCGAAAAGCAGAAGCTTGTCTGGATAACGTAGTAACGCCTTAAGTTTCAGCTGAATAATTCTTTACTGTGGGTTCTGGTGTGTCCACCAAGATGCCATTACTTAACAAGGTCATAAGGGGACGTGTACTGCCCTTGATGAAAACTGCCTTACTGATTCCCAAATTTGCACAGTGGAAGTGGATTGATTAATAGGAGTTGTGAATTCCCTCCAGGAAGCTCTTCTGTTCTTTTATCATTCACCTGGCATGTGCTCATGCAGATCTGAAGGTATGAAGGTTTTCTGTAGTTGGACAGTGTTTGAAGTTCTGCAGAGCTGTTTGTCTGGCCCAGACTGCTAATTGACAGTCATCGATACACCAAGTTAGAGGCCATTGTCTGAGGTGGTTACTAGACCCAGGGATGGACTCTGTGGCAGCACATTATATCTCACAAGGGATATGGGTCGTCATCTTCTGTACACAATACTTTTGTTCAGAAACAACCTGTTGACTGTACAGCTACCAATTTTCCCTTTATAGCATTCATGTGTGTTGTCTCCTGTCAGCCAACATCCTAGTTGGCAGGTGGATCCACACTGGGAAGTGATCACTAGAATGTAAGTCTGTAGCCACTTCCCACTGAACTGAGTCTGCAATAGCTGGGGAGCAAAAACCAAGATCAATGGCTGAAAGAGACCCTATATCTGTGGGAAAGTGTGTCATCTGACTCACATTCAGAAGACAGATGTTCTCAGAATGGATGAGATGCTCTGTCGTCCATACTGTGGAGCAAGTAGTAGTGAAGGGCCATAGCACGTTGTGTGCATCGAGGCCTCCCACAAGGAGGAATGGGATTGGGAGTGCCTGGAAGAGTTCTACCGCTGCCTTTGCATCCAATGTATCATTATGTGGAAGGTATAGAGAACACATTGTGGTATTAAAGGGTGCAAGAACTTTCATGGCAATTGTTTGCATGATCATGGTAAGGGGGACAGGAAAGGAGCAGCATCTGTTGTCAAATGAAAAAGCGACTCCACCTTTAGCACTGTCTCCAGTAGTATTATCCTTCATTTATGAGTGGTAACCCTGTAATACAGGTGTGTTGGTGACTTTAAGATGTGTTTCTTGTAAGCAGATGCAGAACGGTTTCTTCTGAAGCAGGAGCTGTAATTCTGACAAATCTGAGCGTTGTTGTTGTTGTTGTTGTTGTTGTCTTCAGTCCTGAGACTGGTTTGATGCAGCTCTCCATGCTACTCTATCCTGTGCAAGCTTCTTCATCTCCCAGTACCTACTGCAACCTACTTCCTTCTGAATCTGCTTAGTGTATTCTTCTCTTGGTCTCCCTCTACAATTTTTACCCTCCAAACTGCCCTCCAATACTAAATTGGTGATCCCTTGATGCCTCAAAACATGCCCTACCAACCGATCCCTTCTTCTAGTCAATTTGTGCCACAAACTCCTCTTCTCCCCAATTCTATTCAACACCTCCTTATTAGTTATGAGATCTACCCATCTAATCTTAAGCATTCTTCTGTAGCACCACATTTCAAAAGCTTCTATTCTCTTCTTGTCCAAACTATTTATTGTCCATGTTTCCCTTCCATACATGGC
This sequence comes from Schistocerca nitens, assembly GCF_023898315.1. Lineage (NCBI taxonomy): Eukaryota > Metazoa > Arthropoda > Insecta > Orthoptera > Acrididae > Schistocerca > Schistocerca nitens. Next base: position 197,161,991 of record NC_064623.1, on the reverse strand, counting down.
TGTACTCCATACAAATACTTTCAGAAACGACTTCCTGGCACTTAAATCTATACTCAATGTTAACAAATTTCTCTTCTTCAGAAACGCTTTCCTTGCCATTGCCAGTCTACATTTTATGTCCTCTCTACCTTGACCATCATCAGTTATTTTGTTCCCCCAATAGCAAAACTCCTTTATTACTTTAAGTGTCTCATTTCCTAATCTAATTCCCTCAGCATCACCCGACTTAATTTGACTATATTCTATTATCCTTGTTTTGCTTTTGTTGATTTTCATCTTATATCCTCCTTTCAAGACACTGTCCGTTCCGTTAAGCTGCTCTTCCAGGTCCTTTGCTGTCTCTGACAGAATTACAATGTCATCAGCGAACCTCAAAGTTTTTATTTCTTCTCCATGGATTTTAATACCTACTCTGAACTTTTCTTTTGTTTCCTTTATTGCTTGCTCAATATACAGATTGAATAACATTGGTGATAGGCTACAACCCTGTCTCACCCCCTTCCCAAAGACTGCTTCCCTCTCATGTCCCTCGACTCCTGACTGCCATCTGTTTTCTGTACAAATTGTAAATAGCCTTTCGCTCCCTGTATTTAACCCCTGCCACCTTCAGACAGTCACCACTGTCAAAAGGTTTCTCTAAGTCTACAAATGCTAGAAACGTAGGTTTGCCTTTCCTTAATCTTTATTCTAAGATAAGTCGTAGAGTCAGTATTGCCTCATGTGTTCCAATATTTTTACGGAATCCAAACTGATCTTCCCTGAGTTCAGCTTCTACCAATTTTTTCATTCATCTGTAAAGAATTGGTGTTTGTATTTTGCAGCCATGGCTTATTAAACTGATATTTCAGTAATTTTGACATCTGTCAGCACCTGCTTTCTTTGGGATTGGAATTATTATATTCTTCTTGAAGTCTGAGGGTATTTCGCCTGTCTCATACATCTTGCTCACTAGATGGTAGAGTTTTGTTACGCCTGGCTCTCCCAAGGCCGTCAGTAGTTCTAATGTAATGTTGTCTACTCCCAGGGCCTTGTTTCGACTTAGGTCTTTCAGTGCTCTGTCAAACTCTTCACACAGTATCATATCTCCTATTTCATCGTCATATACATTCTCTTCCATTTCTATAATATTGTCCTCAAGAACGATATCCATTTAAATTCCACTGCAACACAGAAGTGCCTGTGGAAGCCATTGTTTAGGGATGGTTTTCCTTTTCTTTCTCCATCAGAGGTAGTGATTTATTGGGGAGGTCAGGGGGAACTTTAGCCATTTCATGGCTCTCTGGTTCCTCTGACTGGAAGTCCATATCCTCCAGAGCATAGTCCCCATCAGAGAGGAGTGAGCTTGCTGGTCCGAAGGTGTAACTACACTTTCTTGAATTTGGAACAAATTTTCAAAGGACATTTTTATTTACTGATGGTAGAAGTTGGTTCCCTGGGTTGTGGGGATGGCTTAGTTGGCTTCTTATGGTGGGTAGTGGTATGTGGCTTAGGTGGCAAGCCCATTTCTGATGGCTTTCGAACAACTTCAGTTTCAAGTGGAGCATTTCCCCCACAGGTACACTCACAAATGCATGTGCTCATACTTGAACCTATGGTCTGAGTTAGTGTGGAGGCATCACACTTAGTGACTGGCATCTTAAGGGCTGAAAAAACAGAAGTAGAAAATACCAGAGGTTTCGTAGCTTTGAAAGCTCTTTTAGTTTCACCATAGAGTATGCATGTCTTGACTTTCAACTCCTGAATTTTCCTTTACTTGTTGTAAACCTCATACTTTCTGCTCCACACTGGGTGACTCCTGGAGCAGTTTACACATTTCAGAGGAAGTGTACAAGAATTGCCTGATTCATGTGCTGAGCCTCCACAATTGCTCATAACATCCCATAGTGGTATGGCCAAATTGTTGACATTTGTAGAATCACATTGGGTCAGGAACAAATGGGTGAACCTTAAGACAGATATAGCCTGCAAGGAATGTTCAGCTAATTCTGGAGTACTAAACATTAGAACAAATGTTGCTGATCTTTCCATTTTTCCATTGCCTCTCTTCTTACAGTTCTGCACTTCTGTGATGCCCATATTTTTCAATTCATCATGCAACTCTGTGGGTTCCACCTCCAAAATATTAGAGGAGGTTACCACACCCCTACTAAAGTTAGGACTGTTATGTAACTCAGACTTGACTGGGTAGTCAGGTAAGGCTTTACACCCCAGAAGCTTAGATACTTGGTTCCAAATAGCAGTTTCAACTAGAAGTTCTTTCATTGCAAAGCTGTTTGACACATTTTGGAACCCAGTAATACCTTCCAATACCTTATGAATGTAGAAATGGGAGAACTTCTCAAAGGTTCCTCCTGTTTGCTTGATTACTGTGGAAGTGTTATGGCACACTAATGCCCTGTTAACATGATAATGAGACTTCTTTTTCAGAAGACTGACCAACTGAGCTCTTTTGATGAGTGAGTGTATGTGTTACCTGATGGTACACCTATTCTGTTAGGAGTAATAGTTTGATGGGACCATTCCATAGGGATCCCACAGAATGCTAGGGAAACAACTATCAACCCAGACAGTGCCCTGCATGCCAGAGCAAGCCTTATACAACTGGGCAGCAGCAGGTGTCCCAGAGGTTGCCTGCTAGTGACTGTTTTACCTCAACAGCCATTCATCTCATCAGGATGTAAGACATCTTGAGAGCGAGTTTGTTTTTTTTTGTTTTTCCATGGTCCAGGTGGTGAAGCCAAGACCTCCATTCTGCAAAACACATAGCATTCCACCACTGCACCACATGGTGGTCACAGAAGCATGACACTGGACTCGCATTCGGGAGGGCGACGGTTCAATCCCGTCTCCGGCCATCCTGATTTAGGTTTTCCGTGATTTCCCTAAATCGTTTCAGGCAAATGCTGGGATGGTTCCTTTGAAAGGGCACGGCCGATTTCCTTCCCAATGCTTCCCTAACCCGAGCTTGCGCTCCATCTCTAATGACCTCGTTGTCGACAGGACGTTAAACACTAACCACCACCACCACCACAGAAGCATGCCCAGAGTTGTGGTGATAGAGGGCTGGTGGCACTTACTAGTCTCCAGCTAAGGAACTTCGGACCACCAAGCCCGTACTCAGCACACAAATGCTGAGCCCCTGGGGGTGGCCACATGCATGCCATGATGGTGGATAACATTGAGACGGCATAAGAGGGACAGATGTGCAGATGCAGAAATGAAACACCCATAGTCTAGTTTTGACCGAACAAGGGACCGGTACAAATCAAGGAGGGTGGTTGGATCTGCTTCCCAGGAATTACCATTGACGACATGTAGGACACTGGGGGATAAATACAGTGAGCTGCCAGTTAAGACATGTAGGAGGACCAAGAGAGATTCTTATCAAGCGTGAGCCCCAGAAATTTCATAGTTTTAACAAACAGAAGAGCGACAGGCCCAAGACGTAAGGACAGTGGAAGAAACCAACTGCACCACCAGAAATTCATACAAATGGTTTTGTCAATGGAAACACGAACGCCATTGTCACTGCTGTATGAGTAAAGACAGTTGAAACAACACTGAAGACACCACTCAATGAGGCAAGTCCATGCAGAACTGCAGTAGATGGCAAAATCGCCAATGAAAAGGATGCCAGTGATGCCTGGCGGGAGACAGACCATTACAGAGATAATGCTGACAGCAAAGAGGACGATGCACAGGATGGAACCATGAGGCACACCATTTTCAAGGATAAAGGTGTCTGTCAAGGCAGAAACCACAAGTACCATGAAAACTTGGGCTTTTCAAAATTCCTGAAGGAAACGGGGCAAGTGGCCATGGAAACCACACGTGTAGAGGGTACAGAGGATACCAGTTCTCCAGCAGGTGTCACAGGCTTTCTCCAACTCGAAAAACATGGCAACAGTCTGGTATTTCCACAGAAAACCATTCATGATGTGAAGTACTGTATATGCGGTCTCTTTCACAGATGAACTAATTTCCTACAATTCTTCCAGTAAATCCAAATCAAAAAGTTGCCTTCTTTACTAGCATACCTGTGTTCATTCCATTTCATATTGCTTTTCAACATTATGCATAGATATTTAATCAACATGTATCCTGTCAAGTGGCCATTTTCATAACTGCAGCAGTGCACCAAAGTCCACTGTTTTGTCCTGCGAGTTTACCCAGCTTCTCCCTAGATGTGACTTATTCTGAATTTCCCCTGTGCTCTATAGACAGTTAATAAAACATGGAACTGCACCTAACACATACACAAACATACACAAAAGATATTTAACTAGATTGTATCACCACCCTCCATAGTGTAGATAGGAACTTTGACTGCTGTGTGTTCAGATTCCAGCTGAGTTGATGACCCTTCACTCACAGCTCCAGGAGTCTTGGCTTCAGTCACACAGCTTGAGGCTGTTGCAAATGGGCTTACTATGGGGACGGGGGTCAGACATGCGGACCTGTGGATGTCCAGCACATGACATGTGTCCCCCAATTGGTTCACTACTGTGGCTGCCCTGGGTCCTGACCTCTCACATGTAGTTGGGTAGGAGGTGGTTCTGAGTTGATGAGGGTAGCAAAAGACTTTCTGAGGAGTCGATCACAGTGTCTGCGCAGTATGTCTGTCAACTGCAGACATCACTCAAAACTTGTTCGTCAAAGACCCTGAGTCAAATGCAGTCACCCGACTCCATAGGTAGCTTCTTGGCCTGCAAGATCATGGCTTTCACAGAGGGTGGGATTATGTGCAGTTGCAAGAACCAGTGTTAGGCACATAATGGGGCCATTCGTGGATATGGATACTAAAGAGGAGAAGCAATCCAGTGTACTCACTGCGTGCATGTTGGAACTAAGGGTGTGTGTTGCTTTGGACCAGAAGAGATTCTCTCTGGTTTCAGGTGGCTAACTGGAGCCATAAAAACTGCAGTCTTGCTTGCGAGATGAAGATGGAGCTCACCATCTGCAGCATTATTGACAGATCTGACTGAGGTCCTTTGATTCAGAGCCTCCATTCATCTCTGTACAAGATACTAAGATGGTACTGTGGCCATGTTGGCTGCAGATTCATCGACTTGCACCATTGAGTGGTGGGATTCTGGGTTCTGGTTTCAGAGGTAGTTTTTCTTTTAAATAAATTGAAGTAGATAGTTCCTGAGGTTAGTATGGGTAGAAGTTATAGTTGACAATTGGAATGAATTGCTAATTGGTCTGTTGTAGGGACCCTCTGACTCAGATGATACAGCTACTCAACAGTTCAAAGAAAATTCAGTTCAAATAGGTGCTCCTCTCATACCTTTATAATTGGTTGTGACCTCCATCTACCTTGGATATACTGTTGAAAATCCACATTTATAGTCAGTGGTATACATAAAACATCATCCAAAATCATACTGAATGCTTTTTCAGAAAATTATGTTGAACAATTCGTTCAGGAGCCTACTCAAAGTGCAAATGGTTGCCAAAACATACTTCACCTCTTAGCAAGAAATAATCCTGAGCAGATAGGGAGCATCATGACTGATACAGGGATTGGTGACCTCAACATTTGTTGAGTGTCTGAATACATCCAAATCCACCTAAAATAAACACACAGTACATCTACTTAAAAAATAGTTGAAAATTAATTTAGCACCTTCCTGAGTGACAGTTTCCACACCTTCCAGTCTGACTATATAAGCATACACCAAGTGTAGCTTGGATTTGAAAGAAATAGTATTTATAACAGTTGAGAGATATATACCATATAAATTAATAAGAGATGGTAATGATCCCACATGATACACAAAACAGGTTACAACACTGTTGCAAAAGCAATGGAAACAAGAAAACCAAACTTACATGCACACAAGATTGGCAAAATTTTACAGAAGTTCAAACTTTGGCATGAACTTCAATGCAAATGCCTTTAATAATTTCCACAACAAATTTCTACAGACATCTCACAGAGTTACTGGTCATATTGAAAGAATACCTGTGGTATGATGCAATCAATACCTGCAATCTGCGATAACAATGGTGATGTTGCTGATCAAGTGCTACTAAACCAAAGGTACTAAACACTATTTTTGAAAATTCTTTTGTCAAAGAAGACTAATCAGATATTCCAGAACTTGAATTGAGAACAATCACCAAAATGAGTAACTTGGAGGTCGATATTTTTGGTGTAATGAAGCAGCTTAAATCACTTAATAAAGGCAAGACCTCTACTCCAGGATTTTCACAAATTGGCTGCCTTTACAAGTTACTTGATACAATAGCTCCATGCATATTACCTGCCTGTATCTGTTTATATAGTGCAAAGGGAAAATGTACCGTGTTTGCAGATGACACGAGCATTGTTACAGAATATGTGTCAAACACAGTCAACAATAACATTTTACCCAAAGTCTTTAACTTGTTGACTGTTAACACCCTTTCTGCCAAATTAAGCAACATACATTTTATGCAATTTAGAAAAAGTCACAAAAATCCAGAGGAATATTCAGTGACCCTTTACAACCAGGAGTTAGGAGAGCTGACAGCACCAACCTCTTGGGCACTCGCACAAGACTGCAAACTACACTGGAAACATTAAATGCATCAAATGGAGAGGAGATAGTTCACAATCCATTTCATTCTTGATGCAAAAGCTGCTGAGCTCAGTTTTAAAAACTTTTAATTTTCAATAGAACTTTTAAATTACATGTGGTCATCAGTTATAACAAACAGCAATCACAGCAGTTATTGGAAACATTTTACTCTGGAAGACACAAGTAAAAACAGAAGTGTTAGCATTGATGAGGAGGGATAATTTGAGGACTCAGTTAATATAGAAGAAGATTTTAGACTTGAAGATACCATGATTAATGCAACAGAAGATAGTGACACTAAAAGTTGAGAACCGACAATGCACGGTTCAACCCTGGCAGCTAATCGTCAAATGGGGTTGGCTATTTTTAGCAATTATTTACTGTTGCAGGTACTGCAGAAAAATTGAAAGATCTTGTCAAGAAATTTTTTTGTTTTGTTTTAGGGCACAAAAACAATTAGCATCATACGCACCCATGTGAAACCTGTAGAACATGAAGACAACTTGTAGTCATTTTTAACTTCTCTCATTAATCCCAATTGATGGAAGAGAAGACAGATAAAAACAGGGACATGGACAAAGGTCTATAAAATATGCCATAGAGAAATGGAGGTCATGAACTAAAAATTAAATGTCCTTCACCATATTGCTACAACAGATGAAAAGTAAAATGCGGTCAACATCCTGTGCATCATTCGCTAGAATGGCCGATAACTCAGATGGCGAACACACATGAGAATGTAAGCGGTTAAAGAAAGGGCATTCAGTCAGGAAATGGTGGACCATCAAAAGTACAGCACAATGTGCAGAAAGTGGTGGGGGAGCAGCACCATTAAAATGGTGATACTGAAAAGACAGTACCCAATATGCAACCTACTTAATATGATATCGTTGTGATGGGAGAGCTGAGAGGAGGTCATCCAAGCTGCTGGGAAAGGCTTAATAACCTGGAACTTGTTCCCGTGGAGGGAGGACCAGTGGTGATGCCAAAGTGACACCACCCTCTAATACACGGTAACGTAGATATCACTGGAGGGAATGTAAGAACTAGCGAGCTGAGGTATGAGGATTGCTGCCTTGGCAGCAGCATCAGCGGCCTCATTTCCTGTCAGACCAACATGACCAGGAACAACATGAATATTATAGTGATTCCATCAAGAGTAGGAAGTGACATCTCTCCTGGACCCATTGCACTAAGGGATGGATGGTTTACCGCACACAGAGGCTTTGAAGGTCACTGAGAGAGTTGGAGCAGATTATGCAATTGAAAAGCCTGTGTTACCAAGTGTACTGCGTGGCCTGATACAGGGCAAAAAGCACTGCTGTAAATACTGAGCAGTGTTCTGGAAAACAATATCAAAAAATGTTGGTGCCAAACACAAGTGTACACCTGACACCAAGCTCAGTCTGAGAGCCATCAGTATACACAAAGGTAATACTGTGAAGTTCCGTTTGAAGGTCGTGAAACTGAAGGCAATCGAGTGTGGCTGGAGTAGTGTCCTTAGGAAGCGAATGATGGCCAAGGTGAACACGGGCTGCCACACATGCCAAGGTGGTGAAGGGTTTACACCCATCAGAAAAGTTGCAGGTAGCCTGAAGTTAAGCTGCTGGAGCAAGAGCCAGAAGCAAACTCCAGGAGGTAACAGAGTAGAGGGACTCACCTCATACTGGTGATCAAAGGAGTCATCGAAGAAGGAGGCATAGGATGTGTGGCCACGCATGGTAGAAAAGCGTCATGCATAGCTGCTGAGGAGAAAGTGATGGTGGTAGGAAGCAGTAGTTTGGAAGATTCTGCATACAGACTGTCAACTGAGCTAGTGTAAAGGGCTCCAGTGGCCAAACAGTTACAACAATGGTAGATAGTATTGAGATGGCGTAAGTGGGATGGATGTGCAAGTGCATAAACATAACATCCATAGTCTCATAGTCTAGTTTCGAACAGACAAGGGCTCAGGCCAAATGGAGAAAGGTGGTTCAATCTACTCCCCAGGAAGTACCACTGAGGACACATAGGTCACTGAGGGACTGCATACAGTGGGCTGCCATGTAAGTCATGTTGGGGGACCAAGGAAGTTTCCTATCAAGCATGAGCCCAAGGAATTTACTAGTGTCAACTGACAGAAGAGCAACAAGCATGATGGAAGAAACCAGTTGCCCCGCCAGATATACAAAGAGTTTTGTCAGTGGAAAAACCAAAGCCATTGCTCAATGAGTAAAGATGATTGATACACCATTGAAGACAACACTCAATGAGAGAGGTCTGTGGAGGACTGCAATAGATGGCAAAATTGTCAAGGGTAAGGGAGCCAGAGATGCCCAGCTGGAGACAGGCCATTATATGGTTAATGGCAACAGTAAAGAGGATGACGCTCACTCAGGATGGAAACCTGAGGCACACTGTTTTCATGGATAATTGTGTCCATTAAGGCAGAACCCACATGTACCTTGAAAACTTGGTCTTTTAAAAATTCCTGAAGGAAACAGGGCAGGCAGCCACAGAAGCCTAACATGTAGAGAGTACAGAGGATATCAGGCCTCCAGCAGGTGTCATAGGCTATCTCCAAACCGAAAAACATGGCCACAGTCTGGGATTTCCGCAGAAAACCATTCAAGACATGGATGGAGAAAATGACAAGATGGTCAATTGAAGAACGGCATGCTCAAAATGCACACTGTGGAGTGGTTAGTAATTTGTGAGACTTGAGCCACCCTATCAGCTTGGCATGAATCATACATTCCATCTCCTGGCAAACACAGCTGGTGAGAGAAATGGGGCAGTAACTAGAAGGAAAGTGTTTGTCCATACCGGGCTTAGGTATGATGGATATAACAGTGGATTCATGCCAGTGTCCAAGAAAAGTGCCCTCTGTCCAGATGTGATTGTATGGATAAAGCAGAAAGTGCTTTCCCCACAAGAGAAACAGGGTGTATAAAGGGACAAGGAAAAAAATTTCCCGAATTTTTCCCAGATTTCATAGTTAAAAATACAATTCCCCTGGTTAAAATACACTTTTTACATGCTAAGTAACAGTGTACTTTTCCCCAGAACTGTAAAACTTAACCATTCAGTCGATTGGTAAGGTTCCAGCAGATAACTTGCTGGCACTTTCGAAAATGAAACAGCAGGGGAAAAAATCCTGTTTCTGATATATCTGTGATGTGCAGCAACATGTACACTGTATCTTCTCGCATTACGATATGCTGCATATTTTTTTATTATGAAAGTATAAATTCAAATTATGCCAAACACAGCACTTTAGTTTTTGAAGAATGGAAAATGTGATTGCGATCCACTTTTGTAAGCCAGTCATAGCTCATGTTACATGATATGACCAGCTGATGACAGCAGGTATTCAGAGCATAGGACACATGACATAGTCAGCCAATGAGAACATCATTGTTAGATAGTGCAAACACACAAATAAGAAAAGGTAATGCTCTAAATTAAATCAAACAATGGAAAATCCAGGATGGAATGTAACAATACGAGAGAAGGGAAGTTGCTACTCACCATACATCTGAGCCATGATAGGCACAATAAAAAAGAGTCACATAAACATAGCTTTCGGCCATTAAGGCCTTTGTCAGCAGTAGACACACACACACACACACACACACACACACACACACACACACACACACACACACACACACACACACACACACAATTGCAACTAGCACACACATCTGCAGTCTCAGAGATTTTTTCGCATTTTTGCACCACCGTGGATCCTTGCTCCTTCCATCTGTGTCAATACAGAAAATTTTCCTTATCCTTAGCCAGATCCCAGTCCCACATTCTGTTCCTGCATTATTGCTTGGATCATGACCCCCCCCCCCCCAATGGCCTTACCATCAAATTACCCATCACTGGTTGCCACCACTCCTTCCACAATGACCTCCACCTGTTCAGATTCTGCCAATTCTTAGCCCTCACCAACATAGTCCTGCAAAACCAAATGAACCAAGCCTAATCCTCCTTGCAGTACCTTCTCTCCATCCGCAAAATTCTCCTGTTATGTGATCGCAGATTACTGGAACCCATAACACACACTGAAACTCTTGCCCTGCAGGAACTTGAGCAACATGCACAATGCCACCTCAAAAAGTTCTCCATCCTGCTCACTTCCTACTCTTGCCTCGGAGTACCACTGTACACCACTTCTACAACAACCTCCAAACCTCCCACACGCGCCCTCATAGCTGACAAACCTTGTCTCGCAGACCTACTACACTTACCCCACCCTCCGAAATTCCCTTCCACCACGACACAGAACTCAAATCCTAAACAGTTCATCAACACAGTCATGAACCTTTCCTCCAGAAGCCTTAGTCTCACAGAAATATCGGTCCTTTCCGAAGGCCTCAAATTTTGCCCCACTGCCAAATTCAACCAAGCAGGACTAGTTAAAGACCTTCTCTCCTTCTCCCGGTCCCTACAGTGGAAACACTTTCTCGCCACCAACCCGACCAATCAGATTCAAGCAAAGACAAAATTGTACCTTGCTTAACTCAGTTAACTCGTCCATCCAACTGTGATCTACCCCCACTACCTCAAAACCACCCCCTGTTAACTTTACAGAATTTATTATCCTCAAATCTTGCCTCACCATCGTTCCCCAAATCCCTCAACATGCATACTAACCTTAAATCCATATAAAGAACCACAGTCCACCATCTAAAAACTGATCCCAATCTTATAATCCTACCTGCAGACAAAGGCTCCACCAGCATAGTTTTGAACTGCGAGGATTACTTGGCAGAAGGACTTCATCAGCTGTCAGATACTTCCAACTTACAAACCATGCTACAGTGATCCCATTACAGCAATTCAGCAAAGTCTCCAATCACTACTCAAATCCTTAGGCCCATCCCAGAACCTCTCTCCAGAGTCCATCTCTATATTTACCCCTATCACTCTCCCCACTCCCACCTTCTACATGCTTCCTAAAGTCCATAAACCTAACCACACAGGACACCACCTTGTGGCCGGTTACTGTGCCCCCACTGATAGAATCTCTGCTCTCGTAGACCAACTCCTTCAACCAATTACACGGAACCTATCCTCCTATAAAAAAGATGCCAACCATTTCCTCGACCGACTCTCAACAGTTCCTCTCCCTTTACGACACGGTGCCTTGCCCGCCACTATTCACTATTGATGCCACCTCCCAGTACACTAACATTCCTAATGCCTATGGGCATCCTGCTATCGAACACTACCTTTCCAGATGCCCAGTGGATTCCAAACCAACAACCTCCTTCCTAGTCTCCATGACCAACTATATACTCACCCACAAATACTTCTCCTTTGAAGGCATTACCTTCAAACAAATCCACGGTAAAGCTATGGGCACCCACATGGCACCATCCTATGCAAACCTATTCAAGGGCCATCTAGAGGAATCCTTCCTAAAAACCCAGAATCTTAAACCCCTCACTTGGTTCAGATTCATTGATGGCATCTTTGCTATCTGTATTGAAGGTGATGACACCTTATTCACATTCCTCCAGAACCTCATCAACTTCTCCCCCATTTGCTTCACCTGGTCCTACTCAACACAACAGGCCACCTTCCTAGATGTTGACCTCCACCTCAGAGATGGCTACGTCAGTACCTCTGTCCGTATCGAACCTAGTAACCTTCAGCAATGCCTCCACTTCGACAGCTGCCACCCTTTTCATACCAAGAAGTCCCTTCTGTACAGCCTAGCCACCCATGGTCATAGCAACTGCAGTGACGAGCAGTCCCTCTCTAAATATACCGAGGGTCTCACTGAAGCCTTCACTGACTATAATTATCCTCCCATTCTTCTACAAAGACAAATCTCCCGTGGCTTATCTTTCCAGTCTCCCACAACCTCCCAAAGTCCCACAGTCCAACCACAGAGGAGCATCCCCCTCGTAACTCAGTACCAACCGGGACTGGAGCAATTGAATTACATTCTCTGTCAGGGTTTCAATTACCTCTGGTCATGCCCTGAAATGAGAAATGTCCTACCAACTATTCCTCCCATCCCTCCTACCATGGTATTCTGCCGTCCACGGAACCTACACAATATACTTGTCCATCCTTACACAAACCCTGCTTCCAATCCCTTACCTCATGGCTCATACCCCTGTGATAGACCTAGATGCAAGACCTGTCCCATACATCCTGCCACGACCACCTACTCCAGTCCGGTCACTAACATAACCTATTACATCAAAGGCAGGGCTACCTGTGAAACCAGTCATGTGATCTACAAGCTAAGCCACAACCATTGTGCTGCATTCTATGTAGTCATGACAACCAACAAGCTGTCTGTCCACATGAACCGCCACTGACAAACTGCGGCCAAAAAACAAATGGACCACTCTGTAGCTGACCATGCTGCAAAACGTGATAACCCTCATCTCAATGACTGCTTCACAGCCTGTGCCATATGGATCCTTCCAACCAACACCAGCTTTTCTGAATTGTGCAGGTGGGAACTTTCCCTGCAATACATGCTATGCTCCCGTAACCATCCTGGCCTCAACCTTCGTTAGTCACTGTCCTCACCCATCTAGCCCCCTCCCTGTTCCCATTCCAGCACTACACAGCCGTCATTTCACCGCTATACCCAGTCGTTTAATTTCTTTTATTTTTATTTCTCTCATTCTACTACTTATCCCCTCCCCCCTCCATACCTTCTCTCCTACCAGCCGGCTAAACTACAACACTTCACTGTCCGTCACTCCCACCATACTATCCCTCCCCCTCCCTGCCCCAGCCTCCTCCTTACCACCACCTAGTCGCCACTCCCATTATGCACTGGTGCTGCTGCTCGCAAAGTAGTTTCAGCTCTCTGAGACTGCAGATGTGTGTGCTAGTTGGACTTGCATGAGTGTGTGTGTGCATGTGTGTATGTGTGTCTATTGCTGACAAAGACCTTAATGACCGAAAGCTATGTTTGTGTGAATCTTTTTATTGTGCCTATTGTGGCTCAGAATCTCCACTATATGGTGAGTAGCAACTTTTCTTCTCTCATAATGTTTTAAATTAATACACACAGTGTAGGTAAAAGAGAAGCTAAGCTCTCATATACAACATCTGTCTTGAAAATTGATAAACTACAAGAAAGATATAATACTGTAATATTTGTCTTTTTCTGCACCCATTACCATTGAAGATACGTCACAAAAATGTGCCAGTAAAATTTAAAATAATGACATAAATGTCTTGTCTCCTGGCCTCAAAATTAATCTGAGTGGCTGGTCCTCAAAGTGTTAAGTTTTAAGTGAGAGACAAATGCTTTGTGATTTAAGAAATTCATCACACATTCTAACAGGTAACACAATTCATCTTGCCAAAAGAATATTTATTTTGAAAATAATGCTTTTCAATCAGTGATTCATGATATTTTCCCATGACATGTTTGAAATAGGTTCTTTAACATTTGCCAGAAAGTTCCAAAAAGTCGTGCACAGCTACAATGATGTAGGAAGCCCGTATATAAAGCATTAAGAGATCTGACATAAAGTCATAAAGGAAACAGGACATCTGAGGATACTCCATGAGCATCAGAACTTCATAAACCATATCAAAATGCTTAATTTGGCTTAAGTATACATTTGTATGTCCAGATTCACGATGAAGTATGCCCCAACCTGATGTTAAGCTTTTCAGTCTGGTTTTCAGGTTGCAAATTTTCTTGGAGTACTAATACTGTATTATGGCATAATGCCATACATACCTGACAATAAAGACATGCACTTGAAATTCAGCAAAAAGTGGAATGAAACACTTTGTTTCAAATAAATTGACTGCTCCTGTGGAAACGACCAATAAAAGCCAAATTTATTTAGCAGAGTGACAGAAATAACTTCATTGTTCTGCAGGGTGATTAATGCTTGACTGCCAAAAATGTGTAAATAAAGTAAAACCATAAAACTGGAGCTAATGGCACACTTTAGCTTCCCATAATTATGTGAATGTATTTTAATTCACTTGATAGCTCCCCGCCACAGAAATTTGTTTTGTTTTCATTTAAAGTGAGAACTGTAAATGAAGAGGAAACAGCACAATCACTTAAAGTAAACACGGGTCATGTGGAGGCTACCACCTCCCCACAACAACTCGTAACGCTTTGCACATGTGCGAATCTGGCAGCTTGGGAGCACCAGAAAATTTTTTCGTAGTAGCATCTGACAACAGTTAAAAATGTGGAGAGCACGACTCCACGTGCGAATTTCTTTGCAGCACATCTCAGTCCACCAAGGTGTAAAGACAAAGTGTGAGGAATGGAATGTTTTGCAGCAGTAAGGATAATGTTTGTAAGATATTCTACCTGCTCATCACAACTGGGGAAATCTAGTTCATCAGAAGTCACCAGGGAGGAATAAAGCCTCCAGTCAACCTTTGTAAGCTGCCATTTGGGTGAGTACACGGATGGGGTAGGAGTCAACAAAACGATAGCACATGGGAAACGGTAGCTCGAGTACGTGTCAGAGAGAATGGACCACTCGAGATGATAGGCAAGCAGGACAGTGCAGAGGGACAGATCCACACAGGAATAGGTGTGCGTTGAGTCCGAGCGGAACGTGGGTGCTCATGTGTTATTGCAGAAGGGGTTAAATTGATTGAGAAGGTAAGCCGAGACAGCACCTCTCAGTCAGGTTCTGGCAGAATGCCAAAGGAGATGGCACACATTAAAGCCACCGAGCAGAAGAAAGAGGAAGAGGTCGCTGCCCAATAAGCCGCAGGAAGTCTGCCCCAACGACACTGTAGGACAGAGGGATGTAAACCATACAAATGGAAAAGGTCGAGTGAGGAAGAGAAATGCGGACTGCAACAGCTCTGAGGCAAGTAGTCAGGGAGATGGGTCGACTGTGAACATCATCCTGTAGGAGTAGCATGACTCCCTCACGAGATAGAAAGCCATCCTAAGAGCGAAGGGGGTAGGGGGTAGAGGTCAAAATGGACCGTGAAGAAATGCAAGAGCTCAGAGCAGTCGTGAGGATGCAGTTTTGTTTCCTGAAGGCAGAGTATGAGTGGACACTGCTATTCTGAGAGCAATCATAAATCCTATTTTTCGGATCAAAGACCGCGAATGTTCCACCAGAGTGGAGTCACGACGAGGAAAAACTAAAGTGGTATCACCTCGGCAGCTGCCAAGTACCAGTCTCTGAAGACTTGCTGCTACAGGCCACAGAGGCAGGAAGGTGCCGCTCTGTGAAGTCTACAGAAGCATCAGCATTCTCCTTCTATCAGCCTGCAGTGCATAAAAATGGTCGGTGGTGCACACCAGCTAGAGAGTTTCACAGCCAGAGAAGGAGACGGGGATGCTACTGTGACACTGGGCAACTTCACGACTGCAGTACTAAATATGAGGTAGCACGTCCACATGGCCACGTCCTTTGCAGAGCAAGTGTAGCGAGAACGGTACTTTATGTACCAGATGGTAGAAAGGAGAGTTTCCGGCCGGCCGACAACTTGTGAGTGACAGGGTGAGGCACTTTTTCCTCCACCCTCACCTCTAATCGGCCCATTCATCAAGTCAACAAGATATGTGGCACGGTCGTGTGAGGAGGTGGCACGGTCGCATTGCAGTCGGTGCAGTGGGTACGAGGAGGCAGACGTTCGCCCTCGTGAGTATCCCTACCGCAGGTTACGCATTAGGCAGGGTGTCGGCAGGACTCCCAGGTGTGGCTGTAATGATGACACTGGTAACAGCACATTGCCTTCAGAATATACATTCCGACTGCGATAACTTCATAACCTGCTTTGATCTTTGCCACAAGAACAACTATATCAAATGTGAGAAAGAGATTGTGCGCAGGCACTAATTGGGCATCTAGTTTTTTCTTCACTCAATGGACCACTATTCCACCCTGATCAGAGAGGTACATCTGGATTTCTACCACAGTCAGACCGTCGCTCCCCCGCGGTGTTATTTACACTGGGATGCTCGAAGCTGCAAGTGGTTGTCGTGCTCGAGGATCGGAAGTAGTCTCTGAAAACAAAATGGTATTGCATAAACGAGAGCAGGATTTCACATGGCCGGCAACTGTGTCGACACCTTTCCGAATAATAAATGCATTTACCGTAGAAAACAAATGACTGTCTTAAGTGCGAGAAGCCACGAGGAACAGTGGTGCAGCCGGAAGGGTCATCGAATCGGGATTATTTACATTTACATTTGGTAAACATGGATGATGATCAGCTTGTTGCGAGAAAATCCCCTGTGACTGCCAGTGCTTCCGATAGCTCCTTCTAACTGGGAGCCCCCTTCGGAAGGGAACACACCTACCTTAGGCGATCGGGCCCTCTGTCGGGCACTCCAGAGAAGTGACCCGAACTGCACCCGAGCTGCTACCTTCCCAAATTGCAATTGTTCGATACCCCTCCCTGGGCCTGACCTGTTCCCGTGGGTTGTGTGAATGACTAAGTGTCAAACTGGGGCTGGGAATTTCACATAATGTAGTCACCTGTTACATATCAGAAGTGTGGACTGACCTTCAGGAGTGGAAGAAGAAAAAGAGGAGCCCGAAACACTGATGCAGAGATGGATAGGAGAAAGTAAATGAAGAAATGAAAAAAGGAACAAATAATAGTTGTGAGACTTTTCTTATGTCAGTGACAGACAATGTGGAAGACCTTCCCATAACACCCCAGACACGTTGCCCAAGGGAGGTGGAAAAGAACAGCAACAAGGTAGACATGCACAGAGAAAGAAAAAGATGCTGCAATGGCTGGGGCCCCATGGTAGCCAAGCAATAACCCACCAAAGAGTGGCAGGATTCTTGGTGGGTGTCAAGAAAGTGTAAAAATTAGTCATTAAATAGAAAAATTCTGGAAATAATGAAGGCCAACTACAGTAAGTTATTGGATGCCATAGGTAATTTGCAAGTGAATCTTACTAATACATTTAATCAAAAGCAGTATGAACTCCAGAATAAGTGCCCCACCAGTCCCGAGGAATTCAAACTGCAATTCATGAATTTAACACACAGCTTAATGAACAGTGAGAGCAAACAAAATGTCAGCTAGAAAGAATCATGATAAAATTCAGGTGCAAAATGATGAAACTGAGAAAGTCAAGAATATCTGCCATGTTAACAAAGAGTCACTTTTTAAATTAATTGTACGTGTACATATGCAACGCAATGAGTTGGGCACTCAATCAGATGAAATCTGCTGAACAGTCATAGATGGAATAAGTAAAGAGCTTCTACTGGATGAGATTACTCCACAAAATGCCAAATTTAATGACAACATTGATAACACAACTCACATAATTCTAGATAATGGAATGGGGGCACAAAGTTTTCAAGCTCATTAACCAAGTTTCCATGTCACACACTTAATGAAACAGTCCGAACACATATTTCTGAGACATTAACAGAACAGGATAAAATAAGATACTTGCATTAACTAGATTAAATGTGAAGCACATGTCTCAGATATTTGTGTTGTTGTTTTTGTTGTGGTCTTCAGTCCTGAGACTGGTTTGATGCAGCTCTCCATGCTACTCTATCCCATGCAAGCTGCTTCATCTCCCAGTACCTAGCGCAACCTACATCCTTCTGAATCTGCTTAGTGTACTCATCTTTGGTCTCCCTCTACAATTTTTACCCTCCACGCTGCCCTCCAATACTAAATTGGTGATCCCTTGATGCCTCAGAACATGTCCTACCAACCGGTCCCTTCTTCTACTCAAGTTGTGTCACAAACTTCTCTTCTCCCCAATCCCATTCAATACTTCCTCATTAGATATGTGATCTACCCATCTAATCTTAAGCATTATTCTGTAGCACCACATTTCAAAAGCTTCTATTCTCTTCTTGTCCAAACTATTTATTGTCCATGTTTCACTTCCATACATGCCTACACTCCATACAAATAATTTCAAAAATGACTTCCTGACACTTAAATCTATACTCAATGTTAACAAATTTCTCTTCTTCAGAAACGCTTTCCTTGCCATTACCAGTCTACATTTTATATCCTCTCTACTTTGACCATCATCAGTTATTTTGCTCCCCAAACAGCAAAACTACTTTACCACTTTAAGTCTCTCATTTCCTAATCTAATTCCCTCAGCATCACCAGACTTAATTCGACTACATTCCATTAAATCTCGTTTTGCTTATGTTGATGTTCATCTTATATCTTCCCTTCAAGACACTGTCCATTCTGTTCAACTGCTCTTCCGAGTCCTTTGCTGTCTCTGACAGAATTACAATGTCTTCGGCAAACCTCAAAGTTTTTATTTCTTCTCCGTGGATTTTAATACCTACTCCGAATTTTTCTTTTGTTTCCTTCACTGCTTGCTCAATATACAGATTGAATAACATCGGAGAGAGACTACAACCCTGTCTCACTCCCTTCCCAACCACTGTTTCCCATTCATGTCCCTCGACTCTTATAACTGCCATCTGCTTTCTGTACAAATTGTAAATAGCCTTTCGCTCCCTGTATTTTACCCCTGCCACCTTCAGAATTTGAAAGAGAGTATTCCAGTCAACATTGTCAAAAGCTTTCTCTAAGTCTAGAAATGTAGGTTTGCCCTTCCTTAATCTAGCTTCTAAGATAAGTTGTAGGGTCAGTATTGCCTCACATGTTCCACCATTTCTACGGAATCCAAACTGATCTCCCCCAAGGTCGGCTTCTACTAGTTTTTCCATTCATCTGTAAAGAATTCACGTTAGTATTTTGCAGCTGTGACTTATTAAACTGATAGTTCGGTAATTTTCACATCTGTCAACACCTGCTTTCTTTGGGATTGGAATTATTATATTCTTCTTTAAGTCTGATGGTATTTAGCCTGTTTCATACATCTTGCTCACCAGATGGTAGAGTTTTGTCAGGACTGGCTCTCCCAAGGCCGTCAGTAGTTCTAGTGGAATGTTGCCTACTCCGGGGGCCTTGTTTCGACTCAGGTCTTTCAGTGCTGTGTATCCAAAAGACTTACAAAAATGAAGAATTTGAAGCCACATCCTTAAATAAATTTTGGTCTTGGGAAAAACAGTGGATACAAAATAAAATATTCCACCCAATGCCAGAGACAGAGAGCAAAACCTATCGCCAGAATGTGTCAGAAGCCATGGCTGTAATCTGAGAATTTGTGATTCGGTAATGTAAATGAATGTTTGGAAATGACCAGCTCTGAAGCTAAAGCTGGAAATGGGTGTGAAGCACAACAAACACTATCAATTGTAAACATGTTACTGATATGAAAAGAGACTTACATGGAGAGGAAGGAGAGGATGATAAAGAAAGTTTGATGCCTTTTGTATACATGGAAATATGGAGTATTAATTACGGGTGCATTAGTGAATTCAGTTCTAAATCAGAAAATCTACACTCCTGGAAATTGAACTAAGAACACCGTGAATTCATTGTCCCAGGAAGGGGAAACTTTATTGACACATTCCTGGGGTCAGATACATCACATGATCACACTGACAGAACCACAGGCACATAGACACAGGCAACAGAGCATGCAAAATGTCGGCACTAGTACAGTGTATATCCACCTTTCGCAGCAATGCAGGCTGCTATTCTCCCATGGAGACGATCGTAGAGATGCTGGATGTAGTCCTGTGGAACGGCTTGCCATGCCATTTCCACCTGGCGCCTCAGTTGGACCAGCGTTCGTGCTGGACGTGCAGACCGCGTGAGACGACGCTTCATCCAGTCCCAAACATGCTCAATGGGGGACAGATCCGGAGATCTTGCTGGCCAGGGTAGTTGACTTACACCTTCTAGAGCACGTTGGGTGGCACGGGACACATGCGGACGTGCATTGTCCTGTTGGAACAGCAAGTTCCCTTGCCGGTCTAGGAATGGTAGAACGATGGGTTTGATGACGGTTTGGATGTACCGTGCACTATTCAGTGTCCCCTCGACGATCACCAGTGGTGTACGGCCAGTGTAGAAGATCGCTCCCCACACCATGATGCCGGGTGTTGGCCCTTTTTGCCTCGGTCGTATGCAGTCCTGATTGTGGCGCTCACCTGCACGGCGCCAAACACGCATACGACCATCATTGGCACCAAGGCAGAAGCGACTCTCATTGCTGAAGACGACACGTCTCCATTCGTCCCTCCATTCACGCCGGTCTCGACACCACTGGAGGCGGGCTGCACGATGTTGGGGCGTGAGCGGAAGACGGCCTAACGGTGTGCGAGACCGTAGCCCAGCTTCATGGAGACGGTTGCGAATGGTCCTCGCCGATACCCCAGGAGCAACAGTGTCCCTAATTTGCTGGGAAGTGGCGGTGCGGTCCCCTACGGCACTGCGTAGGATCCTACGGTCTTGGCGTGCATCCGGGCGTCGCTGCGGTCCGGTCCCGGGTCAACGGGCACGTGCACCTTCCGCCGACCACTGGCGACAACATCGATGTACTGTGGAGACCTCACGCCCCACGTGTTGGACAATTCGGCGGTACGTCCACCCGGCCTCCCGCATGCCCACTATACGCCCTCGCTCAAAGTCCGTCAACTGCACATACGGTTCACGTCCACGCTGTCGCGGCATGCTACCAGTGTTAAAGACTGCGATGGAGCTCCATATGCCACGGCAAACTGGCTGACACTGACGGCGGTGGTGCACAAATGCTGCGCAGCTAGCGCCATTCGACGGCTAACACCGCGGGTCCTGGTGTGTCCACTGTGCCGTGCGTGTGATCATTGCTTGTACAGCCCTCTCGCAGTGTCCGGAGCAAGTATGGTGGGTCTGACACACTGGTGTCAATGTGTTCTTTTTTCCATTTCCAGGAGTGTATTTTCACTACTGAATAACCCGGTTGCATTTTCTGTATTTCCCATTAGCGGAGGGGGGGGGGGGGGGGGGGGGGACTGATGACCTCGGAAGTTCAGTCCCATAGTGCTCAGAGCCACTTGAACCTGTTAGTGGTGTGCATCAAATCAAAGTAAACCCATTAGAGTTCAGGCACTATTAAATTTCAGAATTCAAGAAGGTGAATATAGGAAGAGTGTATTAATAGTTGGATTTCATAACATCAGTTTAGTTCTTTGATTGTGAAGAGCTTTGTCAATGCATCCAAGCTGAATAGTGGAGAGAAGAGGAAATAGTAAATATTTGTGTGATGAGGTCATTGGGGTGCTACATTTGTCAATATGAGGTTGATTTGTTTTCAATGAAAGGAAGGAACTGCAATGTTAGATAGCTCTGAGGAAGATGCTGGGCTCCATGAGAAAGAGCATCTTCATCATTATCAGACTAGAATTCAAAACGAGATCCAAACATTAGTGGCCATGCCCAAAGCTAAACCAGATGAACAGGTAGAAGGATTAAGATGTTACACCAATATATTTACAAAAACACCTCATGTGATCAAAGGATGCATTCATAAAGATGAAGTGAAGAATCATCAGCCATTCTGTAGCAAATTGGGCCCAATGCCATTGGCCAATAATGAAAGATGATCTGTGGGGACATCATTAGGCATCTAATGAAGATGTTGAAAGAACTGTGAGACTGCGGTTGTGGAATCAGAGTGTCGACTTCTTCCATGATGGCTTCAGAAAACTTGTTCATTGTTGGAAGAAATGTATCCAATTGGCTGATTATGTGCATAAGGAAACATTGGTAATTAAAGGTCATGTTCTAAGGATTATTTCTATGTTTGATTTATTAAAATATTCCCTCCCAAACTCAGTTACCAAAGGTGGAGGCATTACTTTTCATTCAACCTTTGTATACTCTAGTGTTTCTGACCAGAGGACCAATTTGAGGACTCTTTTGTGATGCCACTGCCCTTTCACTGTGAGGGTCTCCAGTTTTTGGCAATATACAGTTGCTGTTCCATCATTATGAGGGGGTGAGCCATCTTGGCTGACCACCTCCAGATCCTCAGTCATGTCCTGCTTTCATGGTATTTATGGTATTTGTTTACAATATGCACCGCAATTTGTAGAGCAACTAACTGCATTTAATTCTTGTACTAATGGAACTTTGTCACACGGCCAAAGGTGAAGGAAAATGTTTTGTGTGTAATTAGTTCCTTGCTACTGCAACCTGCCCTCATTGTCTTCTTTTCCTACTGTATGAGTGTGGAAAAATAACCAGGTTTTCAGGTTCTTTTAAACATGCTGCATTAGAGCCAGAGGGTAGTATAGCGGTGTCGTCTTGGAGTACCAACTTAATTTCTCTCAGTCTTAAAGCAGATACAGAGAGCCCACCTGAAGTGAGCAATGTTCATCTACCCTCATGTAAAAGGCATGTAGTGGCAATGCTCTTCCTTCCACCTACACTGTAAGGTTTGTGGCCCACTAAGGAACAAACTGGAAGCGACACTGCTGCCTGTGAGATGGTGGGTATCTAATGCTTTCAGCAAGCTTTTAAATCTTATTAGCAAAAACCTACAATAATAAGGCATTAGGTTTAATTTTTTTCAAGGTACTAGATATAACTTATCCACAAGAAGTGTAGGACTGTCAAATTAATTTATTTCATTTGTATCAGAGCAAATTTTGTGAGGGAACGCTACCAGTAAACTCTGTAGTTATGATGTCAGACTTTGGGATGCAGTTTCATTAATATTCAAGAGGTTAATGTCACTATATTTATTAGGATATGGTAGCTTTTAAATTATGTGCATATTTAATACTGATTTTATTATGAAAAGGTTAGATTGCTACTCACAGTAATGTAATGAAGATTTTGAGTTGCAGACAGGCACAACAAAAAGACTGAGATGAAAGTAAGCTTTCAGCCAGAAGGACTTCTTCTAAAGGAGAAACCATTCACACACACACATGTGACCACTGTCTCTGGCTGCTGAGGATGATGGGAGAAGCACCCTGGGTGGTAGGGGTAAGGTGGAGTCTGGGGTGGTGAGGGGGAGGAATAGATAGGTTTTCCCCATTCCCATTTTCAATCAAGTTCTACTTGTTAAAGACCTTGCCCCCTCTCTCATTCGCTACAGTGGATACATGATTTCCCTATCAATTCTACCTGCCTGACTTGACCCAAAACCAATCTTGAATGCTGCCTGACACCTGCCTATCACATTCAACCCAAAACCAATCTTGAACCAAGCCTTATTCAGTTCACTCCTCCATCCATCCATGACCCACACCCACTGCATCCAAATCACCACACGTTAATCTTACAGAATTTCTTATCCTTGAACCTTGTCTCACCATCATTCCAAAAATAACTTAACATACAAATTAACCTTACATCTCCAGAAAGAATCACAATCCACTACATGGAAACTGATCTGTAAGAATTATCTGTCTGAGGATTCTATTAGCTGTCAGATTCATCTACCTACAATCCCAGCCACAGTGGAACATGCCAGATATCCAGTAGGATCTCCAGTCTCTCCTGAAATCCTCAGGCCCATCCCAGATTCTCTCCCCTGACTCTCTCTGCCTGTATCTCTCTCTCTCTCTCTCTCTCTCACTGCCACTCCCTCCACCCCTTCTCACTCTTACCACACCTGTGCCCCTAACTTCATACTTCCTGATGTCCTACCCATGATGCCCCATTGTGGCCAGTTAGTGTGCACCACTGACAGATTATCTTCTCCTTTCGACCAACACCTTCAACCTATTACCCATAATCTACCATCCTAAATGAAAGATGTCAACAATTCCCTCCACTGACTTTCCACAGTTCCTGTTCATTTACCGCACAATGACTTGCTCGTTACTACTGGAGCCACGTCCTTTTACACTAAGATCCCTAATGGCCATGACCTTACCCCTACTGAACACTAACTCTCCTAATGCCCTCACACATTCCAGACTTACAATCTCCTTTCTGGTCACTATATCCTCACAACTTTGAAGGAACCACCAACAAACAAATCCATGGTATGGCAATGGGCACCCACGTGGCACCATCCAGTGCCATCCTATTCATGGGCCATATAGAGGAATTCGTATTAAACACCCAGAATCCCAAACTTCTCATCTTGTTCACATTCACTGATGAAAACTTTGTGATGTGGATTGAGGGTGAGAACACATTATCCACATTCCTACAGAACCTCAACACCTTCTTCCCCATCTGCTACACACGGTCCTTCTCAGCCCATAACCCACATTCCTTCATGTTGACCTCCACCTCAAAGATGGCTACATTATTAGCTTTGTCCATATCAAACTTACCAACCACCTGCCATCCATTCCACAGCAAGGAGTCCCTTCCAAACATCTTAGTTACCTGTTGTTGTGCATATGTGCAGTGACAAGCAGTCCTCTTGAAATATGCTGAAGGTTTCACTTCAGCCTCCACAGACCAATATCACCCTCCCAACCTTCGACACAAATAGATATCCTGTGTCTTACCTCTCCAGTCAAACACCACCTCCCAAAGTCCCACCATCTGGCCACAAAAGAGCATTCCCCCTTGTGACTCAGTACCACCCAGCACTGGAGCAGCTGAAACACGTTCTGATAGGGTTTTGGCTACCTCTCATTGTGCCCTGAATTGAGGAATGTCCTGCCCACTACTCTATCCACATCTCCCATTGTGGTATTACATCATCTATCAAACCTACAATATTCTCCTCCAGCCCTGCTCCCAATCCATTGTGTCTATGTCCATTACAAGGATATGAGACTGAGGCAACATCTGTCCCATACATCCTCCCATCACCGCCTACCTCAGTTCAGTCACAAGCAATATCTATCCCAACAAATGCAGGTCTTCTTGTGAAAGCAGTAACACGATCTACAAGCCAATCATCAACCACTGTGCAGCATTCTGTGTGGGTGTGACAACCGACAAATTGTCTGCCTGCATGATTGGCCACTGACAAATGTGCTCGCATCACTCAGTTGTTGAGCACACTGCCCAACACAGCAATCTTCACTTAATGACTCCTCCATTGCTGTGCCATCTGAATCCTTACTACCAATACCAGATTTTCTGAACTGTGTATGTGGGATCTCTCCTTGCAATATATCCTATGTTCCCATAACCCACCTGGCCTCAACTTCGGTTAGTCATTTTTCTTCACCTGCCTATCCTCTCACCTGTTCCCACTCCAATAACATACAACCTTCTATTTTTCCAGTGCAATCAAGATTTTTTACTTCATTCTCTTACTTCTGCCTGCTTAATTCCCCCCTCTCACTGCCGCATAACTGCCCAACTGCACCTAGCTTCACTATGCTCTCCCCAACACATCGCTTCATGCTCCTACAAGTAGGATATTACTGTAAATTGTGTTTGTTGGAATGTGTGTGAGTGTTGCCTATTTCAGAAGAAGGTCCTTCGGCTGTAAGCTTATTTGTAATGTGTGCATCTTACTGTCATGTGTGAATTTAATGTAGATGCATATGAATGTAGTTTCATTTGAATGTAGATTCATTTTAATCAAGATATGTAGGCAGACCTTTTCCCACATATTCCAATGGTACCTTGCAGCACTATATAGATCAAATACTTTACATTTTATAAGCTACTGAGTGACAATGGACCATACAGCATAAGGCATCAAAATTCCAATTACTAGCAGTGTGACCAAAGCTGGTGTTTGCTAATTTAGTAACTGGAGTCTATATAGAAAACTATATCCTTGCACATATTACATTATGCAGCCATAATTTATATTTCAAATGCATATACGAATTCATCTTGTGATAGTGAATGAAATGGAATCTGCATAGCATATGCCACTTTTGTCTTTGAATCTCCTCAGTGCATAGTCTGTGACAATATTGCTAAATAAATGAACTGTTGCATGCATCTTCCTGGAATGTCTATGAGTGTAAACATATATTACATCTTTTAACCCTCTCTTTTGCTGTGAAAAGGGACTGCTTAGGTAAGAGTACATTCTACACTTGCAAGAAACAACTGAATGGTAAAGTGTACCAGAAATTAGTTAACAAGGAATCGGTTTTGTGTTTGTAAAGCTAGGGTGATCATTCAATGTTTGCTATAAACTGAAACAAAAGTGAAAAATTTTGCTTTAATTCATACCTCGTGCTTGCACCACCTATTCCCAAATATCATCACATATTTGCAAAGCTGTTCTGGCCATGAAAAAAGTTAAGTTACTTACGGAAACAGTATTACCTTCCACAATTATAAAACCAGCAATTTCGCACTGCTCACAATATTAACTTGAGGTCTGCTTGCATGCCTTTCATGTTGCATAATGTCTTTTCTATGCAAATATGTGTTGCACAACATTCATTTCTGTTGATTTGTTCTCAGGCTGGGACTAATAGATATATGAAATAATAATCAAACAGCATTTGATTGCTGAGAACACAGAAGTTACTCAAAACCAGATTCAAGAGGTAGCTATTCAAGTGCTCCAAACCTGTAAAGGATACACAAATGGAAGACATGAAGAAAGGTAATGTTTCATTAACCCTAGAAACACCAAGATGTTTTAGGTTATATGGAGCACCAACCAAGGGCAAATTTTGCCTGTGTTACAATTAGTTGTAAATCTTGCAATTTGTTGTAATATGTATTTATTTTATGTAATTCTGTTTCCATTGAGATATTAGTTTAACAGGAAATAGTAACAACATAATTGAAACCATAATTTTTTAACACTCATAGGTTGAATACAACAACCAAGAATGGTCAAATCTTGGTCAATGAAAGTTTGTGTAAACAAGATAAGAAGGTTTGTAATTGAATACTAAGGCTGTCTAAAGTTTATATACACTCTTTGATCTATTAACTAAATAATACAGCTTTGTTATTGAGAGAAAGTTTCAAAAACAGAAATGAAAACACTTGCTAAACTACATGTTATTGTACATTGAAAACTCTCGGAAAACACTTTTCACTTGGAGAGAATATTTTCACTTACAGATGACATTCACCTCGTGCACACAAAACGATTGATTCTGAATTATTCTTACACAGATGGCGCCCACAGCTTTCACATGTTAACTTGGTTTTTGTGATGTTGTCTCTTGCTCTCTGGTTACTTATATTCTTCAAACATAAGTAGCACCTTGTTTTCCTAGTTGGTTCTTCATTTGCAGCAATTTTGTTTACCTCTAGTTTCTTTCCTAGGGTCTCTCCCATCACGCAAATAACA
The DNA here is from genome assembly GCF_023898315.1 of Schistocerca nitens. Classification (NCBI taxonomy): domain Eukaryota; kingdom Metazoa; phylum Arthropoda; class Insecta; order Orthoptera; family Acrididae; genus Schistocerca; species Schistocerca nitens. The sequence continues at coordinate 197,134,409 of NC_064623.1, read as the reverse complement.
GGCAACTGGAGTCCTTTCAAATCCATGGCTCACTCTTCTACATATGGTTTCAAAAGTTCATAGCCTAATTCATGGAGATACCGTTTTCTGGTGTTTGGTTTCTCTTCATTCCATTTAGGTGCATTCATCTTGAACATTGTGTATCAGTTAACTGCAGCTGTATCAAGTAAGCTGTAGAACATTGACAGTGGCCATCTTCTGGTACCGCTTTTTGTTGAGTATGTCCTAACCATTTGATCTATGGCATCCACTCCTCCCTTAGTGGAGTTATAGTATATGTTTACATGTGTTTTCTTTTTTTGGTGTATCAACTTCTACTCCTGCATTATGTTGTTGTGTAGACAACATCAACAGATTTTTCTTTGGTTTTTCCTTTGTGATGTAAGAGACAATTGTTACTGGCGGCTTCTTAGAAGATGAGTCTGTGAATGTGAATTTGGAGGAATACAGCTATGTGCCTGCTGTCGTCTTCAGTTCCTGCTGTACATGTTTTCTGTTTGATTTTAGTGTCCCAACCAATGTGTTTGTAGTCTTGATAGAGAATGTTCGCCAACTCCACAGAAGTGTAGAAGCACTCAGTTGTGACACTGTAGCCTGTATTCTTTATTGGCTCCACCAGTCTCTTCACAATCTCAAGAGGATCTTGTTCACTGGCAGGCCTACTGTCTTTTCCTGCATACACTTCCATTTTTATTGTGTGTCGTTCAGTTCCACTACAAAGCATTCTGACTAATATTCCATATTATCCAGGTTTGTCTCTGAGGAAAACTTTGAAAGGACACCGACCTCTGAAAAGACACAACATTTCATCAATTGTATTGTCAGGTCCACTTCTGAAGTACCATGGGAATATTTCATTCAATACTTCAAATACTTCACACAGCGGCGCAAATTTGTCATGTACACATCTTTCTGACCTGGTGCCTTTATCATCAAAGTGAAGAATTTTCAGCAGCTGATATGCTCTTGTCTTACCCATAGCTCCTCTATAAATCACTCTTCCCAATAAATTAGACGATAAATCAGATAAAGGAGTATTGGTGTGCTGGTAAACTCCCATTAGAATTAAAATTCCCATCAATGCATATATTTCAGAATTGCTAATGGGAGATATGTTTCCTCTTTCAGCTTCGTCATTTGTATGGTCAAGTATTTTCTGTACTAATTCAGGAGTGAAAGTTTTTTTAAATGATTCACATATGCATGTTACTTTCCCAGCACTGGTTATTCTTTGACTTTCAAGGACTATGTTACCAAAATCCCTTTTACTATATTTTGGAGCTTCTGCAAGATACACTCTGCCAGAACTTGTAACATATTTATTTGGAGCGTTACCTGCATGGTCTGTTTCCTCTTCATTGTCCTCCACTTCTTCACTGGAATCCTTTTCTACTTCTGTATGATCTGACTCAAAATCACTTAAATCTGATAATTCATCGTCAAGTAACACTTCTGCAAGAACTTCTGCATTGTTCAAGCCTCTATAACTCATCTTACAAAATCTACTTCACAATAAAGGTGTCGCTCTACTGTGACAATCTGCTAATAGTAATAATGGCAAGTCTAAAATCAACAATGAAAGTGAAACTCAACAATTAGACACTCAACAAACCACTGTAATACTAATGTTCGAGGTTGTCAACTGAGTAAAAGAAAGAGAAATGTACAGTCAAATTTTGCCCATGCTTGGTGGTTGTAAGGAAGATAATAAGAATTATGGTCGCGTGGAGTACCAACCCTGGGCAAAATGTGCCCTTGGGCATAAAATTCCTATTTTGTACTTGCAATTATAAAAATTTAACCATAGAAACGTACAGCATAGTGCATTAAAAGGTAACAAACAAACAGAAAAAGACCCAAAAACATAGAAGGATATTTGCCATGAAATTTTTAAAAAATAAAAATATATGGGCAAATTTTGGCCGTACTTGGTGTTTCTAGGGTTAACACCCTGCACAGAATATATCCTGTAACTAAGGCTGTGAAGGAATGATAGGCCTTGTGCCATCACCAGAGCTTATTTTTCCGCTGTTCACCTCTCTCAGCTCTCAAGCATAGCCTGAAGTAACTAATGTCCAGCCTGGATGTCACATCAGGTTTCAGAAGCAGCTGGTGTTGGACGTGTAGTTGGGGCCAGCATCGCAACTGCAGCCTCAACTTGCAATCCAGCACTACGATTTCGTGAGTGATTCTTACTTTTGGCTTTTTGTTATCTGTTATGGCCACAATTAGCCATAAGATGTTCCCCATGAGTTAAAATTGGATTTGAAAGCCTGCTGAATCCTACAGCTTCAACACAGTTTTGGAACAATGGTAAAGAATGCTATTAGTGATAGGTTAACTGTGAATACTTTAATCTGTCTGGGCATATACAACAGCAGTGCCAGTTATGCTGTATTGTGGCGTTGCAAGATTCAGTGCACTGCTGCACTTCATGGCCAAAGCTTCCGCAAGAATCACACATAAGGTTTAATCTTACCGTGTACCTGGTTTTACATTAACTGTGGTGATCCATCATATGTTCTGTGTTATTAGATGGAGGTTGTACATGTGTTGGAAACAGGAATAGCACTGATGCACAAAGGGATCAAATTTTTGAAGATGCAAGTAGCATGGTTATATTTTGAAGCAATTCAAGTGTGGGGACAAGTGGTGATGGTAGAGATAAAAGCCTAGATGATTATATCTATCCCCTCTATAGATCCTGTTGCTGCTAATTTGGTACCTCCTTTTTCAGACAAATTGACTAAGGATGTGCCAGTATTTATAAGTCACTTCAAATCTGCTGCAAAGTTACAAATTGTCTGGATGAGACATGCTTGTATATGGTCAAGTTTCAGTTGACTGATGACATGAAGCCTTATGTCATGTTCCGTGCAGGACAGAATAGGGCACAGACGTTCATACAGCTTGTGAAGGGGCTTTATGAATGGCATTGCAAAGAGAACAGCACAAGATTTTTTAGAGAACAGCACAAGAAATTTTAGGGAACAGCTTAATGGATTGGAACAGAAAAGAAATGATGTGATAGAAGCATTTACGGACAGAACTCATAGGATTTTGAATCGGCCTTCAATGTTAAGGCAAAACTCAGAAGCAGGAAGAATAAATTTGCAAGAGGCTAGATGCTGCATGTGTTTTTTAAGAGGATTTCCAGGAAATAGGTCAAGGAGGACCAGTTGACAAAGGAACCAAAATCCATTTTCCTCTGAGATGAAATGTCGTTGGTGTGGACATGTGGGCCATGTTAGGAAGTAACTCCATCAAACTCCATATTATGAATGGAAAGTAGTGCATCATGCACAACAGTGTTGAAACTAGACAGAAGAGACCACTTTGAGACAAATGTTCATCAAATGCCAAAGGGAACTCCGCAACTGACAGATAATGTTCCCAATAAAACAGAGTATCATGAAACATATGCAGAGGTAGAATGCTGTTTGTGGGTCACAGTAAAAGGAACACAACATAGATTTTTGGTGAAGACAGGGGCTCATGTCAGAAGCTATACTAGACATCTTAGGTAGATGCCAAAGACTACACCATATAGGACACCTGGAGGAAAGACAATTATGTGGCAGCATTGGGATCAACATGGTTCTCTTTCACTGTTGCAGTAAGAAATTTAGAGAAGCTTATGAAAATATTGTCACATTTTGGTGTTGGTTATTACACAACCCTGGACATTTTCTGGGTAGCCATAACATAAAAGTTGGTATTTTTCAGTGCAGAATTGAGCTTAATGGGATATTATCCCAGCTGGGAATGATGTGTACAAAATGAACAGCTTGTGTGTCCACTAAAGTTCAGTTTGCATTATATGATTTTGAGAGGTGTAGGAAAAAAGCATCTTGGTGACTGTGAGTATTGACCTACAAAGTTAAATGATGTGTGTTGTGGAGCTGTGGGAATATAATTACAAGATGAATACATTATAATGTTCTGTGTATTGTAGTGCAGTATATGCAAGAGAAATGGAAGGAGATTATACAGTTCTGGGGCATGTGGATAATTTTGGCTTGAAAGATGTCTCTCTGCCAAAGGTTTCACTGATAGCCAACTTCGACATTCTCGAGGTGGATGATTTAGATATGTCAAGTGGAGATGTTTGCCCCAGGTAGACCATCAACAAATGTACATTAAATTATATTACACATTAATTTCTGCTGTAGCCAGAGAAAGCAAAGCACCTTCAACCTTTCTAGGACTTATTAATTACTATAGTAAAATTTGTGAAGTATTATGTTGAAATTACTGAGCAGGTATACCATTTATTAAGGAAAGGAGCAAAAATATGCAGTAGTTTACTGACTATTGGGCTGAGATGGACACTTTGAAACAAACATTAACAACAAATGCAGTATTGGTGTTCCCAACTTTGAAAAATAATACATTCATCATGTTGTAGTGCCTCGAGAACTTTGGAGTAAATTCTAGACACACTCATATTTTCACTGTCTCTAACACACGTTATTTTAGAGATAAGGGTGGTAAAGTAGAACTATGTCTACTGCCCCACAATTATGTGTGGACAGGATGGACATGTATTGGGTAGACGATCGGCACTAGCAGGTAGTCAACGAGGCCACCTGAGAAGTTACACATACCGCCTATGGAGTAAACACATCTTACTCTGTGAAATAATAATAATAATAATAATATAAACATTCTTCGCACAAACATTTGATAGTTGTTCAAAGAAGAGGCTTTTATTCTCTCTCTCACTTACTGCCGTACAGTCTGGACAGTTATCTTGTTAAGCTTGGAGAGATTTATAAACAGTATGAGCTGAAAGATGATTGTAATAGAGTCTGTCGGTCTGGAAGGTGTCAATCTTATGAGAAATGTTTAGTGTATGAAAACAGCTACATATTATATATACTATGAAAATAAGTGTTCAAAGTAATTTCGAGTATGCTGAGAGAAGATTGGTGAAGTATCTCCGAGTAAGTTCGACAGCCAAAGGGGGAGTGTGAGTCTTGCAGATTAGTACCACACTACCACCTTAATCATTAGTAACTCCCAGAGTGTGATGTAAACTGTTTCGCTATCGGTGTATTCTCAGCTTTGATATGGATGGCAAGGAAAATCTGGAGGCATAAGTTTCGTGGCCATTCAACGAAGGGCAACAGAAGTATTCGGCAACATGAGATGTTGGCCGTCACCTATGGTATTATGTACTTACTTTGTTACCTGTATGGAAGAAAATTTTAAGCTGTGACAGACCATGCTGTGCTGAAGTTATTGCTGGCTCAAAATATCCTTCAAGTAGTTAAACATGAGTAAGTAGAAATGTTGGAATATTAAGACTGGTGGATAAGAGCATTGCAGAGTGGCAAGAGGCATGGTCAGCTGACACTGACTGCTGAGTATTTAGGACACAATGGCAGTTTATGACACATGAAAGCTTGTCGTGCAGAATGACAACCTGTGAACCATGCATTGTTGTACCTGCAGTTTTCATAGGAAGTACTAAGGCAAGCATATGACACTGTTTTGGCTGCCCATAGAAGTGGGAGAACAACTGACTGACAAGTGAAAAATTTTGGTGGAGGACAAGGCGAGAGAATGCTCAACAACACATTACGAACTGTATATCATGCATGCAACTTGCCAATTTCATCCACTCTTAATTGCCTTTGCAGAGATTGGTCCAAGAACATCCATTTCCTCTACTTTAAATGGATTGGACACTTCAATTGAACACTCAGAGGTAACCATTAATCTTGACGAAGATAGGTCACATTTTAGATTTTGTCACAATGGTTGCAGTAACAGATCACCATTGAATGAGCCCATGTGTCTGCCTGCTGAACAACTGGCTACTAAAATTCAGTGTTCCTGACACAATGATAATTAAACAATTATGCCATTTGATACACATCCACAAGTTTAGGGCTAAACCTTTCCAATGTCATCGGGTTGTATGGGTGTCCATCATACAATGCTACTGTAAAATATACAGGAGTATTGTGCTCTCACCCTGTACATTCAGTATTTGAGGTAGTAAAGGTCTACTTGGGGAAAATATTGATTCAGTAAATAAATTATCAAACATACTGCACTAATTTGTCACAGAAGGTAAAAAAAAGAAAATACAAAAGAGCTGAAGCATCAGGAACAGGTGGAACAGCACGTCAGTAACTTGTGTCAGTATAAAGTCGGACAATGCATTTTATTGATGAATCCCTATGAACCTAATAGTGTACAAAGCGGTCCTGAACGCAATATCAGGGACCTTATCAGGTCACAGAGATGACAACTGTCAATGTCAACTGCCAAAGAACAACCTCCATTGAGCATGTGGGGTGTGTTAATAGGGCATCTGATATTGGCCAGTAGAATGACTGTAATAATGACTCGTATACATACACTTTTGGAAAGGGGAAGAATATTGATGCAAATTCCCTTCACCCTGGTAGTGTACCTCCAGAGCCTCCATATTGGGCTGGTAGTTCTACTATATTGTTATTTTTACTGTACTTTATGGTTTTATAGACAATATTACCATGTATTCTTGGTTCTCAAAAGGAGTACTGAAATGTCCATTGAAACTTAACTTGCCTAATGTGTGTTTTATTGTGTGATAATATGTTGGTAAAGAGCTGTGGCTTATTTTTTGTTGCACGCTCTCGAGCCCGGTAAAGTTGCCCTGTTTATTTCCATGTTCATTCACCAATCTCCCCAGCATCTCTCCAATTCCACGTTGACATACTGTAGCAGAAAATTTCTACAGTAATTAGAATGACTGGAATTAGTAATACTGATGTTTGAGCCTCACCTAATTATTTATCAGAGATAACCGCTCATTCATTTCTTCCTCGAATACAACTTTTACACTTACTATTGAGTGGTAAAACATAATATTCACAATTATAAGTTTCCTTCATCTTTATTAAAGCAAGAACAATATTGGAGTCATTAACATTAGATTCTAACCCAGAGGCAATAAAAAATTCAGAGATAATGCAATGATAATGTTCACTTTCTTATATAAGGAGTAACATCTTTGGTTCCTAGACACATCACAGTATCTGACACAGTTAATTACAGAATAGAATGTGATACTACATAACACCTCTTCATAGGAACAGTAGTGAATGCACTATGGAATTGACCACTTGAAGCGGGAGTATTATTTGTGAGACAAAATGACATGATACTTACTTGTCACCAGTGGCAGTTGAGATTTTGGAAAGTAATAAATGAAGTATGGAAGTTACAAGAATCATTTGTGGAGTTTCAAAAAGAGGAGGAGATAGGGAGAGTGTAGACAGAAGTGCAAGGCTACACCTTACATATGAGAAGTTGGTGTGGCATGTACATCACGTAGTAAATGTGGCACCACATACACTGATACAAAAGAAATGAAGATGGCTAATTGTAGACAGGAAGCTGCTGAAGAAAGTATCTGGTACAGTGGGCAATGATGACATTCTGGAGGATAGGGCAAGTACAAGCAATAACAGACACAAATAGGCAATGGTGGATTGGCATAACATACATCTGACAAATCTGGAAAACAAAATATTTAATAAAATCAGGGTAGTACAGAAACTGAATATAGATTTGGCATGACATACAGAGGATCCTTTGGAAATACTGCACTGAAATTTATCCGAGGGGTGGAAAAATTTCAGAATTGTCTCTTTTATACAACTATTTCTGTGTGTTTGAGAATGTACAAAGCTAAATTAATTGAAAACTATTTATGTTGTTGTTATCATTGTCTGAAGACTGGTTTGATGCAGCCATCTGTACTACTGTATCCATGCATCATCTCCAAATTGCTACTGCAGTGTACCATGAAAACTGTGAGATGAATGGAATGGACAGTGTCTTCTGTGTTCATCTTAAGTCATCCTTTCAAAACACATGTAATGGAATGTTGGCAATTTAAATTATGCAATGCTGTGGGATCTAGAGCCACTAAAAGTAGTAAAAGAGTTTCCTATCTGAGGAGTAAAATAACTGTAATAGGGAAAGTGGAGAGGATGTAAAATACACACCAGCAACGCAAGAAAGCATTTCTGAAGAAGAGAAATTTGTTAATAGTGAATATAAATTTAAGTGCTAGCAAGTCTTTTTCTGAAGCCATGCCTGGAGTGTAGCATTTTAAGGACGTGAAATGTGGGCAATTCAGACAAGAAAGCTTCAATCTAATATTCTACTCTGGTTCCTGTACAAGCTGCACACAACCTTTTGCTCCAAGTATTTTACCTCTGCTACCTTGGGAATTTCAGAAGGCGTATTCCAGTCAACATTATCAAAACTTTCCTTAAATCTGAAAATACTATAAATGTAGGTGTTCCTATCTTTAACTTATCTTGTAAGACAAGTCGTAGAGTCAGTATTTTGCAACCATTACTTATGAATATTACCAAAGTATCAGTTTAATACCTGCCAGCAGTCACTTTCTTTGGAATTCAAACTGTGACATTCTTCTTTACGCCTTAGGGCATTATGTCTGCCTCACACATATTACACAGCAGGTGGGATAGTTTCGTCATGGCTGGCTTCCTCAAGGATAAACAGTAGTTCTGATGGAATGTTGTCTATTCCAGGGACTTTGTTTCGATTCAGGTCTTTCACTGCTCTATCAAGTTATTATCACAGTACCATATCTTCCACCTCGTCATCATCTGTGTCCTCTTCCCTTTTTTATGATATAGCCTTCAAATTCATTTCAGTGTATAGCCCCTCTATATACTGCTTGTGCCTTTCCCATCTTTGTGAATATCAAGAGCTCGGACAACGAGCCACTATTAAGCACAGTTGCATCTCCTCACTGCAAAGGCCTTCTTAAATTTCCATAAGCAGTATCTATTTGTCACCTAGTTATACATATTTCTATAGACTTACCTTTGTTATGTAATTATTGCTGCCTAGTCATCTTGCATTTTCTGTCACTTTCACTGTTTGGTCATTTTTGTTCCCTTTTGGATGCTTCATTTGCTGCATTTTTGTATTTCCTCTGTTTATCGATTAAATTCACTATCTCTAGAGAAAGTTACAGACTTCCACTAGGCCTCACTCTTGTTACCTATTTGATCCTCTACTCTCTTTACTATTTTATCTCTCAAAGCCACCCATTTATATTCACATAAATTATTTCTCAACTCAACATCCCTTTTTCTCAATACACAGTAATCATACAGGTAAAATGAGATGTCATTTGTACAGTTTTTTTAACCAAATTCTGACTTTACATGCTGCCTTTGCACTAAAAATCACTATATGTAGAAAATTATAACAAAAGAGACTTAACTATCATAGGCAAATTTTTGTGTTTCCTCATACCTATATTTCGTGAAGCTACATTATTAATCAGTAATAAACAACTCCCTTTTGATATTATCTTATTACAAATATCATTTTACTTTGTTTTCAAGTACTTATTAACTGAACACACAATTTTTATATCACATTGTCATAGATAATAACTGTGAGCACTACAGTACTCCATTATCTAAGCCTGTCACACAAATGGATATACTTTTGTTAATGACAAACAGATTTGTCATTGTCACATTGACTTGTGATTTACCTACTGTTTCTATAGCTTAATGTGCTTACAGTAATGGAAAATGTATTTCAAGCTACAATTGAAAAAATCCAGTTGAATTATAGCAAAAACACAAAATTGCAGAAAATTATTAGAATAAAAACTGTGTAAATATAATTAAATTTAAAAAAAAACTAGTATTCTATTTACCTTAAATTTAGAGATGTAGTTGAACTTTACCAAACACAAAGGGAATTTCTATGATTTCTTAATGTTAAATCTGTGATGTAGTAGAATCACAGGCAATCATTGGTAGAAACATGTGACAGTAAATTGTGATTTCTTTGTCTCATAATGTACATAATCTAAAGAATTTGATTCAGAAAAAAGGAGACTCATCAAAATTTCAGTAAAATTTCACCATAAACATAGAATAGCTGACGTTAAAAAATAAGATAATAATAATACAATTTTGTTATATACAGGTACAATAAAATTGCTCAAATTATCATTTCATCCTCTATGAATTCTTCTGCCAAATAGCAGCATTTCTCCCAAAGAATCTGCTGTAGCCCCGTTAAATATGTTTTGGACTTTTAACTTGGTATTTATTGCCATCCCCATATACTGTGGAGGCTGTGCATATAATTACAACCGGTAGGTGGGTAGCATAAAATTATTTTTATTTCTCTTTCTATGTGTATCATTAAAATGACTCACCTTCAATAATTTTGTCTGCTGTCTAGGAAGATTATAATCTCATATATGTGTATGGAGAGTACAGTTAGAATTTGTCCCCCTAGGGGGTCCACAACTCTTTTGTGGATACGTGTGTAGCGAGCACGGGACCCCGAGCTAATGTGGCCTTCCTTCCTTTCTGGGCTGCATACCTTCCCTTTCCGCATCCTTCCCCATCCCCCATCTTCGCCCCCCCCCTCCTCCCCCCCTCACCTCTGGCTCTTTCCTTCCCTTTCTCCCCCTCTGGGAGTATGGTTTGTGCCTACGTCCGGAGACGGACGCTCGTAAATGTACCGCATTCTTCGCCTTCTTTGCTTGTGTGTCTTCAACCTTCCTTTGTCCTTCTCTTTATCCTTACCTCTTCTCTTTACCCTTTTCCCCGCTGTGGCGTTTGAGACCTCTCTTCTTCCCTTTCCCTTTCTCTTTCTCTTTCTTCCTCCCTGTGCGTGTCTGAAGGCCGACCCACGCATTTTTGTGCGTAGCCGGTGACGAGGTAACGCGTAATTCCCCACCCCGGGTAGACAGGTAGGACACGTACGTACCCCCTGGTAATGGTCAGGGCCAGGGAGGGGTGATTACCCGAGCTGATACCTTCCGAAAGTGTCGATTGGTCCCTCTGTCCGTTTGTCGGGGGGTGTGACCTGAGGTGTGAACAATCACCTAAGGCGGGAGTGCCCTCAGAGAGGGCCCCCACATGGGAGGAGCGCACCATCGGAGATGCCGGTAATCATGGGGGATTCTTCTGCAATGTTTTCCTCACCTTCCACAATGTCTGCTCACAAGCGTAAGTTCACTGAGTCTCAGCCACAGTCAGTTCTTCCATCGTTGCCACAGTTCCTTGTTGTTTCTCGGTCTGACGCAGGTCACGACTTCTCCACGGTCAACCCTTTCATTATTCAGAAAGGTGTTGACGCAATTGCAGGTCCTGTAAAGTCTTGTTCCAGATTACGGAATGGCACCTTGTTGTTAGAAACAGTCAGTGCCCTCCAGGCAAAAAAATTGCTGCGTACTTCTCTGCTCCACACCTTCCCTGTCCGGGTTGAACCGCACCGCACTTTAAATTCCTCACGTGGAGTCGTTTATACACGCTCCCTCGATGGGTTGTCTGACGACGAAATTCAGCACTACCTGTCTGACCAGGACGTAACGGCTGTTCATAGAGTTACGAAAAGGGTTGACACGAACATCATTCCAACCCGCACTGTCTTCTTGACATTTGACAAAGTTCAACTCCCATCGAAAATCAAAGCAGGCTATGAGATAATTTCCGTTCGCCCTTACGTCCCGAACCCTACGCGTTGCTATCGGTGTCAGCGGTTCAATCACACTAGCCAGGCCTGTTCCAATCCGGCCAAATGTGTTACGTGTGGCAAGGATGCCCATGAGGGTGCTTGTCCACCTCCATCCCCTCGCTGCATCAACTGTATGGGTGACCACGCTGCTTCCTCTCGTGATTGCCCCGTTTTTAAGGACGAAAAGCTCATCCAGGAAATAAGAGTGAAGGAAAAGGTGTCGACCTTTGCTGCTCGAAAATTATTCGCCAGTCGACTGCCCACCGTGCCTCAGACAGGAAAATACAGCACTGTCCTTGCTTCTCCTCGGCCAACAAAGGAGGCGGCCACGCAGACTTGCGACCTCACCTTTAGTACCACGGTCGTCAGATCGGCCAGCGCAAAGATCGCCCGTTCAACCTCACCACTTTCGCCTGCCCACTCTATGGCCCACCCTTCATCGGGTTCTGCTAAATCTCGAAACCACAAATCAGACACGAAGACTTCGAAAAAAGAGCATACTCGTAAAGATTCTTTTCGTACCCCAACTTCACAACCATTGGTTCCTCCTCCTTCTAAGCATCATAGTTCCAAGAAAGCTGCAAAGAAACCCAGTTCATCTCCTTCTCCGCAAAGGCGTGTCCCTTCTACAGCACCACCTGGCGGAAGTCGACCTTGGCCGTCTTCTGTGTCGCCGAGGCGCCCTGCTGGCGACCGATCAACCGGCCGATCGCTGGTGGCAGGAGCTGCTCCTGAACAACCTATGAATCAGGATCTTCTGCCTTCGGCTGAATGCCATTCCATGCTGTCGGTCGCAAGCTCTGAGCAGTCGTTGAGTTGACAGCAACCTTGGTCACATTCCTCCATTTTCTGTTCACCCTATGTCCATTATCCACTGGAATATCTTCGTCCCCATGACCGCTTTGTTCTCCCCCATTTTCAGTCCGTCCAATATGATCTCCCCTCTGTTGAAGGCACTCCAGCCCATGGAGGACTCATGATTTTTCTCCATGATACTCTCCATTATCACCCAATCCACTTAAACACTTCCTTCCAAGCTGTCGCCGTCCGTCTTTCCCTCTCGGGATACACGTTATCTCTTTGTACTGTATACATTCCATCGTCCACACCAATGGCACGAGCTGATCTCCTTCATCTTCTTGGTCATCTTCCACCCCCCTATTTGCTGGTTGCTGACTTCAATGCCCACCACCCGCTTTGGGGATCTCCACATCCTTGTCCACGTGGCTCACTATTGCTAGACGTCTTCCACCAAGCGGATCTAGTTTGCCTCAACACTGGGGTCCCCACATTTTTGTCTGCTTCCACGACAAATTTATCTCATTTGGACCTTGCGGTCGGTACTGTTCCGTTAGCTCGGCGCTTCGAATGGTTCGCCCTTGATGATACACACTCGAGTGACCACTTTCCATGTGTCCTTAGACTGCAGCCTCAACTGCCATATATTGCGGCCGCGACGCTGGAAGTTTGCCCAAGCCGATTGGACACTTTTTTCGTCTCTAGCGACATTCGATGATCGTCGCTTTCCCAGCGTCGACGATGAGGTCACACATATTACCGACGTCATTCTTACAGTTGCGGAACGTTCAATACCACGCACCTCCGAATTGCCCCGGCGCCCCCCCAGTTCCTTGGTGGGACGAGGCATGCCGTGACGCAATACGTGAGCGGCGACGTGCTCTCCGCGTTTTCCGCCACCATCCTACTTTGGCCAACTGTATCCGCTATAAGCAGTTCCGTGCGCGATGCCGTCGCGTCATCCGCGATAGCAAGAAGGCAAGCTGGAAATTCTTTATTAGCTCATTTAACACCTTCACTCCCTCCTCGGAAGTTTGGAGTCGGCTTCGACGGTTCTCAGGCGCGCCTAGTTTCTCCCCAGTCTCTGGGCTCACTGTCGCGCATGATACATTAGTGGACCCCGTCGCAATTTCTAACTCATTGGGTCAGCACTTTGCTGAGATTTCGAGCTCTTCAAATTACCCGCCAGCGTTTCTCCCGAAGAAACGTGCAGCGGAAGTGCGACCTCTTGCTTTCTCCTCTCAAAATCGCGAAAGCTACAATACTGTTTTCTCCTTGCGGGAACTCCAACATGCACTCTCTTCTTCTCGCTCCTCCGCCCCAGGACCGGATGGTATCCACGTCCAAATGTTGCTGCATTTATCAACCCATAGTCTGAGTTACCTCCTTCGCCTTTATAATCGAATTTGGACCGACAGTACTTTTCCCAGACGATGGCGGGAAGCTATCGTCGTTCCTGTTCCGAAACCTGGAAAGGACAAACATCTCCCCTCTAGCTATCGCCCCATTTCTCTCACGAGTTCTGTATGTAAGGTTTTGGAGCGTATGGTGAATTACCGTTTAGCTTGGTGGCTGGAATCCCGCAGTCTTTTAACACCTGCCCAATGCGGATTCCGAAAGCATCGTTCTGCAGTTGACCATCTTGTTGCTCTCTCCACATATATCATGAACAATTTTCTCCGGAAACGCCAAACAGTAGCAATATTTTTTGATCTGTAGAGAGTATACGATACCTATTGGAGGACAGGCATCCTCCGCACACTGTTCTCTTGGGGCTTTCGAGGTCGGTTGCCCCTTTTTCTTCGCGAATTTATGGCAGAGCGCACATTTAGGGTGCGGGTGAACACTACTCTCTCCCGTACTTTCTCCCAAGAAAACGGGGTACCCCAGGGCTCCGTGCTGAGTGTTGTACTGTTTGCCATTGCCATAAATCCAGTTATGGATTGTCTCCTCCTGATGTCTCGGGCTCCCTCTTTGTGGACGAATTTGCGATCTACTACAGCTCTCAACGGACCAGCCTTCTTGAACGACGTCTTCAAGGATGTCTCGATCGCCTCCACTCTTGGAGCATCGAAACCGGCTTCCGTTTTTCTGCCAGTAAGACCGTTTGTGTTAATTTTTGGCGACGTTAGGAGTTTCTTCCACCCTCCTTACATCTAGGACCTGTCAACCTTCCGTTTTCAGACGTCGCTAAATTCTTGGGTCTTATGTTTGACAGAAAACTGTGCTGGTCCTCCCACGTTTCCTATCTTTCGGCTCGGTGTCTACGATCCCTCAACACCTTCCGTGTCCTGAATGGTACCTCCTGGGGAACGGACCGAGTGGTCCTTCTCCGCCTCTATCGCGCCTTAGTGCGCTCGAAATTTGACTATGGAAGCATAGTCTACTCCTCTGCTCGGCCGTCTATTCTTCGGCGTCTCGACTCTATCCTCCACCGTGGATTACGTTTAGTGTCTGGAGCTTTTTACACCAGCCCTGTGGAAAGCCTTTATGCTGAGACTGCTGAACCTCCGCTGTCCAATCAGCGAGCAGTCCTTCTGAGTCGTTATGCTAGCCATCTGTCTTCCATGCCTGCTAATCCAGCCCATGACATTTTTTTCGTCGCCTCCTTTGATGTAGGGTATGCAGGCCACCCCTCCTCCCTACTACCACCAGGAGTCCGCTTCCGTCAACTGCTCCATTCTCTTTCCTTCCGCTTTCCTAAAACCTTCTTGACAACTTGGGGTACAGCACCGCCTTGGCTTCGTCCCCGGATCTGCCTGCTCCGTGACCTTTGTCAGTTTCCCAAGGATGGTACCCCTTCACTTGTTTATCGTCGAGCATTTGCTGCTCTATGTGCACAAATGACGGACGCCACATTTATTTACACCGACGGCTCGAAAACATCGTTATTGTAGGGAGTGCCTATATTGTTGGCGACACCCCAAATCACTTTCGGCTTCCCGACCAGTGTTCGGTTTATACTGCGGAGCTTTACGCTGTTCTCCAGGCTGACCACTACATCCGCCGCCATCAACGGATACAGTACGTTATCTGCTCAGATTCTCTCAGCTCTCTCCTCAGTCTCCAAGCTCTTTACCCTGTGCACCCTCTGGTCCACCGGATTCAGGACTGTCTGAGCTTGCTCCACCTGGGGGGCGTCTCGGTGGCGTTCCTCTGGCTCCCGGGACACGTTGGTATCTGTGGAAATGAGGCGGCCGATATTGCAGCCAAGGCTGCAGTCTCTCTTCTTCGGCCAGCTATTCAATCGATTCCCTTCGCCGATCTTCGGAGCGTTTTATGTCGTCGTATTGCTCAATTATGGCACGCGCATTAGTCGAGACTTCCCCATAATAAATTGCGGGACGTGAAAGCTCTTCCTTGTGCTTGGACCTCTTCCTCCCGAACGCGTCTTCGGGAGGAGGTAATTTTAACTAGACTCCGGATAGGGCACTGTCTTTTTAGCCATCGACATCTTTTAAGCGGCGATCCT
This sequence comes from Schistocerca nitens, assembly GCF_023898315.1. Lineage (NCBI taxonomy): Eukaryota > Metazoa > Arthropoda > Insecta > Orthoptera > Acrididae > Schistocerca > Schistocerca nitens. Next base: position 197,118,604 of record NC_064623.1, on the reverse strand, counting down.
CCCCCACTATGTCCCCACTGCTCTCAGCTGTGGACGGTAAGACACCTTTTAATTGAGTGCCCCTATTTTAATCCGTTACGCTCCCGTCTACAGCTATCGCCTGATATATCGTCGATTTTAGCAGATGACACGCGCTCAGCCGATCGTGTTCTCGAGTTTATTAGTGCCAGTGAAATGACGTCAGTCATTTGAAGCTTTTTTTGGGGACAACCAACCCCTTTCTGTAGCGGATTTTTAAGCCTTCCTTCTGATTTTAGTTTCTCCAATTTTATGACTTTCGTTTCCATTGCTGCTGGTTTCCATTTTCGGGTTTTTACTGTTTTCTAAGTCACGGGCCGGGCGCTAATTACCATAGCAGTTTTGCGCCCTAAAACTAAAACAAAAAAAAAAGGCCAGGTCAGTCAATCATCCAGACTGTTGCCCCTGCAACTACTGAAAATGCTGCTGCCCCTCTTCAGGAACCACACGTTTGTCTGGCCTCTCAACAGACACGCCTCTGTTGTGGTTGCACCTACGGCACGGCTATCTGTATCGATGAGGCACGCAGACCTCCCCAACAACGGCAAGGTCTATGGTTCATGGGGGGGGGGGGGGGGGGGCTTTATAAATAGAGAACGGAAATTAAGGATCGCCTGATTTGGTCGGAGGGTGATAATCACCTGTTATTTGTTATTTAAAGCCTTCTCAAGGTTTAGGTGGTTGCTCCCCATTAATGCACCAGTACGGAGGTCACCATAAAATTACTAAGTGTATTTTTTTTTTGGTGTACTCTGGTTACTCGTAAGCTACAACGCGCCCGCTCATGTGCCAGAGATTTCAAGATTGTTCCATCGGTGACACATATCATATTATAGCTATACGATATTATCCTCAACCGTTGTTCACGAAGTGGGTTAATAGAAACCTGAATTCTCAGTTCATATCTTTTCGTATCAATTCGCGAACAAAATAGAATACGCCAATTTTAAGGGTAAGTTTTGCTTTTAATACGGAAGTGCATGGGTCATAAAACGACCCCAGCAAGGCTAATGATTAGGTTTCAGGTGAATTCGCCATTGTCAACTCCGTGGTCCATAAATGACCTATTACTGGAAGACAATGAGCCAGAGGTTATAAAAAGAAATTGGGAAATCTACACGAAGAATATTCAATTAACACATCTGCGTGGAGGCGTCCACTACAACATAGGCTGATATCTGGCTAGGGGCTGTGGCATATTTAGAAAATATTTGGGCACAACGAAGGGGTAGCGAAAAAATGACTCGGAAGATGTGGGGACTTGGGATGTGATATGGGCATTGTCTTCAGTGAGCTGCGTTATCCAGGACCGCAGCAAGTAATAAAAAGTGGAATGTTTTTGTGATGAGGTTTGGGATGTGTATCGTTGCTTAACACAAGGACACAATGTTCAGTACACCACATCTTTTTACGTATATTCTACTCTATATCTTGTGTAATCGAGGTGCTGCTTCTAGATGCTGCCGTAGGTCAGTTTTGGAGTTACTGCATCGCCACATGGGGTTTATGCAACAGTTCCAATAAGTTTGTGCTTCATGATCGCAACAGATTTTATTTCGCACACTACATGTTCGGCAACGAACGTAAAACTTGCTGTTGATACAATATTCGATCTGAGACTCCCGAATGGCGGTGTACAATGCGCCTTTATTTATAGTTTTAAGCATTACTGTCATTTTTACCTATTGAATTTTGGATTTATACAATTACAGTTTTTAGATACATCTTCCCAAATTACATGGAAAATTACTTGGAATAAGAGTAATTTTATACAAAGACACTCTTTCTATTAAGACTATAAATTACATGTTTTATCATTGCAACAACATATTTCGTTAACTGCATATACAAATCAAAAAGAGTTTTGCATCACCCCCGTTCCCAGAACGCCTACAGATAGACATTCACTGTGCATATCGTATCACAGACAGTCCTTTTGACTGTTGACTAAATCCGCCCAACGATGTAAACAACCACGCATGAGCAGCGCCTATTAGACAGAGTGGGTCCGACAGCCGATCAGTTCCAGTCATTCCTCCAGGAAGGAGGCACACGACTCTTGTTGTCTGTAGTTCAACCTGGCCCAGACGGTCAATACCGCGGTTCGATCGCGTCCGCGTTGGTCCTTTGCGCCAGGAAGGGCTTTTAACAAGGGAAATGTCCAGGCGTCTCGGAGTGAACCAAAGCGATGTTGTTCTGACACGGAGGAGACGCAGAGAGACACAGGAACTGTCGATGACATGCCTCGCTCAGGCCGCCAAAGGGCTGCTACTGCAGTGGATGATCGCAACCTAAGGATTATGGCTCGGAAGAACCCTGACAGCAACGCCACCATGTTGAATAATATTTTTTGTGCAGCCACAGGACGTCGTGTTACGACTCGAACTGTGCGCAACAGGCTGCATGATGCGCAACTTCACCCCCGACGTCCATGGCGAGGTCCATCTTTGCAACCGTGACACAATGCAGCGCGGTACAGATGGGCCCAACAATTTGCCGAATGGACCGCTCAGGATTGGAATCATGTTCTCTTCACCGATGAGTGTCGCATATACCATGAACTAGACAATCGTCGGAGACGTGTTTGGAGGCAACCCGGTCAGGCTGAACTCGTTAGACACTCTGTTCTGTGAGTGCAGCAAGGTAGAGATTTCCTGCTGTTTTGGGGTGGCATTATGTGGGGTCGACGTACGCCGCTGGTGGTCATGGAAGGCACAGAAACGGGTGTACGATACGTAAATGCCATCCTACGACTGATAGTGCAACCATATCAGCTGCACATTCGCGAGGCATTCATCCTCCTGGACGACAATTTGCGGCCTCATGGCGAATGACTTCCTGCAGGATAACGACATCGGTCGACTAGAGTGGCCAGCATGTTCTCCAGACATGAACACTATCGAACATGCCTGGATTAGATTTAAGTGCTGTTTATGGACGTGACCCACCAACCGCTCTTAGGGATCAACGCCGAATCGCCGTTGAGGAGTGGGTCTGGACCAACACTGCCTTGATGAACTTGTGGATGGTATGCCACGGCGAACGCAGGCATGCATCAACGCAAGAGGACGTGCTATTGGGTATTAGAGGTACCGGTGAGTACAGCAATCTAGACCACCACCTCTGAAGGTCTCGCTGTAAGGTGGTACAACATGGAATTTGTAGTTTTCATGAGCAATAAAAAGGGCGGAAATGATGTTTATGTTGATCTCTATTCCAATTACCTGTACAAGTTCCGGAACTCTAGGAATCGAGCTGATGCAAAACTTATTTTGATGTATTATTTTACTGACTGGAAGGAAAATCATCACTTTCAGGTGAACAGGGCGATTAGTTTTATTGAATGAAAGACCTAGATTCAATTAATGTTATATGAGTAAAGTCTTACATTTCTGCATGGTCGTAATTACGGTTCTATTAACTAACACCAATTAAAACATGAGTATTCTTAATTCTGACTGAAAAATCATAGTGTCATATTTCTATTAGGGATACAAACAATTTCTGGTTTTTTTCAAAAATAACTCTTACTTGCAAATATCGGAACTTCAATCGTTAATTACTCCATAATCACAACAGCTAAATTACTCCTACCGTGTGCGTGTAGGTAGTACTGTATGTAAATTGTGATGGTACATTGGTTTTTAATCCAACATGTTTCTTTCATTCCTCATACTGGTGAGGGCCAATGTAAACGATGTCAGAACAACAGTTTAAATTAGAAAATTACTAAATATGCAGCAACCAGTCGCAAAATCATGTTTTATTTATTCACTTTTGCAAATCGATTTCAACTGATTAACAGCCATCATCGGTGCTTTCAACCAATATGTGCCCTGAGTAGTAATACTGTCTTAAGCAGAGGTGAAACATAAAGTGATCACTTCATGGCTGTTTATCAGTTGAAATTGATTTGCAAAAGTGAATAAATAAAACATGATTTTGCGACTGGTTGCTGCATATTTGGTAATTTTATAGTTTACTGTTGCTGATCGACTTGGGAACCACATGGAGCCCACCATTAATAAGTTCAAATTAGTGTAAATTACTAAGTTGCTGCGGGAAGAATCTTCGGTGTATCACAGTATTCGAATCCAGATAACCAGAAACACGTTTCCTTCATTCCTGGTGAGACACAATGTAGACAGTGTCAAAGTAACAGTATAAATTGGTGTAAATTACTAGTTACATATATGCCCTCTGCAGGATAGTGGAGATGGGATTAGAATAAGATACAAGATCCCAAAAAGGGTTGTAATATTACAAGCAGTAAGTGAAAAAATAAGAGCGCAGATTAGCCGGTTAAGGCTGGGATCTGATAACCAGAATGGGGAAAATCCACTAATTACTTAGTTACCTAGTAACTACTAGACAACTGGGCCCAAATCATCAAGGCACTGTGTAAGCTGGTGATGCCTCCATAATGGTGTGGGCTGTATTATTTTTCTAGTAGCAGATCTCTGATAATGCATTTGGAATGATCTGTTCCCCAACGACATTGATGTACCTTAGATTTAAACACTACAGGAATTACCACTCGTGTCTTGCCTGATACTGGATGTATGAGAATGACACCTTTTTACATTTTATATGCAGGCCTCATATCCCAACAAAATGTAATCTCTGGTTGATTAATAGTTTCTTATCATTGGACCACTCTGAACATATTGTCTGATTTTAGTGAAAAGTTTTTTAGAAGTTTCACAATTAAATATTCGTTTATTGTGAAATTTTCCACAGTGTCTCGATCTTTTTTGTATTTATGTATATCGTTGGTTGACACTCCACGTTAGTTAACTGAATGCTGGCCTGCGTCAATTGGATACCCTCCAAATTAATGAACACGAAACTCATGAGTGTTAAATTAAATTTGAATTCCAATGTGCACTCGGTTTGTCTGCCGGGGGGCCCCATCCAAGATGTGGAGGCGGCCTTGCCTGCGGCTATCGAGCGTACGGGATGCAGTCGTCTGCAAGTAGTTGCTCACGTCGGCACCAATGATGCCTGTCGCTAAATCGACAGCCAACGCGTAATGGAAATGTTTTAGATCTGGTAGTCACAAACAGACCAGACCTCATCGACGGTGTCAGTGTTGAGACAGGGATTAGTGATCATGATGTTGTCATTACGACTATGGTTACGAAAGTTAAAAAGTCGGTCAAGAAGGCTAGGACAGTATTCTTACTAGAAAGAGCACATAAGCAGTTGTTAGCATCCCACTTAGTAAATGAATCGATTTCATTTACTTCCGGTACGATGGACGTGGAAGAATTATGGGCAAATTGTAAACACATTGTAAATCACACATTGGGGAAGTATGTGTCGAAAAAGTGGGTTACGGACGGAAAAGACCCACCGTGGTTTATCAGCGCAATTTGGAGAATGCTCAGGAAGCAAAGACAGTTGCACTCGCGGTACAAGAAAGATCGGGAGAATGAGGACAGGCAAAAGTTAGTAGAGATTCGTGCTGCTGTAAAAAGAGCGATACGCGAAGCTACAACCACTACCACCGTCATACCTTAGCAAAAGATCTTGCTGAAAACCAAAGGAAATTCTGGTCTTACGTAAAATCGGTAAGCGGGTCGAAGGCTTCCATCCAGTCACTCACTGATCAGTCTGGCCTGCCAATGGAAGACAGCAAAACGAAAGCTGAAATTTTAAATGTAGCATTTGAGAAATCTTTCACCCAGGAGGATCGTACAAACATACCGCAGTTTGAGTCTCGTACAGATTCCCGTATGGAGTACATAATGATAGACATCCCTGGGCATGTGAAGCAGCTGAATGGATTGAAAATGGGTTGAAAATAAATAAATCGCCAGGTCCTGATGGGATTCCAATTCGGTTTTACAGAGAGTACTCTACTGCATTGGCTCCTTACTTAGCTTGCATTTATCGCGAATCTCTTGCCCAACGTAAAGTCACGAGCGACTGGAAAAAAGCGCAGGTGGCGCCTGTATATAAGAAGGGTAGAAGGACGGATCCTCAAAAGTACAGACCAATATCCTTAACATCGGTTTGTTGCAGGATTCTCGAACATTTTCTCAGTTCGAATATAATGAATTTCCTTGAGACAGAGAAGTTGCTGTCCATGCATCAGCACGGCTTTAGAAAGCATCGCTCCTGCGAAACGCAACTCGCCCTTTTTTCACATGATATCTTTTGAAGGGTATCAGACGGATGCCATATTCCTTGACTTCCGGAAAGCGTTTGACTCGGTGCCCCACTGCAGACTCCTAACTAAGGTACGAGCATATGGGATTGGTACCCAAATATGTGAGTGACTCGAAGACTTCTTAAGTAATAGAACCCAGTACGTTGTCCTCGATGGTGAGTGTTCATCGGAGGTGAGGGTATCATCTGGAGTGCCCCAGGGAAGTGTGGTAGGTCCGCTGTTGTTTTCTATCTACATAAATGATCTATTGGATAGGGTGGATAGCAATTTGCGGCTGTTTGCTGATGATGCTGTGGTGTACGGGAAGGTGTCGTCGTTGAGTGACTGTAGGAGGATACAAGATGACTTGGACAGGATTTGTGATTGGTGTAAAGAATGGCAGCTAACTCTAAATACAGATGAATGTAAATTAATGGAGATGAATAGGAAAAAGAATCCTGTAATGTTTGAATACTCCATTAGTAGTGTAGCACTTGACACAGTCACGTCGATTAAATATTTGGGCGTAACATTGCAGAGCGATATGAAGTGGGACAAGCATGTAATGGCAGTTGTGGGGAAGGCGGACAGTCGTCTTCGGTTCTGATGTGTTGGTGAATGTGCCAACACCTTGTAGATAGAGGAGGCCGAAAATGCACGCTATCTAACGCAGACGGGCGTAAATTCTGGAACAGGATAAGTAGTGAATTCTAATAAGAAAAGTATGCAGCTCCTCAATACTTAACTTTTATTTATCCTTGTTGTGAATACAGCATTCTAGATGAGACATTTCATACGATAACTATCAAACTATGTAAGGCTAATGGCGCCTTGCTAAGTCGTAGCCATGAACTTAGGTGAAGGCTATTCTGTCTCTCGGCAAATGAGAGCAAAGGCTTCGTCCGTATAGTCGCTAGCAACGTCGTCGTACAACTGGGGCGAATTCTTGTACGTCTCTCGAGACCTGCCGTGTGGTGGCGCTAGGTCTACGATCACACAGTGGCGACACGCGGGTCCGACATGTACTAATGGACCGCGGCCGATTTAAACTACCACCTAGCAAGTGTGGTGTCTGGCAGTGACACCACAGGTTCATTGGTAGAATTTTGGGAAGATGTGGTTCATCTGTAAAGGAGACCACTTATAAAACACTAATACGACCTATTCTTGAGTACAGCTCGAGCGTTTGGGATCCCTATCAGTTCGGATTGAGGGAGGACATAGAAGCAATTCAGAGGCGGGCTGCTAGATTTGTTACTGGTAGGTTTGATCATCACGCGAGTGTTACGGAAATGCTTCAGGAACTCGGGTGGGAGTCTGTAGAGGAAAGGAGGCGTTCTCTTCGTGAATCGCTACTGAGAAAATTTGGACACCAACATTTGAGGCTGACTGCAGTACAATTTTACTGCCGCCAACTCTCATTTCGCGGAAACACCACAAAGATAAGATAAGAGAGATTAGGGCTCGTACAGAGGCATATAGGCAGTTTGGAAGTGGAACAGGGAGAGAAGATGCTAATTGTGGTAAGAGGTACCCTCCGCCACGCACCGTATGGTGGATTGCGGAGTATGTATGTAGATGTAGATGATACGAGCAGCAACTGGAGAAATCCATTGAGATAAGCGACTGTGACTAAAGGCAGATTTACCACTTGGAGGCTGCAAACGAGTTGACGAAGCTGGTCGAATGTTCACATGCTACTGTCGTGAGCATCTACAGAAAGAGGTAGGACAGCCAAACTATCACTATGCGCTAAATAGTTGGAAGTCCACGACTCTTCACAGAACGTGGAGATCAGAGGTTTGTCTGCTCTGTAAAGTAGGATAGCTGGTGAACCGTGGCATCTCTGCCAAGAGGCCAAAATGCTGGTCCACGCTCAAGTGTTTTGGAGCAAATTGTTCATCATACATTGTTGAACAAGGAGCTCCGCAGTATACCATCCCTACGTGTTCAGCTGTTGGCCCAGAGACATCGACAATTATGATTGCAGATGGCACGGGACCATCGGGATTCGACCGTGGAAACGTGTCGGCTCTTCGGGCGAATCACATTTTTGCTGCCCTTTGTCACTGGTCGTCTCCAGAGACGCCCTCATCGAGGTGGACAGCGGCTCGAAATGGGCAGTGCTCTATAGACGCAGGCTGGTGGGAGCAGTGTCGTGATGTGGGAGACATCCTCCTTGCGCTTGCATGGGAACTGCTGTGGTAATCGGAGATACGCTGACAGCTGAGAACTACCTGCATGCCTTCATGCTTAACGTCTTCACCGACGGCGATGTCATCTTCCAGCAGTATAAATTTCCTTGCCTCGAAGCCAGAACCGTGCTGCAGTGGTTTGAGGAACATTATAGTGAACCTACATTGATGACTCGGGCACCAAATTCGACTGATGTAAATTCTGTGGAACCCATCTGGGTCGCTATCGGGCGCCATCACGCTAATTACACGACCTGTGCATGCACATCTAATGTCACATACCTCCACAAACCTGACAAGAGCCACTCTGGCCCCTGAGACCCAGAATCAGTGATACATTTCGTTCCAAAAATCAGACAAACAAGCTAGTAAGCAGGTGGTCACAATATTTTGTGTGTAACTTACAGAAGATCGAATATAATAATTTATTTGCATGTAAGTAGATGGAAATATTTATGAACCTTTTTGTATGTCTCTTTCTCTCTCTCTCTCTTTTTTTTTTCTTCAGTCTACTGACTGGTTTGATGCGGCCCACCACGAATTCCTTTCCTGTGCTAACCTCTTCATCTCAGAGTAGCACTTGCAACCTACGTCCTCAATTATTTGCGTGACGTATTCCAATCTCTGTCTTCCTCTAAAGTTTTTGCCCTCTACAGCTCCCTCTAGTACCATGGAAGTCATTCCCTCATGTCTTAGCAGATGTCCTGTCATCCTGTCCCTTCTCCTTATCAGTGTTTTCCACATATTCCTTTCCTCTCCGATTCTGCGTAGAACCTCCTCATTCCTTACCTTATTAGTCCACCTAATTTTCAACGTTCGTCTATAGCACCACATCGCAAATCCTTCGATTCTCTTCTGTTCTGGTTTTCCCACAGTCCATGTTTCACTACCATACAATGCTGTACTCCAGACGTACATCCTCACAAATTTCTTCCTCAAATTATGGCCGGTATTTGATATTAGTAGACTTCTCTTGGCCAGAAATGCTTATTTTGCCATAGCGAGTCTGCTTTTGATGTCCTCCTTGCTCCGTCCGTCATTGGTTATTTTACTGCCTAGGTAGCAGAATTCCTTCATTGACTTCGTGACCATCAATCCTGATGTTAAGTTTCTCGCTGTTCTCATTTCTACTACTTCTCATTACCTTCGTCTTTCTCCGATTTATTCTCAAACCATACTGTGTACTCATTAGACTGTTCATTCCGTTTAGCAGATCATTTAATTCTTCTTCACTTTCACTCAGGATAGCAATGTCATCAGCGAATCGTATCATTGATATTCTTTCACCTTGTATTTTAATTCCACTTCTGAACCTTTCTTTTATTTCCATCATTGCTTCCTCGATGTACAGATTGAAGAGTAGGGGCGAAAGGCTACAGCCTTGTCTTACACCCTTCTTAATACGAACACTTCGTTCTTGATCGTCCACTCATATTATTCCCTCTTGGTTGTTGTACGTATTGTATATCACCCGCCTCTCCCTATAGCTTACCCCTACTTTTTTCAGAATCTCTTCTCTTAGTCGTAAGAAAGGTGACAATGGGTTTGTTTTCTCTTGCTGCAAAATGCCTGAATATACTTGAGGAATTACTTTGACCCGCCAGGGTTGCCCACAGTGCTAATGCGTTGCTTCCTGGACTGGGGTAGGCGTGCCGGCCCCGATCGTATCCGCCTGGCGGATTAACGACGAGGGCCGTTCTGCCAGCCAGCCTGGATGTGGTTTTTAAGCGGTTTTCCACATCCCACTAGGTGAATACCAGGCTGGTCCCCACGTTCTGCTTCAGTTACACGGCTCGCAGACATTTGAAAACGTTCGCCCAATTACATGGCTTACACTAGATGCAAACAGCTGCTGTACACTACTCCTGTCCTGGGGGCATCTGGCCACCCTCTGTAACTAACACTCCGAAATCAATAGTAACACGGCCGACGCCGCGTTGAGCGGGATAAAGGCCCCAAGACAGAAGAACTTGGGGAATTACTTTGTGGTGATAACGAGATACGTCTCTGAAATGAAACATGATCAGGTTTAAGAACTTTAATATGTTACTTATCCAGTTATTACAGCCACTTTATAGTGTTCAATGGTCACTGTGAATAATGGTTCTTTCTTTTGCGACTGAAACGGTAAAACCAAATGAAACAAGCAGCCATTCATCTGAAGGATCTCTGCTAAAAGAACATCTTATTTTTATCACAGATTTACCAGGACATAGGGTGACAAAGCCATCAGATGTGCAAAGGGAGGGCCCTATAGTAAAACTGCTCCAGCGTGAAAACCTAGCTGTTTTCCGCCGTATTATATTGTATAGCCTAACAATACAGCATTGTAAATTGCAGGAAAATACAATTTTTGGTTGTTTATTTAGTTTGACACTGATGTCATACTGCGGCGTCACTTGATTGTTACGAATTAAGTTCGTGGTTGTGGGATTAAGGAATCCGCCTATTGTCTGCTATTTGTGAACTTCTAAAACTCACAGAAAAAAGTAGATAAAAGCATATTTTTTCCTACAGAACATGTGACGATTGATGAGTAACACAATCTATTTCGGCAGTATTGCTCGTTTAAGAGGTACTTGCCTAAAAATCCAAAGAAATTTGGAATAAATCGGTGGTTTCTATAGTAAAATATAGAAATTTCTATTTGTACACATTAGAAGTGTATGCAGGAATGCAGTCTGATGGTTTGTTCAGGCGGTACCAGATGTTCTTGAACGTATCGTTACAGACATGAAGCCAGCCATTGTGGCTGAGCGGTTCTAGGCGGTACAGTCTGGAACCGCGCTACCGCTACGGTCGCAGGTTCGAATCCTGCCACGGGCATGGATGTGTGTGATGTCCTTAGATTAGTTAGGTCTAAGTAGTTCTAAGTTCTAGGGGACTGATGACCTCAGTAGTTAAGTCCCATACTGCTCAGAGCCATTTTAACCATTTTTTTTAACTAGCATTCACTAAAGCATGCTACTTGCAAGGGAAGCATTTGTAAAATGCTTTCCAACGTTGTAGGCACAAAATGTTTAGCGAATTGAAATGTTATCATACTACAAAGCATTTTGTGCCATAATTCTGAGACACCTTTTGCATTCTAAGTTCGATTTCCTTTTATTTTGCACTTAATAATTTCCGTGTCATTAAATGCTGAGCAGTTTGTACTTAAGGAATTAACAGTTTTTATAATTATTTCGTTTTTATCAGTTGTCAGTTGTTCTTATTAACTAGATTAAATAAATTCTTAGATAAAACTTATTTACTTTTGCAGAAACATAACTGGAAAGGCATACATAAACATGAAACGATATCGTTCAATTAGAGCGCGACAAAGAAAAAGAAAAACGGGGCCAAAATTTTGGAAGACGACTAGCTGTCAGCCCAATGCTTAAATTTGTTAAATCTTCTACGTCAGCTTCGTGTATTCAAAAGGCAGCAGACCAAACTGACCAGGTAAACGATGCCGTAAAATTATCTAAATCCGAGAATGAATTAGTATATAACGAAAAAAACTGACGGAACATCAATTATAGGAAAACGGTCCATTTTATGTAAAGATCTTTCATGTATAGAGTGCATCCTAGCGTTGGTTTTGGTCAATGTCTCTTTACCATTGCACCAGTACGATACCTAAATGAGAAAATGGTGATTTAGGATGCTCTATGAATGTGGTGGATGCCCTAGAGATTTTAAAATGGAGTTAGCGAGGAGAAAGTTTAAATAAAGGCTCGCGCATCTCTTACGTTTTATCTGCGGGTTGAAATTTGGATGATATCGGCACTTTTATTGCACTTGTTTCATGACAGAGGAAAATTAAATTCATCTTTGATATTTTTCAGTTGGCAATCCCCTCTCAAATAAATGATTTACGTAATGCTTAATAGCAGTTTTATCGAAATTAATAATCAGATTCCACCGACTTGGTGGTGCTCCCTCTGAGTCCACGTGGCTTTCACATTCTCTCGGTCATTCTTTATGTTAACGCTTTGCACTGCATAATAATTTTAAACACACTTTGAAAAGATATAATATTTTCTAAATAGATGTACCAGTTAAATTACTGCAAATTATTCCATTCCATTGTGGCCGGGTGTTACAGCAACCAGTTTCGAATTACTTCAGAATACAAACAGTCTTGGTTCCGAAATTATATTTAATGTCAAAGGGTCATTGTGCTGCGAGTTGGGTGCGGCTCATATCGCGTTTATTTTGTTAAGCGTGGAACTATTTTGGCGGTGTCAGATGGTATGTTCAAGATCCACCTTGCATTTTATTTATTTTTTATGACGTACAGATTACATATCCAGTTACTGTTACGTCCATTCTCCATTTTGTATGGCTGTATGGCCGTTGGGTTTCATATCCAGTTACTTTTACGCTTTCTGATGATACCCCAAAAGAGTGAATCACGTCATTGACATCAAATAATTTCGCTACTGAGACTGTTTTTATTCTGAAACGATTTAATTATGGGAGTTTGTTTGTTCGCTTGTGTAAGCACATGTGGCGTTTATTGCCATACCTTGCATAAATAAATACATAATTTAACTGAGATTATGTAATTTGTGCCATTTTGGAAAGTAGGTTTGTTTTTATAATTCGGAATCTTTGGCATCACTTGGTAACTTCTTCTTCTTCTTCTTCTTCTTCTTCTTATTCTTGCGTTACGGCCTCTGTAGGACCACGGGTAGCCCCTTCGTGGACTGCATTTTCCTCTTCTTCTCCCATTCATTCTTTCTCTTCTCCTCTTCTACCGAGGTCTTCAGTTTCCGTTTCTCCTGGCGGCTCCACTGGTGACATTCTAATCTTTTCCTGTATTCTTCTCTGTCATTGATCTCCGGCATATTTGTCGGTGTATTCCTCCAATTTTCCTTTCCTTCGACCTTGATCCCCAATTCCAACCAGTCCTTCCGAAGTTCAACAACCCACTTGGTTCCTGTCCTTCCCCTTGTCCTCCCTGTTGTTTCCCATTCTCTCTTCATCATTCTGTCCATACTCATCCGAACTACATGCACAGCAAACCTTGCCCTTTTGAGTCTGATTTCCCCGGATATTGATCTCATGTTCCGGTACAATTCTTCCCTAGGTCTTCGCATCCACCTCTTTTGGGACCTAGTATTTTTCTCAGTATTTTCCTCTCTTCTTTCTCTAGTTGCTCTGCCCCATTTCTTGCTAGTGTCATCGTCTCATCAGCATATAATACTGCATTCCTCACTGTTGCCTTGTAGTGGCTTATCTTTGCCTCTGTGGATATATTCTTTTTATTGTATACCTCTCTCGTCATGCAGAAGGCTGACCCCATCTTCTTTATCCTCTCTGTTATTCCCTCCTTGCTCCTGTTCCTTCCTGTTATAAATTCTCCCAGGTATTTAAATTTGTCCACCATTTGCACAGTGCCTTCCGGTGTTTCCCAGTTTGCAGTGGTGTTTAATGTCTTTGTCTTGTTATAGGCGATCCTCAGTCCCACCTTTCTGGCTACCTTACTTAAGTTGTCGAGTTGTGTCTTTGCGTCTTCTTCCGTCTCACTTACTATTGCTATGTCATCTGCAAAGGCTAGGCAGTCCACTTGAGCCCTGTTGTCCTTTTTGTCCCCCACATGGGTCTTTGGTATTCCCATTTCCTCGTTTATTGCTTTCCACTGCCTGATCACTTCGTCCAGTGCTATATTGAACAACAATGGTGACAATCCATCTCCCTGTTTAACACCAGTCTTGATCTCAAATTCTTCTAACAGTGCTCCTCTGAATCTCACCCTTGCTTTTGTGTCTGTCAGAATTTTTTTTATGAGTTCTTGTGTAGTTCCATCAAGTCCTCTGCTCTTCAGGATCTTAACAAGAGTCTGTCTGTCGATGGAGTCATATGCCGTTGTGAAGCCCACGAAGGTTATTACTGTCTTTTAGTTTGTTAAGGCCCTATGTTCTGTCAGTTGCTTCAGGATAAATATCTGTTCTACACAACCTTTTCCCTTCCTGAATTCCGCTTGGTAGTCGCTAACTGTACTTTCTACCTGTTCTTCTACTCTCTTGAGCAATAGTTTTGACAGCACCTTGTATCCGACCTCTAGTAGCGATATTCCTCTGTAGTTGTTTGCATCTCTCTTGTCCACCTTCTTATGTATTGGTACTACAATTGCATTCTTCTATCCTTCTGGCAACTTCTTTGTTCTCCAGATCTGGTGAATTATGTTGGTTATGTTGTCTATTGCTTTGTTGACTCCCCACTTTATCCTCTCAGCTGCTATACCATCTTCTCCAGTTGCCTTATTATTCTTCAGATTGCTTATGGCATGTGCGACTTCATCCCTGGTTGGAGGGCGTGGCTCTCTCTCTTCTGTGTCAGTCCCCAGTTCCAGCTCTTCTTCAGGTGGTTCACAGTTCAGCAGGTCGTGAAAGTGCTCTGCGAAAATCTGACAGTTCTCCTTCGCACTAACAGCCAGCTCCCCTTTCTTATCTCTTATAAACAGTTCTCTACCCTTGTATCCAATCAGACTCTTTTTGAATTTCCCGAAAAAGTGTCTGCTGTTGTTTTTCCTGAAATTGGTAACTGATGAGCACTCTGGGTTTTTTGTCTGATCAGGTTATGCATGACGACGTTCAGAAAATGCAATCCTGACGGCTACAGGCTGCTGTTCCGGAACGAGTAGGAATTTCTCGTTGCTTTTCAGTCAGTCTCACAAACAATTATATAGATTAATCGTGCGAAAAATGGGATCTGCTCACGACCCACATGCATTGATAGCGCATGAATTTTGGGAAGAGTGGATTGTCTTTTTAGAGTCCTTGTCGGTCAATTAAATGTGTTTGCGGTAATCGAGGATCTTGTTGGGATTATTGTGTTCGTGTGAAACATATTCTTTGGAGACATATGTCTCAGTATCAGCCCCGACTTGACAATGATTTTGGTTTATTGTACAGGACTATGTATTCCGATTATATCGTTTTGTGAGACATCGATATTCAGACTATAAATGCTATACTTTTATGAACTTATTTAGACCATGAGGATTCTCTCTGTCTGTGATTGTCTTTGTTCGAGCTTCTGCCACACATGCTCTGGATCGATCTGATCCATACCATTGCCACTCATTAAATCGTATTTTTTAAACAAAATTTATTAGTAACTTTAAAAAATATTGTACATGGTAGTATTGCTACAAACATTTATAATACAAATTTTGCCTTGTATTCTGTCTGGGGTGATTTCCATCATACACTACTGGCCATTAAAATTGCTACACCAATAAGAAATGCAGATGATAAACGGGTATTCATTGGACAAAGATATTATACTAGAACTGACATGTGATTACATTTTCACGCAATTTGGGTGCATAGATCCTGAGAAATCAGTACCCAGAAGAACCACCTCTGGCCGTGATAACGGCCTTGATACGTCTGGGCATTGAGTCAAACAGAGCTTGGATGGCGTGTACACGTACAGCTGCCCATGCGGCTTCAACACGATACCACAGTTCATCAAGAGTAACGCGTATTGTGACGAGCCAGTTGCTCGGCCACCATTGACCAGACGTTTTCAATTGGTAAGAGATCTGGAGAATGAGCTGACTAGGACAGCAGTCGAACATTTTCTGTATCCAGATAGGCCCGTACAGGACCTGCAACGTGTGGTCGTGCATTATCTTGCTGAAATGTAGGGTTTCGCAGGGATCGAATGAAGGGTAGAGCCACGGGTCGTAACACTTCTGAAATGTAACGTCCACTGTTCAAAGTGCCGTCAATGCGAACATGACGTGACCGAGACGTGTAACCAATGGCACCCCATACCACCACGCCGGGTGATATGCCTGCATGGCGATGACGAATACACGCTTCAATTGTGCGTTCACCGCGATGTCGCCCAACACGGATGCGACCATCATGATGCTGTAAACAGAACTTGGATTCATCCTAAAAAATTACGTTTTGCCATTCGTGCACCCAGGTTCGTCGTTGAGTACACCATCGCAGGCGCTCCTGTCTCTGATGCAGCGTCAAGGGTAACCGCAGCCACGGTCTCCGAGCTGAGAGTCCATGCTGCTGGAAACGTCGTCGAACTGTTCGTGCAGATGGTTGTTGTCTTGCAAACGTCCCCATCTGTTGACTCAGGGATCGAGACGTGGCTGCACGATCCGTTACAGCCATGCGGATACGATGCCTGTCATCTCGACTGCTAGTGATACGAGGCCGTTGGGATCCAGCACGGTGTTCCGTATTACCCTCCTGAATCCACCGATTCCATATTCTGCTAACAGTCATTCGATCTCGACCAACGCGAGCAGTAATGTCGCGATACGATAAAGCGCAATCGCGATAGGCTACAATCCGACCTTTATCAAAGTCGGAAACGTGATGGTACGCATTTCTCCTCGTTACACGAGGCATCACAACAACGTTTCACCAGGCAACGCCGGTTAACTGCTGTTTGTGTATGAGAAATCGATTGGAAACTTTCCTCATGTCAGCACGTTGTAGATGTCGCCACCGGCGCTAACCTTGTGTGAATGCTCTGAAAAGCTAATCATTTGCATATCACAGCATCTTCTTCCTGTCGGTTAAATTTCGCGTCTGTAGCACGTCATCTTCGTGGTGTAGCAATTTTAATGGCCAGTAGTGTACGACAGCTTGAAACATTTCCGGATTAACAAAGCATTTTTGCGGGTTCCTTTTCTTATTATTGTGAAATATTCTCTGTTTGTAAGCTTGTGATAACGTACATGACAGCTTTAATGTGATACATAAAATGATAATAGATTCGTGTGCTAAATTACCGGGTGTCGCCAACGTACACGAGTTTCCCAACAGCGGGTAGGAGACGCACGGTTTAACTTGGAATCTGAACTGTTTACCATACTTTTCTTCATGCGACTGATCAGGAGAGACTTGCATTTTTGCCTTATGTACGTGAGACTCATGACTGGTAGTGTCCAGGTGTCGTGATGCACTTGAAATATATTTGTCCTCATGTAAACCAGCATAGGACTCGTTGGATATCATGATCTATTGCAGCAGGCGCCGGAACGATCTTTGACAAGTAACTCAGTTTACATATTACCGAGATTCTTACTGACTGACTTTTTGTATTAAGTTCTGCTGTCTGCCGCAGTAACATTTTGTAATAATTTGCTGTTTAATCTTGTTTAGAATGTCTGTCCACTGCTCCGTTTCCATGCCTCCCGTACCACAGTATTTTTGCTGGCTGTTTCCTACTTCTTTGATGTTTACAGCTATTGCTTCAACTCTCAATTGTAACTTTACTTTTACATCCTGTGACTAATTAGTACTTTATCTGGGGACGACTGTGTCTCCCGATTCTCTGCGGTATGACAAGACGATCTGCCGTGAACGATAGCGGTCTACCGCGACAGCCATCTAGCAGTAGAACGCGTGAAACTACGAAAATAGGCGGATACACAACCCGCGCGCTACAATAGAGTGCGCTTCTAGCCATCAATTCGCGCATGCGCAGGATCAGGTACCGCAGTGTTTTCTGCTTGTTATTTGTTTGTTGTTATGTGGCTAAGGGCTAATTTCAGATTTTCGCGTTGAGGATTATATGCATATTTTCAGTAAGAAGGTTTCCATAAATGCAGTAAAAAAATTTTTTTTTGCCCATAGGCTTTCTTTTGTACTATAGTTCAATCCTTTTATCTTGGCGGCTCGCGCATGCCCGCCCAGACGCGGGAGATTGCTGCGTTGCCAGTTGCACACGACGCACGCGCCAAGAGAAGCAGCGCCATAGTATAGCATAGTTCGAAGCTTACGTTTAGGGGGGGGGGGGGGGTCGCAGTTCATGAAGTAAAGCCACCAGGCCCGCATTAACCCTTTCGCTGTTACAGAGACGTGCTCCCCGCATTCCGCGCTGTACGCGATTTTGTCACTGCACTGCTCGCCTGTGCTGACACATGGTGTTCCGACTGCTTTGACACTCTTATCATTTCGATTCCACAAAAACTATTTGGCCCAAAAATTAGATTTTTACACATCTTCTTGACTGATACCTTTCCCCCATAAATGACTTAATTTTGTTTTGATGTTCAACCCAGTTATTATGCAGCATTAAATATAGTAAACCATTGCACGAAATTTTGAAGAGTTTGCAGAGGTAAAAGCCCATAGAGTATACTTTCCGTATGGTCGATTTTAGTTGCCACAATGTTGAGAATGAAATGTGGACAAGATACCTAAATTTCATATAAAATTTACTGTATAACAATATCTTTTTTAATTTAAGTACCACATAGGTGTCGTATGTAATATTGAGAAATATTCCGTATTTCGCGACTGTAACAAAAGTTTTATTTACACCGGGCACGTTTGGCTTTATTTTAAAGCACTTCAATCAATCAAAAGGAAGTAGACAAAATACATTAAACAAAACTGTGGACTTAACAAAAACATTAGGACTTGAATATACTGTGAAGTGCTCTGAGCTATTTCAAATATAATTTTTGTGTGTGGCACACACAAACAGCATTTATTTGCTAAACCACTGATCGGCCGACACAAATGTTGAATATTGTGTTACCGCAGCACAAAGCTACGAAAGGTAACTTGGCAATGGAGGAGACAAAATGCTGTCCACTGAAGATGCTTCAAAAGAGAGAAACGCTTCTGGTCTAAATAAGTCGCTTATTACAGTTGCAGAAGAGGAATATATTTCAATACCATTGGTAAAACTGCGACTGTGGAACAAAAACAAGAAAGAGAACATGAGTACCATTGTGTATGTGCCATACCTTTCATTGATTGAAGTGCTTTAAAACAAAGCCAAACGCGCCCGGTGTAAATAAAACTTTTATTCCAGTCGCGAAAGACGGAATATTTCTCAATATTACATACGACACCTATGTGGTACTTAAAATAAATAAGATATTGTTATACAGTAAATTTTATATGAAATTTAGGTATCTTGTCCACATTTCATTCTCAACATTGTGGCAACTAAAATCGACCATACGGAAAGTATACTCTGTGGACTTTTACCTCTGCAAACTCTTCAAAATTTCATGACATGGTTTACTACATTTAATGCTGCACAATAACTGGGTTGAACATCGAAACAAAATTAAGTCATTTATGGGGGGGAAGGTATCATTCAAGAAGATGTGTAAAAATCTAATTTTTGGGCCAAATAGTTTTTGTGAAATCGAATGATAAGTGTGTCAAAGCAGTGAGAACACCATGTGTCTGCACAGGCGAGCAGTGCAGTAATGACAAAATTGCGCGCAGCGCGGAATGCGGGGAGCACATGTCTGCAGCAGCGAAAGGGTTAATGAAGAGACAAAGCACTAGAAATTTCAAAAAATTGCATTCAAACGAATAAAATTTGTGAAGTAAGACACTTCGATATTGTTTTTAAATAAGGAAAATATTAAGCACCGCACAAGGTGTGAACTCATTACCTTTCAACGTTACGCTAACGCAGCTCATCTTACAATGTAACTCTATGAGGACTCTAACAGGTCACGCAAAATACTGACAAGCACTGTTGGTATGACTATGAATTACTCACACTTCGTCGAAATACAATAGGAAATAAACAATTACCACTGTTCTTTATTGGGAAAAGGCTGTTCGTGAGATTGATACAAACACCTTTCCTTGCTATCGCCTGAATTTGGAGTCTTATTGCTTGTTTGGTTTAATTAATTAATAGAATATGATGCAATTGGTATAAAGAATGCTTTTTCCAAACTTTCTATAAAAGAAAGTCTGCTAGCAAGACATTGCTTTTGTTCTATTACTTTATTTATGACTGAACGTTTTTCAAACTGAAGACACTCGTCCGTGCTGTGCTCTGCAGTCGAGATCTGGCAAAGTCGTTCTCTGTTCATTGGCTGTGTTTTGTGACGTCAGATGCGCAGAACGAACGTAAACTCGGCCGCCAACATAAATGACACGCACTTTAGCTCTTTGTGAAAGCATTTACTCTGTTGGTGGTATCGTATTCAGGAAATGGAATGGAGCAAAGAGGCGCTAAGCGTTTTAATTAAGGCATACAGCGAGGAAAGGTATATGTACGACGCGCACGACCCGCTTCGTCATAATAAAGCACGTCGGCAACCTTGAAGTGAATATTGTATTCCCCTGCCTTCCTTCCTCCCTTCTTTTCAGCCAGGGCCGAACCCAACAACTTTGTCTTTCTGTTTTCGTCGTCGCTCTGGCCGAATCCAAAGATTTACTATTGCCAGAGCGGTAGCTCCAAAAATAAGTGGGTCCTCCATATGCAAAATACGGTACAAATGTAAATTTAGATATACATATACCGGTGTAACTAAGTGTCGTAATATAAAACTAACCGTTGAGTATGCAATTGAGAACGGTAGTAACCTAAATACAAGAACAACAATTGCTTAACAAATTATGATAACAAGACAACAATTTGTTATCAAACAGATGTAACTTGAACGAATGACGTTGCAATATGTCACACGGTCCCCCGAGTGTTTCGCGCAATAGAACGAACGACTTTTTAAATGAGACAGTTCTAGTTGTAGGGACCGATGACCGTAGCAGTCTGGTCCCTTTAATCCCACAAACCAACCAAGAT
The DNA here is from genome assembly GCF_023898315.1 of Schistocerca nitens. Taxonomy (NCBI): domain Eukaryota; kingdom Metazoa; phylum Arthropoda; class Insecta; order Orthoptera; family Acrididae; genus Schistocerca; species Schistocerca nitens. The sequence continues at coordinate 197,097,697 of NC_064623.1, read as the reverse complement.
CTAGTTGTAAGTAGGCAGTTTAGGTTTTGTATGTTGGTAACGCCAGGGAGCGCTCTGTATGAAAATCACTGACTGTGCTGTGTGCAGTCTGTGGCTGGTTGGCATTGTTGAAATATTTGCTATTGTAGTGTTGGGCAGTTGGATGTGAACAGCGCGTTGCGTTGTGCAGTTGTAGGTGAGCCGCCAGCAGTGGTGGATGTGGGGAGAGAGATGGCAGAATTTTAAGAGCGGACGATCTGGACGTGTGGCCATCAGAAAGAGTAAATTTTTAAGACTGGATGTCATGAACTGATATATATATATATATATATATATATATATATATATATATATATATATATATATATGATGACTTTTGAACACTATTAAGGTAAATACATTGTTCTCTATCAAAATCTTTCATTTGCTAACTATGCCAATCAGTAGTTAGTGCCTTCTGTCGTCAGAATCTTTTATTTAGCTGGCAGTATTGGCGCTCGCTGTATTGCAGTAGTTCGACAAACTAAGATTTTTGTGAAGTAAGTGATTCATGAAAGGTATAGGTTATAGTTAGTCAGGACCATTCTTTTGTAGGGATTATTGAAAGTCAGATTGCGTTGCGCTAAAAATATCGTGTGTCAGTTTAGTGTTGATCAGAATAAGTAAAGAGCGAAATGTCTGAGTACGTTCAGTTCTGCTCAGCTGTTTAAAAATCAAATAACGTAAGGGGAGTATCAGCACAGTAATTCATAAACTTTTCTAAGGGGACGTTTCATATATGAAACGTTTCATATGATATCTGATCAACACTAAACTGACGCACAATATTTTCAGCGCAACGCAATCTGACTTTCAATACTCCCTACAAAAGAATGGCCCTGACTCACATTAACCTATACCTTTCATGAACCATTTACCTCACAAAAATCGTTGTTACTCGAACTACTGCAATACAGCGAGCGCCAATACTGCCAGCTAAATAAAAGATTCTACTGAAGACACTAACTACTGATAGGCATACTAAGCAAATGAAAGATTTTGATAGAGAACAAACAATGTATTTACCTTAATAGCGTTCAAAAGTCATCATATATATATCAGTTCATGATATCCAGTATTACAAATTTACTCTTACTGGCGGACACACGTCCAGATCGTCCGCTCTCAAAACTCCGCCATCTCTCTCCCCACATCCACCACTGCTGGCGGCTCACCTCCAACTGCGCAAAGTTACGCGCTGTTCACATCCAACTGCCCAACACTACAATAGCAAATATTTTAACGATGCCAACCAGCCATAGACTGCACACAGCACAGTCTGATTCTCATACAGAGCGCTACGTGGCGTTACCAACATAAAAACCTAAACTGCCTCCTTACAAGTTGCATTCCGTGCGTTATTACCGCCTATTGCGTATGAGCGACAGGTACATCCCGCGTGGATGCGTAATGGGTCACGTGAACCACTTTGTAGTTACAAATATACACGCTTGGGGCGCTGGTGCATTGGTGTATGGTTCAGATGCCATCATAGTTTTGCCTTTGGTGCCTATTTTAATCTTATTTGACGGAGGCGCAACGGGGATGGGAGCAACGGTTTAAGTTTCTGGTGGGGTTTCCTTTGGACTGGGTGCCATGTTAACTGCTTGAAGTGGTGGATCTTGTACAGGCTAATCGGCTGCTGCATCGTCTTCAGTGGATAGGACTTACTCTACCAGAGCGGGAAAATGCGCCACGCCCATGATCGTTTTGGTTTCTCTGAGGGTTGTTTGCTTGAGTACGTAGCATTTCCGTCACTTGTCGCCGAGTGTAGCTGCAGGGCAGTTGTACACGAAATATAGCAGCAATACAGTACAGCAGGGCTGTTACAGAGACGGACGCTGTATTAGCAACATTACAAGTAAGTAGAAAAGTGTCCTCTTGTTCCACGTAGGCGTAATCGAACGTATCATACGTTCCCCAGTACCGAACAATTAAAGTACGATTATGGGAAAGTGCAACGGAGACGGTAAAGTTATCCGTAATTCGTGACATTTTGTTAAGCGATAGTGAAATAATTCGTTTGTGATCCAAGGTGTTTCCTTACTTGTTTATGATGAACCTTGGTGATTAATTTTCTTCACTAGTCAGGACTGCGTATTCTGTTGAGTACAGTTGTGTGGCGTACAATACCATGAGTTTAGGTTTGATGTTTAATTATTTCTTCCGTAGGCAGGCGTGTGTATTCCCTTGCGCTTAACTGGCCGATTCAAACTAGTTCATATAACACAGATAATCTTCACCTGGTTTTCTGACTCTTATTAATTTGTATTACTTTTTCTCAATATCTTGGTCATTCGTATCTTATTAAACTTTATTTTAGGTTTACATTCAATGTTTCTAGGTTCAGATATCATCTCCCACCCCCCACCCCCAAACGTTTTGTGTAAAACGTGTGTAACTTCAGATATCTCATTAACGTGTCTTCGTTGATAGTTTCTTTGTTTTTAAGTTAAACACTTACTATCTTTTAAGGTTGTTGCGGATAGGTGCTGCGATATCAAGTGTTACTTGAGCCCTCTGTCAATTTGAATACCAAACTGTTCTTATATGTAATGGGAGTTGTGTAGCATTGACTTATTCTTTATCGTAAAAGCCAATCATTATTTCCGCAGAAACAGAGGTAATGGAGGTAACAAACCGAATATACCATAATATTACATCATTATACTGTAGCGTGTAACCGGAGATAGTGCCCTTAGACCAGAACACTCGGTAAATATCTTCGGACAGCCTGCGAAATTTTGTCAAAGTTCTGGTTCACTCTGTAGGCACCGGAAAGCTAAGAGTGAAATTTTGCGCCCCTCTATACCTACCCAGTCAATCCTCTTGCATCTTTGATAGCTAGTGTGAAATACATGTATCAGATTACTCGTCGAAGATTTGTCTAAGTAACTGGCGTCACTAAACATCGTTTTCCGTTTATTTAGAAAGAATGGCGCGCTAAATATAGGGCGAATGTTTGCTAAGGCGCAATCATACATAAATTAGACATCGCTGAAACAATTATAAAGCAGTGGTCTCACGTCTGAATGTGCAGCAAACATCGCCATCGACTAATGCAGGCGTCGTACTACTTTTCAGATTGGTCACAGACCAGAAACTTAACTACTGGCTGTGGCGGGTGTTTGGAAACGGAGGAGGTAGTATACGTACTACCCATTTAACAATTCAGGAGTGTAGTATGCCGATAACAATTTTTTTTCTTCTCTTGGAGAAATCTATCATCCAAGAGATTGCTCTTCTGAGTGCAATGCTGTGAAGGTAGGATGATCTACAATTCATCGTATTCGTCTACTTTTCATTAAATTTGTGTCCTTACTTAAATGGATGATGAGTGATAATGTAGCACACAAAGGCACTTACGGAAAGTATTTTTTTCTGGCAAGGAACTTCTTCACATTGCATGACATCAATTTTGATGGTTAGGTTTCAGCGCCTCCATTACAATGAGGAAAATTTTCAGGAAAACAGATTCTCTATTGTTGTTGTGGCCTTCAGTCCTGAGAACTGGTTTGATGCAGCTCTCCATGCTACTCTATCCTGTGCAAGCTTCATCTCCCAGTACCTACTGCAGCCTACATCCTTCTGAATCTGCTTAGTGTATTCATTCATCTCTTGGTCTCCCTCTACGATTTTTACCCTCCACGCTGCCCTCCAATACTAAATGGGTGATTCCTTGATGTCTCAGAACATGTCCTACCAACCGATCCTTTTTTCTGGTCAAGTTGTGCCACAAACTTCTCTTCTCCCCAATCCTATTCAATACTTCCTCATTAGTTATGTGATCTACCCATCTAATCTTCAGCATTCTTCTGTAGCACCACATTTCGAAAGCTTCTATTCTCTTCTTGTCCAAACTATTTATCGTCCATGTTTCACTTCCATACATGGCTACACTCCATACAAATACTTTCAGAAACGACTTCCTGACACTTAAATCTATGCTCGATGTTAACAAATTTCTCTTCTTCAGAAACGCTTTCCTTGCCATTGCCAGTCTACATTTTATATCCTCTCTACTTCGACCATCAGTTATTTTACTCCCTAAATAGCAAAACTCCTTTACTACTTTAAGTGTCTCATTTCCTAATCTAATCCCCTCAGCATCACCCGATTTAATTTGACTACATTCCATTATCCTCGTTTTGCTTTTGTTGATGTTCATCTTATATCCTCCTTTCAAGACGCTGTCCATTCCGTTCAACTGCTCTTCCAAGTCCTTTGCTGTCTCTGACACGATTACAATGTCATCGGCGAACCTCAAAGTTTTTATTTCTTCTCCATGGATTTTAATACCCACTCCGAGTTTTTCTTTTGTTTCCTTTAATGCTTGCTCAATATACAGATTGAATAACATCGGGGAGATGCTACAATCCTGTCTCACTCCCTTCCCAACCACTGCTTCCCTTTCATGTCCCTCTACTCTTATAAGTGCCATCTGGTTTCTGTACAAATTGTAAATAGCCTTTCGCTCCCTGTATTTTACCCCTGCCACCTTCAGAATTTGAAAAAGAGTATTCCAGTCAACATTGTCAAAAGCTTTCTCTAAGTCTACAAATGCTAGGAACATAGGTTTGCCCTTCCTTAATCTAGCTTCTAAGATAAGTCGTAGGGTCAGTATTGCCTCACGTGTTCCAACATTTCTACGGAATCCAAACTGATCTTTCCCCGAGGTCGGCTTCTACCAGTTTTTCCATTCGTCAGTAAATAATTCGCGTTAGTGTTTTGCATCCGTGACTTATTAAACTGATTATTCGGTAATTTTCACATCTGCCAGCACCTGCCTTCTTTGGGATTGGAATTATTATATTCTTCTTGAAGTCTGAGGGTATTTCGCCCGTCTCATACATCTTGCTCACCAGATGGTAGAGTTTTGTCAGGACTGGCTCTCCCAAGGCCGTCAGTAGTTGTAATGGAATGTTGTCTACTCCTGGGACTTTGTTTCGACTTAGGTCTTTCAGGCTCTGTCAAACTCTTCACACAGTATCGTATCTCCCATTTCATCTTCATCTAGATCCTCTTCCATTTCCATAATATTGTACTCAAGTACATCGCCCTTGTATAGTCCCTCTATATACTCCTTTCACCTTTCTGCTTTCCCTTCTCTGCTTAGAACTTCGTTTCCATCTGAGCTCTTGATATTCATACAAGTAGTTCTCTTTTCTCCAAAGGTCTCTTTAATTTTCCTGTAGGCAGTATCTATCTTACCCCTAGTTAGACAAGCCTCTACATCCTTACATTTGTCCTCTGGCCATCCCTCCTTAGCCATTTTGCACTTCCTGTCGATCTCATTTTTGAGACGTTTGTATTCCTTTTTGCCTTCTTCATTTACTGCATTTTTATATTTTCTCCTTTCATCAATTAAATCCAATATTTGTTCTGTTACCCAACGATTTTTACTAGCCCTCATCTTTTTACCTACTTGATCCTCTGCTGCCTTCACTACTTCACCCCTCAAAGCTACCCATTCTTCTTCTACTGTATTTCTTTCCCCCATTCCTGTCAATTGTTCCCTTATGCTCTCCCTGAAACTCTCTACAACCTCTGGTTCTTTCAGTTTATCCAGGTCCCATCTCCTGAAATTCCCACCTTTTTGCATTTTCTTCAGTTTCAATCTGCAGTTCATAACCAATAGATTATGGTCAGAATCCACATCTGCCCCTGGAAATGTCTTACAATTTAAAACCTGGTTCCTAAATCTCTGTCTTACCATTATATGATCTATCTGAAACCTTCTAGTATCTCCAGGATTCTTCCATGTATACAACCTTCTTTTATGATTCTTGAACCAAGTGTTAGCTATGATTAAGTTGTGCTCTGTGCAAAATTCTACCAGGCGACTTCCTCTTTCATATCTTCCCCCCAATCCATATTCACCTATTACGTTTCCTTCTCTTCCTTTTCCTACTACCGAATTCCAGTCACCCATGACTATTAAATTTTCGTCACCCTTCACTATCTGAATAATTTCTTTTATTTCATCATACATTTCTTCAATTCTCTATTAAGAAGCACAAATTTTACACCATAAAAACTAGACTCAAATCTTGTCACTACGAGTGTGTTCATACTAAGATGTTCTGTAGCTTTTGCTTATAATTCAGCATACTGTCTGAATTGCTAACTGCACAGAAATTCCAAGAAGTTTCCGTGTCTCACATTGAGTTGCTGTCTCGACAGCGGTGAAAGTAAGAAATATTGAGGAGGTGTGGGGGGGGGGGGGGGGGCTAGAGGAATGATTATATCAGGTGTTGTTTGCGTAGTATTCATTGTCTACCATCAAAACTTAAAAATTTCCTGTTGGTAAAAAATCGAAGTGCTGTGTGTGTGTGTGGGGGGGGGGGGGGGTGCGGGTGTGTGTGGGGGTGTGTGGGGGGGGGATGTAGTAGTTTCCATTGCCTTCTGCACCCTCAGGCCTTTAATCACTGCTGATTCTTCCGGCTCTTGTGGACAACGTGCCACACCAAGCGCAAGAGTTCCTTGAACCTCAGGACACTCCTCCGCCCTCTTTGGCAAAGCCGTTAGCAGAATTAGGATGATTTTTATGTCGGGATCCATCGATCGCCATTGCTGATGATTAATTTTATTCAGAAATTGAGTGGTATGTTTCGAACGCAGGGCTAAAGGCGTTCTGATTACATATCAAGGACGCTACCCCTAAAGAACGGTTATAAAGTCTGATTTAAAGTAGTTGTCACTTGACAGGCAACGTGCTGCAGGGCTCCCGCCACCAATAAACCAATGGCAGCCGGCGCTGTCGGCTGCCACTGCGTTGCCACTTCGCTCTGCCGAGCTGACTAAGGCATTGTGCCAGCCAGTCCTCAGCGAGCCGTTGTAGACGTGCGGGTGAGAGATTTGAGTGACTTGTAGCTTCGCGTGTTTACGATGTCTGATGGTAGCAGTCGCAAGAGAGGGAGGCCGAGGCTGCACACTCCTCGGAAACCTCCAAAAAGTGGCGGACATGGCGTCGTTATACGCAGTCCGGCGCGTGAATACGTGTGTTCCTTAATGGAGTATTTTGAGAGAGAGAGGGAGGCAGGAGGGCCTCTCGTTCCTTTGGATAAGGTGGTGGAGCGAACTGCAGCTGCTCTGCAAGTTAGCGAACGATCAGTAATAAGAATCTACAAGGAGAAATTCACGAAAGAAGGCTCAAGTGAATCAACTAAATTGGAGACACCTGGGAAAAAGAGGCGACTGGAGAAGAGGGTCACAAAACTTGACTCTTTTCAGGAAGATGGCGTTCGTCGTCAAATATATGCATTTTATTCGAGGAAGGAGTATCCAACACTCAAAATACTACATGCTACCCTCACAGCGGCTGACCTGTTTCAGGGTAGTAAATCGTCTTTGTTAAGAGTCGTGAAAATGTTAGGATTCCGCTATAAATCCATCTCTGGCAGAAAGTTACTAATGGAACGCCAAGATATTGCAGCCTGGCGATGCCGCTTTCTTAGAGAAACAGTGGGGACAAATTTTGATGATATCGTTTGGCTTGATGAAACGTGGGTGAATGCAGGACACAGTTTAAAAAAAGGCTGGACAGACGGTACCATCAGCGGAAGTATGGCAGCACCGATCGGCAGAGGAAAAAGGATAATTGTAGCACATGCCGGAAATTCAAAAGATTTCATTCCAAATTGTCCGCTACTATTCAGTTCAAATAAGACCTCCGACTACCACGAAGAGATGAACCACAATACTTTTGTGGAATGGTTTGAAGACTGTGTGCTCCAGAACTTAACAAGAAACTCTGTCATTGTTATGGATAACGCTCCTTATCATTCAGTAATACAAGACAAAGCACCCACAAAGGCAACGAGGAAAAACGACTTTGTTAGCTGGTTACAGAAACATAAGGTGCAGTTCGACAGTAATTTTACAAGGGCAGAATTATTAGAACTTGTATTGCAACACAAGCCAAAGAAACCGATTTACATTGTGGATGAAGTAGCAAAAAAATACGGGCATAAAGTGCTCAGATTGCCTCCTTACCATTGCCATTTCAACGCAATAGAGCTGATTTGGGCTCAGGTTAAGCGGCATATTGCTGAAGAAAATAAGAAATTCACATTAACCGAAGTGGAACGCCTTTCGAAAGAGGCAGTTGAAATTGTGACATCGGAAGACTGGGAGAAGGTAGTGCATCACGTGAAAGAAGAGATACAGGACGCATGGAACAATGAAGGTATCTTACAACAAAGTGTCGAAGACTTGATTATATCTGTCAATACGAGCAGCGACACGGATAGTTCCACTGACTCTGACTCTGAATTAAGCGGTGTTTTCGCATTGTCTGATTAGTGTGTAGTGTACTTACTGCCATTAAATAGTGTGTTTGTGAATTTATTTCGATTAATTCTTATTCTTGTTGTGAGACTAAGAAATACTGTTTGGCCAGCTCTCGACATCTCCATACGGTAAGTTAGACTGAATTTTAATTCTATTTCATTTTGTATATACACGAAGATGTTATTCAATGTGTGAAATAGTTTTCCAGATGTGCAATCTAAAGAAGAAAACTTTTCCGGACGCGAAAATTTCTCACACTTCAATAGTTAATGTAACAACGGCCCTAATTAAAATTAAGAAAAGATATTTGATTTGCTTATAGATACCACTGAGACCGATACTGTACGTAAATTTCAAAATATTTCCATAATATGTATAGGAGATAGAGATTTTAAACGTCATACTTGTTTCGAGTTCAGTACTGATAGGGTTGCTTAAAAATTCAGTTTTCAGAAATTTATATACAAGAAACGTGATGCACTACGAAAACTTTTAAGGAATCTTTGCCGAGTGCATTATTTTTTTAATGAATGGAAAAAAATATTTTGCTGTGACACCAATAGTTTTTCAGTAATGACGTGATAAGTTAGAAGCTGTTTGCGAAATCGAGAATTTAAATGGTTTCAAACAAATTAACGTAACTCTTGTCCTAATTAAAATTAAGAATAGATATTTGACAGATTGAGAGACATTGTAGAGATATACATCATATGTGGGTTTGAAATTTTTTACCTACTTTTTGTAGAAGATACAGGCTTTAAACGATTTTCTATCGCCGGCGGTAGCGATGCGCTGAGGCGGCTGCCTCCAGCCAGTACTTGACGTGACAACGCCGCAACTTCGCAGCGCAAACGTCAAGTGACAACTACTTTAAATCAGACTATAGGTACCGCTTTATGCAAGTACGGGCTAGGAAAACGGAACCAAGGACCTCTCCTTCCGCAGCTGCTCACGCTAACCACGGGACCACGGCGCTCAGCTCAGACGATCCTTGATGTTGCCTATGTTACTCATGGGCTACTCAGTTTGTATATTTTGCTTATTTTTTCATAGTTCCACGCAACTTCTTCCTGTTTTCTCGATTGATCTGTGTTCAGTTTTTCAAGGGCTATCCACTGTGCCACCTTGTAACTAAATCTGAGGGGGGTGTGACGGGGAGGTTCCCTTGTGAGGTGACATTGCGCATGAGCTGCTCAGCGTGCGCGTTCATAACGGCTCCGTGCGCTGCGCCTCGCGCCCTCCACTGTGGAAGCCTGGCGTATCGGTGTCAGGTCGATTTCCATCTTTATGCAGATAACTACGTCGACTACGAAGTTTCTCTATAACAGGATTCCAAGCAGAGTTTAGCTGATAACCGTTATCTCGATTGATGAGAATCTCGTCGTCAGACAATCTTATTTCCACAGATTGATTGATAATCGAGCTCCAAAAGTTTGATGTATGGGCCAAAATGTTTGTGTCGCTGTGATTCATGGAGTGGTCTGTGGAAATACAATGTTCGGCGATTTCGGACTTGTTGGGTTGGAGAAGGCGAGTATGCCGTTGGTGTTCCACAATGCGTTCCTGCACAGCTCGTGTTGTTTGCCCTATATATGATTTGCCGCATTCACACGGAATTTTGTAAACACCTGGTTTAGGCAGGCCCAGGTCGTCTTTAACGGATCCCACCAGCGATGAAATTTTGGAAGGAGGGCGAAAGATGACTCTCACTTGATACTTTCTCAATATTCTGCCTATTTCTGAAGAAATATTCCCAATAAATGGTAGATAAACAGTCGACCTGAAGGCCTCTTCCTCGTTCCGTCGTTTGTAGGTCTTCATCACTCTGTTCACTTGCTTAGGTGAAAAGCCATTCTTCAAAAATACTTTTTGCAGGTGTTCCACTTCCGCTTGAAGACTGTCGGCGTCAGAGATAGTATGGGCACGGTGGACCAAGGTTTTGAGAACGCCCATTGTTTGTGCTGGATGGTGGCAACTATTAGCTTGTATATACAGGTCTGTATGAGTGGGCTTTCTGTACACCGAGTGACCAAGTGTGCCGTCACTCTTCCGTCGCACCAAGACGTCTAAAAATGGCAGACAACCATCTCTCTCTATCTCCATGGTAAACTTTATGTTTTCATGTATGGAGTTCATGTGACGTAAAAATTCTTGGAGACGGTCCAGAATATGAGGCCACACTATAAAAGTGTCGTCAACGTACCGCCAAAATACTGTCGGTTTAAAAGTGGCAGAGTCGAGTGCTGTCTCCTCAAAATCCTCCTGCTTTAAATAGCGGAGCTCAGCGCGTACTCGCCAGTACTACTGCAGTGGCACTCACCTGAAGATGGCCAGAAGACTGCGCCGAAATATCGTGGCAGGACGTTACTGATATCCGGCAGTTCTCCCGTGTTTTTATGGAACAATCAGTACGCCGGGAAAGCTTTAAACATCACAGAACCTGGATTCATCCGAAAAAATAACATTTTGCCATTCGTGCACCCAGGTTCGTCGTTGAGAACATCATCGCAGGCGCTCCTGTCTGTGATGCAGCGTCAAGGGTAACTGCAGCCATAGTCTCCGAGCTGATAGTCCATGCTGTTGCAAACGTCGTCGAACTATTCGTGCAGATGGTTGTTGTCTTGCGAACGTCGCCATGTGTTGACTCAGGGATAGAGACGTGGCTGCACGATCCGTTACAGCCATGCGGATAAGATGCTTGTCATCTCGACTGCTAGTGATACGAGGCCGTTGGAAACCAGCACAGCGTTCCGTATTACCCTCCTGAACCCACCGATTCCATATTCTGCTAACAGTCATGGGATCTCGACCAACGCGAGCAGCAATGTCGCGATACGATAAACCGCAGTCGCGATAGGCTACAATCCTATCTTTATCAAAGTCGGAAACGTGATGGTACGCATTTATCCTCCTTACACGAGGCATCACAACAACGTTTCACCAGGCAACGCCGGTCAACTGCTGTTTGTGTATGAGAAATCGGTTGGAAACTTTGCTGATATCAGCACGTTGTAGGTGTCGCAACCGGCGCCAACCTTGTGTGAATGCCCTGAAAAGCTAATCATTTGCATATCACAGCATCTTCTTCCTGTCGGTTAAATTTCACGTCTGTCGCACGTCATCTTCGTGGTGTAGCAATTTTAATGGCCAGTAGTGTACATACTGAAGAGCCAAGGCTTGCCTTGGTTCAGTCCTGGACTCCTTTAAAGGCGGCCTCCCGACGTTCAACCGTGCGAGCTTGAAGTGCTCACTGCCCCTCTCCACTTCGTGTGCAGCCATTCAGTGTACAAACGGTGGAAGGAAGCCGACTAGGGTTAAAACACAGTCGGCGGCGATGTGATTAGAGGCGACATGAAAGCTCGCACTGGAAAAAGATGTGGGGCGAAATCGGCCATGCCCTTCTCAGAGATCAGGACCTTCCCAGGATTCGCCTTAAGTACTTTGGGGAAACCACGGAACAGCTAAAGCTGCGTGGCCGTTTGAATCCAGAGTGCTAACTTCTGTGTCGTCTCCTTGTCACTGTAGGTTTCTACCATGGGAAACAAGGAGAGGATGTTGTTTGGTGGCCAGTATCCTCTTTCTACAAGTCCAGGTGTTGTGGTACAAGCTCTTCCGTAATAGTTCACGCTAGCCTCACTGCTGCTGAAGTAAAAGTCCGCTTTTTACACTACTTTGGTCGCTAAGTGCTGACTGACTCTGAGCTAGAGGCTGAGCTAAGTGCAACTCCCACTGGGCTGCGAGTGATGACTCGACTCGTTGATCCACTGGTACTGAGTGGGACTCTGCCTCCTGTCTGCGGCGGCGATGTAAATACTGGGCATCAAGAGGGTGTTGGCTGTACGTTTCTTGCGAGTTTGTCTTTGGCCCCTCTCCCAATAGGCTCGCATGCTCCGTTGCCTACTATCGATCTTCTCGTAGCCTCTTTGCCGATCGGTGTGCTGGCGCCAGCACACTAACCACTGCCTTAGCGACCTCAATTTGTTTTGAAATTAGTGTCAATTGTACTGCCATGCTTGCTGTATGTGCTTGTCCTGGGTGCGCAAGTGTAGAAATAAAGTTTCCGCCAAAGGCATGTTTCGCAACTGCCATATTTCATTTCATTTTCCTTTTCTACAGGAAGGAGAGCACACACAGTTTAAAGTTCAATGCACTTAGTTTTTGTTATTGCTATATGATGTCAGATTTGATGGAAGCAGAAGTAGAAAAATAGATAACAGCATAATTCAGTAAGAGCTCAGAGCAATAATAGCAGACACGAGGTAAGCCATCAACAAACATTTGAGTACTGCTCAATCCGTGGCAACCACAACACAGGGCTCAAATCGAGTGCCCGTTTCTTGAGATGCAAAACATACATTCTCCTTTCAATAAATGTGGAGATCTTCGACACGGCAGTTATTTTCAGAGTAATTTCGTTTTGAAAACCAGTCATCCAAGCTGTTTATCACAACTTGTCTGAAGCTGACTGTGTTGGAGAAGCGTAAATTAAAGACCTTGTTATTACAGGAAAATGGGAATACTAAAAGTTATACATTATCTTACAAAGTTTTCCTGCCAAAGGAACATTACTGTGCGCTCATTCAGATAATTTTCAACGAGTCGAGAGTATCAGCATGTCGTTTACATACACACGTTTTCCGTGCATATACCATAACAAACAATACACAAATACGGCAGAGGAAGAGGCCAACACTATAAAGTTAGACAAGAATGTTCCCTATCTCCTTATTTAATGTGTTCATTGAGAAAGGGTTCTTAATATTAAGGGGAATACAAAGGGATTTAAAGGCAATGGCGAAAGAATACATTGTGCTAGATTTTTTGGTATCTTGGGGCAGACGCAAAAAAGGAAATAAATAGAATGCTGCAAGACCCACCAGACATTCTAAAATAATGGAAATTAAAAATGACCAAAATAGAAACACAAGTAGCTGCAGTACCGACAAATATAGAAGAGATTTAGAAGAATAATATAGAAGTACAAGTCGCTGAGGAATGAAATAAATAGCAAGTGCGGGGAAGCTAAGACGAAATGGCTGCAGGAAAAATGTGAAGACATCGAAAAAGATATGATTGTCGGAAGGACACTCAGCATACAGGAAAGTCAAAACGACCTTTGGTGACATTAAAAGCAACGGTGGTAACATTAAGAGTGCAACGGGAATTCCACTGTTAAATGCAGAGGAGGGAGCAGATAGGTGGAAAGAATACATTGAAAGCCTCTATGAGGGTGAAGATTTGTCTGATGTGATAGAAGAAGAAACAGGAGTCGATTTAGAAGAGATAGGGGATCCAGTATTAGAATCGGAATTTAAAAGAGCTTTGGAGGACTTACCGTCAAATAAGGCAGAAGGGATAGATAACATTCCATCAGAATTTCTAAAATCATTGGGGGAAGTGGCAACAAAACGACTATTCACGTTGGTGTATAGAATATATGAGTCTGGCGATATACCATCTGACTTTCGGAAAAGCATCATCCACACAATTCCGAAGACGGCAAGAGCTGACAAGTGCGAGAATTATCGCACAATCAGCTTAACAGCTCATGCATCGAAGCTGCTTACAAGAATAATATACAGAAGAATGGAAAAGAAAATTGAGAATGCGCTAGGTGACGATCAGTTTGGCTTTAGGAAAAGTAAAGGGACGAGAGAGGCAATTCTGACGTTACGGCTAATAATGGAAGCAAGGCTAAAGAAAAATCAAGACACTTTCATAGGATTTGTCGACCTGGAAAAAGGGTTCGACAAAATAAAATGCTGCAAGCTGTTCGAGATTCTGAAAAAAGTAGGGGTAAGCTATAGGGAGAGACGGGTCATATACAATATGTACAACAACCAAGAGGGAATAATAAGAGTGGACGATCAAGAACGAAGTGCTCGTATGGGTGTAAGACAAGGCTGTAGCCTTTCGCCCCTACTCTTCAATCTGTACATCGAGGAAGCAATGATGGAAATAAAAGAAAGGTTCAGGAGTGGAATTAAAATACAAGGTGAAAGGATATCAATGATACGATTCGCTGATGACATTGCTATCCTGAGTGAAAGTGAAGAAAAATTAAATGATCTGCTGAACGGAATGAACAGTCTAATGAGTACACAGTATGGTTTGAGAGTAAATCGGAGAAAGACGAAGGTAATGAGAAGTAGTAGAAATGAGAACAGCGAGAAACTTAACATCAGGATTGATGGTCACGAAGTCAATGAAGTAAAGGAATTCTGCTACCTAGGCGGTAAAATAACCAATGACGGACGGAGCGAAGAGGACATCAAAAGCAGACTCGCTATGGCAAAAAACGGCGTTTCTGGCCAAGAGACGTCTACTAATATCAAATACCGGCCTTAATTCGAGGAAGAAATTTCTGAGGATGTACGTCTGGAGTACAGCATTGTATGGTAGTGAAACATGGACTGTGGGAAAACCGGAACAGAAGAGAATCGAAGCATTTGAGATGTGGTGCTATAGACGAATGTTGAAAATTAGGTGGACTGATAAGGTAAGGAATGAGGAGGTTCTACGCAGAATCGGAGAGGAAAGGAATATGTGGAAAACACTGATAAGGAGAAGGGACAGGATGATAGGACATCTGCTAAGACATGAGGGAATGACTTCCATGGTACTAGAGGGAGCTGTAGAGGGCAAAAACTGTAGAGGAAGACAGAGATTGGAATACGTCAAGCAAATAATTGAGGACGTTGGTTGCAAGTGCTACTCTGAGATGAAGAGGTTAGCACAGGAAAGGAATTCGTCGCGGGCCGTATCAAACAAGTCAGTAGACTGATGACCAAAAAAAAAAAATGACGTCACTGATCAGATTAAACAATTTTGGTATCCGGCGGAATAATCACAGAGTAAACAGAGGACAGACGCTTAATGGAGTGAAGAGAAAGATTGCACTGGCTTCTCATACCTCGTTAAATATGAAGCTTGAGATGTTAATAAACCAATATTATGTATAATTTAATGTCCCTTTGAGGTTATTATGACCGTGGCTGTTGAAATTACGGAGAACAGTTTTTCTCCGCAACTTCGTCACTGTTCAGCAGCTTATACTTTGGAAATCTGAGGGTGTTAGTAGTGTCCACTACATGATACAGCTTCATTCATCCTTTCTTCAGTTTCAAAGCACTGCAGATTGTCGATTTCCAACACACACTCATATATGCGACTTCACGTGATAAGTCCGTTAGAAACTACTAATGGGTAATTATTCATATTATGCTTCCACAAAATGGCTGCTGAGCTTATGACAAGAAGCGTCAATCTGCCACTAATGATTAACGAGAATTGACCTCTGATAATGACCGCGCCTTCGCAGAGAGGAAGAAAATTGCTCGATGAGTGTCAAAAAATGTGAATCGCCACCTTCCCAAGGATCGAAGAGGGCAGAGTATTAAAATAGGGTGAGGATGACACGGCGGTCGGTCGGTAACGTTGAGCCTCCCTAGGCCTGTTCGGACGGAGTTCAGTCTCAGTTCAGTGCTTTTGTGTGGGTCGGACAAGGCATGAGAGATTTACGCTAGGCTATTCCATGAAGCGGTTGGTGCAGTGGTAACGGAACAGAACAGTAATCCCTCTCCGGAGTTTATTTTCCATCTGCACATTACTCACTCTGCAAACAAAGCGAAATAATGCTCAACATACCGTGTTTATTAATATTTCACGAAAGGCATGGAAAGGAATAGCAAAGAAAAATTTGTTACAGTACTGTAAACAAATTTACAGGAAATGATTGCACTTACAGCGTGGACCCTCCAAGTAACTTTCCCAAAAGGGATGGTAATTAAAGCATACAGTACTTCGAATTCCGCTCATGTATTTTAATCTTTGAGTAACCGACAGCTGCTCGCAATAGTTTCCCGGTGCAGGTAAACTTGGCCCATAGGCTGTTGGGGACAACTGCTATGCATCCCATGCGCTTGCTAGTCGTCAACTGAGAAACGTAAAGTTTTCGAGAATATTTTGAGGACACAGTGAGAATACTGTGAAAAATATCGAGTACACGAAAACATCTGGAAGCACAAGTGACAATACTGACGCGTCTGGAACGTCAGTAAAAGAAGAACAGGAGTCACACGTTGCTAGCATCGAAAATAAAGCATCGAAGCAACGACTAAAAAGGCCCTGGAATATTGTTTACGTCTCTTGGCCGAAAATAATCTGATCACATCAGAAAGTTTGACGGTGATAACCGAAGAACACAGCCAAATTGGACTGAAAATACCCGAGAAAATAGTGGAAATCTTATCCAAGTATACATTTATGAAGGGGAATATAAGGAAGCAGAGGGCGACTCGTCAGGCGATAACTACGCACCAGACGACAAAATCATGAAAGAAGGTTTAGATTTCGTTCCACTCGATTACAAGGTGACGGTTGTTAAGATTTCGCTTTGGATGTGTTTTTGCAAGATTAAGAGTCTACAAACGAAAGGAGCATCTCGCTTGAAGTATATGCGAGATCTGAAAACCTGACAACATTAAACACGGTTGAATCAGGAAGCATAAATATAACACAGTTTATACGTGGACATGCCTACTTAAGAAACCAAGTGTCTGGCGTAGTTGTAAGATCGGTTACAGCTGCTACAATCTGGTTATCAAGATTTAAGTGAGGTTGAATGTGGTGTTATAGCCGGCATCTCTGAGATAGCGATGAAGTGGTGATTTCCCTGTACGACCTTTTCACGAGTGTACCGTGGATATCAGGAATCAGGTAAAACATCAAATCTCCGTCATAGCTGCGGCCCGAATAAGATACTTCACGGAAAGGGCGTGTACGGGTATGGAGACAACCTCATGACTTCATGGACCCTGCATATCAGCAGGGGGACTGTTCAAGCTGGTGGAGGCTCTGTAATGGTGTGGGGCATGTGCAGTTGGAGTGATTTGGGACCCCTGAAACGTAGAGAGAAGGCTGACGGATGACGCGTACGTAAGCATCCAGCCTACCTGCATTCATTCTACTGAGGTCGAAGTAGAGTGTGATTGTGAAATTATCTGGACACGTTTAACAGGGCTAGGGGAAATAAAGTTAATTGTGGGGTGTTACTACCGGCCACCACGTTCCACCGTGACAGTTCTACAATCATTCAAAGGGAGTCTACACTCTGTATCGCAGAAGTACCCGGATCATGCTATATTAGTCGGAGGCGACTTCAACCTACTTAGCATACTGGGATATCTATGGATTCATTACAGGTCGTACAGACAAGCCTTCGTGTGAATTACTTTTGAACACATTATCCGAAAACTGTCTTGAGCAGCTAAATCGACAGCCAACGCGTAATGGAAATATTTTAGATCTGGTAGCCACGAACGGACCAGACCTCATCGACGGTGTCAGTATTGAGACAGGGATTAGTGATCATGTTGTTGTCATTACGACCATGATTACGAAAGTTAAAAAGTCGGTCAAGGCGGCTTGGTCAGTATTCTTACTAGAAAGAGCAGATAAGCAGTTTTTAGCATCCCACTTAGTAAATGAATCGACTTCATTTACTTCCGGTACGATGGACGTGGAAGAATTATGGGCAAATTTTACACATATCGTAAATCACGCATTGCACAAGTATTTGCCGAAAAAGTGGGTTACAGACGGAAAAGACCCACTGTGGTTTAACAGAGCAATTCGCAGAATGTTCAGGAAGCAAAGGCAGTTGCACTCGCGCTACAAGAAAGATCGGTAGAATGAGGACAGGCAAAAGTTAGTAGAGATTCGTGCTGCTGTAAAAAGAGCGATGCGCGAAGCATTCAACCACTACCACCGTCATAGTTTAGGAAAAAATGGTTCAAATGGCTCTGAGCACTATGGGACTCAACTGCTGTGGTCATAAGTCCCCTAGAACTTAGAACTACTTAAACCTAACTAACCTAAGGACAGAACACAACACCCAGCCATCACGAGGCAGAGAAAATCCCTGACCCCGCCGGGAATCGAACCCGGGAACCCGGGCGTGGGAAGCGAGAACGCTACCGCACGAGCACGAGATGCGGGCCTTTAGGAAAAGATCTTGCTGAAAACTCAAGGAAATTCTGGTCTTAACGTAAAATCGGTAAGTCACTCACTGATCAGTCTGGCCTGGCAATGGAAGACAGCAAAACGAAAGCTGAAATTTTAAATTTAGCATTTGAGAAATCTTTCACACAGGAGGATCGTACAAACATACCGCCGTTTGAGTCTCGTACAGATTCCCGTATGGAGGAATAGTGATAGACATCCCTGGGGTTGTGAAGCAACTGAATGGGTTGAAAATAAATAAATAAATCGCCAGGTCCTGAGGGGATTCCAATTCGGTTTTACAGAGAGTACTCTACTGCATTGGCTCCTTACCTAGCTTGCATTTATCGTGAATCTCTTGCCCGTCCCGAGCGACTGGAAGAAAGCGCAGGTGACGCCTGTATATAAGAAGGGTAGAAGGACGGATCCTCAACATTACAGACCAATATCCTTAACATCGCTTTGTTGCAGGATTCTCAAACATATTCTCAGGTCGAATATAATGAATTTCCTTGAGACAGTGAAGTTTCTGTCCATGCATCAGCACGGCATTAGAAAGCATCGCTCCTGCGAAACGCAACTCGCCCTTTTTTCACATGATATCTTGCGAACCATGGATGAAGGGTATCAGACGGATGCCATATTCCTTGACTTCCGGAAAGCATTTGACTCGGTGCTCCACTGCAGACTCCTACCTAAGGTACGAGCATATGGGATTGGTTCCCAAGTATGTGAGTGGCTCGAAGACTTCTTAAGTAATAGAACCAGTACGTTGTCCTCGATGGTGAGTGTTCATCGGAGGTGAGGGTATCATCTGGAGTGCCCCAGGGAAGTATGGTAGGTCCGCTGTTGTTTTCTATCTACATGAATGATCTATTGGATAGGGTGGATAGCAATGTGCGGCTGTTTTCTGATGCTGTGGCATACGGGAAGGTGTCGTCGTTGAGTGACTGTATGAGGATACAAGATGACATGGACAGGATTTGTGATCAGTGTAAAGAATGGCAGCTAATTCTAAATATAGATAAATATAAATTAATGCAGATGAATTGGAAAAAGAATCCCGTAATGTTTGAATACTCCATTAGTAGTGTAGCGCTTGACACAGTCACGTCGATTAAGTATTTGGGCGTAACATTGCACAGCGATGTGAAGTGGGACAAGCATGTAATGGCCGTTGTGGGGAAGGCGGATAGTCGTCTTCGGTTCAGTGGTAGAATTTTGGGAAGATGTGGTATATCTGTAAAGGAGACCGCTTATAAAACACTAATACGACCTATTCTTGAGTACTGCTCGAGCGTTTGGGATCCCTATCGGGTAGGATTGAGAGGGGACATAGAAGCAATTCAGAGGCGGGCTGCTAGATTTGCTACTGTTAGGTTTGATCGTCACGCGAGTGTTACGGAAATGCTTCAGGAACTCTGGTGGGAGTCTCTAGAGTAAAGGAGGCGTTGTTTTCGTGAATCGCTACTGAGGAAATTTAGAGAACCATAATTTGAGGCTGACTGCAGTACAATTTTACTGCCACCAACTTACATTTGGCGCGAATCCTGCCTCGGGCATGGATGTGTGTGATATCCTTAGGTTAGTTCTGTTTAAGTAGTTCTAAGTTCTAGGGGACTGATGACCTTAGAATTTAAGTGCCATAGTGCTCAGAGCCATTTGAACCAAAGACCACCAAGATAAGATACGAGATTAGGGCTCGTACAGAGGCATATAGGCAGTCATTTTTCCCTCGTTCTATTTGGGAGTTGAACAGGGAGAGAAGATGCTAGTTGTGGTACGAGGTACCCTCCGGCACGCACCGTATGGTGGATTGCGGAGTATGTATGTAGATGTAGATTTGTGTCCACTGTGCATTCCGGCGGACTTAAGCAATTCCAGCAGGACAGTGCGACACCCCGCACGTCCAGAATTGCTACAGAGTGGCTCCAGGAACACTCTACTGATGATAAACACTTCCGCTGGCCACCAAACTCTCCATGCAAGAACAAAATTGAACATATCCGGGATGCGTTGCAACGTGCTGTTCAGAAGGTCTCCAGCCCCTCGTACTCTTATGAATTTATGTTCAGCCCTGCACGATTCATGGTGTCAATTCCCTCCAGCACTACAAGACATTAGGCAGGTCCATGCCACGACCTGTTGCGGCGCTTTTGCCACAGTGAGCCACCTTATTGCTGACAACTCCGCCTGCTACATCATGTTGCTGTTGTCGAGATGTCTTGCGGTGCCAGTGCCAGACAATACTAACAACCAATATTACTCGACGATACTACGGTGCCGAATGCCTCTTCGTTGTGGGTTTTGGAAGTTTCCGTACAACATCGGGGCAAAGTAAATACAATTCCTCCATACCTGGCATCGTCATGAAGTAGAAAATGAAAATTGTAAACTTGGTGTAGAATAAATTTAAATATCTCGGAAGTACAATAACTGAAGACCTGAGATGTCACCAGGAGGTGAAAACTCGTATTGCCATAGCGAAGGAGGCATTCAACAGAAAGAGGAGACTCTTATGTGGCAAATTAGATAAAGGACTAAGGAAAAGGCTTGGCAAATGTTTTGTTTGGTGTGTCGCACTGTATGGGGCAGAAACATGGACACTGAGACGCGAGGATGAAAAAAGGTTAGAAGCATTTTAAATGTGGATATGGAGAATAAGCTGGATGGAAAGAGTGAGTAATGAGAGTATTGGAAAGGGTTGGTGAGAGAAGATGTCTGCTGAAGGTTGTAAGAGAAAGGAAAAAGAACTGGTTGGGACATTCATTGAGAAGGGAGTGCTTGTTAGTAGATGCTTTGGAAAGATTGGTTTGTGGGAGAAGACTGAGAGGAAGAAGGAGATACAAGGTGATAGAAGACATAAAGGGAAGAGGAAATTATGCAGACCTGAAGAGGATGGCAGAAGACCGGACAGCCTGGAGAACTACCACGTGAAAACCTGCCTTTAGGAAGAACGATGATGATGATGATATAAATAATGAAACAAGTTTGATAACTATGTAATTCAATTTTAAATCACTGTATACAAACTACTGTAAACCATACTTAAGCAACAAAAACTGCCAACAACAAAAACGAGGGAAGTTATAACTGAATGTGTTTATAAACCAGCGTGCACTTTAGCGAAAATACGCGGCTGTCTTTAGGTATATTTATGTAACTTAAGTATTGTTCTGTGTGTTATTATGAAAAAGAAAAACCTTATTTCTTGCGAACACTACAATACGACGATGATGCAACTGTTTAAAACTACATTCAAAGACTCACTTAAGATAATTAATTTCGTGATTAACGACGGTTATTTGATATACTGTGACGTAAAGACTATGAAATTGTCATGGGCTGTCTGTGCAGCAGATGTTTGTGTAATGAAACTTCTCTCTCCTGCAGATGCTCCCGTAATTTTTGGTTCAAATGGCTCTGAGCACTATGCGACTTCTGAGGTCATCAGTCGCCTAGAACTTAGAACTAATTAAACCTAACTAACCTAAGGACGTCACACACATCCATGCCCGAGGCAGGATTCGAACCTGCGACCGTAGCGGTCGCTCGGTTCCAGACTGCAGCGCCTAGAACAGCACGGCCACTCCGGCCGGCCCGTAATTTTTGTGTGTGCAGGTGACTTACTAATCGAAGTCATTTTAACCTTCAACTAAAAAGACTGAAAAGTGATTTAAAACTTTAAAACAGTATGTCAAGTAGAGTGAAAAAGCAAACATTTCGTAGCGTAGCATGCATATAAACTCTGAGATATTAAAAATTCCCGCTAGATTTAAATTTTGTGTCGAATCAAGACTGGAACACAGGACCTTGGCCTTTTGCTCTACCAACTGAGGCACCCAAACATGAATCACGACCCGTCTTCACAGCTTTACTTCCACCAGTACCTCATTTCCTAACTTTCAAAGCTCTCCAACGAATCTGGAAGGTAGGGGATAAGGTACTGGCAGAGTTAATAACTGTGAGGAGGGTCGTGACCGTGCTTGGGTAGCTCAACTGGTAGGGCTCTTACCCGGGAAAGGCGAAGGTCCCGAGTTCGAGTTTCTGCCCAGTAAGCTTCGTATCAGCGCACAATCCGCAGCAGGGTGAAAAATTCCTTCTCAGCAATATTCTTTGCTAGTGATTCTTAGCAATTCGCTGACTCTCTGAAAACCGATATGAACAACGTTAACTATTGTGCTTTTTGTTTGAACGTAAGTTAAAATGGTGCCTTCAGCAAATTCCGTTCAACATTGTGGGGCAATGTAACATCTCATGTTTATTTTAAAGATGGGCATGTGGTCAACACAAAATCACTGTCCCGGCCGTATGCCCGTTTACAAGACCGGATCCGCTACTTCTCAATCAAATAGCTCCTCAGTTTGGCTCAAAAGGGCTGAGTGCACCCCGCTTGCCAACAGCGCTCGGCAGATCGGACGGTCACCCATCCAAGTGCTACCCTAGCCCGACAGCGCTTAACTTCGGTGATCTGTCGGGAACTGGTGTTACCACTGCGGCAAGGCCGTTGGCCGCAAAAACACTACTTTTTTTTTTCTCTTCCTAAACGCTCGGCCACCTGGAGCTCCGTCCGCAGCTTGTGGTCTAGGGGCCAGCGTTGCTGCCTCTGTATCACGGGATCCCGGGTTCGATGCCCGGCCGGGTTGGGCATTTTCTCTGCCCGGGGACTGGGTGGTTTCGTTGTCCTCATCATTTCATCATCATTTGTGAGAGTAGATGACCGCACCGTTAAGCACCCCACAAACCAATCATCATCTGGACCTCCCGCCTCGGTCACTCGTATTTCTGCCCAAGCCCTGCATACACCATAAATTTTAACGAAACAGATGATTACGAGAATGCATGGTCCCCTTGTTAGTTAATCGGTAAAACTATTATTCTGTACAGGAGTTCGAATCAAAGCCAAGCGTTATTCACAACCAAACTATTCAGATAACTTTAATTGCAATGTATGAAAAGTAGATAAACAGCTATGTATGTACCCAATTTATGTACAGATAACACACATGACTGACATCACAAAAACTTATCCAGCAACCGAGTGCAGTAACATCAGTTTTGTATTTTTGTCACGATCTTAAGTTCTAATAAATAGTCCAGCTACAGTGTGTCTTCTACGTTATTCATAATTAGGATGGCATACAAATACCATGGTATTGTACATTGAACCGCATGCACCATTTACAAGAGAAATTTCACTGCTGTCCAAAATTAAAGCAACGAACTGCAACTTCCCCGTTCTGCATCTAATTCACGATATAACGTTAAAAATTCAATGAGATGTCCGTACTTTCTTGCTTTCTGGGTAGCCCCATAACCAGAATCGCTAATTGTGCATCTAATTCACGATATAACGTTAAAAATTCAATGAGATGTCCGTACTTTCTTGCTTTCTGGGTAGCCCCAGATCCACAATCGCTAATTGTGCATCTAATTCACGATATAACGTTAAAAATTCAATGAGATGTCCGTACTTTCTTGCTTTCTTGCTTTCTGGGTAGCCCCATATCCACAATCGCTGTGTATAGTCACAGGCGGTGCATTATGGCACAGAGCAGATGGATACCAGACTCACTGTGGTGGAGGGCCATACAAAGAAAGGAAGCAGGACAGTCGCCAGGATTTGCCTTTAAGGACGCTACAGTACCACCTTAGTAGTAAACGGCAACTAGCATGTGAGCTCGGAGCATCCAGTGGACGTGTTGTTTAGAGGCAAACGGTGTGCAGAGGGCTTCGGCGGAGTGGCCTTTACTGCCTGAGACCTGTTGTATGTGTACCTCTGACGAGTCTTCAGAGAAGGGAGTATACAGGGAGTCGTCAAGATGCCCCCTGAACGGTCGACCATTAAGCCAATGTTGTTTTCAGAGATGAGTACCGGTTTAGTCTGTAGAGTGATTCTCGATGGAACACGGTTTCGGGACCCAAACATTGAGGAAAGAGACCCATTTGAGGAGGATCCCTAATGGTGTGGGCAGGGATTATGTTGACCGCTCGAACACCTCTTCATCAAACTCTAAGAATGAATCGACAAGGTTTAGCTGCTGTCAGGTACCGTGACGAGATCTTGGGACGTAATCTGCGGCCGTGGTGGCCGAGCGGTTCTAGGCGCTTCAGTCCGGAACCGCGCTGCTGCTACGGTTGCAGGTTCGAATCCTGCCTCGGGCATGGATGTGTGTGATGTCCTTAGGTTAGTCAGGTTTAAGTAGTTCTAAGTGTAGGGGACTCGTGAACTCAGATGTTAGGTCCCAATGTGCTCAGAGCCATTTGATTTTGGGGTTGTTGCGAGTTGCTGTGGGCCCGGACTTCGTGTTGATGTACGATAATGCTCGACCACATAGAACGCTGGTGGTTGGTGTTTGCCTGGAAGCGGAATATACTGCACGCATGGCGTGGTCGCTCTCCCGATTTGAATCCCATAGAGCATGTCTGGGATGCACTAGGGAGGCAGCTCTTGCATCGCGCCAGCATCCACCGACCACACTCAACGACTGCGCGCAGCTCTGCAGGAAAAATGGGAGTTATGGCCTCGACATGAGACTGATAACATAATTCACAGCACGTCCCGTTGTTGTGAGGCCTGTATTGCTGCCTAGGGCGCTCACACCCCATACTAGACATACTAACCAGTTGTCGGAATGTGTGAGCAAATCCGTTAAGTTGGAGAAAACGAAGAACATTTTTGTATACCGTTATGCATATTGCAGCTGTTTACGTTCTGTATTCTTCACATTGTTTCCACTTTACTGTCATCAGTTTATATAATTTTGCGCCAAAATGAAGGCAAAATTGCAAAAGTTTTTGGACATAAGTGTGTTTATATTTCACCATGCTGAGTCATACCCATACGGTATACATATCTACCGAGCGAGGTGGCGCAGTGGTTAGACACTGGACTCTCATTCGGGAGGACGACTGTTCAATCCCGCGTCCGGCCATCCTGATTTAGGTTTTCCGTGATTTCCCTAAATCGCTCCAGGCAAAATGCTGGGATGGTTCCTTTCAAAGGGCACGGCCGACTTCCTTCCCCGTCCTTCCCTAATCCGATGAGATCGATGACCTCGCTGTCTGGCCTCCTTCCCCGAAGCAACCAACCAACCCAACGGTATACATATCTACGTAGTGAGCATTCGGAAGCGCCGAACGAGAACGCAGTTGAAGTCCCATGATTTTGGGACTGCGCATTTTAGTCTGTAAAGCGCTTAGCGTATTTTGAATGTTATTTCACTACTACAGATAGATCAACTTTGGAAGCACCATGAAACTTGGTGGTACGCGCTTTACAGACATCTTAACAATTTGATACAAGGAATGGAAGTTGGCTGAAAGATGTGAAGAGCACCTGTATCTACATCTACACGGATACTCCGCTAACCACACTTCAGTGCCTCGCAGAGGCTTCATCGAACACACAGTAATGCCCTGTTATTCCAATCTTGAACAGCGCGCTGAAAAAATGAACACCTATATCATACTGCGCGAGCTCTGATTTCCCTTATTTTATTATGATGATCGTTTCTCCCTATGTAGGTCGACGTCAACAAAATGTTTTCACATTCGGAGCATAAAGTCGGTGATACATATTTAGTGAGAAGATCCTGCCCCGACGAGAAACCCATTTGTTTTAAGGATGCACACACCAAACCTTTATCACGTCAGTGACACTCTCTCTCTTATTTCGCGATAATACAAAACTTGCTACCTTCTTTGAACTTTCTCGATGTACTCCGTCAATCCTTCCTGGTAAGGATCCCACACCGCGCAGCACTATTCTAAAACAGGACGGACAAGTGTAATGTAGGCTGTCTCTCAGTAGATCTGTTAAATTTTCTAAAAGTCCTGGCAATAAAACGCAGTCTTTGGTTCGCCTCCTCACAACATTTTCTGTGTGTTTTTTTCAAATTAAAATTTCATCTTAGTTGTAATTCCTAGGTATTTAGTTGAATTAAGGGCTTTACATTTGACTGATTTATCGTGTAACCGAGGGATTGGTTTGCTGCAGCTCTCCATGCTACTCTATCCTGTGCCAGCTTCTTCGTCTCCCAGTACCTCATGCAACCTACGTCCTTCTGAATCTGCTTACTGTACTCATCTCCTGGTCTCCCTCTGCGATTTTTACCCTCCTCGCTGCCCTCCAGTACTAAACTGGTGATCCCTTGATGCCTCACATGATGTCCTACCAACCGATCCCTTCTTCTAATCAAATTGTGCCACAAATTCCTCTTCTCCCCAGTTCTGTTCAGTACCTCCTCATTAGTTACGTGATCTACCCATCTAATCTTCAGCATTCTTCTGTAGCACCACATTTCGAAAGCTTCTATTCTCTTCTTGTATAAACTATTTATCGTCCACGTTTCACTTCCATACATGGCTACACTCCATACAAATACTTTCAGAAACGATTTCCTGACACTTAAATCTATACTCGATGTTAACAAATTTCTCTTCTTCAGAAACGCTTTCCTTGCCATTGCCAGTCAACATTTTATATCCTCTCTACTTCGTCCATCATTAGTTTTTTGCTCCCCAAATAGCAAAACTCCTTTACTACTTTAAGTGTCTCATTTCCTAATCTAATTCCCTCAGCATCACCCGACTTAATTCGACTACATTCCATTATCCTCGTTTTGCTTTTGTTGATGTTCATCTTATATCCTCTTTTCAAGACACTGTCCATTCCGTTGAACTGCTCTTCCAAGTCCTTTGCTGTCTCTGACACAATTACAATGTCATCGGCAAACTTCAAAGTTTTTATTTCTTCTCCATGGATTTTAATACCTACTCCGAATTTTTCTTTTGTTTCCTTTACTGCTTTCTCAACATACAGATCGAATAACATTGGGGAGAGGCTACAACCCTTTCTCACTCCCTTCCCAACCACTGCTTCCCTTTCATGCCCCTCGACTCTTAAAACTGCCATCTAGCTTCTGCACGAATTGTAAATAGCCTTTCGCTCCTTGTATTTTACCCCTGCCACCTTCAGAATTTGAAAGAGAGTATTCCAGTCAACATTGTCAGCCGCTTTCTCTAAGCTGCCACAATTGCTAGAAACATAGGTTTGCTTTCCTTCTTTCCTTTATCTATTTTCTAAGTTACGTCGTAGGGTCAGTATTGCCTTACGTGTTCCAACATTTCTACGGAATCCAAACTGATCTTCCCTGAGGTCAGCTCCTACCAGTTTTCCATTCGTCTATAAAGAATTTGTGTTAGTATTTCGCAGCCGTGACTTATTAAACTGATAGTTCGGTAATTGTCACATCTGTCAACACCTGCTTTCTTTGGGATTGGAATTATTATATTCTTCTTTAAGTCTGAGTGTATTTCGCCTGTCTCATACATCTTGCTCATCAGATGGTAGAGTTTTGTCAGGGCTGGCTCTCCAAAGGCTATCAGTAGTTTTAATAGAATCTTGTCTACTCCCGGGGCCTTGTTTCGACTTAGGTCTTTCAGTGCTTTGTCAAACTGTTCACGCAGTTTCCTATCGCCCATTTCATCTTCATCCTCTTCCATTTCCATAATATTGTCCTCAAGTACATTGCCCTTGTATAGACACTCTATATACTTCTTCCACCTTTCTGCTTTTCCTTCTTTGCTTAGAACTGTGTTTCCATCTGACCTCCTGAAGCTCATAGAAGGGGCTCTCTTTTCTCCAAAGGTCTCTTTAATTTTCCTGTAGGCAGTATCTATCTTACCCCTAGTGATACATGCCTCTACATCCTTACGTTTGTCCTCTAGCCGTCCTTGCTTAGCACTTCCTGTCGATCTCATTTTTGAGACGTTTGTATTCGTTTCTGCCTGCTTCATTTACTGCATTTTTATATTTACTCCTTTCATCAATTGAATTCAATATATCTTTTGTTACTGAAGTATTTCTACCAGCTCTCGTCTTTTTACCTACTTGATCCCCTGCTGCCCTCACTACTTTATGCCTCAGAGCTACCCATTCTTATTCTACTGTATTTCTTTCCCCCATTCCTGTCAATCGTTCCCTTATGCTCTCCCTGAAACTCTGGTTTAGTCAGTTTATCCAGGTCCCATCTCCTTAAATTCCTACCCTTTTGCAGTTACTTCAGTTTTAATCCACAGTTCATAACCAATAGATTGTGATCAGAGTCCACATCTGCCCCTGGAAATGTCTTATAATTTAAAACTTGGTTCCCATTATATAATCTATCTGAAACCTTCTAGTATCCCAAGGCCTCTTCCTTGTATACAACCTTCTTTCATGGTTCTTGAACAAAGTGTTAGCTATGATTAAGTTATGCTCTGTGCAAAATTCTACCAGGCGGCTTCCTCTTTAATTCCGTACCCCCATCCCATGTTCACCTACTACGTTACCTTCTCTTCCTTTTTCTACTATCGAATTCCAGTCACCCATGACTATTAAATTTTAGTCTCCCTTGACTATCTGAATAATTTTTTTTATGTCATCATACATTTCATCAATCTCTTCGTCATCTGTGGAGCTAGTTGGCATATAAACTTGTACTACTATGGTAGGCCTGTGCTTCGTATGTATCTCGGCCGCAATAATGCGTTCACTATGCTGTTTGTAGTAGCTTACCCGCATCCCATTTGATTAAGGGATCTGACATTCCACGCTCCGACCCGTAGAACGCCAGTTTTCTTTCTCCTGATAACGACGACCTCGTCCTGAGTAGACCCCGCCCGCAGATCCGAATGGGGGACTATTTTACCTCCGGAATATTTTACCCAATAGGACGCCATCGTCATTTACCCATACAGTTAAGCTAGATGCCCTCGGGAAATACTACGGCCGTAGTTTCCCCTTGCTTTCAGCCGTTCGCTGTACCAGCACAGCAAGGCCGTTTTGGTTAGTGTTACAAGGGCAGATCAGTCAATCATCCAGACTGTTGCCCCTGCAACTACTGAAAAGGCTGCTGCCCCTCTTCAGGAGCCACACGTTTGTCTGGCTGTAAACAGATACCCCTCCGTTGTGGTTGCACCGACGGTACTGCTATCTGTATCGTTGAGGCACAAAAGACCCCCACCCCCCAGCGGCAAGGTCCACGCATCATTGTGGGGGGGGGGGGGGGCAGGCTTTCTTAAGCATTCAAATTTAAATTCGTTACTTTCAATCATAATGCTGTCGGCGAACGGAAGGAAGAGTGTAATAGTATTTATTAAGGTTTCTCAAAGTATGGAGCTCTTGTATCAGCATATTCTGAAAGTAGCGTAACTGGTACACAATCTGGGCCTGGAGACTTGCTCTTAGAAAGTTATTTAAGATGCTTTACAACTGCGAGGATATCTACTTCTAAGTTAATCATGTTGGCAGCTATTCTCGATTCGAATTTACTTTATCTGTGATGAAGGAGTTTCGGATGGCTGTGTTGAGTAACTCGGGTTTGGCAGCACTGTCGTTGATAGTATTTCCATTGCTATCGCTCGAAGAGAGCATTGATTGTGTCTTGCCCCTAGCGTACTTCACATACGACCATAATCTCTTCGGATTTTGTGCCAGTTTCGAGACGAAAGTTTCGTTGTGCAAACTATTATAAGTGAATGTCCGACTCCTGTCGTCTTGTTGGTATAGTGGAATGTTACAATTTATTTTTTGGATAATATTTGTTTTCGGGTGGTAGGGTGTTTTTGTTGTATATTTAGCTTATTCCCGTCCTAAACCCCCAATTTTCCACGGTTGACTCGTCAGTTTCATTTTATTTTTGGAGTGACACGTTATTGTGTCATTTTTAGTTTTGTTGGTATGTACTGACGTCATTGTCATTTTGTATACCCTGGAAGTAGCTGCAACATTGTTTTGTGTACTAAGGAGGATCAGTACATCTTCCGTTAATTTATGTGATACAAATCTCTCAATTGCTATCAATACTATTTTTTTGAATTGAAGCCACTTCTGACATACAGTTACTTCGTAATTTGGAAGGAGTGAATTTTTGCCTGCGTTTTTCAATCGGTATATTTTTCTTCTGTTTTTTGGAGGATTTGAGAATTACAATATTCAATCGCGCGACGATAACCCTGTGTTCACTAATCCCTGTATCCATTTTGATGCTCGTTATTAGCTTACGCTTACATGTTGTTAAGAGGTAAAGTGTGTTTTCACAACTGTTTGCTGTTCGCATGGGCTCATGAACTAACTGCTCGAAATAATTTTCAGAGAATGCCTTTAGCACAATTTCGGTTGATGTTTCACGTGTATATCCGGATTTAAACATGTACTTTCGCCAACATGTCGTGGGTAATTGAAGTCACCACCAGCTGTAATTGTATGAGTTGGGACGCGTTTGAAATTAGGCCGAGTTGGGAGATCGTGAAAAGGATCCAATTATTATTTTGTTTCTGGTAGCCAAGAATGACATCTGCCCATACTAACTCACAGGGACTGTCTACTTCGATTTCACGACAAGACGAACTACTTGTAACAGCAAAAAGCACATTGGCATTGTGCGTTTTCGCCACAGCATCAAAACTCAGATTCCACTTTATTTACGTTTTTCGGTAACGGGAAAAACCAACAAAATTGTATTACGTTTTATAGGGCAGTGATTCATATTGTTGAATCTGTTCTAATTGACCACGTTACAATGACACTGCAGATGGCGCTTAAGTGTCATGAAAAAAAAAAAAACGCATTTGCAACAGTAAATACGGTAATCAATTTGCAGCACGTGTTTGTCCATTATTATTTTCAATTTTTCTTTATTTAGCCGTCTGCGTTTTGTAGACAGGTAAAATATCTATGACATTATTTAGCCATTTCATCAGAAAAGTAAAACCGTACACTTTGCGCACAAAAACTACGAAAATGCAAGACCAATGCTTGAATTTTGGACAATTAAAAGAAGAGGCAGAGAATAATACATTTTTCTTAAGTTTTCTACTGGACTAACTCATGTTGAATCTGCACTAATTAATTAGGCAGCAATGACACTGAATAGGAAAGTGTCTTACTGGTAAGCTGAAATAGTTACACGCAGCAGTTTGAGAACCTACAAAAATAGGAGGAAATTAATCAGACTGTCCTGTAAGAATGTTATATCCATGTGAACATCAGTATGTGCATAGTTTAATCACACACAATTGCAAATGTATCTAGCTCTTATCCTGTAAACAGAAATCGATAAAATGGCAGAAATTGTCTCTACAATAAAATATAGTAATGTGCCTTGATATTTTTTGACATTTAAAGTAGCTCCTATCAGTACGACATTACTCACTTGTTGTACATACCTATGAAAAGTAACTGGTCCTTCTTTCACATACTTCACTTTACATTCATGGGCACGATAGTTCTGCTCCATAGATGTCACAAAGACTCAAACTTGCAGAGACGTTTATAAAATAGGGCAAATATGTGTAATATTCAACTCCTATTATTACCGAAAATTGCAGACAAGCAGCGCCATCCCGAAATCACATGACTAGCCTGGTATGATGTTGAGAACATGTGCAGTAGACTATGCTTACTCCATAGAAATACATAGTCTATGGTCAACCAAGAGCGCCCATAATGTAGTTTTGTGTGTGTGTGTGTGTGTGTGTGTGTGTGTGTGTGTGTGTGTGTGTGTGTGGAGGGGGGGGTGGGGGGCGGGGGTTTGAAGCATGTTTAATATATTGAAGATGAAAGGCGACTTGTAAGTAGTCATAAAAAATTTCAAATTCTGAGCCTGTTAAAAACCTGAGCAATAGTGTTTTAAATCACTTTCTTGAAAGAAGAACGTGATTGCAGACAAGCAGCGCCATCCCGAAATCACATGACTAGCCTGGTATGATGTTTAAAAGAAAGCTGGGGGGGGGGGGGGCATTCACAAACTGATCTGCAGATTTTAAATGAAGTACTGAAGAATGCTCATAGTAAGATTGGCACATTTCAATGGGAGCACGCTTCAGATTGTCGGCATGCTCGCTGAGTATGGTCATCTGGGGTAGTGCAGAACTGCAATTAACATGAAACCTCATTCATCAGCAGGACATCCTTCCTGTCGCAGTATCACTCAAATGCTGTCATTTGTATGTGGTGTTAACACTGTGGGGTGGTGGGTAAATATTCTTCACCATTTGCAAGAGTCTGGAAACTGTTTTTGTGGTCAGCCAGAAAGCTATAGAGAATATACTTTCCATTCTGCAAATACACACTACTCATTGTGCTCACTGCAAGAAAATGTTCATACTTATTATAGTATTATACTCAGCAGGATCAGGAACAATGACTATAAATTAAAGTTCTGAGTTTTAACTGCTTGATATATTCAGTACCACCCCATGAACCATAGACCTTGCCATTGGTGGAGAGGCTTGCGTGCCTCAGCGATACAGATAGCCGTACTGTACGTGCAACCACAACGAAGGGGTATCTGTTGAGAGGCCAGACAAACGTGTGCTTCCTGAAGAGGGGCAGCAGCCTTTTCAGTAGTTGCAGGGGCAACAGTCTCGATGATTGACCGATCTGCCCTTGTAACACTAACAAAAACGGCCTTGCTGTTGTGGTACTGCAAATGGCTGAAAGCAAGGTGACACTACAGCCGTAATTTTTCCCAAGGGCATGCAGCTTTACTGTATGGTTAAATGATAATGGCATCCTCTTCGGTAAAATATGCCGAAGGTAAAATAGTCCCCCATTCAGATCTCCGGGTGGGGACTACTCAGGAGGACATAGTTATCAGGAGAAACAAAACTGGTGTTCTGTGGATCAGTGTGGAATGTCAGATCCCTTTATCGGGCAGGTAGGTTAGAAAATTTAAAAAGGAAAATGGGTAGGTTGAAGTTAGATACAGTGGGAATTAGCGAAGTTTGATAGCAGGAGGAACAAGACTTTTGGTCAGGAGAATATAGGGTTATAAATACAAAATCAAATAGGGGTAGTGCAGGAGTAGGTTTAATAATGAATAAAAAAAAAAATAGGAGTGCGGGTAAGCTACTATAAACAGCATAGTGACCGCATTATTGTGGCCAAGATAGACATGAAGCCCATGCCTACCACAGTAGTGCAAGTTTATGTGCCAACTAGCTCTGCAGATGACGAAGAAATGTATGATGACATAAAAGAAATTATTCACGTAGTGAAGGGAGACGAAAATGTAATAGTCATGGGTGACTGGAATTCGATAGCAGGAAAAGGAAGAGAAGGAAACGTAGTAGGTGAATATGGATTGGTGGGAAGAAATGAAAGAGGAAGCCGCCTGGTAGAATTTTGCACAGAGGATAACTAAATCATAGCTAACACTTGGTTCAAGAATCATAAAAGAAGATTGTATACACGGAAGAAGCCTGGAGATACTAAAAGGTATCACACAGATTACATAATGGCAAGACAGAGATTTAGGAACCAGGTTTTAAATTGTAAGATATTTCCAGGGGCATATGTGGACTCTGACCACAATCTATTGGTTATAAACTGTGGATTAAAACTGAAGAAACTGCAAAAAGGTGGGAATTTAAGGAGATAGGACCTGGATAAACTGACTAAACCAGAGTTTCAGGCAGAGCATAAGGGAACAATTGACAAGAATAGGGGAAAGAAGTACAGTAGAAGAAGAATGGGTAGCTTTGTGCGATGAAGTAGTGAAGGCAGTAGAGGATCAAGTGGGTAAAAAGATGAGGGCTAGTAGAAATCCTTGGGTAACTGAAGAAATATTGAATTTAATTGATGAAAGAAGAAAATATAAAAATGCAGAAATTGAAGCAGGCAAAAAGAAATACAAAGTCTCAAAAATGAGATTGACAGGAAGTACAAAATGGCTAAGCAGGGACGGCTAGAGGACAAATGTAAGGATGTAGAGGCATGTATCACTAGGGGTAAGATAGATAGTGCCCAAAGCTAAATTAAAGAGACCTTTGGAGAAAAGAGAACCACTTGCATGAATATAAAGAGCTCAGATGAAAACCCAGTTGTAAGCAAAGAAGGGAAAGCAGAAAGGTGGAAGGAGTACATAGTGTCTATACAAGGGCGATGTACTTCAGGGCAATATTATGGAAATGGAAGAGGATGTAGATGAAGATGAAATGGGAGATGTGATACTGCGTGAAGATTTCGAGAGTTCGACAGAGCACTGAAAGACCTGAGTCGGAACAAGGCCCTGGGAGTAGACAACATTCCATTAGAACTACTGACAGCCTTGGGAGTGCCAGCCCTGACAAAACTCTACCATCTGGTGGGCAAGATGTATGAGACAGGCGAAATACCCTCAGACTTAAAGAAGAATATAATAATTCCAATTCCAAAGAAAGCAGGTGTTGACAGATGTGAAAATTACCGAACTATCTGTTTAATAAGCCACAGCTGCAAAATACTAACGCGTATTCTTTACAGACGAATGGAAAAACTGGTAGAAGCTGACCTCGGGGGAAGATCAATTTGGATTCCGTAGAAATGTCGGAACACGTGAGGCAATACTGACCCTACAACTTATCTTAGGAGCTAGATTAAGAAAGGGCAAATTTACGTTTGTAGCATTTGTTGATTTGGAGAAAGCTTTTGACACTGTTGACTGGAATACTCTCTTTCAAATTCTGTTGTTGGCAGGGGTAAAATACAGGGAGCGAAAGGCTATTTACAACTTGTACAGAAACCAGATAGCAGTTATAAGAGTCGAGGGACATGAAAGGGAAGCTGTGGTTGGGAAGGGAGTGTGACAGGGTTGTAGCCTCTACCCGATGTTATTCAATCTGTATATAGAGCAAGCAGTAAAGGAAACAAAAGAAAAATTTGGAGTAGGAATTGAAGTCCATGGAAAAGAACTAAAAACTTTGATGTTCGCCGATGACATTGTAATTCTGTCAGAGACATCAAAGGATTTGGAAGAGCAGATGAATGGAATGGACAGTGTCATGAAAGGAGGGTATAAGATCAACATCAACAAAAGCAAAATGAGTATAATGG
This sequence comes from Schistocerca nitens, assembly GCF_023898315.1. Classification (NCBI taxonomy): domain Eukaryota; kingdom Metazoa; phylum Arthropoda; class Insecta; order Orthoptera; family Acrididae; genus Schistocerca; species Schistocerca nitens. The sequence continues at coordinate 197,062,524 of NC_064623.1, read as the reverse complement.
AATGAAGTCGAATTAAATTGGGTGATGCTGAGCGAATTAAATTAGGAAACGAGACACTTAAAGTAGTAAAGGAGTTTTGCTATTTGGGGAGCAAAATAACTGATGATGGTCGAAGTAGAGAGGATATAAAATGTAGACTGGCAATGGCGAGGAAAGCGTTTCTGAAGAAGAGAAATTTGTTAACATCGAGTATAGATTTAAATGTCAGGAAGTCGTTTCTGAAAGTATTTGTATGGAGTGTGGCCATGTATGGAAGTGAAACATGGATGGTAAGTAGTTTGGACAAGAAGAGAATAGAAGCTTTCGAAGTGTGGTGCTGCAGAAGAATGCTGAAGATTAGATGGGTAGATTACATAACTAATGAGGAGGTATTGAATAGAATTGGGGAGAAGAGGAGTTTCTGGCACACCTTGACTAGAAGAAGGGACCAGTTGGTAGGACACGTTCTGAGGCCTCAAGGGATTACCAGTTTAGTATTGGAGGGCAGCGTGGAGGGTAAAAATGGTAGAGGGAGACATAGAGATGAATACACTAAGCAGATTCAGAAGGATGTAGGCTGCAGGATGTACTGGGAGATGAAGCACCTTGCACAGGATAGAGTAGCATGGAGAGCTGCATCAAACCAGTTGCAGGACTGAAGACAATAACAACAACAACATATTCAGTAAAAGTTCACATATATCAAATATATTAATATTTCTAATAATAATAGTAATAATGATAATGATAATAATAAGACGAAAAGAACTAACCAGTAATCGGGCTAACCCCCTTCTAGTGTGATTAGTTGGTTCCACAATGGTAACGACACTGCTAGCAACATGGAAAATGATTTAAATCCAAATAGAGGTGTTTCGCAGGATACACTTCCTGAAACCCCCCCCAGGGGATCCACAACTCTTTTGTGGATACGTGCGTAGCGAGCACGGGACCCCGAGCTGATGTGGCCTTCCTTCCTTTCCGGGCTGCATACCTTCCCTTTCCGCATCCTTCCCCATCCCCCATCTTCGCCCCCCCCCCCTCACCTCTGGCTCCTTCCTTCCTTTTCTCCCCCTCTGGGGGAATGGTTTGTGCCTACGTCCGGAGACGGACGCTTGTAAATGTACCACATTCTTCGCCTTCCTTACTTGTAAGTCTTCGTCCTTCCTTTGTCCTTCTCTTTTCCTTACCTCTTCTCTCTACCCTTTTCTCCGCTGCGGCGTTTGAGACCTCTTCTTTCCTTTCCCTTTCCCTTTCTCTTTCTTCCTCCCTGTGCGTGTCTGAAGGCCGACCCACGCACTTCCATGCGTAGCCGGTGACGGGGTAACGCGTAATTCCCCGCCCCGGGTAGACAGGTAGGACACGTACGTACCCCCTGGTAACGGCCAGGCCCAGGGAGGTGTGATTACCCGAGCTGATACCTTCCGAAAGTGCCGATTGGTCCCTCCGTCCGTTTGTCGGGAGGTGTGACCTGAGGTGTGAACAATCACCTAAGGCTTGAGTGCCCTCAGAGAGGGCCCCCACAAGGGAGGAGCGCGCCATCGGAGACGCCGGTAATCATGGGGGATTCTTCCGCAATGGTTTCCTCATCTTCCACTATGTCTGCTCACAAACGTAAGTTCACTGAGTCTCAACCACAGTCAGTTCTTCCATCGTTGCCACAGTTCCTTGTTGTTTCTCGGTCTGACGAAGGTCACGACTTCTCCACAGTCAACCCCTTCATTATTCAGAAAGGTGTCGACGCAATTGCAGGTCCTGTAAAGTCTTGTTCCAGATTACGGAATGGCACCCTGTTGTTAGAAACACACAGTGCCCTCCAGGCACAAAAATTGCTGCGTACCTCACTACTACACACTTTCCCTGTCCGGGTGGAACCGCACCGTACCTTAAATTCCTCGCGTGGAGTCGTTTATACACGCTCCCTCGATGGACTGTCTGACGAAGAAATTCAGCACTACCTGTCAGACCAGGGCGTAACGGCTGTTCATAGGGTTATGAAAAGGGTTGACACGAAGATCATTCCAACCCGCACTGTCTTTTTGACATTTGACAAAGTGCAACTTCCATCGAAAATCAAAGCAGGCTATGAGATAATTTCCGTTCGTCCTTACGTCCCAAACCCTACGCGTTGCTATCGGTGCCAGCGCTTCAATCACACCAGCCAGTCCTGTTCTAATCCGGCCAAATGTGTTACGTGTGGCAGGGATGCCCATGAGGGTGCTTGTCCACCTCCATCCCCTCGCTGCATCAACTGTATGGGTGACCACGCTGCTTCCTCTCGAGATTGCCCCGTTTTTAAGGACGAAAAGCTCATCCAGGAAATAAGAGTGAAGGAAAAGGTGTCGACCTTTGCTGCTCGGAAATTATTCGCCAGTCGACAACCCACCGTGCCTCAGACAGGCAAATACAGCACTGTCCTTGCTTCTCCTCGGCCAACAAAGGAGGCGGCCACGCAGACTTGCGACCTCACCTTTAGTGCCACGGTCGTCCGATCGGCCAGCGCAAAGATCGCCCGTTCAACTTCACCACTTTCGCCTGCCCACTCTTTGGCTCACCCTTCGTCGGGTTCTGCTAAATCTCGAGCCCACAAGTCAGACACCAAGTCTTCGAAGAAAGAGCATACTCGTGAAGAGTTTTTACGTACGGCAACTTCACCACCATCGGTTCCTCCTTCCTCTAAACCTCATACTTCCAAGAAGGCTACAAAGAAACCCAGTTCCTCTCCTTCTCCGCCAAGGCGTGTCCCATCCACAGCGCCACCTGGCGGAAATCGCCCTCGGCCGTCTTCTGTGTCGCCGAGGCGCACTGCTGGTGGCCGGTCAACCGGCCGATCGCTGGTGGCAGGAGCTGCTCCTGACCAACCTATGGATCAGGATCTTCCGCCTTCGGCTGAATGCCATTCCATGCTGTCGGTCGCAAGCTCTGAACAGTCGTTGAGTTGACAGCACCCTTGGTCACATTCCTCCATTTTCTGTTCACCCTATGTCCATTATCCACTGGAATATCCGCGGCATTCGAGCCAATCGGGATGAATTGTCGATCCTCTTACGATCCTACTCGCCGGTCATCTTCTGTCTTCAGGAAACAAAGCTGCGTCCTAATGACCGCTTTGTTCTCCCTCAATTTCAGTCCGTCCGATATGACCTCCCCTCTGTGGAAGGCACTCCAGCCCATGGGGGACTCATGATACTTCCCCATGATACTCTCCATTATCATCCAATCCCCATAGACAGTTCCTTCCAAGCTGTCGCCGTCCGTCTTTCCCTTTCTGGATACACATTCTCTCTTTGTACTGTCTACATTCCATCGTCCACACCAATGGCGCGAGCTGATCTCCTTCATCTTCTTGGTCAGCTTCCACCCCCCTATTTGCTGGTTGGGGACTTCAATGCCCACCACCCGCTTTGGGGATCTCCACATCCTTGTCCACGTGGCTCCCTATTGCTAGACGTCTTCCACCAAGCGGATCTAGTTTGCCTCAACACTGGGGTGCCCACGTTTTTGTCTGCCTCCACCACAAATTTATCTCATTTGGACCTTGCGATCGGTACTGTTCCGCTAGCTCGGCGCTTCGAATGGTTCGCCCTTGATGATACACACTCGAGTGACCACTTTCCATGTGTCCTTAGGCTGCAGCCTCAACTGCCATATATGCGCCCGCGACGCTGGAAGTTTGCCCAAGCCGATTGGACACTTTTTTCGTCTCTAGCGACATTCGATGACCGTCGCTTTCCCAGCGTCGACGATGAGGTCACACATATTACCGACGTTATTCTTACAGCTGCGGAACGTTCAATACCACGCACCTCCGAATTGCCCCGGCGCCCCCCAGTTCCTTGGTGGAACGAGGCATGCCGTGACGCAATACGTGAGCGGCGACGTGCTCTTCGCATTTTCCGTCACCATCCTACTTTGGCAAACTGTATCCGCTATAAGCAGCTCCGGGCGCGATGCCGTCGCGTCATCCGCGATAGCAAGAAGGCAAGCTGGCAATTCTTTATTAGCTCCTTTAACACCTTCACTCCCTCCTCGGAAGTTTGGAGTCGGCTTCGACGGTTCTCAGGCGCGCCTAGTTTCTCCCCGGTCTCTGGGCTCACTGTCGCGCATGATACCTTAGTGGACCCCGTCGCAATTTCTAACTCATTGGGTCAGCACTTTGCTGAGGTCTCGAGCTCTTCAAATTACCCGCCAGCGTTTCTCCCGAAGAAACGTGCAGCGGAAGTGCGACATCTTGCTTTCTCCTCTCAAAATTACGAAAGCTACAATGCTGTTTTCTCCATGCGGGAACTCCAACATGCCCTTTCTTCTTCTCGCTCCTCCGCCCCAGGATCGGATGGTATCCATGTCCAAATGTTGATGCATTTATCAACCCATAGTCTGCGTTACCTCCTTCGCCTTTATAATCGAATTTGGACCGACAGTACTTTTCCCAGACGATGGCAGGAAGCTATCGTCGTTCCCATTCCGAAACCTGGAAAGGACAAACATCTCCCCTCTAGCTATCGCCCCATTTCTCTTACGAGTAGTGTCTGTAAGATTTTGGAGCGTATGGTGAATTACCGTTTAGCTTGGTGGCTGGAATCACGCGATCTTTTAACACATGCCCAATGCGGATTCCGAAAGCATCGCTCAGCAGTTGACCATCTTGTTGCTCTCTCCACTTATATCATGAACAATTTTCTCCGGAAACGCCAAACGGTAGCAATATTTTTTGATCTGGAGAGAGCATACGATACCTGTTGGAGGACAGGCATCCTCCGCACACTGTTCTCTTGGGGCTTTCGAGGCCGGCTGCCCCTTTTTCTTCGCGAATTTATGGCAGAGCGAACATTTAGGGTGCGGGTGAACACTACTCTCTCCCGTACTTTCTCTCAAGAAAACGGGGTACCCCAGGGCTCCGTGCTGAGAGTTGTCCTGTTTGCCATCGCTATAAATCCAATTATGGATTGTCTCCTTCCTGACGTCTCGGGCTCCCTCTTTGTGGACGAATTTGCGATCTACTACAGCTCTCAACGGACCAGCCTTCTTGAACGACGTCTTCAAGGATGTCTCGATCGCCTCCACTCTTGGAGCCTCGAAACCGGCTTCCGTTTTTCTCCCAGTAAGACCGTTTGTATTAATTTTTGGCGACGTAAGGAGTTTCTTCCGCCCTCCTTACATCTAGGTCCTGTCAACCTTCCGTTTTCAGACGTCACTAAATTCTTGGGTCTTATGTTTGACAGAAAACTGTGCTGGTCCTCCCACGTTTCCTATCTTTCGGCTCGCTGTCTGCGAACGCTCAACACCCTCCGTGTCCTGAATGGTACCTCCTGGGGAGCGGACCGAGTGGTCCTTCTCCGCCTCTATCGCGCCTTAGTGCGCTCGAAATTGGACTATGGAAGCATAGTCTACTCCGCTGCTCGGCCGTCTATTCTTCGGCGTCTCGACTCTATCCACCACCGTGGATTACGTGTAGCGTCTGGAGCTTTTCACACTAGCCCTGTTGAAAGCCTTTATGCAGAGACTGCTGAACCTCCGCTGTCCAATCGGCGAGCGGTCCTTCTGAGCCGTTATGCTAGCCATCTGTCTTCCATGCCTGCTAATCCAGCCCATGACCCTTTTTTCGACGCCTCCTTTGATGTAGGGTATGCAGGCCGCTCCTCCTCCCTACTACCCCCGGGAGTCCGCTTCCGTCAACTGCTCCATTCTCTTTCCTTCCGCTTTCCTAAAACCTTCTTGACAACTTGGGGTACAGCACCGCCTTGGCTCCGTCCCCGGATCTGTCTGCTCCGTGATCTTTGTCACTTTCCCAAGGATGGTACACCTTCACTTGTTTATCGTCGAGCATTTGCTGCTCTATGTGCACAAATGACGGACGCCACCTTTATTTACACCGACGGCTCGAAAACATCGTTGGGTGTAGGGAGTGCCTATATTGTTGGCGACGCCCCAAATCACTTTCGGCTTCCCGACCAGTGTTCGGTTTATACTGCGGAGCTTTTCGCTGTTCTCCAGGCTGTCCACTACATCCGCCGCCATCAGCGGATACAGTACGTAATCTGCTCAGATTCTCTCAGCTCTCTCCTCAGTCTCCAAGCTCATTACCCTGTCCACCCTCTGGTCCACCGGATTCAGGACTGTCTGCGCTTGCTCCACCTGGGGGGCGTCTCGGTGGCGTTCCTCTGGCTCCCGGGACACGCTGGTATCTGTGGGAATGAGGCGGCTGATATAGCAGCCAAGGCTGCAGTTTCTCTTCCTCGGCCAGCTATTCAGTCGCTTCCCTTCACCGATCTACGGAGCAGTTTATGTCGAAAAGTTGCTCATTTATGGCATGCGCATTGGTCAACACTTCCCCGCAATAAATTGCGGGAAGTGAAAGCCCTTCCTTGCGCTTGGACCTCTTCCTCCCGAACGCGTCGTCGGGAGGAGGTAATTTTAGCTAGACTCCGGATAGGGCACTGTCTTTTTAGCCATCGACATCTTTTAAGCGGCGATCCTCCCCCACTCTGTCCCCACTGCTCTCAGCTGTGGACGGTCAGACACCTTTTAATTGAATGCCCCTATTTTAATCCGTTACGCTCCCGTCTACAGCTATCGCCTGATCTATCGTTGATTTTAGCAGATGACACGCGCTCAGCCGACCGCGTTCTCCAGTTTATTAGTGACAGTGAAATGACGTCAGTCATTTGAAGTTTTATCGGGGGACCATCAAGCCCTCTCTGTAGTGGACTTTTAAGCCTTCCTTCTGCTTTTAGTGTCTCCAATTCTTTGAGTTTCGTTCCCATTTTTGCTGTTTTCCATTTTTGGTTTTTATTATTTCCTCAGTCACGGACCGGGCGCTAATGACCATAGCAGTTTTGCGCCCTAAAACCACAAACAAAAAAAAAAAAAAAAAGAAAAAAACTTCCTGCAACCACTCTAGAAGGAAAACAACGACAGAGGATGAGATGGTCGGATGAAGTTAACTGACACCTCATGTTCTGTTATTACCAAGCAACAAACCTAGGAACCAACACAACTGGATACAGATCACAAGTATACACAACATTTATTTCCAGATACCCAGAATTAATATTTTTAACAGAACAACGATTAGCTGATCAGATCCGTGTAATAATAAAAAATAACACGATACCCCAGTCAGAATTAGAAAACATCAAACAACAAGTACAACAAATACTGGAACAAAATAATGTGCAATCAGAAGAAGAAGAAGAAGAAAATACAGTAATAGACTCAAACATCCCAGAGCAAACAAACAAAGAACACGCATCAATTAAACAATCAGAGGAAAACGAAATATTAAGACAGCCACCAGAACAAATAGAACACGAAGTGACACACATGTTAGATATAGAAGAAAAGTTTCAGCTGACATATATAGAATACAAAGACACAAATACAGACATTAGACCATTCTTGCATAGACCACCAAATAACTCACAAGTCAAAACAACAATAACAACTATCAACACAATCATACACAGCAAAATAAATGAAAATACAACAATAGAAGGGTTACAACTACTGGTTTATATAGGAGCACTCACTACACTAAATATTCACAATAGGCAGAGGTCAGAACTGACTAACACACAGAAGAAAACCACAAAACCAGCATGGCTACACAGGCTACAGATCAGAATAGAAAAACTGAGAAAAGACATTGGACAGCTAACACAATTTATAAGAAATGAAATATCAGACAAAAAACAAAAATGGTTAGGTAAAATATCACAATAAGGAGCGATAGAGCAATTAGACGAAAAGAAGCAGATATTACAAGCATTGGCCAAACGACTTAGAAGATACAAAAAAAAGTGAAAATGGAAGGAAACAAAACTAAACATTCAACACAAACCAAAAGAAATTTTACCAGACAATAGATAACACACACATTAAAATAGACAATCCGCCAAACATGACAGACGTGGAACACTTCTGGAGCAACATATGGTCAAACCCGGTACAACATAACAGACATGCATGGTGGATACAAGCAGAAACAGACACATACAAGATGATACCACAAATGCCTGAAGTGATAATTTTGCAACATGAAGTCACCCGAGCAATTAATTCTACTCACAATTGGAAAGCCCCTGGAAAAAATAAAATAGCAAATTTCTGGCTAAAGAAGTTGACCTCAACACATTCACATCTAACTAAATTATTTAACAGTTACATTGGAGACCCATACACATTCCCTGATACACTTACACATGGAATAACTTATCTCAAACCTAAAGATCAAGCAGACCCAGCAAACCCAGCTAAATATTGCCCCATAACATGCCTACCAACCATATACAAAATATTAACTTCAGTCATTACACAGAAATTAATGACACATACAACACAGAACAAAATTATAAATGAAGAACAAAAAGGCTGCTGCAAAGGAGCATGAGGATGTAAAGAGCAACTGATAATAGGTGCATAGATGACATATCAAGCTAAAACTAAACAAAGGTCACTACACTACTCTAGTGGTTAATAAAAAAAGACAAAGAGAAGAAAATAAAAGAAAAGGTTGAAAATGATGGGAAGGAAATGGTGAATGAAAATCGTAAATGACCATGAAAAAGGGAAAGAATGAAATGCAAATCGGGCTTTGTATTACAGAAAAGTTATCGAACTTTGTGATTCGGAAAGGCTATTGCTGGGGTGGTCCTTGTGGCGTTTCTGAGCAAAAGTCAGACCAATTTCCACTACAAAAATTATTTGGAAAAAGACAGAGAATAACAAATGTAACTAACAGGGGGAAATGGTGTAGATAAGAGTTCATCCTTTACCAGGTTAACATGTCTTCTTTCGTGCGGTGTCCGGGTCTTCAAAAATCTCCTACTTCATTTCTGCGTGAAAAGTCTGCTCCGAAATCTTGCAATAAGTTTTATTGTCCAGGAATTTCTAATGTATACAAATCCGTCTTGATATTAAATGCAATTTATTTTTGTTGTTTCTCTCCAACCTCCGAATTTCATAACCAATTCCACAATGTCTACACATTAATAAGTTTTTTCGTCTTAATCAGATCATGTCTGCATTAAGCTTCCGCTCTCGAGAGACAATAAAGAAACGGATAAAAAACAAAAATGAGTTACAATTTTAGTATTTTCTCTGCCGTCGAGCACTCATACCGCTGAGACGGTATAATTTTTATCTGAGGGAACGACTATAGCGCGGCAAAATGCAAAGTCCCACTACACTACGCATACATTGATTACCAAAAAGCTTTTGATAGTGTACCCCACTCATGGTTACTACAGATATTGAAAATATACAAAGTAGATCCTAAATTGATACAGTTCCTAAACATAGTGATGAAAAATTGGAAAACCACACTTAATATCCAAACAAATTCAAATAATATCACATCACAGCCAATACAGATTAAGTGTGGAATATACCAAGGAGACTCATTTAGTACTTTCTGGTTCTGCCTTGCTCTGAACCCATTATCCAACAAGCTAAATAATACAAATTATGGATATAATATTACTGGAACATTCCCACACAAAATCACACATTTGCTATACATGGATGATCTAAAACTACTGGCAGCAACAAAAAATAGGAATAGACAATACAAATACTAAAGAAGAACTAAAAGAAAAATATAGACAAACACTAACAAAAATACTGAAAACATAGCTTTTGTCTTGTTTCTTGCTGTCAATTCTAACTACTTATGCTATACCAATATTGACCTACTCATTTGGAGTAGTGAAATGGAGTAGCACAGATCTAGAAGCACTCAATACACTTACACGATCACAATGCCACAAATATAGAATACATCACATACATTCAGAAACAGAAAGATTCACATTAAGCAGAAAGGAAGGAGGAAGGGGATTTATCGACATAAAAAACCTACATTATGAACAGGTAGACAATTTAAGAAAATTCTTTATAGAATGAGCAGAAATTAGCAAAAAAAACAAAGCAATCACTCATATAAATACATTGGCTACACCACTGCAATTTCATAACCACTTCTACAACCCTTTAGATCACATACATCAACAGATACAAAGAAAGTAAATTGGAAGGGGAAGGCACTACATGGCAAGCACCCGTATCATCTAACACAGCCACACATCGATCAAGACGCATCCAACACATGGCTAAGAATAGGCAATATATACAGTGAGACGGAAGGATTCATGATTGCAATACAGGATCAAACAATAAACACCAGGTATTACAGCAAGCATATTATTAAAGATCCCAATACCACAACAGATAAATGCAGACTTTGCAAACAACAAATAGAAACAGTAGATCACATCACAAGCGGATGTACAATACTAGCAAATACAGAATACACCAGAAGACATGACAATGCAGCAAAAATAATACATCAACAACTTGTCATACAACATAAACTAATAAAACAACACGTTCCCACATACAAGTATGCACCACAAAATGTACTGGAGAATGATGAATACAAATTATACTGGAACAGAACCATTGTAACAGATAAAACAACACCACATAACAAACCTGACATCATACTCACCAATAAAAAGAAGAAATTAACACAACTGATCGAAATATCCGTACCCAATACAACAAATATACAGAAGAAAAAATTGAAAAATACATCCAACTGGCTGAGGAAGTCAAGGACATGTGGCATCAGGATAAAGTTGACATTATACCAATTATACTATCAACTACAGGAGTCATACCACACAATATCCACCACTACATCAATGCAATACAGCTACATCCAAACATATATAAACAACTACAGAAATCTGTAATTATTGATATATGTTCAATTACCCGAAAGTTCCTAAATGCAATGTAACATATACCATACAGTTAAAAGGTAGTCACACTTGATCAAGGTCTGCATCACTTTCCATTTCTAACCAGACATAACGTCTGAGAAAGGGAAGGAATAATAATAATGATTTTACAATTGTATTGACCAGCTAATATCACGTTCACAACTTCAGTTCCACTTCTTCCTTTGTTGTTGTTTCCTATTTTTTCAATATTCCCTCATTTTCTCCCCATGAAGTCTCTTCCTTTCATCTGTCCATGTTGTTCCCGATTTTTTGTTTCTTCTGCTTTGAAAGCCTTCCAAATTTAGTATTTTGTTTTTAAAATGGTTTATTTCTGCTATTTCTGTTTCTTTGATGTTGTTTCTTTCAAGATCTTTCCTTACTTCTGCAATCCATGCTATTGTCGATTTCTTCTTCCAGAAAGATATGAGTATTTGTTTTGTTAGTCTATTTCCATCCATTCAGTAGAGATGTCCAAAAAAGGTTAATCTTCATTTGGCCATTACTTCAGATATTTTCTCTATATTTTTGTAGTTCTCCTCATTACTTCTTATTTTCCTACCATCTGCAGTTTTCATTGCACCCATTACTTTTCTAGTTCATCGTTAGGCATTCAGATCCATATAAACATTCTGGTCATACCACTGTGGTGTAGTGTTCTAGTTTTGTTCTTCTAGATATACAGTTCTTGTTGTAAATATTTTTGGTCAAACCATATGCTCTTTCTATTTTGTTAATTCTTACATCTATTGCAGATTTTTCTAGTCCATTCTGTTGTATAGTTTCTCCAAGATATTTAAATTTATTTACTTGCTCTATTTTACCTATTTGTGTTTCTATGTATTTTGGCGCATTTTTTGTAATAGTCATGAATTTTGTTTTTTCAACTGAAATTTTGAGACCAGTTCTGTTTGCTAATTTTTCCAGAATGTTTATTTGAGTAACTGCTTCTGTCAGGTTTTCTGAAAGTATTGCGAAATCATCCGCAAAAGCCAATTCCTTTTGTTTTGCTTCCCAGAATTATTGGTTCAATTTTTTGATTTTTTAGCTTCGAATTCCAGATCCTTACAATTTTTTCTAGAACACAGTTAAACAGTAAAGGTGATAAACCATCACATTGTCTAACACCAGTTCTTATTTCAAAAGGGTGAGATACTTCTCCCATAAATTTGACTTTAGATACTGTACCCATTAGTGTTAGTTTTGATTTAACACCAAATTCTCTAATGACCTTATCTATTGTTTCTCTGTGTATACTATCAAATGCTTTCTTGAAATCTCTAAACGACACTAGTATTGGTTTGCTGGTTAACATTCTATGGCAAATTATTGACTTTAAGTTAAAAATTTGTTCTTCACAGGATCTTCCCTTTCGAAAACCACCCTGATATTTTCCTAGTTGTTTGTCTTAAGTATCTACCACTCTGTTGAGGAGAATTTTTGATAATATTTTGTATGCCACTGGCAGAAGTTACACTTCTCTGTAATTACTGACATTTTGTTTGTCTCCCTTTTTATGTAGCGGGTGGATTAATGCTGTTTTCCATTCAACTGGAATCTTTTCAGTTTTCCAAATGTTCTCAAAAAGCAGCTGTAGATCCTTTGATTTTTGGTTCTGACCACTTCAATAATTCTGCTGTAATGGAGTCTTCACCACTTGCTTTATTGAGTGTTTTGATGGCTTCATGAATTTCTAGCTCTGTTGGCGGGAAATCTTCCTCTAGATTGTGAAGTGTCACTGGAAATTCTAATTTATCTGTTGGAACTGGACAGTTTAACAACTTTTCAAAAAAATTTGCTAAAATTTCATAATTTTGTTTATTATTTAATCCTATTTTGCTATTTTCATCTTTGAAACAAATACTTGGTGCCTGATATCCTTTAAGTATGTGTTTAAAGGTTTGGTAAAAATTTCTAGAATTATTTTTGGTGAAATTTTCCTTTTGATTTATTATTATTATTATGAATTCCTTTCTCAGACGTTATGTCTGGTTAAAAACGGAAAGTGACGCGGACCTTTATCAAGCGTGACTTCCTTTTAACTGTACGGTATATCTTACATTGCATTTAGGAACTTTCGGGTAATTGAACATGTATCAATAATTACAGATTTCTGTAGTTGTATATAAGTTTGGATGTAGCTGTATTGTGTTGATGTACTGGTGGATATTGTGTGGTATGACTCGTGTAGTTGATAGTATAATTGGTATAATGTCAACTTTATCCTGATGCCACAAAGGTTAATGACATTTTAGAGACAGTAGGTTCCTTGAAATGGCAGTGGGCTGGCCACGTCGCAAGAAGAAAAGACAACAGATGGACGAAGCTAGTACTGGAGTGGAGTCCGAGAGAGCACCGGAGGCCTAGAGGAAGGCCACCAGACAGATGGGACAAAGACATCAAGAAGATTTCTGGTATCACCTGGCAGAGAACTGCCAAAGACTGTCCCACTTTGATGATGATGATGATGATGTATTCCCTGGTCAGGCTGCTGCTCGTCTTCAGCTGATGTTGTGAGATGACACAGAATGTTGCAGGGAATCCATTACTTATTGTCAAATGGCAGGCTTGTATAAGTGAGCTACCATGAGCTTGGTGCACTGTACAGTGATCCTCCCTTGTGGTGGTCAGATGTGGTTGACTGGAACCTTGATGACAAAGATGTCTGCTCTCATTTTTAGATTCAGTCCAGCATTGGGCCACTGTCACAACTGAATGCCTCACAAATCTGGATATTAGATGATTTGATCAGCCAGCCTGACCCCCATAATGAGGTCCCTTACAAACTATCAGATGCTGAGAACATTGCCTCCATGCCCTTCAGTGACCACTCAACATCTCTTGCTGTTTATGGTCCTCAGATACCCTATCATGTCTGGTAACAACATCATTGCACTCTGGCAGCCATTCTACCAATCACAGAGCATTCAAACTTAACACATTCACATACCTGCTAATGGTCTGTATGTGTAGAAGTCACATTGACATCTGACCATGTCTTTTAGCCTTTCACTTTTTTGTCAGACAGTGTACATAAATCTTAAAATTAAGTGTTTTGTCAGATTATGTACCAATTTGTATTCTTCAATAACTGATTGACTTTTTGGTTTTTTACACAAGATGGAGTCATTTTCAAAGTGAATCTGGTATTAGCTACAGTTAATTACTTCCCAAGATCTCTAAAGGTATTTATATGTTGTAAATATGCTTGTAATTACTCGCAATCAGAAACCTGTCTTTCCTTAATCAACTTGCAAGAATATAAATAGGATACTATAAAAGTATATAAGTGCAGATATCGAGGACAGAATTTTAATGGACATTCCTTCATTTATAGGTTTCATTTGCCAACATTTAAGAGTACGAACTTGTATTGTAGTACCCAGTATATGTGAATAGTATTGTACTATCCAATATACAACCTCATTCAGTATTGTAGTATCAGGACGTGGTATAAATTGCTATACAGGGTGATGTTAAATTCACGCACCGGGTTTCGTAGGGCGACTCCTCACACGCCAATGATAAAAAAAATGTCTCTCACAAAATTTTATCCAGCAAGTGCCTCCAGCAGAAAAATGACGTTAAAGTGACAGTCTAGCAACACTAACCACTTGTATGGTAAGTACCTGTGTCAGCACATGTTTGTCATGCTGTACAGTTAGTACAGTGGATACAGTTTTGGGTTAGCATGTAGGTCAATGGTTTGATCCTGTGTTAGGTTAATGGTACGATCCTGGGTTGAGGCATTTTTTTTTATTTGTTAAATAAAGTCCACGTGATATGGTATCTGACATCTTAAGCATCAACAGCGATTGCAGCGGGTCCTCTAGAAAACATTTGCACTTACATACTAAAATTGTAGAAAGGGAAGATTGGTCAGCTTTGAAAGAAGCCCTTTCTACATTGTGGTTGTCAATTATTTGCACCACTTCATCTACTAGATGCAGAACCTGTCTTCTTTGTATGCTCCTCCAGTGGTCCCATAGATTAGAACAAACTATTATCCTTTCTTTGTTCAGGTCCATTACCAATAGGACTAGTATCGTGCTTTGCAGATAATGTCCAAACTTGGTTACTATTTGTGTGTGTTATCACCATGGTCCCATGAATTATGCCTTTCATCATTGAGTCTGTTAACCACATGCTGTTTAGTATGTATCTCAATGCATTATTATTATTATATCTAAAAACAAAGATGATGTGACTTACCAAATGAAAGTGCTGGCTGGTCGACAGACACACAAACAAACACAAACATACACACAGAATTCAAGCTTTCGCATCAAACTGTTGCCTCATCAGGAAAGAGGGAAGGAGAGGGAAAGACGAAAGGTTTCGTCTTTCCCTCTCCTTCCCTCTTTCCTGATGAGGCAACAGTTTGTTGCAAAAGCTTGAATTCTGTGTGTATGTTTGTGTTTGTTTGTGTGTCTGTCAACCTGCCAGCACTTTCATTTGGTAAGTCACATCATCTTTGTTTTTAGATATATTTTTCCTACGTGGAATGTTTCCCTCTATTATAACCATTATTATTATTATTATTATTATTATTATTACTATTATTATTATTATTATTATTATTATTATTATTATTATTATTATTATTATTTCTTCCCTTTCTCAGACGTTATGTCTGGTTAGAAATGGAAAGTGACATGGACCTTGATCAAGCGTGACTTCCTTTTAACTGTATGATATATGTTACATTGAATTTAGGAACTTTCGGGTAATTGAACATGTATCAGTAATTACAGATTTCTGTAGCTGTATGTATATGTTTGGATGTAGCTGTATTGCATTGATGTACTGGTGGATATTGTGTGGTATGACTCCTGTAGTTGATAATATAATTGGTATAATGTCAACTTTATCCTGATGCCACATGTCCTTGACTTCCTCAGCCAGTTGGATGTATTTTTCAATTTTTTCTCCTGTTTTCTTCTGTATATTTGTTGTATTGGGTACGGATATTTCGATCAGTTGTGTTAATTTCTTCTTTTTATTGGTGAGTATGATGTCAGGTTTGTTATGTGGCGTTGTTTTATCTGTTATAATGGTTCTGTTCCAGTATAATTTGTATTCATCATTCTCCAGTACATTTTGTGGTGCATACTTGTATGTAGGAACGTGTTGTTTTAAAAGTTTATGTTGTAAGGCAAGCTGTTGATGTATTATTTTTGTGACATTGTCATGTCTTCTGGGGTATTCTGTATTTGCTAGTATTGTACATCCGCTTGTGATGTGATCTACTGTTTCTATTTGTTGTTTACAAAGTCTGCATTTATCTGTTGTGGTATTGGGATCTTTAATAATATGCTTGCTGTAATACCTGGTGTTTATTGTTTGATCCTGTATTGCATCATGAATCCTTCTGTCTCACTGTATATATTGCCTTTTCTTAGCCATGTGTCGGATGCGTCTTGATCGATGTGTGGCTGTGTTAGATGATACGGGTGCTTGCCATGAAGTGTTTTCTTTTTCCAATTTACTTTCTTCGTATCTGTTGATGTTATGTGATCTAAATGGTTGTAGAAGTGGTTATGAAATTGCAGTGGTGTAGCCGATGTATTTATATGAGTGATTGCCTTGTGTATTTTGCTAGTTTCTGCTCGTTCTAGAAAGAATTTTCTTAAATTGTCTACCTGTCCATAATGTAGGTTTTTTATGTCGATAAATCCCCTTCCTCCTTCCTTTCTGCTTAATGTGAATCTTTCTGTTGCTGAATGTATGTGATGTATTCTATATTTGTGGCATTGTGATCGTGTAAGTGTATTGAGTGCTTCTAGGTCTGTGTTACTCCATTTCACTACTCCAAATGAGTAGATCAATATTGGTATGGCATAAGTATTTATAGCTTTTGTCTTGTTTCTTGCTGTCAATTCTGTTTTCAGTATTTTTGTTAGTCTTTGTCTATATTTTTCTTTTAGTTCTTCTTTAATATTTGTATTATCTATTCCTATTTTTCGTCTGTATCCTAGATATTTATAGGCATCCGTTTTTTCCATCGCTTCTATGCAGTCGCTGTGGTTATCCAATGTGTAATCTTCTTGTTTAGTGTGTTTTCCCTTGACTATGCTATTTTTCTTACATTTGTCTGTTCCAAAAGCCATATTTATATCATTGCTGAATACTTCTGTTATATTTAGTAATTGGTTGAGTTGTTGATTTGTTGCTGCCAGTAGTTTTAGATCATCCATGTATAGCAAATGTGTGATTGTGTGTGGGTATGTTCCAGTAATATTGTATCCATAATTTGTATTATTTAGCATGTTGGATAGTGGGTTCAGAGCAAGGCAGAACCAGAAAGGACTTAATGAGTCTCCTTGGTATATTCCACGCTTAATCTGTATTGGCTGTGATGTGATATTATCTGAATTTGTTTGGATATTAAGTGTGGTTTTCCAGTTTTTCATTACTATGTTTAGGAACTGTATCAATTTAGGATCTACTTTGTATATTTCCAATATTTGTAGTAACCATGAGTGGGGTACACTATCAAAAGCTTTTTGGTAATCAATGTATGCGTAGTGTAGCGACCTTTGTTTAGTTTTAGCTTGATATGTCACCTTTGCATCTATTATCTGTTGCTCTTTACATCCTCGTGCTCCTTTGCAACAGCCTTTTTGTTCTTCATTTATAATTTTGTTCTGTGTTGTATGTGTCATTAATTTCTGTTTAATGACTGAAGTTAATATTTTGTATATTGTTGGTAGGCATGTTATGGGGCGATATTTAGCTGGGTTTGCTGTGTCTGCTTGATCTTTAGGTTTCAGATAAGTTATTCCATGTGTAAGTGTATCAGGGAATGTGTATGGGTCTGCAATGTAACTGTTAAATAGTTTAGTTAGATGTAAATGTGTTGAGGTGAACTTCTTTAGCCAGAAATTTGCTATATTATCTTTTCCAGGGGCTTTCCAATTGTGAGTAGAATTAATAGCTTGGGTGACTTCATGTTGCAAAATTATCACTTCAGGCATTTGTGGTATCATCTTGTATGTGTCTGTTTCTGCTTGTATCCACTGTGCATGCCTGTTATGTTGTACCGGGTTTGACCATATGTTGCCCCAGAAGTGTTCCATGTCTGTTATGTTTGGTGGATTGTTTATTTTAATGTGTGTGTTATCTATTGTCTGGTAAAATTTCTTTTGGTTTGTGTTGAATGTTTGGTTTTGTTTCCTTCTATTTTCACTTTTTTTGTATCTTCTGAGTCGTTTGGCTAATGCTTGTAATTTCTGCTTCTTTTCGTCTAATTGCTCTGTCGCTTCTTGTTGTGAGATTTTACCTAACCTTTTTCATTTTTTTTCCGAGATTTCATTTCATATAAATTGTGTTAGCTGTCCAATGTCTTTTCTCAGTTTTTCTATTTTGATCTGTAGCCTGTGTTGCCATGCTGGTTTTGTGGGTTTCTTCTGCGTGTTGGTTGGTTCTGATCTCTGCCTATTGTGTATATTTAGTGTAGTGGGTGCTCCTATATAAACCAGTAGTTGTAACTCTTCCATAGTTGTGTTTTCATTTATTTTGTTGTGTATGATTGTGTTGATAGTTTTTATTGTTGTTTCGACTTGTGGGTTATTTGGTGGCCTATGCAAGAATGGTCTAATGTCTGTATTTGTGTCTTTGTATTCTATATATGTTAGCTGAAATTTTTCTTCTATATCTTCGTGTTCTATTTGTGCTTGTTCTGGTGGCTGTCTTAAGATTTCGTTTTCCTCTGATTGTTTAATTGGTGCGTGTTGTTCTTTGTTTGTTTGCTCTGGGATGTTTGAGTCCATTACTGTATTTTCTTCTTCTTCTTCTGATTGCACATTATTTTGTTCCAGTATTTGTTGTACTTGTTGTTTGATGTTTTCTAATTCTGACTGGGGTATCCTGTTATTTTTTATTATTACATGGATCTGATCAGCTAGTCGTTGTTCTGTTAAAAATATTAATTCTGGGTATCTGGAAATAAATGTTGTGTATACTTGTGATCTGTATCCAGTTGTGTTGGTTCCTAGGTTTGTTGCTTGGTAATAACAGAACATGAGGTGTCGATTAACTTCATCTGACCATCTCATCCTCTGTCTTTGTTTTCCTTCTAGGGTGGTTGCAGGAAGCATATCCTGCAAAACACCTCTATTTGGATTTAAATCATTTTCCAGTTGGCTAGCAGTGTCGTTACCATTGTGGGCAGGCATAGGGTTCAAGCGTCGTCCCCGACCATGACGGCGCTTGTCCGAGGCTTCTTTAGTTCTGTCCTGAACCAACTAATCACACTAAAAGGGGGGTTAGCCCTATTAGTGGTTTGTTCTATTCGTCGCCTTTTACGACTGGCAGAACATACCAGAGGCCTATTCTTTTCCCGGGCCTCCACGGGGATTATTATTATTATTATTATTTGATTACTTTCTCAGACTTTTTAGAAGTCTGGTTAAGAATGGAGTGACGCGGACCTTTATCAAGCGTCACTTCCTTTTTGCTGTACGGTACATGTTATATTGCATTTAGGAACTTTCGGGTAATTGAACATGTATCAATAATTACGGATTTCTGTAATTGTATATATATGTTTGGATGTAGCTGTATTGCATTGATGTATTGGTGGATATTGTGTGGTATGACTCCTGTAGTTGATAGTATAATTGGTATGATGTCAACTTTATCCTGATGCCACATGTCTTTGACTTCCTCAGCCAGTTGGATGTATTTTTCAATTTTTTCTCCTGTTTTCTTTTGTATATTTGTTGTATTGGGTATGGATATTTCGATTAGTTGTGTTAATTTCTTCTTTTTATTGGTGAGTATGATGTCAGGTTTGTTATGTGGCGTTGTTTTATCTGTTATAATGGTTCTGTTCCAGTATAATTTGTATTCATCATTCTCCAGTACATTTTGTGGTGCATACTTGTACGTAGGAACGTGTTGTTTTATAAGTTTATGTTGTAAGGCAAGCTGTTGATGTATTATTTTTGCGACATTGTCATGTCTTCTGGGGTATTCTGTATTTGCTAGTATTGTACATCCGCTTGTGATGTGATCTACTGTTTCTATTTGTTGTTTACAAAGTCTGCATTTATCTGTTGTGGTATTGGGATCTTTAATAATATGCTTGCTGTAATACCTGGTGTTTATTGTTTGATCCTGTATTGCAATCATGAATCCTTCTGTCTCACTGTATATATTGCCTTTTCTTAGCCATGTGTTGGATGCGTCTTGATCGATGTGTGGCTGTGTTAGATGATACGGGTGCTTGCCATGTAGTGTTTTCTTTTTCCAATTTACTTTCTTCGTATTTGTTGATGTTATGTGATCTAAAGGGTTGTAGAAGTGGTTATGAAGTTGCAGTGGTGTAGCCGATGTATTTATATGAGTGATTGCCTTGTGTATCTTGCTAGTTTCTGCTCGTTCTAGAAAGAATTTTCTTAAATTGTCTACCTGTCCATAGTGTAGGTTTTTTATGTCGATAAATCCCCTTCCTCCTTCCTTTCTGCTTAATGTGAATCTTTCTGTTGCTGAATGTATGTGATGTATTCTATATTTGTGGCATTGTGATCGTGTAAGTGTATTGAGTGCTTCTAGGTCTGTGTTACTCCATTTCACTACTCCAAATGAGTAGGTCAATACTGGTATGGCATAAGTATTTATAGCTTTTGTCTTGTTTCTTGCTGTCAATTCCGTTTTCAGTATTTTTGTTAGTCTTTGTCTATATTTTTCTTTTAGTTCTTCTTTAATATTTGTATTATCTATTCCTATTTTTTGTCTGTATCCTAGATATTTATAGATATCTGTTTTTTCCATCGCTTCTATGCAGTCGCTGTGGTTAACCAATATGTAATCTTCTTGTTTAGTGTGTTTTCCCTTGACTATGCTATTTTTCTTACATTTGTCTGTTCCAAAAGCCATATTTATATCATTGCTGAATACTTCTGTTATCTTTAATAATTGGTTGAGTTGTTGATTGGTTGCTGCCAGTAGTTTTAGATCATCCATGTATAGCAAATGTGTGATTTTGTGTGGGTATGTTCCAGTAATATTGTATCCATAATTTGTATTATTTAGCATGTTGGATAGTGGGTTCAGAGCAAGGCAGAACCAGAAAGGACTTAATGAGTCTCCTTGGTATATTCCACGCTTAATCTGTATTGGCTGTGATGTGATATTATTAGAGTTTGTTTGGATATTAAGTGTGGTTTTCCAGTTTTTCATTACTATGTTTAGGAACTGTATCAATTTATGATCTACTTTGTATATTTCCAGTATCTGTAGTAACCATGAGTGGGGTACACTATCAAAAGCTTTTTGGTAATCAATGTATGCGTAGTGTAGTGACCTTTGTTTGGTTTTAGCTTGATATGTCACCTCTGTATCTATTATCAGTTGCTCTTTACATCCTCGTGCTCCTTTGCAACAGCCTTTTTGTTCTTCATTTATAATTTTGTTCTGTGTTGTATGTGTCATTAATTTCTGTGTAATGACTGAAGTTAATATTTTATAGATTGTTGGTAGGCATGTTATGGGACGATATTTAGCTGGGTTTGCTGTGTCTGCTTGATCTTTAGGTTTCAGATAGGTTATTCCATGTGTAAGTGTATCAGGGAATGTGTATGGGTCTGCAATGTAACTGTTAAATAATTTAGTTAGATGTGAATGTGTTGAGGTGAACTTCTTTAGCCAGAAATTTGCTATTTTATCATTTCCAGGGGCTTTCCAATTGTGCGTAGAATTAATTGCTCGGGTGACTTCATGTTGCAAAATTATCACGTCAGGCATTTGTGGTATCATCTTGTATGAGTCTGTTTCTGCTTGTATCCACCGTGCATGCCTATTATGTTGTACCGGGTTTGACCATATGTTGCTCCAGAAGTGTTCCATGTCTGTTATGTTTGGTGGATTGCCTATTTTAATGTGTGTGTTATCTATTGTCTGGTAAAATTTCTTTTGGTTTGTGTTGAATGTTTGGTTTTGTTTCCTTCTATTTTCACTTTTTTTGTATCTTCTAAATCGTTTGGCCAAAGCTTGTAATTTCTGCTTCTTTTCATCTAATTGCTCTATTGCTCTATTATTATTATTATTATTATTATTATTATTATTATTATTATTATTATTATTATTATTATTATTATTTCTTTACTTTCTCAGACGTTAAGTCTGGTTAAAAATGGAAAGTGACGCGGACCTTGATAAAGCGTCACTTCCTTTTAACTGTACGGTATGTGTTATATTGCATTTAGGAACTTTTGGGTAATTGAACATGTATCAGTAATTACAGATTTCTGTAGTTGTATATATAAGTTTGGATGTAGCTGTATTGCATTGATGTACTGGTGGATATTGCGTGGTATGACTCCTGTAGTTGATAGTATAATTGGTATAATGTCAACTTTATCCTGATGGCACATGTCCTTGACTTCCTCAGCCAGTTGGATGTATTTTTCAATTTTTTCTCCTGTTTTCTTTTGTATATTTGTTGTATTGGGTACGGATATTTCGATCAGTTGTGTTAATTTCTTCTTTTTATTGGTGAGTATGATGTCAGGTTTGTTATGTGGCGTTGTTTTATCTGTTATAATGGTTCTGTTCCAGTATAATTTGTATTCATCATTCTCCAGTACATTTTGTGGTGCATACTTGTATGTGGGAACGTGTTGTTTTATAAGTTTATGTTGTAAGGCAAGCTGTTGATGCATTGTATTTGCTACATTGTCATGTCTTCTGGGGTATTCTGTATTTGCTAGTATTGTACATCCGCTTGTGATGTGATCTACTGTTTCTATTTGTTGTTTACAAAGTCTGCATTTATCTGTTGTGGTATTGGGATCTTTAATAATATGCTTGCTGTAATACCTGGTGTTTATTGTTTGATCCTGTATTGCATCATGAATCCTTCTGTCTCACTGTATATATTGCCTTTTCTTAGCCATGTGTTGGATGCGTCTTGATCGATGTGTGGCTGTGTTAGATGATACGGGTGCTTGCCATGAAGTGTTTTCTTTTTCCAATTTACTTTCTTCGTATCTGTTGATGTTATGTGATCTAAAGGGTTGTAGAAGTGGTTATGAAATTGCAGTGGTGTAGCCGATGTATTTATATGAGTGATTGCCTTGTGTATTTTGCTAGTTTCTGCTCGTTCTGGAAAGAATTTTCTTAAATTGTCTACCTGTCCATAATGTAGGTTTTTTATGTCGATAAATCCCCTTCCTCCTTCCTTTCTGCTTAATGTGAATCTTTCTGTTGCTGAATGTATGTGATGTATTCTATATTTGTGGCATTGTGATCGTGTAAGTGTATTGAGTGCTTCTAGGTCTGTGTTACTCCATTTCACTACTCCAAATGAGTAGTTATTATTATAATTATTATTCTATCGATGGGATTGTGGAAACATTACATCTATTACTGTTAGGGAAACAGTGTAGTTTCAAAACGAACATTTCACAATTAGGGGTGTAGAGATGTATCATGCCGAACAATGTCTGTCAGAGGGGTAATGCACTTTAATTGGAACAGCGTGTTTATACTGTATGTGCTGTTCACCAGATAGGGATTAGTTGTGAGTGAAGTAATGCATCCATGACAGACTCCAATGTACATCCATGCACACATCGAATTTTCTCATTGTAAACCTCTAAACCAGTGTGGCTGACATATGGAAACAATGAATGTGTTGATATGCTTCTGGTCATTGTTGCATCTGATTACCAGACTGGTGTTGCCACTCATGAATATGCTGCTAGATATCCATATTGACACAATACAGATAAAAATGTATTTTGTCATCTAGAGATCTGCCTTCAGGAGTCAGGTTCTCTCCTTACACCATCGCGTGACAGAGGTCGTCCACCGATTTGCCTTACTCTAGCTACCGAGGAAGCTATTATGGAGGTTGTACACCAAGAACGTCGTGAAGTACATGTGAGTAGCAAGGCAGCTGTGTGTCTTGCAACGCACGGTCATTAATGTGCTACACGAGTGTGGGGTGCATCCCTTTCAAGCAAGACCTTCATCCTGCAGATCGCCATCAGCAGAGGCAATTCTGTGAATGGTTCCAACAACAACAGGATGGATGACTTTGTGAACACTGTAGTATGGTCAGATGAAGCAGCATTCACTCGTGAGGGTGTCTTCAATATGCACAGTGCCCGTCATTGGTGTGAA
Organism: Schistocerca nitens; assembly: GCF_023898315.1. Taxonomy (NCBI): domain Eukaryota; kingdom Metazoa; phylum Arthropoda; class Insecta; order Orthoptera; family Acrididae; genus Schistocerca; species Schistocerca nitens. Next base: position 197,038,633 of record NC_064623.1, on the reverse strand, counting down.
GTTAACCTGCACGTCACCCACGCCTGTGGATATCAAGTTCGCTTTGGTATCTATGTCTGGACCGGAATATTTGGTGACGTGTTTGGGCACCTACATGTTGCCTGACCAGTTGACTGCACAAAGGTATTGTGCATTCCTCTCACACTATCTGCCTGATGCACTGGAAGATGCTGCACCTCCATACTCTGGAATTAATGTTTTACAGTATTTGGACTGAACATTTCCACAGAAATGGCTTGGATTTTGAGGTCCAATTGTATGGCCACCACATTCATCTGACCTGGATTTCTTATTGTGGGTACACCTGAAGGAGCACATGTACTATACTCTGCTGACAAATGTGGAAGAATTGGTAGCACGTGTTCATGCTCCTCTTGTTACTGTGGATGAATCGTTGCTGCAAAGGGACCACAGCTGTGTGATCCGGCGGGTTGCACAATGTTTGGACTGCAGGAGGTCGCTTTAAGCATCTGTTGTTCTGAGGACAACGTGTTCTGTTGTGAACTTCATGTGGTCATTAATATGGACATTGTTATTGTCACTGGTTGCTAATGTAAGACATCTGAGCACTCATATTACATGTAGTATAAATGACAGGTAGATGTTGTGTTATTTTACTGTGCGATCATTTTAAGCATCCAGAAATTGATAATTTTTTGCAGTTATTCTGTCCTATCGCAGGTCATTTGTTTCAACTGTCTTATTTGTCTAACCATGTATTTGTTGGGTTCAACATTACAAAATGTTGTAAATTTAGGGTACATATGACCTAAGAAACAATGTATATTACAGTATGAAATCTCAGAATGAAATCAGCAAATAAAAAAATGCACCTTAACCCAGGATCGAACCCTCGACCTACTGCATGCTACCCCAAAACTCTATCCACCGTGCCAGCTGTAGAGGACAACAGTTACGTGCTGACAGAGGTAGTTACTGTACATGTGGTTACAGTGTTGCCAGATTGCCACTCTTTAATGTCCATTTTGTGCTGGATGTGCTTGTCGGATGAAATTTTGTGAGACTTTTTTTTTTTTTGTCACTGGCATGTGATGAGTCGAGCTGCGATGCCTGAGTGTGCGAATTTCGCTTAATTTTCCAGTAATTCGTGTATTGTATACTACATACACCACACAACCAGTGTCGAGTTTGTGTGCACTCTGCATCACACGTGTTTAACAATGGGCTGGAATTGTGTATTTGACATGGCACACATTGTCATCTGAAGTGGATGTACTTGGCTGCACTGACACCTGCCATCTTATACAAGTTCGGTGGTTGTATCAAATTTGTGGTGCAAACAGTGCAAATGTTTTTGTAACACTACACACACTCTGTAAACTTCCACTGCCTTATTCCACTTCGGTTACCATGTATCTTGGAAGTGAAACATGGACGATAACCAGTTTGGACAAGAAGAGAATAGAAGTTTTCGAAATGTGGTGCTACAGAAGAATGCTGAAGATAAGGTGGGTAGATCACATAACTAATGAGGAGGTATTGAATAGGATTGGGGAGAAGAGAAGTTTGTGGCACAACTTGACTAGAAGAAGGGATCGGTTGGTAGGACATGTTTTGAGGCATCAAGGGATCACAAATTTAGCATTGGAGGGCAGCGTGGAGGGTAAAAATCGTAGAGGGAGAGCAAGAGATGAATACACTAAGCAGATTCAGAAGGATGTAGGTTGCAGTAGGTACTGGGAGATGAAGAAGCTTGCACAGGATAGAGTGGCATGGAGAGCTGCATCAAACCAGTCTCAGGACTGAAGACCACAACAACAACAACAACCATGTATCTGTCTATGCTTTGAGCATGAAACAGAATTTCAAAGCTTGGTGATAGAGCTACCTCTGTGTGTCAGCAGTATTTAAAAGCTTTGATCATGTCATCTGTCTAGACATGGAATAGATTTTTCATGCCACATTTGTGCAACTCTGAGATACCTTGTTACCTTATGTACTGAGCCATCATTACAGCAGATTTTGTTGTTGAGTGACATAGTTTGATAGTTAGGGGCATCTTTCAGTACACTATAAAGCATCAACTCTTAGCTACTGTGGCAATGTGAATGGAAAGTGCTGCACTTGTATGTTTTTGAGTGCAACATAGTTCATCTCCTTCTAGCAAGCTCACATACCTTACTCAAAGAGAATAATGCCCAACCACCCATGATGAGGATACACAAACCCTCTTTGAATAGTGACATTATAAAACTTAATTTTCTGCAATGTGTGTGTGACATGTCACCCGCAGAATGTGTGTGCAATAAGTTCAGTTGGCAGCTTGCTTGTTGAGAGTACCTTTCTTAAGTGAATACAACTGACTGACTCTGATAGAAATGGCATGGAGAGAGATTTCCAACCAGTGTACCCAACCTGCCTTAGATTGTGTCCTGTGGCACTCATCTGGTCTGATTTCAGCATGTAGGGTCTTCAAAATTCTCACAGGTGGAAGTAATATGCAGTGCTGTAATCATAAACATTTGTGTCTTGTAGTTCACATGATTGGTTGCATGAAGCGCATTTCACTCACAGGTAACCTTTTGGGGTTGCAATGTATACAACAGTTCTGTAATTAAATGGCATTGACTCAAAGGTTCAAAATTCCAATGTAGCAAAACTTCTACTGATCAGTATATCAAGTTTATTAATCATAACAGATGTTGCAGCTAATTTTTTGTAGTGGATACCGTATTTACTCGAATCTAAGCCACACTTTTTTTCTGGTTTTTGTAATCCAAAAAACCGCCTGCGGCTTAGAATCGAGTGCAAAGCAAGCGGAAGTTATGAAAAATGTTGATAGGTGCCGCCACAACTAACTTCTGCCGTCGAATATATGTAGCGCTACACAAGCATGCTTTGTGGGCACAAAGATAAATACTGGCACCAAAACCTCTGCATCAGTAAATAAATTAAAAAAAAAAAGGTAGAAGACGAGCTTTTTTTTTCTCCGCCCCGAGTTTCGACCACTGCATTTTCATACATTATCCAACGAAGTAAATACTAATTCCGTATTGTTCATCTTCGAATGTAGCAGAATTTCAATGTACTACGAAAATCCGACTGGCAAGACTGTTAGGGATGTTTGTCAATATGGCCAACTCTACGTTCCGAGTTTTTTCCTACCTGTGAGAAGAGATGGTTGCTAATAGGAACCTGATGAAATGTGAATCACATGCAGTATTCTCTTCACCATAAGAATAATACGAATATAAACATTTTGCCATGTATTCTTTCGTGTTTGTTGCTATCTCATTTAAATCCTGTCTGCGTAATAAACAACGAAACTAGAGTGAGACAACAGCAAACGCGGAAGAATATACGTATCGTGTCATGTTTATATTCGTATTACTCTTATGCCTAATAGTGATACAGTCAGAAATGAAGCACGGCAACTGACTAGATTTTAAATGTAAGATGACTAATTTATGTGCAGAATTTGATGTACTAAAGAAGCGGCCGCAAAGATTTTCAAACGGGGGAAAATTTTCGCAAAACTCTCGTTCAGAACATGTTCTACCATACGCATGTTCTATCATACGCATTTGGTTCTTGTTGATCATTATCAAAGAAAGCAGCATTGTAAGTAACAACAAATAGCAGTCTCTTGCCATTGTTTCGCTAATGAGACGATTCCTCTTTTTTTTTAAGCAATGGTAGCGCGCACAAAAGCAAGTCATGCCGCGAGCGGCGACAGGCCGTAAACACGCACTATCAAAATGCGACAAACAATGCATTACACAGTACAGTAATGCATTTTCAGCTTAGAGTGACGTAAACACCTATAAGAAAGAAAACGGCACTTATCAGATCAAAGCAAAATAAGCAATCGATTCAAATCAGACGAAGCACGTGAAAAAGGAAGGGTACCCGTATAAATACGGACGGAGCGCCTGACGCATAGCAATGGCTACCTGGTAAAGCTTAACTGCTAAGCCTACGACTCGAACCAAACTACTGTAGCTGTATCGTCTTTCATTCGACCTAAATTGTATCTCATGAATTTCGAGTCTCAAATTTCAGGTGCGGCTTAGATTCGGGAATTTTTTTTTTTCCTTTATTTCGAGTCTCATTTTTCAGGTGCGGCTTAGATTCGAGTGCGGCTTAGATTCGAGTAAATACGGTAGTTATTAAATCTTTTATTTTCATATATTTTGTGGCCTTTTATTTTGAAGTAGCTTTTGGTGTGTAATGACGCTTGCCTGCTTTGTTTCTTCATTTGTTGTCCTCGGTGTCAATGTACTGTGTTGTGATACTGGCTGAAAAGTGGAGTGTTGAAGTCCAACACTGACTAATTTAAATAATGTAGCTGACAGTTGTGCAGCTGCATTTCACAGCTTTCAGTGTTTACAACGACCCAATAATACACAGTTATATATGGCCAGTGCACTATTTTTTAACTTAAGATAAGCCTCATTAATAGGTTGCAGGTGAACATCTACATATTGCTACAATAGTTTTCTGTTGAACATCTACGAGCAGTAAAAACCTAACCACAAAGTTCACTGTTCTTGAAGAATAGAAAGGTATGTATGGAGCAGACACTGTCATTACTTTAACACATGGCCTATTGGTGTAACACTTATTTCACTGTTAAGTTGATGCATTGTTGTCGTTCTAACCAACACAGGTTCCTTGTCTGAAACTCGGCCGTGGACCGACTGTCTCGGGACCAAAAATCTGGCCCTTATATCCCCTTACAATAATAGGTGTTGAAGCTACACATTATTCAAAGTTTAATTTACAGAAATTACAATTAAAACTTAACGCATTAAATTAATTGAATAATTTTAAAAAATTTTTAAAGAGTTTCTTCTACTACAAAATTTAAGCAAAAATGTTTGTTTAAATCATGAAATTAATATATATAGTTACGCAAACAATACTTTTGACAAAACTGTTACATAATTTGGAATTAATTAAGGGCTAGCTTTGCTAACATGTTTTCAAATAGAGCCAAATAAATACTTCAAGATAACCGTACTAGGATTTTATCTTCCAAATGTTTACAATTATTACAGAATTTAGCTTAAGAAACAGTTACTGATTTCACCCTATAACAAAAGATACTAACTAGGAATAGTCAAAATAAATCAGAAAGTCAATTACATACATAAAACTAAGCACAAAGTTAGATCTGGTGTTAAATTCTTTAAAACTGAGGGCCAACCTTTTTCTTATTTGAAAATTCAGATTATACTCATGTATGTTAATGCTAATTACTTAAAAGTGAAAAAAATGAATTTTAAGCAGGCAGATGGCAAAACAAGAGGGGAAGTAAAAAAATCCCAGCTTGCTTCATAACAGCTGTGGTTTTCTGAGATTTATGCACTGAAAGGAAATAATCATTAACAAATTTAATACCTCATACTTCTCCAGTTCCATAAAATATTAATGAACATGAGCCAGTGCAGTGCTTGTGTCATAAAAAATCTCCTTATTCTCTTTACTTTATTCCAACAGAGAATATTTTAGAATTTGCTCAGCATTCACAGTGCAGGACACAGTTTTAGGATTAGACTTACAACATTATAATGGAGTACTGGTTTTTAATTTATTACTTTTTATTGAATACTGGATATGTAATTAGTAGTAAATTTTGTGTTACATTGTGGACCACATACACAGTCATTTATTTATTGCAGGAATAATGGACAACTTGCCACATTGTGCAAAGAGAAGCAAACGAGAAATGTCTTCCAGGGCATCTGCATCCTCATCAGTTTCTTCACAGATTGAATGTTGTGACTACAGCTATGCCAAAAATTTATATAGAAGTGTCATAAGTAACAGCACAGTTGAATTATGTAATGCTGTAGAGGAGTTTGGTGAGACACAGTGACTGGCATATCTGAATACCTTGAAAAAAGTAAGTGTTATTTTTTCTATACAGCTACAATTTATTTATGAAAATACTGTACTAGCTCCTACTCATCAGATTTCAACAAATGACTGAAAAACACACATTCATGCCCAGAGCTGTCACACAGTTGCAACTTGTCATGTTTATAGTAGCATATACTTTACATCAAATGCTATCTCAAGTCTGTTTTTGTTGATTATTACATTACATTCCATTTTTATTGGTAGTTTTGATCATTTGTTGTACAAGGTATACAATATGATATTGGACAACTCATTGTGATTTACAGTACATGTTTTTAAATCATACAAGAATATTTACATTGATTTAGGCTTAATATTATCATAACTGAAAGTTGAGCTCCCATACATTTTATTTAACCTTGGCAATAAATTTTTGTGTTTTGAGATATTCATCTACACTATAATAACATTTGTGCAATAAATGTTTATGGACAGCAGTTTTAAGTTTTGAAGTGTCTTTTATTGTTTTAAAGTTTGTAGGTAGCTTATTGTACAGTCTGTTGCCTGTTTGCTGTGGTCCATTCTGTTTGAGTGTTGTGTGTGCATGTTGAACATGTATGTCCTGCTTTCTCCTTGTGTTATACAGGTGAATACTCTGGTTGGTTGACACAAGATTGTTGCTATTTTCTAAGATTTTCCTTACAAATATGATTACTTATAAAATGTACAGAAATGTTAGTGAAAGGATATGTAATTTCTTGAATAAGGGCTTGCATGAGCTTCTTGATGCAGCATTTTCTATTGCTCTTACAATTCTCTTTTGGCATATAAAACAACTTTTGCTAGCAGATGTGTTTCCCCAAAAGATTATACCATATCACAGTAAGGATTCTGCCTGGGCGAAGTATACATCTTTTAGTGTCCCTTTTGATGTGCAATCAGAAAGAATTTTGATAGTATTGCAAATGTTATTTAATTTATTTGTAATGGTTTTGTACGTTGGACCCATCTTAGATCTTCTTTGATCCATATCCCAAGAAATTTTGTAGAGCTTACATTTTTGAGGGTTCTAGTAAAAAACTGTTTGGTGCTAGTGGACATTTATTTTGTACTGTGTGTATGTGCATTGTAACTGTTTTTTTCTGTGTTTATTACTAAGTTGTTACCAGAAAACCAGTCTGTAATGTGGGTGGTACAATTTTCAATCTCATGTAGTAATTCTTCTTTGGCCCATCATTTTATCATCACATTTGTGTCATCCACAAATTTTATGTAATTATGGCATGGGCTAGTTGGTTCCAAGTCATTTACAAAGAGTAGAAACAGAAACGGTCCTAGAATGGAGCCTTGTGGTTGCTTGATGCTATGCTTTTCTGAGCAGGACGACTTCATCTTGTTCCCTTCTTGGATAGTAAGCTCAACTAATTGCTCTCACTTTGGAGATATGATTTTATCTATTCATAGGCTGTGCCTCTAATACCTACAGATGCAAGTTTCTGGAGCAAGATGTTGTGACTGATGACATTGAATGCTTTATAGAGATCTAGAAATATAGCTGAGATATTTTCTTTATTGTCTATAGCACGTAAGGCTTCATTTAGGAATGCAAAGATAGCTGTCTCAGTAGATTTAGATTTTTGGAATCCATGTTGAGTATTTGAGAAATAATTATTTTTTTCCATAAAATTGATTCATCTTTTATAATAGATTTTTCAATTATTTTGGAAAAACCAGATAATAGTGAGATGGGCTTGTAGTTTGATACTTCTGTTTTTATCCCTTTCTTGAACAGGGGTTTTACTTTTGGTATCTTCAATTTTTCTGGGAACACCACCTCTGATAGAGACCAGTTACTGATGTTGACAAGTGACCTGGCTATGAGGGGAGCACATTTCTTCAAGATATAGTCAGGGATATTGTCAGTACCAAAGGTGAATTTGGGCTTCAGTTCTTTGATTATATTAATTATTTCCTTTTCATTGGTAGGGTGTAGAAAAGTAGATTTGTTATTTATAGTACATCTGGATTGATTTATAGGAGTACACTGTAAATTTTGATTTATAAGACGTTCAGCTATCTGTGTAAAGTAGGAATTAAATTTATTTGCAATTTTTGTAGGTTCAGTTAATGTTATGGAAGTCTATCTGTTCTGCTGCAGTTTCTTTTCTGACAATATTCCATTTGTCTTTCGTCTTATTGGTGGAATTTTTTTATGTATGTGTCATCTGCCATTATTTTTGCTTGTTTGACAACATTTTTTAATATCTTTGTATAGGTTTTGTAATAAGAGTCAAATTCTGGTATTGTGAGTTGTTTGGACAATCCGTGCAGTTATCTTTTTTTGTTTAAAGGTACTAGAATCCCAGGAGTAATCCATTTATTTTTTGTTTTCCTTGTGTGTTTTTTCCTCTGGGTTGGAGGGAAGCACATTTCAAAATAGTAGGAAAAATTGTTAATAAAGTTGTTATATTTTCCATCTGTGTTTTCGCAGTTGTAAATCTCTTCCCATCTTTCTTTGCTCAAGTAATGGAGAAAATGATTTATATTGTCATTACTGTAGTTTCTACTGGTGGTTGTTAGGCAGGTATTAAGCTGTAGCTCAGTTTCCACACTCAAATTTTTTGAGCTGTGTGATCTCCAAAGTCTGTGTTTAGTGTTTCTATTGTATACTTAATTTCTACATTTACAAATATATGATCAATCATGGTACGTGAAGTCTTTGGGGCATGAGTTGTTGTTTCTATGGCGGATTTCATGTTAAAAGTATGCAAGAGATTCAGTAATTCATTCTTTTCTTTGGTGTCCTTTGCAAAGTCAATATTAAAATCAGCACATAGAATAACTCTTCTGTTTCTTTGTGTTAGTCTGTTGAGTGAATATTCCAAACGTTTTAGGAGAGTATTTATGTTACCAGTTGGAGCTCTGTGTAAACAAATAACAGCTAGTTTAATGTCTACTATCTCAACTCCTGATAGCTCTGCATCTTTTTCCTTCACTACTTCAACAGGAAATTTTACATTTACAAAGTTTATATTATTTCTTATGAATATACAACTGCCACCATGTTTAAGAATTTTTTACCGAAATAACCACCTATCACAAAGTTAGATAGGGACACAATATGTAACTTGTCCTCATCAAGCCAATGTTCTGTGAGACACAATAATGAGGTACTTTTTGTTTTCTAATAGGATTTGGATTTCACTTGTTTTACTAGTTAGTAATTGCACATTTTGGTGAAAAAGAACAAAGTTCAAATTTTTGTGTTTTACCTATGAGTTTTTATTTTGTGTTGCCACAGAAAATCCTGGCTGTGAAGTGGAGGTCTGTATTTCATCTGATACATCATTTCTGGTATTTTTTGAACTTTCTTTCCAAGGAGATGTTTTACAATGGGAATTTAACATTTCTCTAGAATATATTTGCATGCATGTATTTTCACCCCTATTACTGCTTATAAGTTTCCCTTGTTCATTATAATCTGATGACAAACATCTATGAACATCTTACTAAATATTCTAGAGCCTAGTCTGTTAAGATGCAATCCATCTTTACCAAGACACCTGTCATTAAGAAATTTGTGTAGATCAATGAGTATTACACCCAGTTTATTACATTCCTCTTTAATATTGTTGTTTATTTTGTGTATGTATTTGTCACTTACTGACCTTCTGTACACAATGCCACTGATTATAATTCTCGAGGTGTTGTAGATGTTTCTGGTAGTTCTTACTAGGTTTCTCGTGTTGATGATTTCTTCTTCACTGCTTCTTCATAGACAGTTCGTTCCAACATGAATTAATACACCTTTACGATTTCTATCACATATCTTAGTAGGGCTTGCTGCTGATATTAGGATATTGCTGAAATGTTTCTGTAACTGCTTTGTCCTGATTCCAGGGCGAACGTCTATTTTAGAGTTTGGAACTACGATGTTTTTTAACATGGAGTCGTCTATTATGAAAAACTTATTTGCATTTACAGTACTCATGGGACGTTTTGTTTCATTTTCAGCAATTATATCACTTGCCCACTTATTTTCGTTTTTTATGTCTAAATCAGTTTGTACTGTAATAGGAACTGAGTCTTTTTGTTCACATGTATCCCTCCAAACAGGTGTGAGGATTTGGTCCTATTTTCTTCTAACTCTTGAGTTTTTTTACAAATACAATCTTTTGTCTTTTTCAGCAAACTATTTTCTTCCTGTAGCGACGACAATTCTGCTTTTAATGCGTTTGTATCATTTTGCAGGATACCAATAATTTCGTCTTTTGTACTTACGGTAGAAGTCAATCGCAACTGTTCATCACCTAAACACCAGGAGCATGTCATCTGTATGTCCTCACTTACGAATTTTAAACACACTTTGGCGCATTTCTCATGCAGCCAGAAGTTACACATTTAGCACCGAATTCCTTTTGCTACGTGTTTATTACACTTCCTACACAAAGAACTACTTAATTTTGATTGTTTCTGCAGCTTTGTGACACTACACAATCCTACGGGCACCATATTATACCTTAGAAAGTATAGTAGTTTTTGTTAACATAGATTGCATATGATGCCCTCATAGTTTGTGGACAACTGAACCCTCTTAAAGGAAAGCACAAAGAGTTTATTAACCCATGAGTTTGTTTCCTTATGAATCATACTGCAAACAGAGAAACTTGTTGAAATATTTTGATTCTGTAATAAACAGGTGTTACTAGTAATTTAACAACTGGATGCTTGCTTTCAAGAGGATAACATTCTTGGCAATAGACTTTCTGCAAAATCAATAACTCACAGTACAATGTTAAATGTGAGCATTTAAATCTTAAGATAATTGTTTGCCAGTGGGACTAAAAACATGCAGCGAAAATGTCAAGAAGTAGGAGTCTTTCGCATGTGTAATGATAGACTTTGTCGTTTTGTTGTACAGTGAACCAAAATGTGTCAAACATAAATAGGAAAAAAATGAACATACTGGCCCTTTCATCCTTGTCACATGCTTTTCTTGTTTTAAATGTTAAGTTTCAACATTTACAGTATCTAACAAAGAAAAGCTTACTGCAAACTTCTACAAAATACAAATGGGTTTATTGAGATTAATCTGAAAATAAAGTTCATTATAAAATAATTACAGTTACAAAAAAAACTACTTATTGACTGTCAAACAGATGGTCATTATTCCCATGATATACAATTAATACCTCTGAGATTGTGTACTAGTACTATTAATTCTTAGATTGTTCTTTAAAATCCCTTGATTGACATAAATTAGTTGCAGGTATCTTCAACTTTTGTAGTCCTGTCTTCCTCAGTTGCGTGTAATATTACGGTATATTGATAATTTTTACTTACGGACCGTCTGAAGAACAACACCAAAAACGCAACAGGAGCGTAATATGTAAGAAATTGTCCCCGCAACCTGCCACTGATGATGCCTTGCAGAAAATAAAGGCGAAATTCATATGGCACTAAAATTGTGTTTTATTCAGTTGCTGTCAGACGGTCCATATGTAAAAATTACCAATATACCGTAATAGTTGCGGTATTTTTCTAGACCTGTCAAAAGCCTTTGACATCCTGGAACACAACATTTTGCTTGAAAAATCAGCAAAATGAGGAGTAAGAGATGTATCACATAGCTCTTTGTGTCCACACCTCAAAAAGCCACAGGCAGGATGTATCATGTCAGTATGAATTCTGCAGTAAGAATCACACCTCCTCCCTTTCTACCTAATTACCAATAAAATATGAGATACTTCATTGCTCAATCTTAAGTCCACTACTCTTCGTGATTTATGTAGGTGACTTTATTGAATATATGAGTCCCAAAAAACCATCCTATGTTGCCTACTGCTTATTGGATACAGCCCAGAAACCTTGCAGGCAAAAGCAGAAAGTTATATGAATTGACTTTCTGAGTCATTCACCAAAATAAAACTCACTGTATTTACTGACAAACTGTGGGTGTCAACTTTCCTTTACTTGCTCCATCTACTCAAATGTGTGTTCAAATACAGTTAAAAACGATCCCCTATCAAATGTGACAAAAAAGTAATTGGATCTGTGGGAGCAGCAAGGCTTAAAGTGGGACTCTCATATAAATAATTTGTCTAAGAAACTCCCATCCATGTGCTGTGGTCTAAGAATATTAAAGTCTACAAAAACAAAACAGTACTGCAGGCATACTATGTGCAGTTCCTCTCACTGCCTCTGTCTGGGGTCATTTTCTGGGGACACTAAAAGTGTAAAGGCTTTCATAATACAGAAAAGAGCTCTAAGAATAATCTGTGGCATTAAATTTCATTTTACTGATCTTGGGTGTTCTGAATGTTCCGAGCTTGATCATTTATGAAACTGTCTTTTTCACTAGAGACCTCCTCTTGAAAAGAGGCAAACTATTACAGAACAAAAATGTACACTGGAGCCGTGCATCATGCCACATTTACACACCCGAGCCCACCTGCAGCTGGCTGCTCCATCCTGTTGCCTGCACCGTGGGTAGTAGAGCTCAACTGTGCTGGCAATGCAGTGTATGAGATGTGATGCCCCGTCAAGGCTCATGAGGAATATCCTATCTTACATCCTTCCCACCTTTTCCATTGCCACCCAAGTACCTACATAATAGCCTTGTCCATCCATACTTCATCACTGCCCCCAACCTCTTACCTAATGGCTCATATCCCTGTAGTAGACCTAGATGCAAAACCTGTCCAATAATTCTCCCACCACCACCACCACCACCACAACCACAACCACCACCCACTCCAGTCAGTTCATAGGTACCTCATACACCATAAAAGGCACAGCTATCTGTGAAAGTGGACATGTGATCTACAAACCAAGCAGCAAACAGCTGTTTTCCATTTTGCCATGATAACTAAGAAGCTGTCTGTCTACATTAATTGCCATTGACAAACTGTGGCCAAGAGACAGCTGGACCACCCAGCTGCTGAACATGCTACCCAACACAATATGCTTCACATCCATGACTGCTTTAAAGCCTGTGCCATTTAGATCCTTCATATCAACACCAGTTTTCCTGAACTGCACAGATAGGAGCACCCCCCTGCGGGTTCGGGGGTAAGAATAGGCCTGTGGTATTCCTGCCTGTCATAAGAGGCGACTAAAAGGAGTCTCAAACTTTTCAGGCTTATGTGATGGTCCCCTGTTGGGTTTGACCTCCATCTCTCAAAATTTTTCCGAAGAGCAAGCCGATTGGGGAAGGGCGCCTTACTTGGTGCATTGTGTCCATCTTGTGTTGAGATCTTTCACCAGCTTATTCGTTGTTGCATTGCAGTCCTGCCTGCTCTCTATCTATTGGGCATGGATAAGTTCCTGCGTGCAGTTTCCGCCATGCAATGTGCAGTGCCACTCTCTGCACTAATGGACCACATGTCACCTAAAATCCAGCACGGTAAACTGTCCGTTGTGGTGGGGCCGCCATGTACCCTGTTGGTTGTAGCCCCTGACAACATGGGGATCGCTCTGCTGATGCCTGCGCCATTTACTCCACATGTATGCCAAGGAGTAGATGCCCCTCTCCCTGGGGCATCAGGACTCCCGGCAATGGCCATCCTGCCAGGTGGCTATTGCTGTGGCTGGGTGGCGCCCGTGGGGAGGGCCCTTGGTTGGAGTAGGTGGCATCAGGGTGGATGACACGCAATGAAGCGTGGCACATCATCTCTAACTGGTGGCCAGCCACCAGCAGTCTCTAAGCGTTAGAGGGCTCATTTTAAAGGTAATGTTTATGACCCCAAATCGTTCCCCTCCCTGCCCACACCATTGGAGGAACGAAAGGCAATGAATGAGAGTGAGTCATATTCGCTGAGGTATCTTGTCTGTACCAGAGCTGATGGGGAATCCTTTCTATCCGTGAAGCCTCAGTTCTTTGTGGAGCATTTAGAGGACAAGTTCGGGGAGGTGGAGGGCTTGTCCAAAATGCGGTCTGGTTCGGTATTGATAAAAACCGCATCCTCCGCCCAGTCACGGGCCTTGCTCGCTTGTAATAAGCTGGGGGACAGTTTCCGTTACTGTCACGCCCCATAAAAGTTTAAATGTGGTCCAGGGCATTATTTTCCACAGGGATCTCCTTTTACAGTCCGATGACGAGCTGATCGCCAACTTAGAGCGACGAGGTGTCCATTTCATCAGGTGCGTCCACCGGGGTCCGAGGGATCATCAAGTTGCCACCGGAGCCTTCATCTTGGCCTTCGAGGCTGACACATTACCTGAGAAAGTCAAGGTGATGGTCTATCGTTGTGATGTCAAACCCTATATCCCTCCCCTGATGCGATGCTTCAAGTGTTGGAAGTTTGGCCATATGTCTTCTCACTGTGCTTCCACCCTCATCTGTCACGATTGTGGTCGACCGTCCCATCCCGATACTCCATGTGCCCTGCCTCCCATCTGTGTCAACTGCAGGGAGCACCATCCCCCTTGCTCGCCGGACTGTAAGATTCTCCAGAACGAGCGGAAAATAATGGAATACAAGACCCTTGATAGGCTGACCTACATTGAGGCTAAGCATAAGTTTGAACGACTGCATCCAGTACGCATGACATCCTCTTACGCTACCACTGTCGCTCCTGTTACAGTTCCCATGGCTGCACCACACACTGTTAGCTCTCAGAGCCAGAGAACCACACCTGCCCCCTTGATGGTGGGGGGCATTTCACTCCCTGTTGCTCCTGTTCCATCTACTTCAGGAGCAACGCCCTTCCAACCATCGGGGACATCAGTTCCCCCTTCCCAGCCGGAGAAGCTTAAGACTTCTTTGGCTCCTCTCGCCAGGAAGGGATCCCTTGGGGACCTCCCTTCGCAAGTTCCGACCGGTACAAAAGCAGACACCCGCAAGTGGCTCAAACAACCACCGGTCCCTGGTCGTAGGCCCTCATGGTCGTCGTCCGTCCCTGAGACTGACCCAGTGAAGCCCTCCCAGCCTGAACCACCGAAGGTACAGCGAAGTAAGCTGAAGAAGAAAAAGGTACCCAAGAATCCCGACGTTGCGGTGGCACCCATCCCACCGCTTCCTACAAGCTCAGCTTCTGAGGACGAGGTCGAGGTTCTGGCGTCTGCTGAAGACCTGGATCTCGCCGGTCCCTCAGACGCCATGGATGTCACTCATGCGGGTTCTGAATCGGTGGCAGCGAGTGACCAAGCGGCATAAATTGCCTTCCCAGTCCCTTCACGCCTTTCTCAGCCATGGACAATTTCATACTCCAGTGGAACTGCAGTGGTTTTTTCCAACATCTAGCTGAGCTCTGACAACTTATCAGCCTTCACCATTTCTTCTGCATTGCTCTTCAGGAAACTTGGTTTACAGCAATACAACCCCCCCTCCCCCCCCCCCTCTCCGTGGCTATCGGGGTTATTATAAGAACCGGGCAGCTTATGAAAGGGTGTCCGGTGGCGCCTGCATCTATGTCCTTCACTCTCTTCACAGTGAGTCTGTCCCTCTACGAACACCTTTAGAGGCTGTCGCTGTTTGGGTGTGGATGCCACAGGCTGTTACCGACTGCAGTCTTTACCTTCCACCGGATTGTGATGTCTCACAGCATGTCCTGGCTGCGCTGATAGCCCAATTGCCGCCACCTTTCTTGTTACTGGACGACTTCAATGCCCACGACCCTCTGTGGGGTGGGTCAGTTGCAACAGGTCGAGGCACCACCATTGAGCATTTATTGGCACAGCTCGATCTTTCCATTTTAAATGATGGTGCCGTCACACACTTTAGCATGGCGCATGGCACATACTCTGCCATCGACCTTTCGATCTGCAGCCCTAGCCTCTTATCTTTTGTCCAGTGGAGTGTGCATGACGACCTGTGTGGTAGTGACCACTTTCCGATCTTTCTGTCACTGCCACAGCATTACTCTTCTGGGTGCCCTAGCAGATGGGCTATGAATAAGGCTGACTGGGACTTGTTTTCCTCCATTGCCGCTATTGAGCCTCTCTCTAATGACGACATTGATGCCGTGGTTCACTCGGTCACCACCAGCATCGTTACTGCCGCATAATCTTCCATTAACTGTTCTTCTGGGTCCCCTTGGTGGAGGACTGTGCCTTGGTGGTCGCCTGAGATCGCTGAGGCGATTAAAGATCGCCAGCGGGCGCTACAGCGTCACAAGCGACATCCCTCCATTGAACACCTCATCACTTTCAAACGGCTGCGTGTGCGGGCACACAACCTTATCTGCCAACGCAAGCATGAGGGCTGGGAGCGGTATGTGTCCACTATTGGCCTCCATGTCTCTCCATCGTAGGTCTGGGCCAAGATTAGACGCCTCTATGACTATCGGACCCCTGTCAGCGTCCGTGAGCTCTCACTTAATGGAGCAATTTGTACTGACTCTGACGTAATTGCCGACCGCTTGGCAGAGCATTTTGCTCTGAGTTCCGCTTCTTCGAATTACCCACTGGCCTTCCGCTCCATTAAAGAGTGGATGGAACGTCGGAGCCTTTCATTTCGCACCCACCATCCTGAATCCTACAATGTTCCATTCAGTGAGTGGGAATTTCACAGTGCCCTCGCCACTTGCCCTGATACCGCTCCTGGGCCACATCACATCCACTGTCAGATGCCGAAACACCTTTCAGTGGACTGCCGGCGACGCATCCTTGACCTTTACAACTGTATTTGGGTCGAGGGTGAGTTTCCGTCGCAATGGCGGGAAAGTATTGTTATCCCTATTTTGAAAGCTCGGAAGAACCCTTTGAAGGTGGACAGCTACCGTCCCATTAGCCTCACCAACGTTCTTTGCAAGTTGCTTGAACGGATGGTGAGCCGGCGCTTGAATTGGGTATTGGAGTCTCGGGGCCTTCTGGCTCCATCTCAGTGTGGGTTCCGTAAAGGCCGCTCCACCGCTGACAGTCTGGTGAGCCTGGAGTCTGCCATCCATACTGCCTTTGCACGCCGACAGCACCTGATCGCTGTCTTTTTCGACATGCGGAAGGCGTACGATACGACATGGCGTCATCACATCCTTTCTACGCTTCATGGATGGGGTATCCACACTCCACTGCCGATTTTCATCCGGAATTTTCTGTCGCATCGAACCTTCCGCGTGCAAGTCGCAGCCGCACATAGCTTGTCCCGAGTTCAGGAGAACGGGGTGCCACAGGGATCTGTTTTAAGTGTGTGCCTGTTTTTTTAATAGCAATTAACGGGCTCGTTGCGGCGGTGGGAACGTCTGTCTCAGCGTCCCTGTATGCTGACGACTTCAGCCTTTGCTATAGCTCTATTGGCATTGCAGCCGCTGAACATCAGCTGCAGGGCGCTATCCGCAAGGTGCAGTCTTGGGCTGTAGCGCATGGTTTCCAGTTTTCAGCTGCCAAGACCTGCGTTACGCATTTCTGCCGGCACCGAACAGTCGACCCTGAGCTGCGGCTTTATCTTGCTGGAGAACTTCTTGCTGTGGTGGAAACACATAGGTTTTTGGGAGTTGTTTTCGATGCCTGGTTGACTTGGCTGCCTCATATTCGGCAGCTTAAACAGACGTGTTGGTGGCATCTAAATGCTCTGCGATGCCTGAGCGACACCAGCTGGGGCACCGACCGATCTACCATCTTACGGCTCTACCAGGCGTTAATCCAGTCCCGTCTGAATTATGGGAGTCTGGTTTATGACTAAGCATCCCCATCTGCGTTGCGGGTGCCGGACCCAATACTACACAGCGGGATACGATTTGACACTGGTGCCTTCCGGACCAGCCCTGTGGACGGCATACTTGTGGAGGCAGGTGTCCCTCCACTGCAGTTGCGGCGCCAACATTTACTGGCCGCTTATGCTGCCCATGTTTTTAGCTTGCCCGGGTATCCAAATTATTGTCTTCTGTTCCTGCAATCGGTCGTCCGTCTGCCAGAACGCCGGCCCCGGTCAGGTTGTACGATCGCGGTCTGCATCAAAGAGCTTCTCTCCGGGCTTGGGGTTTTCCCTGTTCCACCTCCTTTCCAGGCCCCTTTGCATAAACCACCATGGTGCGTGCACCGCCCTTGCCTTCGGCTCGAATTGGCACAGGGCCCGAAGGACTCAGTCCCTCCGGAGGCCTTCCGCCGCCGCTTTTATTCCATGCTAGCCACGTATCAGGGCTCTGGCATTGTATACTCTGACGGTTCGATGGTTGCTGGTTGGGTCGGTTATGCTCTCACTCTAGGACACCACTATGAACAACGATCCTTGCCGGCTGGCTGCAGCATTTTTACTGCTGAGCTGGTCGCCATTTTTCGTGCCCTAGAGTATATCCGATCCTGCTCAGGTGAGTCCTTCGTTATCTGTAGTGATTCCCTGACCGGTTTACGAGCTGTCAACCAGTGTTTCCCACGTTCTCGTCTGGTGATGGCTATCCAGATGTCCCTGCATACTCTTGCCCGTTGCGGCCGCTCTGTGGTCTTTGTGTGGACCCCCGGTCATGTCGGTATCCCGGGCAATGAACATGTTGACCGACTGGCGAAAGAGGCCACCAGTAAACCATCTCTGGACGTTGGTCTCCAGGAGACTGATTTGAGGGCAGTCTTATGCCGCAAAGTTTTTGCGCTATGGGCCGATGAGTGGTGTGAACTGACCACACGTAATAAACTCCGTGCTGTCGAGGAGACGACAGCTGTGTGGTAGTCATCCCTGCGAGCCACTCGCAGGGACTCCGTAGTCCTTTGCCGGCTCCGCATTGGCCAATCCAGGCTGACACACAGTTATTTACTGTGCTAGGAGGACCCTCCTCTATGTCGCTGCGGGGCAGCTTTGACAGTGGCCCACTTTTTGTTGGCCTGCCCCCTTTTAGCTGTGGTCAGGCAGACATTTGCGCTGCCTGATACTCTCCCTGCCCTTTTAACAGATGACCCTGCTATGGCTGGCTTAGTTTTACGTTTTATTCGGGCAGGGGTTTTTATCGTTTAATCTGAGTGTTTGTTATGTTATTTTGTTGATTCTGGCCTTTGGCCTACGATTTTAGACTGAGTTTTTAATGTGTCTCTCGGTGGTTGGCTTTTCCCTTTTTTTTTTTCTCTATGGTCGGCCAACCACCACCACACTCCATATGATTTTAATTTGTTTTGTCTGTTCTTTGTCTGAGTTTTTCTTGTCCTGTGTTGTCCTGTGTTGTCTGTTGTCTCTATTATCTATTTTTTACTCTGTGTGGGTGCTTTTAAGTTTTGGAACAAGGGACCGATGACCGTTGCAGTCTGGTCCCTTTAATCCCACAAACCAACCAGATAGGAGCACTCCCTGCAATATATCCTATGTTCCCATAAACCACCTGGCTGCAACCTCCACTGGGCTCTCTCCTCCACTTACCTATCCCTTTCTTGCACCCACTCCAGCACAACATTGCCTTCTATTCCACTAATGTGCCCACAAGTCCATGTCCTCATCTCTATTTCCCTTCTTTTCCACCACAAATTCCCATCAAACCTTCCAACTGCACCTAGAGCCTTACCCTGTCCCCACCACATCCATGCATGCTCCCTGCTCCCAGAAGCAGCAGTAGGCCTTCCCCCACCCAAACTCACTATTCCTTCCCCTTCATACCCTCATTCCAACACCGGATTACAGCTTCCATCAGGCACACTTATGGTGACTCAGCATAGCCACAGCAGCCACACACAGCTTGCATGCATTTGTGATTTGTTTGTGTAAATGTGTAGACATAGGTGTTCATAACTGATTACTTGTTTAATTAACCTGTCTTCACTGGTTCTGTTTATATTTGACAGTTAGTTCCAAAAATGAACAGATCAGTATTAAGAGCAGACAATTGTTTCAAAAGGGGTGTGACAGTTTCCACAAAATACATTGCTAGTTTTCATAAACAATAACAAATGTTTAATTGACATGTTGACTTTTGTAAACTACAAGAGGACATGTTTAATTGTGGAATCGACAAATACTCACATAATAATTTTTGGAATGGATAAAACACGAAGGTTTCTGAAAACCATGAAATGTTCACAAGAACTGTAAAATACATTCTCATTTGTAATATACTTATAAAATATTTTAATGAATAACATATTTACCATGTATGGGGTCTCTCTCTCTCTCTCTCTCTCTCTCTCTCTCTCTCTCTCTCTCTCTCTCTCACACACACACACACACACACACACACACACACACACACACACACACAAACAGTATGCCTCAGGTACTAGTTAATCATCTTTAGTCAAATTACTTGTGAAGTGGCAACACTGGATCAAAAATTGACTACACTGCATTTTACTGGAAAGTTGAGTGCAGCTCTTTGTTTGTGCATCAGTTGCTGCAAGAAGCCCATATTTTTGAGTTGTTACAGAAATGGGTCAGTTTCCATTAGAACAGTGAATTGATATTGTGGAGTGTTACAGGCCCCATCAAGGAATGTAAAGAAATGTTTCAAATGAAGTATCCTGGTAGCATACTGATACTACCCACAAACTGCACAATTCAAATTTGTACCATACATGGAGAGCTGTAGGATCCATTCAGAATGTGCAGAGGAATGAGTGACCAACAGTGAGAACCCCTGAAAATACAGACATAATTCAAATGGGCATTACAAGAAGACCTCAAAAGTCACAGCAGATTGGTGTATCTCATACATCTTGTCATTGTATACAAGAAGATATGAAATTAAAAGCATATCGTGTGTATGTGGTGCAAGAGTTGAAATTTGAGGACCAGGAAAAAAGAGTATTATTGTGAGTGGCTGTTAACATTAATTGCTAATCGTTACTTGGACCTCTTGCTTTCACTGTGTCAGATGAGACTAGCTTCAATTGTTCCAGGATTACAGATACAGGTCACAGGACAACCCACATATTCTGCAAGAATAATCTCTCCTCTCAGAGAAGATAGGTGTTTGGTATGTGTTGTTGGACTTGTGTATTATTGACTCTAGTTTTTTCAGTTATACCTTACACAGTGCCAGGTATGTAGAGATCTTTGATTCTTTCTATGCACAATTAATAGATGCAGAGGAGCTGCAAGTAGTATTCCAACATGATGGAGCAACCACTCACAAACCCAACCAAAGTATGGACCACATCACTAACATATTTCCTGAAGATAGACGTGTCAGTAGAGGCCTCTGACCCCAAGATCCCTGGATTTATGATTTTTATTTATGGAGTGCAGTAAATAGCAAAGTGTATGCTGTCAATCCTTGCACAATAGGTGATTTTAAATGGAACTTTAGAAGACACATTAACAACATCACTTCTGCAGAATTATGGTGTGTCACTGGGAGCAACATCACATGAAGTTAGCAATGCCTCGATGCCTGTAGCCACCACTTCCAGCATCTCTTATAAACAGGTAACTACATTTTTTTAACATTACTATTATCCACTCTTTTTTTAGTTAGTTCATTGTTACTTGAATCTCGGGCATGAGGCAAACCAATCTTAAGTGGGACATCCTGTACAATATACATATTTCATAATCATTTGTGCCTTAATGGAATAAAAAAATAAAAATTGCTTCTCTGAGTACAGTTTACACACTGCCTTCTGGATCAAAATTCAGAAGGGTTTTATCTGTCCATGTGAAATACTTTGGGCATTAATGATGCACCCATTTAAGATACACTTGTTATTACTGAAAATTAACTGTAATTTATAATTTAATCTCTAACAAACTAGCTCTTCTTTCTTAAACTTAGAAGACTCCAGCAGTTCTTCGTAAAACTTAAGCTCTGGTTAGTGGTCCATTTGGTGCCACAGTGCTTATTTAGTAGCCTTGAAACATTTTAAGATTTATATAAAACACCAGAACATAGTGTTTCAACAAGCATTTGCTTAGTTCCTTTGCTTTTTCTGCAAACACCACCTGGTGCTCCAAGCTCTGTAAGATACTTGGATGGTAATTGTTGCTTTGATTCACTGAAAAATTATTCGTTCATGGGGACAAACCTGAAGGAAACTAAGGAAAACATTTTGTAAAGTTTTGAAGGTATATAACAATGAATATACTGACTGTCTGTTCTGGATCTGATGATATTTAAAAGGAGTTTCATTTAATAATTCAATCAGATACATTTTTGATAATGTGAACAGGTGTTTATCATCTCAGTTGTTTGAAGAATACATTATTATAAGATACTGGTTTCAGGGATGTGAATTTTGGTAAGAAATGTGACAAATCCAAGGCTCTTGCACTGAGATCATATCCATTTCGGTACAGGACAATGTGTAATAACAATTATGATGACATCAAGGAAATTAAGATGAGTAAGATTTCATCAACAAATAACTTTGGACAACACTGATATGCAACCTATGTCCTACAAAGTGACCCCTCAGGGGGCTCGGCATTTAGTTGCTGGGTACGGCCTTGGCGACCCCGGGGTCCCTGAGCTGGGAACTTGGAAGCGCCACCAGCCCTCAATACCGTAAGCTCTGAGCATGCTCCAACGACCACCGTAAGGTAAGGCACAGCGGTGGAACGTTGTACGGTACAGAGCCCGGGGATCTTGGCTTAACAGCCTGGGTCGTGAGGATGGTATAAACCTCTATAAAAAAAAGCCTCAATCTCAAGGCGTGCTGCGCACTGAGGAGACGCATGGCTGTTGAGGTAGAATAGTTCCTAGTGGGCGACCGACCTCTGGGGAACCTGCCCCCCCCCCCTCCCACCGGTTGTATTAGGGTTACCCAGGCAAGTGGGGCTCTGTCTGAGTGGACATTCCTTCCCCTAGCTGCTCGTGGGACCACCATGAAACTCAATACAAATAGTGCACAAGCACGAGTCTCTAAGAAAGGAAAGGTCCATGCTTTACAGTATGACCCCCAATTGTTCCCTTCCCTGTCCACACCAGGGGAGGAACGATGGTCTAAATTACTTGGTGAGACGTATTCTCCTCGATTTCTGGTTTGCAGCCAAACAGATGTGGACTCATATCTGACAACAAAGCCTCCGTTTTTTGTGGAAAATTTAGAGGACAAGTTCGGAGAAGTTGAGGGTCTGTCTAAAATGAGGTCTGGAGCAGTCCTCATACAGACAGCATCCCCAGCACAGTCATGGGCATTGCTTGCTTGTGACAAGCTCGGTGATGTTGCAGTGTCCATTACGCCTCATGAGCCTCAATATGGTTCAGGGACTTATTTCTCATCGTGACCTGTTGTTGCAGTCTGACGATGAGTTTCATGCAAATCTGGAATGCCGTGGAGTCCACTTCATACGATGTGTCTTCAGGGGACCTAAAGAAAGTAGGGTCGCCACCGGCACCTTCTTCTTGGCTTTCAAGGGAGACACCCTGCCCGAGAAGGTCAAGGTGATGGTATGTCAATGTGATGTTAAGCCTTATGTCCCTCCTCCCATGCGCTGCTTTAAGTGCTGGAGGTTTGGGCATACGTCATGGAGATGTGATGCCAACCCTACCTGTCGGGATTGTCTACGTGCCTGCCACCCCAACGTCCCGTGTTCGCTGCCCCATGTTTGTGTCAACTGCGGACAGAAACATTCATCTTGCTGGTCAGACTGAGTGGTTTATCAAAAAGAACGGAAGATTATGGAGTATAAGACCTTGGGCAGGCTCACTTACACGGAGGCTAAATGCAAATACGACTGACTTCACCCTGTGCGCATTTCATCGACATTTGCTGCAGCAGCTTCGATGTCGCCATCCCTGGCGACGAGCCCACAAGCTCAGCCACTTTTTGTGGGCCCTCCCACCCGGCCATCTATTCCTGCACCCCAGGTAGTTGGGGTACACCCTTTTCCATTGCTCCTCTGTTATCAACATTGGGAGTAACAACCCCTCCTCCTTTGGGGACTTCGGTCCCCACCTCTGCACTGGAGAAGTGCCCGCCTCCTCCGGCTCCCCTCGCATGGAAGGGATCGCTTGGTGCCCTCCCTTCCATGGTTACTGCCCCTCCAGATGTCAGCCAGTGGCTGAAAAAGCCACCACCTGAGGGCCGTAGGGCTTCCAGGTCTTCCTCAGTCCATGAGACTGGGTCGGAAAAGCCCACCCAGCCTGATAAAGTGAAATACAAACGGGACCCTACCAAAAAGAAGAAAAAGCAAAAGGAGAAGGACATAGAGACAGTAAAGGAGTTCACCACTGTACCTGAAGCTGATGTGGAGCATCCATCGTCCACTCAGGAGCTAGATGTTACTCAACCCACAGCTCCTATGGAAGTTGATCAGGCTACTACTTCACAATCAGTGAGTGCTTCTAAGGAGTAACCTATCCCCCCAGGTTCTTTCATGTCTTCACAGTCAGATACCATTATCCTTCAATGGAATTGCTGTGGTCTTTTCCACCACCTTGCTGAGTTGAAACAGCTTTTGTGCCGCTTCCCTGCCACTTGTCTCGCCCTACAGGAAACCTGGTTTCCTGTTCAGCAGACCCCCTCCCACCGTGGCTACCAGGGTTACCATAAGAACCCCATAGAATATGACAGGGTATCTGTGTTTATGTTCTTGCCACTGTTCCTAGTGCCCCAGTGCCACTTCACATGGCTCTCGAGGCTGTGGCTGTTCCAATCCGGGCAGGAATGGAGCTTACCATCTGTTCCCTCTACTTTCCCCCAGATGAGGTTGTCCCTCTTGCCGACCTAGCTGCCTTGTTCGTCCAGCTCCCCCCGCCATTTCTCCTTTTGGGGGACTTTAATGCCCACCACCCTTTATGGGGTGGGGTCCAGATCTCGGGCCAGGGTAGGAATGTTGAGGCTTTCTTGGCACAGGAAGACATTTGCCTCCTTAACACTGGTGCTCCCACATATTTTAGCTTGGCTCATGGCACATAATCGGCCATTGATCTCTCTCTTAGTAGCCAAGGTCTTCTTCCGTACCTCAGTTGGAGAGTCCATGACGACCTTTGTGGTAGTGACCACATTCCCATCCTGGTTTCTCTTCTTCAATCCCAACCCACTGACCAGCTGCCACGATAGTCTCTTCGTGGAGCTGACTGGGCAGCCTACACCTCAGCTACTATGGCCATTGCTCCGCTTCCTGATGACATTGATTTGTCAGTGGACGAGGTCACTATGGCCATTGTTTCTGCTGCCGAGGCAAATGTCCCCTGCTCTTAAAGTACCCTAAGGAGTAAGTCAGTCCCTTGGTGGACACCAGAGATTGCAGAAACTATCCGGGACCGCCGTTGAGCCCTGCAACAACACCGGCGTCATCCTTCCCTAGAGAATCTGGTTGCCTTTAAACGGCTGCGGGCCCGAGCTCGGCGGTTATTCTGGCGGAGTACGCATTTTTGGCTTTCGCCCTTGTGCGTCTGTCCCTTGCCTTTCTCTTCGGGGTACACTTTGTACTGACCCAATCGCCATCGCTGAACTTCTGGCAGAGTACTTCACTCGCATTTCCATGACAGCAGGCTACAGTGCAGAATTCCGCACCAATAAAGAGCAGGTTGAGTGTACACAATTGTCATTTCACACGCACCGTTGGGAACAATACAACGCCCCGTTTAGTGAATGTGAGTTCCAAACTGCCCTTACAGCTTATCCCGATACCTCTCCAGGTCCAGACCGAATTCACAACCAGTTTCTTCACCACCTCTCAGCGCGCTGTCAGGGTGAATTACTCACCCTGTTTAACCGCATCTGGACGGAGGGCATTTTCCCAACTCGTTGGCAGGATAGCGTTACCTCCCGGTGCTGAAACCTGGTGCAGATCTGCTGGTGGTTGATAACTATCGCCCTATCAGCCTTACCAACATTATGTGCAAACTCCTGGAACGGATGGTGAGTCGGCGGCTCATGTGGATCCTCGAAGCTCGGGGCCTCCTAGCCCAGCAACAGGGGGGCTTCCATTAGGGCTGCTCAGCGATCGACAATTTAGTCTCACTAGAGTTGGTTATTCGTACAGCTTTTGCTCGGTGAGAACATTTAGTTGCTGTTTTCTTTGATCTTCGAAATGCATACAATACCACCTGGTACCATCATATCTACATCTACATCTACATTTATACTCTGCAAGCCACCCAACAGTGTGTGCCGGAGGGCACTTTATGTGCCACTGACATTACCTCCCATTCCTGTTCCACTCACGTATGGTTCGCGGGAAGAACGACTGCTGGAAAGCCTCCGTGCACGCTCGAATCTCTCTAATTTTACAATCGTGATCTCCTCAGGAGGTATAAGTAGGGGGGAAGCAATATATTCGATACCTCAACAACAAGCCCATTGAAAGCCTCTATGAGGGTGAAGATTTGTCTGATGTGATAGAAGAAGAAACAGGAGACGATTTAGAAGAGATAGGGGATCCAGTATTAGAATCGGAATTTAAAAGAGCTTTGGAGGACTTACGGTCAAATAAGGCGGAAGGGATAGATAACATTCCATCAGAATTTCTAAAATCATTGGGGGAAGTGGCAACAAAACGACTATTCACGTTGGTGTGTAGAATATATGAGTCTGGCGATATATCATCTGACTTTCGGAAAAGCATCATCCACACAATTCCGAAGATGGCAAGAGCTGACAAGTGCCAGAATTATTGCACAATCAGCTTAACAGCTCATGCATCAAAGCTGCTTACAAGAATAATATACAGAAGAATAAAAAAGAAAATTGAGAATGTGCTAGGTGACGATCAGTTTGGCTTTATGAAAAGTAAAGGGACGAGAGAGGCAATTCTGACGTTACAGCTAATAATGGAAGCAAGGCTAAAGAAAAGCGTTCGACAATATAAAAAGGTGCAAGCTGTTCGAGATTCTGAAAAAAGTAGGGGTAAGCTATAGGGAGAGATGGGGCATATACAATATGTACAACAACCAAGAGGAAATACTAAGAGTGGACGATCAAGAACGAAGTGCTTGTATTAAGAAGGGTGTAAGACGAGGCTGCAGCCTTTTGCCCCTACTCTTCAATCTGTACATTGAGGAAGCAATGATGGAAATAAAAGAAAGGTTCAGGAGTGGAATTAAAATACAAGGTGAAAGGATATCAATGATACGATTCACTGATGACATTGCTATCCTGAGTGAAAGTGAAGAAGAATTAAATGATCTGCTGAATGGAACAAACAGTCTAATGAGTACACAGTATGGTTTGAGAGTAAATCGAAGAAAGACGAAGGTAATGAGAAGTAGTAGAAATGAGAACAGCGAGAAACTTAACATCAGGATTGATGGTCACGAAGTCAATGAAGTTAAGGAATTCTGCTACCTAGGCAGTAAAATAACCAATGACGGACGGAGCAAGGAGGACATCAAAAGCAGACTCGCTATGGCAAAAAAGGCATTTCTGGCCAAGATACGTCTACTAATATCAAATACCGGCCTTAATTTGAGGAAGAAATTTCTGAGGATGTACGTCTGGAGTACAGCATTGTATGGTAGTGAAACATGGACTGTGGGAAAACCGGAACAGAAGAGAATCGAAGCATTTGAGATGTGGTGCTATAGACGAATGTTGAAAATTAGGTTCTATGCAGAATCGGAGAGGAAAGGAATATGTGTAAAGCACTGATAAGGAGAAGGGACAGGATGATAGAACATCTGCTAAGACATGAGGGAAGACTTCCATGGTACTAGAGGGAGCAGTACAGGGCAAAAACTGTAGAGGAAGACAGAGATTGGAATACGTCAAGCAAATAATTGAGGACGTAGGTTGCAAGTGCTACTCTGAGATGAAGAGGTTAGCACAGGAAAGGAGTTTGTGGCGGGCCGCATCAAACCAGTCAGTAGACTGATGACAAAAAAAAAAACAGCAAGCTACACTGCAATGCAGAGCGCCTCTCTTGGAAAGTCTGCCACTTTAGTTTGCTAAACATATCTGTAACGCTATCACGCTTACCAAATAACCCTGTGATGAAACACACCACTCTTCTTTGGATCTTCTCTATCTCCTCCGTCAACCCGATCTGGTAAGGATCCCACTCTGATGAGCAACACTCAAGTATAAGTCGAATGAGTGTTTTGTAAGCCACCTCCTTTGTTGATGGACTACATTTTCTAAGGACTCTCCCAATGAATCTCAACCTGGCACCCGCCTTACCAACAATTAATTTTATATGACCATTCCACTTCAAATTGTTCCGTACACATACTCCCATATATTTTACAGAAGTAACTACTACCAGTGTTTGTTCCGCTATCTTATAATCATACAATAAAGGATCCTTCTTTCTATGTATTCGCAATACATTATGTTTGTCTATGTTAAGGGTCAGTTGCCACTCCCTGCACCAAGTGCCTATCCACTGCAGATCTTCCTGCATTTCCCTGCAATTTTCTAATGCTGCAACTTCTCTGTATACTACAGCATCATCTGCGAAAAGCCGCATGGAACTTCTACACTATCTACTAGGTCATTTATATATATTGTGAAAAGCAATGGTTCCACAACACTCCCCTGTGGTATGCCAGAGGTTACTTTAACGTCTGTAGACATCTCGCCATTGAGAACAACATGCTGTGTTCTGTTTGCTAAAAACTCTTCAATCCAGCCACACAGCTGGTCTGATATTCCGTAGGCTCTTACTTTGTTTATCAGGCGACAGTGCGGAACTGTATCGAGCACCTTCCGGAAGTCAAGGACAATGGCATCTACCTGGGGGCCTGTATCTAATATTCTCTGGGCTTCTTGAACAAATAAAGCGAGTTGAGTCTCACACGATCACTGTTTCTGGAATCCATGTTGATTCCTACAGAGTAGATTCTGGGTTTCCAGAAATGGCATGACACGCAAGCAAAAAATATGTTCTAAAATTCTACAACAGATTGATGTCAGAGATATAGGCCTATAGTTTTGCGCATCTGCTCGACGACCCTTCTTGAAAACTGGGACTACCTGTGTTCTTTTCCAATCATTTGGAACCTTCCGTTCCTCTAGAGACTTGGAGCACATGGTTGTTTCAAGGGGTCAAGTTCTTTCGCGTACTCTGTGTAGAATCGAACTGGTATCCCGTCAGGTCCAGTGGACTTTCCTCTGTCGAGGGATTTCAGTTGCTTTTCTATTCCTTGGACACTTATTTCGATGTCAGCCATTTTTTCGTTTGTGCGAGAATTTAGAGAAGGAATTGCAGTGCGGTCTTCCTCTGTGAAACAGCTTTGGAAAAAGGTGTTTAGTATTTCAGCTTTACGCGTGTCATCCTCTGTTTCAATGCCATCATCATCCCAGAGTGTCTGGATATGCTCTTTTGAGCCACTTACTGATTTAACATAAGACCAGAACTTCCTAGGATTTTCTGTCAAGTCGGTACATAGAATTTTACTTTCAAATTCACTGAACGCTTCACGTATAGCCCTCCTAACGCTAACTTTGACATCGTTTAGCTTCTGTTTCTCTGAGAGGTTTTGGCTGCATTTAAACTTGCAGTGAATCTCTCTTTGCTTTCGGAGTAGTTTCCTAACTTTTTTGCTGAACCACGGTGGATTTTTCCCGTCCCTCAGTTTTACTCAGCACATACCTGTCTGAAATGCATTTTACGATTGACTTGAACTTTTTCCATAAACACTCAACATTGTCCTTGCTATGCTGAATGAATGGGGCCCACGGGGTCCACTTCTGATTTTTCTATGGAATTTCATCTCCAGTCGCTCCTTTCGGGTTCGAGTTGGTACATATTTTAGCTCTGCTCATATTCAGGAGAATGGTGTCCCACAGGGCCAGTGTTCTCCTCTTTCTGGTGGCGATTAATGGTCTTTCAGCTGCAGTGGGCTCATCGGTCTGTTCCTCTCAATATGCCGATGACTTTTGTCTTTATTACAGTTCCCCAAGCATCAGTTTGCTGAACTGTGGCTGCAGGGAGCTATCCGTAAGGCACATTTTTGGGCATCCAACCATGGTTTTCAATTCTCAACCTCCAAGACCCGAGTGATGCATTTCTGTTGTCATCACACGGTCCACCTCCATCCAGAGCTCTCTACCTTGCCAATGAACTCCTTCGTATTGAGGAGACGCATCACTTCCTTGGCATGCTGTTTGATGCTCAGCTCACTTGGACACCTCATATTTGCGAGCTTAAACAACGGTGCAGGCGGCACCTGAACATCCTTTGCTGCCTCAGCCACACCGTTTGTGGGGCTGCATGAACAACCCTCCTATTACCCTAAGGCCTTAGTCCAGTCCCGTCTCAACTATGGGAGCATGGTGTACGACTCAGCAGCACCTACAACATTGCAGATCCTCAACCCAATTCTCCATTGTGGTGTTAGACTGGCAACAGGTGCCTTCCGCACTAGTCCAGTGACTAGCCTTCTAGTAGAAGCTGGAATCCCTCCCCTACAATTCCGCTGCCAACAGCTGCTTGCGTCATACATTGCCCGGATCCATGCCTCGCCCGACCACCCAAACTGCAGGCTCCTTTTTCCATCTTCTGTACTCCCCTCCCCACGACGGCAGCCTAGGTCAGGTCTCCCGATCGCG
Source organism: Schistocerca nitens (assembly GCF_023898315.1). Lineage (NCBI taxonomy): Eukaryota > Metazoa > Arthropoda > Insecta > Orthoptera > Acrididae > Schistocerca > Schistocerca nitens. Next base: position 197,008,522 of record NC_064623.1, on the reverse strand, counting down.
GTCCGTGTTTGTTCCCTTCTCTCGTCACTCGAGTCCTTTCCCCTTCCTCCATCCTTCTGGCCCTCTTCTTCTACCCCTCTTTGGTCCCCCCTTCGCTTGCAGCTTTGCTTGGATTTGTCATGCGACTCCAAGTCCTCTGTTCCACCTGCCAGTCTTCGTCAACAATTCCTGGCTCTTCTTGCCTCGTTTCGCGATGCAGATGTAGTCTACACCGATGGTTCTGTGGTCAATTGACGCACTGGGTTTGCTTTCATCCATGGTGACTACGTTGAGCATCATTCCCTGCCTTGTGGGAGCAGTGTTTTCACTGTGGAGCTGGTTGCTCTTTATCGTGCACTCGCTCACCTTACCTCCTGCCCTGGTGAGCCATTTGTCATATGCAGTGACTCCTCGAGTGGATTGCAAGCACTCGACCAGTGTTTTTCTCGGGACCCTTTGTTGCGCGGTATTCAAGATGCTGTTTTTGCTCTCGCCAAGTGTGGTCATTCAGCGACGTTTGTGTGGACCCCGGGCGACATCGGCATTCCAGGAAATGAACGTGTTGATCGGTTGGCCAAGCAGGCCACCACTTTGCCACCCCTGGAGATCAGTCTCATGGAAAGCAACCTCCGGTCAGCCCTACATCGCAAGGTCAGCAATGTCTGGAGCTCTGAATGGTCTGTCTTGAACATGCCAAATAAGCTCCGCATGGTCAAGTTGTCCACGGCTGTATGGAACTCATCCTTGAGGGGCACGCATAGGGAGTCAGTTGTTCTCTGCCAAATTGGACACACACGTTTGACCCACAGCTATCTCCTTCGTCGTGAGAACCCGCCCAAGTGTTGCTGTGATGCAGAGCTGACAGTGATCCATCTTCTGATGGACTGCCCCCTTTTAGCCCCCTTGCGGCAGTCCTTTAATTTACCAGCTCCACTTCTTTTAATTCTAGGTGACGATGTCTCTATAGCTGACTCAGTTTTACATTTTATCCGTGCAGCTGGGTTTTATCACTCGCTCTAGTGTGGGTGCTCTTGCATGATTTCTCAGGCTACACCCAGTCCAGTGACTTTTAATTGTAACGTGGATACCAAAATAGTGTCTTTTATGGTAACAAGTTGTGTTAGTACCTCTATCAACACTTTCCAGCTGGAGGTTCTTCATTTGTAGTTGAGAGGTTGACCTTTTGCCTGATCCATCAACTGCTGTAGTCTGTTTTACTCTAGTCAACAATCTACTCTGTTCCTTTTAAGTGTCCTCTATGTTGTGTTACTGCAGTGTTCATTTTAGTTCTGTCCCTCTTGGTGTTCCCTCCCTCTGGGTGCAGAGGTTACGCTTTTACTGTATAGGTCTTTTACAAGTATGTCTGTTTGGAACAGGGGACTGATGACCTCGATGTTCAGCCCCCATTTAACCCCAAAACCAACCAACCAACCAACCACAAAGTGAACAATTCATTTCTGTGTCTACTGCTTTAGACAGAAATGTCAGGAAATAAATTGAGTCAAGTAACTAACATCATTTAGTTGAGCTGTGGGTCTGGGTTGTTCAGAGTATGATAATGTAAGTGAATCAGTCAGAGGAAAATACACTAATTGGTACGTTACATGCTAAGTGAGAACAGGGGCAAGCTGCTGTAGCACTGTTTTCTTCTTAGGTTTCTGTGTTATAGCCTCTTTTTTCATATTTAAATCAGTCATTGTTACCACTTTCTATATATACTATCATACTTTCATTTAAAAGAGTAATGATTTTGATGTATACATTTTCGTCTTGTGAATTATTTTGTTTGCTGGTTTTGGTCAATAATTCAAGTATGTTTGCAATGTAATGCATACTAAATAAATTTTCATTGCAGTGACACAATCAGATGCTGAGTGTTACCATTTGTACTTTTATATAAATTTCTGTATATTATAATAGAAAGAAACATTCCACATGAGGAAAATATATTAAAAAAGATGCTGTGACTTACCAAACGGGAACTTGCTGGTAGCTAGACACAATAAAAAACACAAATACACACACACATCAAGCTTTCGCAACCCACGGTTGCTTCATCAGGAAAGAGGTAAGGAGAGGGAAAGACGAAAGGATGTGGGTTTTAAATGAGAGTGTAAGGAGTCATTCCAATCCCGGGAGCAGAAAGACTTACTTTAGGGGGAAAAAGGGACAGGTATACACGCACGCGCATGCGCCGCCCCCCCCCCCATATATATATATATATATATATATATATATATATATATATATATATATAAAGGAAGTGGACATCCTTATACACAAATATTCCGCACGTCCAGGGCCTCGCTGCGATGGAGCACTTCCTTTCACGCCGATCACCTGCCACCCTACCTCAAACCTCTTTCCTCATCACCTTAGCCAGCTTCATCTTGACCCACAACTTCTTCACTTTTGAAGGCCAGACATACCAACAATTAAAGGGAACAGCCATGGGTACCAGGATGGCCCCCTCGTACGCCAACCTATTCATGGGTCGCTTAGAGGAAGCCTTCTTGGTTACCCAGGCCTGCCAACCCAAAGTTTGGTACAGATTTATTGATGACATCTTCATGATCTGGACTCACAGTGAAGAAGAACTTCAGAATTTCCTCTCCAACCTCAATTCCATTGGTTCCATCAGATTCACCTGGTCCTACTCCAAATCCCATGCCACTTTCCTTGACGTTGACCTCCACCTGTCCAATGGCCAGCTTCACTCGTCCGTCCACATCAAACCCACCAACAAGCAACAGTACCTGCATTATGACAGCTGCCACCCATTCCACATCAAACGGTCCCTTCCCTACAGCCTAGGTCTTCGTGGCAAATGAATCTGCTCCAGTCTGGAATCCCTGAACCATTACACCAACAACCTGACAACAGCTTTCGCATCTCGCAACTACCCTCCCGACCTGGTACAGAAGCAAATAACCAGAGCCACTTCCTCATCCCCTCGAACCCAGAATCCCCCACAGAAGAACCACAAAAGTGCCCCACTTGTGACAGGATACTTTCCGGGACTGGACCAGACTCTGAATGTGGCTCTCCAGCAGGGATACGACTTCCTCAAATCCTGCCCTGAAATGAGATCCATCCTTCATGAAATCCTCCCCACTCCACCAAGAGTGTCTTTCCGCCGTCCACCTAACCTTCGTAACCTGTTAGTTCATCCCTATGAAATCCCCAAACCACCTTCCCTACCCTCTGGCTCCTATCCTTGTAACTGCCCCCGGTGTAAAACCTGTCCCATGCACCCTCCCACCACCACCTACTCCAGTCCTGTAACCTGGAAGGTGTACACAATCAAAGGCAGAGCCACATGTGAAAGCACCCACGTGATTTACCAACTGACCTGCCTACACTGTGATGCATTCTATGTGGGAATGACCAGCAACAAACTGTCCATTCGCATGAATGGACACAGGCAGACAGTGTTTGTTGGTAATGAGGATCACCCTGTGGCTAAACATGCCTTGGTGCACAGCCAGCACATCTTGGCACAGTGTTACACCGTCCGGGTTATCTGGATACTTCCCACCAACACCAACCTATCCGAACTCCGGAGATGGGAACTTGCTCTTCAATATATCCTCTCTTCCCGTTACCCACCAGGCCTCAATTCCGCTAATTTCAAGTTGCCGCCACTCATACCTCACCTGTCATTCAACATCATCTTTGCCTCTTCACTTCCGCCTCGACTGACATCTCTGTCCAAACCCTTTGTCTTTAAATATGTCTGCTTGTGTCTGTATATGTGTGGACGAATATGTGCATGTGTGCGAGTGTATACCTGTCCTTTTTTCCCCCTAAGGTAAGTCTTTCCGCTCCCGGGATTGTAATGACTCCTTACCCTCTCCCTTAAAACCCACATCCTTTTGTCTTTCCCTCTCCTTCCCCTCTTTCCTGATGAGGCAACAGTTTGTTGCGAAAGCTTGAATTTTGTGTGTGTGTTTGTGTTTGTTTGTGTGTCTATCGACCTGCCAGCACTTTTGTTCGGTAAGTCACATCATCTTTGTTTTATATATATAGGGAAACATTCCACGTGGGAAAAATATATCTAAAAACAAAGATGATGTGACTTACCAAACGAAAGCACTGGCACGTCGATACTGTGTGTCTATCGACGTGCCAGCGCTTTCGTTTGGTAAGTCACATCATCTTTGTTTATATATATATATATATATATATATATATATATATATATATATATATATATATATATATATATATATAAAGAAAGATGATGAGACTTACCAAACAAAAGCGCTGGCAGGTCGATAGACACACAAACAAACACAAATATACACACAAAATTCTAGCTTTCGCAACCAACGGTTGCTTCGTCAGGAAAGAGGGAAGGAGAGGGAAAGATGAAAGGATGTGGGTTTTAAGGGAGAGGGTAAGGAGTCATTCCAATCCCGGGAGCGGAAAGACTTACCTTAGGGGGAAAAAAGGACAGGTATACACTCGCACACACACACACATATCCATCCACACATACAGACACAAGTGTGTGTGCGAGTGTATACCTGTCCTTTTTTCCCCCTAAGGTAAGTCTTTCCGCTCCCGGGATTGGAATGACTCCTTACCCTCTCCCTTAAAACCCACATCCTTTCATCTTTCCCTCTCCTTCCCTCTTTCCTGACGAAGCAACCGTTGGTTGCGAAAGCTAGAATTTTGTGTGTATATTTGTGTTTGTTTGTGTGTCTATCGACCTGCCAGCGCTTTTGTTTGGTAAGTCTCATCATCTTTCTTTTTAGATATATTTTTTCCACGTGGAATGTTTCCCTCTGTTATATATATATATATATATATATATATATATATATATATATATATATAAGCAGACATGTCTGCTTGTGTCTGTATATGTGCGGATGGATATGTGTGTGTGTGCGCGAGTGTATACCTGTCCCTTTTTCCCCCTAAGGTCCTTTTGTCTTTCCCTCTCCTTCCCTCTTTCGTGATGAAGCAACCGTGGGTTGCGAAAGTTTGCTATCTGTGTGTGTGTTTGTGTTTTTTTATTGTGTCTATCTACCAGCGCTTTCCCGTTTGGTAAGTCACAGCATCTTTTTTAATATATTTCTATATATTCTATTACACTTGGCACAAAATAAAGATTGTGAGGGTATTAGTCCCAGAAGCGAATTTAAAAATTACAAGGAAAAGTTTTTAGAATTTAAAAGAGTCAGTGTTTATTGTGATATTGTTTGTTTGACATGTTATCTTCTAAAAGAAAAAACTAAAAAAATTGCGGGTACTGAAAAATAGCAGTACATAAATTTTATTATGTGTGCTGCATCATCATCATCATCATCATCATCATCATCATCATTTAGTGAACACTCCTATGCAGGATATGTACCTTCACACTGCTACTATGAGAAGTCCATTGTTGAAGGAGTAATGTACCATAATTGTAAAACAGTTTATCATTTTAAGAGTGCAAGTGTCAGCCCAGAGTGAAAACTCTGGTTCTGTTTGAATTCCTGCAACGACAAAATTCACCGAAAGGTGAACAGTGCTGACAGTAAAGACAAAATAATTAGGTTTCTAATAGACGATGTACATGTTGTTATAAAGTGGACAAATGAATAACATGAATTATAAAAATGACATGAAATTTTGGATTAAAAGTGAGATTAAGACAATGCATAAAGTAAAGTCTTTAGCTAGTAGTCCTGCAAATGTTTATCAGCTTCATTCATCTCTTTCGCCATTTTATTTGAACAGTGTTTCAAAATTAGTGTTCAAATATGTGTGCTTGGAGCAAGGAATTATCTGCCATAGGCATTGGAAGAAGTTAAATAAGACCATTTCAGAAAACAACAGCCACAGTACAGCACCTGCTTGCGAAGTCATCTGAAGGTGGGCAGAGACTGGAAGGTGTAATTAATAATAAATGGGTCAAGAAATATTGTGTGACTATTATTTTGTGACCAAACAGCTATTTCAAAGGACTTTTGTCATTGGGAAAATTGAGCTAGTTTTGTTACACAAATGAGAAATTCTTAAGAACTGAATTTACTGAACTCTAGTACTAGTCAGATGAAATTAATTGCAGCATTCTCTGTGTGAGTGAACACTGGATTGAAAGTACAGAAATAAACTTGGTTATACCATTTAGTTACTAACGGCAACAAGTTACTACAGACCAAAAATTGTCCAAGTGCAGTTGCCATCTATAGCAATAAAAATATGAACTTGAAATATTCGTCCATAGATCTCATAGCCTTTGTATATAATGTATTTCTGAAGTGTATGTTGTGGCACAACACACTTACGAACTCATTATTGCATCTCTTTACCAAACACCAGCTTTTGATTGACAAAATTTGCCAAAAAACTCTCTGCTTTAATTTTAATATCTGCCAAATACAGGTGTGCCCAGAAAGTAAGTGCTGTTTCATTCTACTACCACTGCAGCACTTGTGTTGTACCTCTGCACATTTGCAATCATCTCTCTGGTTCACCGTCTTTCAGTTGATGCGATTACAACTGGATCATGTTGTGTTTACACGTTTTAGTGGTTGTTCAAAATGTTTAAGACAGTCTCTGAGCTCACTGACTGAAGTGTGTTCTATAATACGGTGAACCACCTGCCAATTCAATGGTGGGCAAACCAATGTTCATTATGAAGCAACAGAATGACTGGACTTCAGTTGTCAATGATGGTTTGGTTGAGTAAACGAATGAGAAAACTCATGAAACAAGCCGGTTCACAATAAGAATGTTTTGTGAAGAGTTTCCACACATTTTGAAAACTGTTTTGCACGAGATTCTCACAAATTGTGTTCTCACTGAGTTCTGAAAATGCTTACAGATGTCCACAAAACGAGGTTACTTGGCAGTGCTTTGACATTTCTTACCCAATACAGTAATGAGCAAGTGCACCCATACCCGGGGAATAGGTGCAGGGGGCAGCAAAACTTCTCCATAGCACTCAAAGGAAAACATGTAGTATACTGACATGGTTTTCTTTCAATAAAATGATTTGAAAGTCAGTTTACACAGATTTTTAACAGGGTTAGAACTGCAACTTTTTATGGCCTCTTAAAAGTTGCCATTCATCTTCCAAAACACAAAGTACTATGTACCCTCAAGTCTAGCCCCCAATCCACTACAAATGATTGAATGGGTGCCGTTATGATGGGGGAGATGAATTCTCAAACATATCTGTGATCAGTGATGAAACTTGTGTGTCATGTCACTCCAGAATGAGGCACTCATGATCCAAAAAAACAAAAATCGAAAACAAAATTGTCTGCACAAAAATCATGTACATTGTGGTTTGTAACAGACAGGTCATTCACCTTGTTGAATTCCTTTCCAGAGGTGAAGCCATCAGTGCAGTATGATACAGCAAAACATTGAGAAAACTTTGGCATGCAATTGAAAACAAAATAAGTGGCATTGTTTTACTTTATGACAAAGCACATTCCCATTCTGCTGATGTCACTCAAAACCTTATTCAACAGTTTGGTTGGTAGCAGTTTGATCACCCGTTCGAGGAAGGCGATCTGACAGTGATGACACTAAAAATAGTGTTTGACAGTGGCTGCCTTCACTGGCGGCATCTTTCTATGAAGAGGGCATAGAAAAGTTGGTTTCCCACTATTACAAATGTCTGAACTATCATAACTATGTAGAAAAATAGTTTAAGAAATGCTCTCTTTTGTAAAAATGAACTTTGGTTTGAAAAAAGTTTTTGTGTGGATTAAAGAGAAAATATGTGATTTGGTTACTATATATGTCAAAATCAATAAATTTTTGCTGCTTAAATGAATAATCAACCAGGATGGAACCGTGCCTTGACAATATAATTAACGACGTGTGTAGAAACAGTAGAATGTGACAGCATCGAAATAGGAATATTGACCATGATGGCATATGGCTCAAAATTGGAAACCTGCCTATTGATAATGCCACAATGTTAGCTACTTACAGAGTTGTCCATGAGAAGAAAGTTGAAAGAATGAGAATTGAGTTGAGGCTAATAGAGTGGTCCAATAAATTAACTAGTGAGAAAAATATTAATGACTGCTCCTCCTCATTCAGTTTCTTCATAAACATGCATTAGACAGTAACTTCCCCTTGTTTCTAAGAAGTGCAACACTAGCTGTAGGCATGATCAACAACATACAAAAATGTTGTACACACCACATCTCAATAAAATCAGGATACTTTTATTCATGCTGAGGTACAGAATTACTGATAACTGTGAGAGCAAGAATAATTATATAAGCTTAAGAAAAATTTGCCAATAAACTAGAGAAGCAAAAATCAGAGCAAATGAAGAATACATTTTAACTTCTAAGTATAAATGTAAAGCAGCATGGAATGGAGTGAAAACTGAAAATCATGGGAAAGGAAGAAAGCAGTATCCTAATTAACTTTAATACTCTCTTAATGAATATTTTGTAAGTTTTGGAAGTTCTCTTTATCATGAAGTGATAATACATCTGATACTGAGGCCTTCCTTTTGAAATTGTACACTAAAACAAACAGAAGATCAGTTGGAGTTTAATTACTGCTAGAGACATTACTAATGCTGTAAACAAGCTGGGCAGGCGCAGAACAGAGGACACATTCAGTAACTATGTTCTAAAATGTATAATTAAGGGAACCAGAAGGCCTCTGCTCTATCTTGTAGACAAAACTGTTGACAATAGTACTTTCCCTGAGTGCCTTAAAATTACAGTAATGCTTCCCATATGCAAAACATGTGACAGAGCCATACTAGATAACTATAGATCAATATCAATTGACCCTATAACATCTAAAACCATAGAGAGCTGCATACATATGCAGATCTAAAAGTATTTCAAGAATAACAAATTACTGAATGAAAGCCAGTTTGGATTCAAATCAAATCGATCAACCATACAAGCTACTGATAGTTTGTTAACTGCAATTCACAGTGGTTATGATAGGAAACTAATCACCTGCGCTACACTTATAGTAAAGTTTTTTATTCGGTCTCACATGAGACTGTTGCAAAAAAAATCTAGAATACTATGGATCTGTAGATAAACTACTAAATTGAGTTACATCTTACCTAAGCAACAGGCAACAATTAGTGCATATCAGCAAGGAGAGGTTAAAACTAATGAAAATTAAGAGGAATTCCAAAAGGCTCTGTCCTTGGACCATTCCTCTTTGTTGTCTATGTTAATGACCTTTCTGACCTCTTGATGTACAGAAATGTTTTCTACGCTAATGATATTACTATGATTCACCAGGTGAGAATATTGTACAGGTGGTTATAGACAAAGATAAGAAGCTATCTGAAAAAAGTAGTCAATGGTGTAAAGCTACAAGCCATGTATAAATAAAACAAAACCAGAGGAAATGTATTGTAATATAAAGACACACAAAGAAAATATTCAAACTGTTGGGCCAAAGTCTCTCAAGAGATGAAGAAATAAAATATATGACTGGTAAACTTATACATGTGATTTTTCTGCTTCATAAGCTAAGGTATCCTATCAACAAAATATTACTGGTTCTCCGATACTACACATTCTTTCAGTCACAGGTCTCGTATGATGTACTGTTGTGGGGAAATTCACTGGGTACAAACTACCTTTTCAAATGTCAGAAAAAAGCATGTAGGTGTTTTCAAGGATTGAGTCCTAGAGAATCCTGTAGAAAGTAAGTCAGTCAACTCAGTTTAATGACACCCCTGTGTCTTTATGTGTGTAACTGCTTCATGTATGTCAAAGAAAATATACAGAAATTTACTCTGAGAATGTATGTATGTATGTATGTATGTATGTATGCACAGTACCAGAAACAGCTGCATGCTAGGCATACCATATTTGAGGCTGTTACTGGTACACAACAGCCACCAACACGTAAGTCTGAGGATGTGTATTAGACTGCCACAATCAATAAAAATCCTTAATCTAAGTAAATTTAAGGTATTATTAGAGGTATGATTTAAAAATATGGCGTATTATTCAGAGGAAGAATACCTTCAAAGTGACCTGAAGAACATGTACAATGAGGGAGAACACCCTAATTAATAGGAAATAAGAGTATCATAGCTGCATACTTACTCAAATTACCTGTGTAACCATCATATGTTTTTTTTTTTTTTTCGTTTATGGATAATATAGATATCCCACTTACGTAATGTGAAAATGGAAGAAAATGTGTGTAACTCTGTAATAAATATGCAGATATATATATATATATATATATATATATATATATATATATATATATATATAATGGAAGAGATGGTGTGTGTGTGTGTGTGTGTGTGTGTTGGTAAGAGATGTACTGGAATATTAATTATTTAAAGAGAATCATCAATTTTTAAATGTGTTGAAAACTGTTTACATGCAACAAAAAAATACATATCCCTGTATAATTACAATTTATGAAGTCTAATACATCATAAACATGCTGAGAGGCTAATAAATAAACATCCAAACATCTGTGTGCAAACACAAACACATATATTGTTTAGGATGAATCTCTCACCAATATGGCTTCTTACACTGCTGAAGGGGCATGACTACAATTGTCTTTTCTGCCAATCTATAGTGTAAATTTACACTGCTGTGCAGTTACTGTTGGATGCTAATCAGTTTATTTCTGAGTCCACTTCTTCCACATTTTCCCCCCATAATCTAATCACCATTCTTATCCTTTCCTTACACTGCTGTGGTGCAGCAGTTTTGGTGGAACTACTCCGGTAGTACCAACTGAAGCATTGTGGCTCCCTCGCTGCAGTGTCCAAGCTATACTTTTCTCCTTTTTATTTTGACAGTTGGTATGATGAGTCCTCTGTAAACAATCATTGGCAAAATTATGTTGTTACTTATACTGGAATGAATTTTTCTTTGAAATCAGAACTAATATTCTATAAATGTTGTCAAGTATGCCATTCAACAATATGCATTTACTAACAATTTTGTTCTAGTTAGTTAATGTATCTGAATCAGTAAACGCAAGTGTGTTGTTACAGGGAATTTTTGTATCATTTTGAAGGCGGGTCAGACTGTTTCATTCACACTCAGAATCTGTAATGTGATTTAAGAGCAAAAATGTTTGACTATCATGTTATAAACTTATAATGTAATTGGATAGATAAAAAGTCTATTCACCAAGCAGGAGCAGAACACACACATAAAATAAGGTTATAATTAGGCAAGCTTTTTGAGCCAGTGGCTCCTTCTTCAAGCAGAAGAGTTGAAGGAGGAGTAAGAGGGGTGAAGAAAAAGGACTTAAGAGGTAAATTTTGGAAAAGTCCCTCAGAACTGCAGGGCAGGGAAGACTTACCAAACAGGATGAGAAGAGAAGACTGACTGTTGGGGACTACACTGGGCAAGTTTTGAAAAACCTGAGAGCTTAAAGATGGAATGCAGGGTAATATGCAAGACAGAGACTGCTGCTAAAATATTGTGTATGTGTTAAAAGGAGTGAATAGCTAAGTGCATTGCACATAACAGAGGTGGGAGTGGGAAAGTGAAAAATAGACAGGTAAGAAAATGAAAGATGTAAAAACCTAAAACGGAGTGAAGAGAGGAGTAGTTACTGTGAAGACATGCTGAGACAGAATAATTAATGTAAATTAAGGCCAGGTAGGTGGCAGGACCACAGACTTCTTGTAAAGTTAGTTCCCACCTGTGGAGTTCTGAGAAATTCCTGTCTGAGGGAAGAATCCGTGTGGGAAAACAGGCAGACCACGACTGTAAGGTCATAGAGCACGCTCTGCAATGGGATATGGTGTGTTGCCAGTATACACCCTCTGCCTATGCGCTTCCTTCCTAAGTGATAATTTGGTGGTAGTCATGCTGATGTAAACGTCCAAATGGTGTTTACGTAACAGCTGTTATACTACATGTGTCATTTTACAGATGGCTCTCCCTTTGATACTACATGCTTTGCCAATTACACCAATGCTATAGATGGTGGTATGAGAGCACACAGGCCAAGACTTGCAGTGGGGTATGGAGATTGGTGCAGAAGGAATACAAAGTCTGACAAGAACACTGCAGAGATCGGGAGGGTGACAAAAAGTTTTTTGAGGTGTGGTGGGCAAAATCTCAGACAGAATGGATCTCGTTTCAGGGCTTCATTTTAAGAAGCCATGGCTTTATCAAATTAGCTGATTAATACATTCCAGACCAGGATAATACCGAGTGAGCAGTAGTGTGCTCCCAAGTTTTTTGGAGGGATCAGCAGTATCAGGATTAGATGAGATGTCCCAGGAAACCTGCTTTTGCACTAGGCTGGTGGGGTAATTATGTCCAGTGAAGGCTGAGGTGAGAATGGTGGTGTATTGCTGTAAAGAGTCTGCATCCAAATAAATGTTTACCTCAAATGCCAAGGCTGTATGGGAGGGAATGTTTGACTTGGAAAGGATACAACTATCAAAATGTAAGTACTGTTGTTTGTTAGTAGGTTTAATGTGTCCTTTGGTGAGGATGAGATCAACATCAAAAAAGTGGTGTGGGATTTGCAATAGGAACATGTAAATTTAATTGGGAGAAGATATTCAGAGATTCCAGGAATTTTAACAGGTCAGCCACACCATGAGCCCATATGGTAAAGATGTCATCAATGGATCTAAACCAAACCAGGAGTTGAAGACTTACGAATGCCAGGAAAGGCCCCTCCAAGCAACCCACAAAAAAAGTTGGCATGGGAAGGAGCCATCCTGTTTCCCATGGCTGTATACCTGATCTGTTTGTATGTCTTCCCCTCAAAAGTGAAGCAATACTTATCAACTACAGAGTTGATTAAGGTGAGTAGGAAGGATGTCATAGGTTTGGAATCAGGTGGGCACTGACTGAGGAAATGCTCAGCAGCAGACAGGCCATGTGTGTGGGGGAAGGTTGCACCAATGGTGGCATCAATGGTGACAAGAAAGGTGTGTGGTGGGAGTCGGATGGGCATGGATTTCAGGTGATCTAGGAAATGATTGGTATGTTTGATATGGGAGGGAAGTCTTTGTATTATGGGTTACAGGTGCTGATCAACTAAGTGCAGTGGGTGCTCTGAAGCCAGCAAGGCCAAGATGATCATGCTTGTGAATCTTAGGAAGAAGGCAAAAGCTTCGGATGTGTGGTTTGGGTGGGGTGATTAAGTTCTATGGATTTAGGTGTTAGTCCTTGTCAGGGGCCAAGGTTTTAAGAAGGGACAGCAAGTTAGTTTGAATTGCAGGAATGGGATCTTGATGGCAGATGTGGTATGTAGAGGTTTTAGATAGCTGCCATAGACCTTCACTAAGATATTCCTTTCAGTCAAGTACCACAGTGGTAGAACCTTTGTCTGCTGGGAGGATAATGATGGAGTGATCAGTTTTTAATGAATGTAGAGTCTGGAGTTCTGCAGAGGACAGGTTAGGGTCATATTGTAAGGACCTGGGGAAGAGTTGTGAAGCAATGCTGGATGAGAGGAATTCTTTGCAGGGTTGTAAGGGATGATTTTGAGGTAATGGTGGTGTAGTAGCCACTAGAAAGATCGCGGGAGGCGCACATTGGCACGGCGCATCGCGGACGGTAGTTGCCGCAAGTAGAGTCCCGTCCACCAGAGGGCACGTGAGAATTCGGACGCGACCTCTGCCGGCGTAACAACAACAACAACAACAACAACAACAACAACTCCGGCAGCACGGGCCGTACCCAGTCAGTTAATATCGGGCATGCCTAGCACACAGTCCCGGTCTACGCTAAGTGAAGTGCGACGTAACGTGAACAGTGTTACTACACAATTGGCGACGAGTAGGGTCGTTCTTTCGCGTGTTGCGTCGTTGTTCCGGTTTCGCAGCTTCTCCACGGCACGGAGGATTTGGTGCGGGTTTTGGTGGCGCAGCAGACGGAGCTCATGGCCACCATGAAACAAGTGCTTCCGGCATTGCTCTCCATGCCTTCTGCTCCGGCGCAGTTCCCTCCTCCCTTTCCCCCGTATGACGAGACGGCGGAGGATTGGGATGCATATGAACATCGCCTTCGGCAGCATTTCCAGGCGTTTCATGTTGCCGATGCGGAGGTATGTCGTGCTCTCTTCTTGTCTTGGATATCTCCCTCGCTGTATCAAGTTTTGCGGCAGCTAGCGCCGTTGCAGGAACCCTCGTCCTTGTCTTTTGACACATTGTGTTCATTGCTGTCTTCATATTATCGCCGCCGCACGCATGTTGTGGCGGCTAGGGTCGAGTTCTATCAATGCAAGAAACAGCCCCATCAGTCATACCGGGCGTGGGCCGCTACCCTGCACGGTCTTAGTCGCAAGTGTCATTCTGTCACGGAGCAGTCGCGAGAGTCGTATGCCCACGTTATGGTACGCGACGTCATTGTTCATTCGGCCCCTGAAAGGGAGGCCCGGCAACGCGCCCTGCAGTTAGAAGACCCTTCCCTCGAGGAAGTCCTGTCAATTGCTCAATCGTATGAAGTCTCTCACGCAGCAGGTCAACAGCTGGAAGCGTGGTGCGACGTCGCGGAGGTTCAGGGCGGCGCGGCCGCGTCCACTGTGTCCGGGGTGGACGACGTGCGAGCAGTACAATCCGGCCGCACGGCGCGTAAACAGAATTCCGGCCGCCGGCCCCTGTTGCCGTCCTGTGCGTCGTGCTATATACATCATGATCGATCAGAGTGCCCCCAGCGTTGGGCCGTTTGTCGCAAATGTAATAAGAAAGGTCACATTTCTAAAGTTTGCCGCTCAGCCTCAAAAGAATCGAAGGAAGCAAGTACATAGGACATGGCCGTTGACATTCAGGAAGTTTCATCGGGCCAGGCTCCCGACGCATCGGCACGCAAACTCTTCATCGAGGTGTCGGTTCGGTCGCGCCGGTTACAACTGCAAGTAGATACGGGCGCGGCACTTTCGTTGTTGAATGCACAAACTTATTCCGACCTTGGATCGCCCCCGTTGGCGCCAGTTTACCGGCGTCTACGCGGTTATGGTAAACAGTTCATTCCCCTACTGGGTCAATTCACTACCTACGTGACTTACAAATCAGTCACTCTGCCTATTACTTTTATTGTTGTCAGTGATGTGAGCTCCGCTAACCTTTTTGGCCTGGATGCCTTTCAAGCTTTCGGTTTTTCTGTCGCTGACACCATACAGTTGGTCTCCGAAGACGTTCCCTATCACTCATTGGAATCTTTTATCTCAGACTTTCCAGATATTTTTGAGGAGGGCCTGGGGCGTGTTTCAGATTTTGAAGCTCACTTGACGTTGAAGGCGTCGGCTCGCCCGCATTTTCTACGCGCGAGGCAGATCCCCTTGGCTGTCCGCCCTCAGGTAAAGGAAGAGATAGACCGGCTGACAGCCCTAGGGGTCGTTCTTCCCATTTCTTCCAGTGAGTGGGCTTCGCCCCTCGTTATTGTCAAGAATTTCGGGAAAATTACGTCTTTGTGGCGATTTCGAGGCCACCATTTAATTCCCAATTGGTGGTGGACACCTATCCTTTGCCTCGTGCTGATGAATTGTTCTCCGCCGTGGCGGGAGGCCAATATTTTTCGAAAATCGATCTGTCGGAGGCTTATCATCAGATACCACTTGATGAGGACTCCAAGTGGCTGGCGGTCGTCAACACCCCGTTTGGCCTTTACCAATACCAGCGGTTGGCCTTTGGAATATCCAGTGCCCCGGCGATATTCCAGCATTATCTTGAGCACGTCACGTCGACAATCCCTCATTGTATTAATTACCTGGATGACATAATTGTCACAGGCCGCAGCACGAAGGAACACTTGCACAATCTTCACACCCTCTTTCTCAAATTCAGGTCTGTGGGCTTGCGTTGCAATCTGCATAAGTCAACCTTCTTCCAACTGTCCATTGAGTATGTGGGCTACACCATATCTCGGCATGGCATCCAGCCACTAGGAAGTTTGGTCCAAGGTATCGTCAACCTTCCTCGGCCCACTTCGCTGAAAGAGTTACAAGCTTTTTTAGGCAACATAGCCTATTACCACCGGTTCATTCCCAGGGCTTCCACCATAGCCCACCCCTTGTACTGCCTTCTGCACAAGGGTGTTCCTTTTGATTGGTCACCTGCATGCGAGCGAGCGTTCACTTCGTTGAAGGGCCTCCTCATGTCAGCCCCTTGTTTGGCTACTTTTGATCCCCATAAGCTGTTGGTCCTGGCTACAGATGCTTCGCAGTATGGGGTGGGGGCGGTCCTGGCCCATCGCAACGCAGATGGTTCCAAGCAACCACTGGCGTTTGCGTCGAAAACACTTAGTCCCGCGCAGGCCCATTACTCCCAGGTGGAAAAAGAGGCTTTGGCCATTGTCTACGCTGTTACCAAGTTTCACCCTTTCTTGTATGGCACGAAGTTTCAGTTAATCACTGACCATAAGCCGTTAATATCGTTATTTGGCCCCGCTTCTCAGATTCCGGATAGGGCGGCCCACAGACTACAGCACTGGGCCTTGTTCCTCTCTAAGTACCATTATGACATTCATTTTCGCCCTACAGGACAGCATGCCAACGCCGACGCTCTTTCCCGTCTTCCGGTGGGCCCGGATCCTACGTTCGATCGTGAGGAGATTATGTGTTTTCATTTGGATGTGGCGTCCCGCCAAGCAGTTGATGGCTTCCCGATCACTAGTTCTCGAGTTGCCAGGGAAACGGTGGCTGACCCAGTTCTCCGGCAAGTAGTTCGCCTCATTCAGCAGGGGTGGTTATCCCGCCCTCCGGGCCAGGCCTCGGACCCTCTTCGTAATTATTTTCTTCTACGAGACCGCCTCTTGGTCTTGGAAGGAGTTCTCCTTCTGGCTACCGATGATACAGCTCCTCGCGTTATTGTTCCTGCAAGTTTACGAAGGGAGGTCCTCACGTTATTACATGCGGGGCACTGGGGTGTTTCCCGTACTAAAACCTTGGCTCGCAGACATGTGTACTGGCCCGGTATCGACAGAGAAATTGAGGACTTGGTGGCCGCCTGTTCCCAGTGTGCGAGCCAACAAGCATCTCCCAGGGCAGCGTTCTCTTCATGGCCGCCGGCAACCCAAGCATGGGAACGTGTTCACATCGATTTTGCGGGCCCGTTTCTCAATGGCTTTTGGCTCATTGTCATTGATGCTTATTCCCGATTCCCATATGTGGTTCGCTGCTCCTCAACCACTTCAGAAGTTGCAATCCAGGCACTAGCAAAAATCTTTTCTGTGGAAGGTCTGCCAATCACCCTGGTCTCGGACAATGGACCGCAGTTTATTTCGCAGACCTTCCAGGATTTTTGTAGGCGCTTCGGTATTAGGCATTTGCTCTCCCCCCTTCCATCCACAATCGAATAGGGAAGCCGAGCGCATGGTGCGCACATTTAAGACGCAGATGAAAAAGTATGTGCAAGAATTTCCTGCAGAGGAAGCATTGATGTTTTTCTTGACGGCATACCGGACCACACCAATGGGAGAACGCAGCCCTGCAGAGCTCCTCCATGGGCGTCAACCTAGGACTCTGCTGCACCTCCTCCAGCCTGGTCCTCGCCAGTCTTCACAAAACGGAGTACCTGGCTTTACACTGGGTATGTCGGTCTGGGCCCGTGGGTTTGGTCGCAATCCACGTTGGATACCGGCGGTGGTCCTGCGCCGAAATGGCCGCCGGCTCTATACCTTGCAGGCGGGGGATCAGGTGGTACGTCGTCACCAAAATCAGCTACGTCCACGTTCGGGCACCCACCCTCCGACCTCTCAGACACCGGCTTCCCCATTGCCGGCACCTGTATTGGTTTCACAGGGGACGTTACCTCCTCTCCCCACTGTGACTGCCGCACTGTGATGGTTCTCAGCCTTGGCAGCCTCCAGTAGCTCCAGCACCGGCATCGTCATCATTCAAGATGCCCCAGCGAGAGCCGGCCTCCCTAGCAGGCCCGGTTTCTCAGGGGGCTAGTTCACCTGTGGTCGTCCCTTCCCCTTCATCTCCGCCACTGGGTCTTGCCCCTCCCGAGGTGGAACAGGATCTGGAGTTCGACAGCTTGTCGCCCGTTCTGTCCCGAGCTTCGGTTGTGGGACAACGGGGGCCTCTTTGTGTGGGTTACTTCCAGCCGTATTCGAAGGTTCCGGCTCAAGGGTTGGCAGATCCCCTCGACTCCGGCCATCCAATGGATGTGGAGGTCATCGCTCCTGCCCGAAGCTCCACCTTCCGACGCAGTGGATCACAGTGGCTTCACCCCCCGAAGGAGGAGGAGTGTAGTAGCCACCAGAAAGATCGCGGGAGGCGCACATTGGCACGGCGCGTCATGGACGGTAGTTGCCGCAAGTAGAGTCCCGTCCACCAGAGGGCACGCGAGAATTAGGACGCGACCTCTGCCGGCATAACAACAAGAACAAGAACAACAACAACAACTCCGGCAGCATGGGCCGTGCCCAGTCAGTTAACATCGGGCATGCCTAGGACACAGTCCCGGTCTACGCTAAGTGAAGTGCGACGTAACGTGAACAGTGTTACTACAGGTGGTGGAACAAGTTGGGATCATTGTTGGAACTGTTCAGTGCAGGTTTCAGTGTCAGGTTTGCTGTTGGAAAGATTTTGGAATTGGGTTGCAAAGTGATATTTCCAGTTGACATTTTGTGTGAAGGAAAGCAGATCCTTCACCAAAGCAGAATGATCAAATGCAGGTTTATGGCTGAAAATGAGGCCCTTGGATAATACAGGTATTTCAGGAGGGGAAAGTGCTTTAGATGAGAAGTTGAGAACACTGTGCTGTTGTGACTAGTTCTCATAATTGTAAGTTATTCTTGGTCTGGGACATGGTGTGAAGGCTGTGGGATGTTAAGGATGGTGGTCAAGTTTGGTTTTTTAGGAGAGGAGAGGTGGCTGAAGATGTGGTTTTCTAGGGAGCTGCAGAAGGATAGGAAGGGAAACACCACTGTTCAGTTAGTTTAGGAGAAGGTGGGACAGTTCTTTGAAGTAAAGTCTGGCATGTTGTTGCAGTTTGAAGTTAGCTTGACAGATGATACCGTCCAAGGAAACATGAGGGCAGACAACTGCAAGAAAAAGGAGAGAAGTCTGATGGAGTGGAAATTGGATAATGGGGCATATAGGTCACAGATTAGCTGGGTAAGGGCAAGAGATTCCTGTACTTGTCCAGAAACAGGGACTTACAGTGTTAGGCCTTTTGGAGTATCTCCAACGGACAAGCAGATTTCAAGAAAGAGAATGTGGGACCATCGTTTTGATAGTGCAGAAGCATGTTTTCGAAAAGAACAGATGTAATATGTCATGCAGTGGATCATAGCAAGGGAGAACAATTTGGATGTTAGAGTGTCAAAAAAGATAAGCAGAGGGTGGATAAAGGATAGAAAAACAGAAGATAACCAAGAAAAAATTCAGAAAAATCAGAAAAATTTTGAGAAAATTGTGAGAACAGACAATGGTTAACAAGAGGTAATGAGTGGGTGAGAACTTCTCGCAAAAAGTGCTGTCTATATGATATGAACAAAATGATTAAAAATGAAAAAAAATGGATCGGGAAAATTGTGAAAGAGAGACAAAACTTTAAAAACTGTGTAAACAGAAAGAGAAAGTTGTAGGAGAAAACATAAACTACATAGCTTGGCAATTGAAGCAATGTACGAGATGGCAGTAAAAGTTGATAAGAGAGGAATGACGAAAAAAACACATGCACAAAATCGTGAAAGGATTATGTATAAACAAGATAAGGGAATGAAAATAGTGGTCAAATTTGTGAATAAACCTAATAAGGAGAAGACCCTGCAGTGTAGTGAACTGCAAATTGTTATATGCAAATTTATCAACAACAATGGTGGTGGTATATGCAAATAAGAACACACCCATCTATGTGCACGGAAATCAGACTAGAAAAGATATGGGAGTGAAGTGTTCATAAAGACAAATAAAGAAATAGATTAGCACATAACGTAGAAAACAGAAGACAGTTGGAACAAGACAGACGACAACACAGACTGACAAGAGGGTTATATAAGAAGAAATGATGGCCACATGGGATAATAAAACAATAAAAACAATCAATTTTTTAAAATATACTGTGATTGGATGGATAAAAAATCTACTCACCAATCTGCGGCAGAACACACACGTAAAAGAAGGTTATAATTAGACAAGCTTTTGGAGCCAGTGGTTCTTCCTTCAAGCAGAACGATTGAAGGGGAAGGAAGAGGGCTGAAAGAAAAGGACTTAAGAGGTTCAGGAAAATAGGTAATTTCAGAAAAGTCACACGGGACTGCAGGTCAGAGGAGACTTACTGGACGGGATGAAAAGGAAAGACTAATTGTTGGACCTGCATAGGATGAGATTTGAAAACCTGAGAGCTTATAGATGGAAGACAGGGTAGTATGCAAGACAGAGATTACTGCTAAAACATCATCAGTGCGTTAATAAGAGGCTAAGGTGCATTGTATGTAACAGAGGTGGGAGGGAGACAGTAAAAAATAGACAATTAAGAAAATGAAAGATTTAGAAAACTGAAACAGAGAAAAGGAAAGAGTAGTTACTGTGAAGAAGTGCCGAGACAGAAGAAATTAACAAATTAAGGGCAGGTGGGTGGCAAGTACCAACGACATGTTGTAGTGCTAGTTACCACCTGGGGAGTACTGAGAAACTGCTGTTCGGGGTAAGAATCCAAATGCGTGTGATGGAACAGGCACCAAGGTCACGATTGTAGCTTTTCCCACACAGCCTTGTCATTCAAGGCAAACAGATTTTTTCAGATGCAAACACCACCATTCCCACTGTAAGACCTGCCCTATGCACCCTCCCACCACAACCTATAGCAGCCCCTTAACTGGCAGAACATATACTATCAAAGGGATCCACTTGAGAAATGACACAAGACATATAGCTGCTGTTATGTGAACACTGTTCGGCCATTTACGACATGCCTACCAGCAAATTATCCGTTAGGGTGAATACTGGCACACACAACATCCTGTTGTAGAATGAGATTTTCACTCTGCAGCGAAGTGTGCGCTGATATGAAACTTCCTGGCAGATTAAAACTGTGTGCCCGACCGAGACTCAAAGTCGGGACCTTTGCCTTTCGCGGGCAAGTGCTCTACCAACTGAGCTACTGAAGCACGACTCACGTCCGGTACTCACAGCTTTACTTCTGCCAGTACCTCGTCTCCTACCTTCCAAACTTTACAGAAGCTCTCCTGCGAAACTCGCAGAACTAGCACTCCTGAAAGAAAGGATATTGCGGAGACATGGCTTAGCCACAGCCTGGGGGATGTTTCCAGAATGAGATTTTCACTCTGCAGCGGAGTGTGCGCTGATATGAAACTTCCTGGCAGATTAAAACTGTGTGCCCGCGAAAGGCAAAGGTCCCGAGTTCGAGTCTCGGTCGGGCACACAGTTTTAATCTGCCAGGAAGTTTCATATCAGCGCACACTCTGCTGCAGAGTGAAAATCTCATTCTGGAAACATCCCCCAGGCTGTGGCTAAGCCATGTCTCCGCAATATCCTTTCTTTCAGGAGTGCTAGTTCTGCAAGGTTCGCAGGAGAGCTTCTGTAAAGTTTGGAAGGTAGGAGACGAGGTACTGGCAGAAGTAAAGCTGTGAGTACCGGACGTGAGTCGTGCTTCGGTAGCTCAGTTGGTAGAGCACTTGCCCGCGAAAGGCAAAGGTCCCGAGTTCGAGTCTCGGTCGGGCACACAGTTTTAATCTGCCAGGAAGTTTCATATCAGCGCACACTTCGCTGCAGAGTGAAAATCTCATTCTGGAAACATCCCCCAGGCTGTGGCTAAGCCATGTCTCCGCAATATCCTTTCTTTCAGGAGTGCTAGTTCTGCGAGGTTCGCAGGAGAGCTTCTGTAAAGTTTGGAAGGTAGGAGACGAGGTACTGGCAGAAGTAAAGCTGTGAGTACCGGACGTGAGTCGTGCTTCGGTAGCTCAGTTGGTAGAGCACTTGCCCGCGAAAGGCAAAGGTCCCGAGTTCGAGTCTCGGTCGGGCACACAGTTTTAATCTGCCAGGAAGTTTCATATGCTGTTGTAGAGCACACTCTACAACATGACAATCATGACCTCAGTGCCTGTTTCACCACACAGTAGTTCCTCAGAATTCTGCAGGTGGGAAGTAGTGCTACAACATGTCCTTGGTTATCACCACCCACCTGGCCTTAAATCACGTTAATTTTTTTCTGTCTCTGCATTTCTACACAGTAACTACCACTTTCTTCAGTCCGTTTTAGTTTTCTACATCTTTTATTTTCTTACGTGTATTTTTCGCACCCATACTCCCATCTCTGTCACGTATAATGCACTTAGCTTTTCACTCTTATTAGTGCATACACAATGTTTTAGCAGTAATCTGTCTTGCATGTTACCATGTCTGCCATCTTTAAGCTCTCAGGTTTTCAAATCTTGTCTGGTGCAATCCCCAACAATCACTTCTCTCTTCTCATCTTGTTCGGTAAGTCTCCTCTGACCTGCAGTTTCTGGGTGATTTTTCCAAAATCTACCTCTTTTCCTAAACCTCTCAAGTCCTTTTCCTTCACCTCTTTTCCTTTCCTTTAAACACTTCTGCCTGAAGAAGGAGCCGCTGGCTCCAAAAACTTGCCTAATTATAACCTCCTTTTATGTGTCTTCTGCCACCACATTGTGAGTAGATTTTTTATATATACAATTGAATTATATTGTCACAAATTGTCTTCAATGTTATAAACTTAAACATTCAAAACAACAGTAGTGGAGCATTTGTCCACAGGTAGAATTATATGATTGATATCAGTTTTTAGGTGGCGGACTGTAGTTCTTTCTGCAGATGTAAGGTTAGTTTGAATGTTGAGGAATTTGGGGAATGATGTCAAGATCTTACATCCACAGAAAGAACCGCTGTCCACCATCTAAAGACTGATCCCAACCTTATATTCCTACCTGCGGACAAAGGATCCACCACTGCTGTTTCGAACTGCAAGGATTACCCGGCAGAAGGACTCTGCCAGCTGCCAGGTACTTCCACCTACAAACCTTGCTACAGTGACCCCATTCCAGTGAACCAGCAGGATCTCCAGTCACTACTAAAATCCTTAGGCCTATCCCAGAACCTCTCCCTGGAGTCCATCTCTTTGCTCACCCCCACCACTCCCCACACTCCCCTACCCTCTACAAGCTTCTCCTGAATTCCATAAACCTAACCATCCAGGACACCCTATTGTGGCCGGTTAGTGTGCCCCACTGAGAGAATCGCTGCTCTCTTAGACCATCACCTTCAAGCTATTACACAGAAGCTACTGTCCTATATAAAAGATACCAACCACTTCCTCCATCGACTCTCCACAGTTCCTGTTCCTTTACCACACGGTGTGCTGCTCATCAGTATTGATGCAGCCTCCCTGTACACTAACATTCCTAATGCCCATGGCCTTACCACTATTGAATACTACTTTTCCCAATGCCCAAAAGATTCCAAACCAACAACCTCGCACCTAGTTGCTATAACCAACTACATCTTCACCCACAATTACGTCTCCTTTGAAGGCAAACAAATCCGGGATATGGCAATGGGCACCTGAATGTTACCACCTATACCGACCTATTCATGGGCCATCCAGAGGAATCCTTCCTAGGAACACAGAAACCTCAACCCCTCACCTGGTTCAGATTCATTGATGACATCTTTGCTATGTGGGTTGACAGTGGACTGCGACTATCCACATTCCTCCAGATCCTCGACAACTTCTCCCCCATTTGCTTCACCTGGTCCTACTTATCCCAACAAGCCACTTTCCTAGATATTTATCTCCTCCTTAAATGTGGCTACATCAGTACATCTGTCCATATCAAACCTACTAACCACCAGCAATACTTCCACTTTGATAGCTGCCACCTGTTCTATACCAAGAAGTCCTTTCCATACTGCCTAGCCACCAATGGCCATCACATCTGCAGTGACAAGCAGTCCCTCTCTAAATATACTGAAGGTCTCACTGAAGCCTTTACTGACCATAATTATCCTCCCAACCTTGTACAAAAACAAATCTTCGTACCTTATCTTTCCAGTCTCCCACCACCTCCCAACATCCCACCATCTGGCCACAGAGGAGCATTCCCCTCGTAGCTCAGTACTACCCAGGACTGGAGCAATTGAATTAAGTTTTCCGCCAGGGTTTCAATTACCTCTCATCATGCCCTGAAATGAGAAATGTACTGCCCACTACCCTTCCCACCCCTCCGACAGTGGTACTCCACTGTCTACTGAACCTACACAATATACTTGTCCATCCTTACACAACCCCTGCTCCCAGTCCATAATCCCATGGCTCACATCCCTGTTATAGATGTAGATGCAAGACTTGTCCCATAAATCCTCCCTCCACCACCTAAACTGGTCCGGCCACTAACATCACCTATCCTATCAAAGGCAGAGCAACCCGTGAAACCAGTCGTGGTCTAAAAGCTAAGCTGCAACCACTGTGCTGCATTCTCTGTAGGCATGACCACCAACAAACTGTCTTCATGAATGGCCACCAGCAAACTGTGGCCAAGAAACAATTGGACTACCCTGTTGTTGAGCACGCTGCCAAACACTGTATCCTTCATTTCAATGACTGCTTCACAGCCTATGCCATATGGATTCTTCCCACCAACACCAGCTTAACTGCACAGGTAGGAATTTTCCCTGCAATACATCCTGCATTCCCATAACCTTCCTGCCCTTAACCTACGTTTGTCACTGTCCTCACCCATTCAGCCCCTTCCCTGTTCCCAGTCCAGCACTACACAGCTGTCATTCCATCACTACACTCAGTCTTTTTATTTCTCTCATTTTCCACTACTTCCCCACGCCCCTCCCCACCTCTCTCCTGCCCTCTGTCTAACCTGCAACACTTTACTGTCGCCACCCCCACCATACTACCCCTCCTCCCCTCCCCCCCCTCAAGGCTCCTCCTTAACCCCACCCAGCCGCCACTTCCATCATGCACCGGTACTGCTGCCCACAGTCTCATGAGACTCTGTGTGTGTGTGTGTGTGTGTGTGTGTGTGTGTGTGTGTGTGTGTGTGTGTGTGTGTGTGTTTGTTTGCATACAACTACTGAGTGAGGCTAGATGCTTCTTATAATTTCTCTTTACACATGACTGAACTTAATGACATGATTATGACCTTTATTTATTGCTTGTTTCTACCCAATGTGGTTTGGATCCATGGGTTGGTCCCCATAGGTTTTCATTATTTTGTCCTTTCATGAATCACCATAGCCTTAAATACTCTGGTTTATGTGGCTTCTTGGTTTTTGACTATATTCCTACAAATGATAGACAATATTCTTTTAGTATGTACTGTAAAATGAGGTGAATTTTTTTTATGTTGTCCATTTAGTGTTGTGATATTGGAGTAAAAACTCAGTATGTTAATTTCACAACCTTGATAACGATATATTCATATATTACATTATTTTTAGTTTATAATTGCAGTTGTTATTTTAAGTTAATTGTTGAGCAGTTTCACCTCCTCAATTGGGGTGAAACCGATTATCAAATTTAGTATGCAGGAACTGAATCAGACTTCCAGAAGAGTGATCTTTAAAAAATATATTTCATAGAAAATTTTACTGTGGTGAAATAAAATTCTTTAAATTCATGCCAATCTTTGTCCTTCTCCTTGTACATTTATTCATTTTCATTTGACTTGTGCTGTTCTAGATCAGTGTTAGATGTTCCAGATAGGGACTCAGTTTGCAGCCCAATCACTATCATTTTCACTGAAGTCACTTATAACACTCCCTTTTCCTGGAGTTAATGCTGAATGCTTTACTTGGCATGGCTTACCTTTTGTTTCATTAGAGCAAACCTGTTTCAATTGCATTTCAAAGGCTGCAGCCAAAGAAACTTACAATGAGCTGGTGCCATGTGCATTGTTATCAGTTGCTTCTGGAATCTGTGGAATGACTTTATCGGGACAGAAAGGAAAAATTCCTGCTTTTATGAACCCAGATATGACATTTGATTGGGATGTGTAGCTATATTTTCAAAAGTTTTTTTCAACATCCTAGGAGATTCGAATTTTGGCACCACTAACTCTATTCTTCCTTTTCCAGTCATCTAGAACATTTGTTCAAGCAAGTTTTAAAGGTCTAAAAAAAGGCCACATCAAGTGGCTGACACAAATGAGTAGAATTAGGTGGTAGAAGCACAAATTTAATATCCTGTTCCTGGCACAGTTTAATCACCTTCTATGACAGGTGTCTTGAGAGTGTCACCTATAATCACTTTAGGTCCCTCTAATTCCCAGGCATAAGGCAAAACAATTTCAACATATCATGATTCAAACATTGTTAGGTCATACCAACCACTTTGATTCCTGTTATAACTTGCACCAGTTATGTCCCCCTTTCAGTCCAAATATCATAGAGGTCTTTTGCCCTATAAACTGTGTATGCTGGGAGGACTGAGCTGTCGGCAGCTGCTGCTATTATCACACTCATACTTGACTTACAACTATTCACTATCCTTTCAGTATGTCTTGTGCCTCACTTCACTATTACTTTCACTTGTCCAGGATCATCACAAAAGTTTGTCTAGGCATAGTTTATAATGTTGGAGGGTGGGACATCACTCAAGATTTTTAAAATAATCAATCACTGTATCTCGAGTAACTGCTGCCTTTACCGGATACTTCATTTTCCTGATATGTCAGCTTTCACCACATTTAGAAGAAATTGTGGTTAGTAGTTAGATTTTTGTGTTGGTCCCAGAACCTTTTGGTATATTCACATGATCGAATTCACGCTACAAAAATGAAATTTTGTAATTAGGCCTGCATAGTGACTAAGCAGTAATAGCAATAAACGAAAAAATGGAACTGTATCACTTATGATGATCGTATGCAATCAATAATATTGCAACTTACCAGTTACACTTTGGAAATAACAGGCACCTGCAGAAGTTTTTGTGCTGTTGCATTGACTACACGAGTGTGGCACAAGAATCGCACACTTACAGACAATGCGATTTGTTGGTTTCGTGCACTCCAACATGCCATCGTTGTTGATAGATTGGTCAAGAGTTCATGAAATAGTAAGCTGCAATTTAATTGTTAAAATGCTACGCTCAGTTATCCAAACATGGAAAAACTGGTAAATGATCAGATTGACATCACCTGATCAGAATCACTTCATTTTATGGTACCTGTCATGAGTTTTTTCAGTCGGCTTATTTATCTTCAGTTAGGCTCTGAATTTTTTCTCTTCTCTTTTGAAGATTTTGAAGATGTGGCTGTATGGATATAAATTTCCATTTGTAATTGTAGTAATTTACCTTTTCTCTGTATTTATTTCTATAGTTCAGTGTTGCAATGTTGTTGTTTTGATTTTGTATCAACAGTCTTGTGACAGTATGTTCCACAGATCTGAAAATGTGAATGCCATGTCCTTTGTATGTATAGATTATAACTTGTATAGTAGATATTTTTCTTATGCTTTCTGTAATATGTTATGTATCAGATACTTCTATACATCTATATTATATATTTTGCCCTCATGTTGTACACTGATTGGCAAACCTTATTATCTGTCACAAAATATTGTACAAAAATTTTGTGAGGGTGATATTATAAAGGGACACCCTCCTCTAACATTACCTTTATTCAAGAGAAGTTATCGATACCAAAATACTCTCTGCCTTGTAAACAGGTTAATATCATCTCAGCTGTTTAACTACAAGAATTTTACATGTTTTTGTATACGATGTATTATTATAATCCATAAAAAGAAATTATTTTATTTATCTTGCTACAATCTCCAAATTCCTCAACATGCAATGATAATATTCTCTGATGACATTGGATTGTAGTGAAAGTGAAGGAGAGTTACAGGATTTCCTAAGTAAAATGAACAGTCTAATGAGTACAGAATATGGTTTCAGAGTTAATCGAAGAAAGACAAAAGTAATGATAAGTGGCAGAAATGACAATAGCAAGAAACTTAACATCAGAAAGAAGATGAAGTTGAAGAATTCTGCTACCTAGGCAGTAAAATGACGCATGACGGACAGAGCTGGAAGGACATAAAAAGCAAACTAGCACTGGCATAAAGGGCATTCTTGGCTAAGAGAAGGCTACTAATATCAAACATAGGCCTTAATTTGAAGGAGAAATTTCTGAGAATGTGTGTTTAAGAGCACAGCATTGTATGGTAGTGAAACATGCACTTTGGGAAAATCAGAAAAGAAGAGGCTCTAAGCATTTGAAAAGAGGTGGTACAGAAGAATGTTGAAAATGAGGGACTAATAAGGCAAAGAATGAGGCAGTTCTCTGGAGAATTGACAAGGAAAGGAAAATATGGAAAACACTGACAGGAAGACGTCACAGAATAACTTTCACAGTACTAGAGGGAGCTGTAGAGGTTAAAAACTCTAGGGGAGGAAGAAGAGATTGGAATACATCCAGCAAATAATTGGGGACATAGGTTGCAAGTGTTACTCTGAGATGAAGAGGCTGGCACAGGAGAAGAATTCATGGTGGGCTGTATAAGACCAGTCAGGAGAGTGATGAACCATCCATCCTTCCATCGTCCCATCCTCCCATAAAATATGTAAAATTTTCCCCTTCACAAAATAAGAAAAGAATGTGGTACCTCATGACCAAAACAACACCTGGAGTCAGCCAATTCAGGCAACCCATCTCCAAATTGAAGTGTCACAGAGATGCTGATAAAACTGAGCTGGCAGATGTTTGGTGACAGGTACCTAAACATAATATTATTGTTGCATCTGTGTATCATACACCATCTTCTAGTGAATATGAATTCATAGCAGATTAAAAACAAAAAACAAAAAAACAAAAAAAAGAAAAACTGTTAGTCTTACTAACTCAGCCTAAATATAAGTACCAAAGAATCTTAATTTTTGGTGATATTAATATGGATATCGGGGTACAGAGTCATATCATATTGGAATTCTTGGATAGCCTAAGAGCTTTTGATTGCTATTGTCTAAATGATAAGCCTACAAGATATAATGCATGCTGCAGATGACGAAGAAATTGAAGAAATGTATGATGAAATAAAAGAAATTATTCAGATAGTGAAGGGAGACGAAAATTTAATAGTCATTGGTGACTGGAATTTGAGTGTAGGAAGAGGGAGAGAAGGAAACATAGTCAGTGAATATGGATTGGGTCTAAGAAATGAAAGAGGAAGCCACCTGGTAGAATTTTGCACAGAGCACAACTTAATCATAGCTAACACTTGGTTTAACAATCATGAAAGAAGGTTGTATACATGGAAGAACCCTGGAGATACTAAAAGGTATCAGATAAATTATATAATGGTAAGACAGAGATTTAGGAACCAGGTTTTAAATTGTAAGTAATTTCCAGGGGCAGATGTGGACTCTGACCACAATCTATTGGTTATGACCTGTAGATTAAAACTGAAGAAACTGCAAAAAGGTGGGAATTTAAGGAGATGGGACCTGGATAAACTGAAAGAACCAGA
Source organism: Schistocerca nitens (assembly GCF_023898315.1). Taxonomy (NCBI): domain Eukaryota; kingdom Metazoa; phylum Arthropoda; class Insecta; order Orthoptera; family Acrididae; genus Schistocerca; species Schistocerca nitens. The sequence continues at coordinate 196,979,170 of NC_064623.1, read as the reverse complement.
GGTTGTACAGAGTTTCAGGGAGAGCATAAGGGAGCAATTGACAGGAATGGGGGAAAGAAATACAGTAGAAGAAGAATGGGTAGCTTTGAGGGATGGAGTAGTGAAGGCAGCAGAGGATCAAGTAGGTAAAAAGACGAGCGCTAGTAGAAATCCTTGGGTAACAGTAGAAATATTGAATTTAATTGATGAAAGGAGAAAATATAAAAATGCAGTAACTGAAGCAGGCAAAAAGGAATACAAACTTCTCAAAAATGAGATCAACAGGAAGTGAAAAATGGCTATGCAGGGATGGCTAGAGGACAAATGTAAGGATGTAGAGGCTTATCTCACTAGGGGTAAGATAGATACTGCCTACAGGAAAATTAAAGAGACCGTTGGAGATAAGAGAATGACTTGTATGAATATCAAGAGCTCAGATGGAAACCCAGTTCTAAGCAAAGAAGGGAAAGCAGAAAGGTGGAAGGAGTATATAGAGGGTCTATACAAGGGCGATGTGCTTGAGGACAATATTATGGAAATGGAAGAGGATGTAGATGAAGATGAAATGGGAGATACGATACTGCGTGAAGAGTTTGACGGAGCACTGAAAGACCTGAGTCGAAACAAGGCCCCTGGAGTAGACAACATTCCATTGGAACTACTGACGGCCTTGGGAGAGCCAGTCCTGACAAAACTCTACCACCTGGTGAGCAAGATGTATGAAACAGGCGAAATACCCTCAGACTTCAAGAAGAATATAATAATTCCAATCCCAAAGAAAGCAGGTGTTGACAGATGTGAAAATTACTGAACTATCAGTTTAATAAGTCACAGCTGCAAAATACTAACACAAATTCTTTACAGACGAATGGAAAAACTAGTAGAAGCCAACCTCGGGGAAGATCAGTTTGGATTCCGTAGAAACACTGAACACATGAGGCAATACTGACCTTACGACTTATCTTAGAAGAAAGATTAAGGAAAGGCAAACCTACGTTTCTAGCATTTGTAGACTTAGAGAAAGCTTTTGACAATGTTGACTGGAATACTCTCTTTCAAATTCTAAAGGTGGCAGGGGTAAGATACAGGGAGCGAAAGGCTATTTACAATTTGTGCAGAAACGAGATGGCAGTTATATGAGTCGAGGGGCATGAAAGGGAAGCAGTGGTTGGGAAAGGAGTGAGACAGGGTTGTAGCCTCTCCCCGATGTTGTTCAATCTGTATATTGAGCAAGCAGTAAAGGAAACAAAAGAAAAATTTGGAGTAGGTATTAAAATCCATGGAGAAGAAATAAAAACTTTGAGGTTCGCCGATGACATTGTAATTCTGTCAGAGACAGCAAAGGACTTGGAAGAGCAGTTGAACAGAATGGATAGCGTCTTGAAAGGAAGATATAAGATGAACATCAACAAAAGCAAAACGAGGATAATGGAATGTAGTCGAATTAAGTCGGGTGCTGTTGAGGGTGTTAGATTAGGAAATGAGACCCTTAAAGTAGTAAAGGAGTTTTGCTATTTGGGGAGCAAAATAACTGATGATGGTCGAAGTAGAGAGGATATAAAATGTAGACTGGCAATGGCAAGGAAAGTGTTTCTGAAGAAGAGAAATTTGTTAACATCGAGTATAGATTTAAGTGTCAGGAAGTCATTTCTGAAAGTATTTGTATGGAGTGTAGCCATGTATGGAAGTGAAACATGGATGGTAAATAGTTTGGACAAGAAGAGAATAGAAGCTTTAGAAATGTGGTGCTACAGAAGAATGCTGAAGATTAGATGGGTAGATCACATAACTAATGAGGAGGTACTTAATAGGATTGGGGAGAAGAGGAGTTTGTGGCACAACTTGACCAGAAGAAAGGATCGGTTGGTAGGACATGTTCTGAGGCATCAAGGGATCACCAATTTAGTATTGGAGGGCAGTGTGGAGGGTAAAAATCGTAGAGGGAGACAAAGAGATGAATACACTAAGCAGATTCAGAAGGATGTAGATTGCAGTAGGTACTGGGAGATGAAGAAGCTTGCACAGGATAGAGTAGCATGGGGAGCTGCATCAAACCAATCTCAGGACCGAAGACCACAGTCCAATATCTGATGTGCTGTACTGTACATGTAAGATTTACTGGACCAATAAATACAATACAATACAATACAACAACAACAATAGACAATATAATAAGTAATATCCATGAAAATAATGTTGAAATTGGAGTAGTCAAGTTAGGCCTAGCTGACCATGATGGCCTATGGATTACAGTTCCAGTCAGCAATCCAGATGAACAACACATAACTGTTAGACCTAAGAATGAATGCAACATAAGAGAGTTTAGAAATAGATTAAGGTCAGTTAACTGGAATGACACCTTACACAAAGATGTGTGTGTGAATAACACATGCAAATTATTTATAGAGGGAATTGCAAGAATATTTGATGAGTGTCGTCCCAGATTAGTAAAAAGACAGTAATAACCAAGCTCATAAACCAGAGACTAAATTATTGATTTACACCATATCTCAACAGTATCAGGATTATGCTTCTTATGTTTAAGGACAGATCTCATACCAGCAGCGAGTACAAAGAGATGTACATTAGAATAAGAAAAATTTATAGATCTGAAATAAGCTTGGCAAAACATAGGGCGAATGATAACTATATTCTTAAATCCAGAAACATCTGTAAAGCTGCCTGGGAAGTAATTAAAAGTGAAATAAATAGACCAACAACTCAACTAGCTATGCCCATAGCCCGAGATATCTTAAACTCACCCTTTGTTAACTTCAGTTTACAATAAGATTTGTCTCCCCCCCCCCCCCCCCCCCCCACGACCCAATGCCATGCTTGATGCTAAAACTCGTTTAGGTTCAAATAAGAATGATAGTTCATAAATTCTGCTGGGCAACAGTTACTGAAAACGATGTTAGCAAAGCAATAGGCAAACTAAGTAGTTCCAGAGCAGAGTACTTCTATGGCCTGTCAAACTTTGTCATAAAGAAGATATCAAGTGATCTTCTGTCCCCTCTAACCGCTCTCATTAACCGTATATTACAGCAAGGGATTTTTCCCCGACTGTTTGAAAATAGCAGTAACTATTCCCCTATTTAAGAAAGGAGATAAATCAAATCCAAGTAACTATCACCCTATCTCATTAATCCCAATAATATCTAAAATAATCAAAGTCTGTGTTCACCAACAAATGAATCACTATTTTGAGAGGGATAACTTGTTAAGTAACACAGTATGGATTCAGGTCTAAACTGTCCACAGTTAAAGCGGTTGAAAATATTGTTAGTGATATATGTGATGGCTTTGAAAATAATTTAATCATTTGTGCTACTCTCCTAGACCTGAGTAAAGCACGTGACACTGTATCTCGTAGTACTTTGATCATGAAATTAAGACACTACAGCATGGAAGAGGACACCCTGAAATTATTAGAATCCTACTTAAGCAACACAGTACAATTTGTTAGTGTAAATGGGCAGCTGTCAAACCCACAAACAATAAAGAGAGGTGTGCCACAGTGCTCCATACTTGGGCCCTTCCTGTTTGTAATGCGTGTTAATGATATGACACAGTATTTACCCTGTAAAACAGTCCTCTAAAAAAAAAAAGCTCTTAGATGTATAGTGATGTATAGTGGGTTTATCTCCTAGGGATACATGCAGGGAATATTTCAAAAAACTTAACATCATGACAGTTCATTGTTTGTACATCTGTTATTGCTTATTACAAGTAAAAGAAAACATAGCTCAATATCCCCTTAGGTCATCTGTCCACACCCATAATACAAGACGAAACCACACAATCGATTTGCCATACTCTAGATTGTCCAAGATACATAATAGTTATAAATATGTAGGCCTCAAACTGTTTAATATCCTCCCTAAAATTGTACGAACAGTATCTAAAAATAAATTTAAGACATTGGGTCAATGGCTCAAAGGGAAAGCATTTTACTCAGTTGATGAATATAAAGGTTATAATATAGCAGATTTGCTGTTTTAACATAGAGAAAGGTACCTCTGCCTGTAGTAGGACCAAAATTTGGAAAAAAACAATATCTAACATATAGGCATTATAGACCTATTTTGAGTACTCTATATTTGTATCAATATCTTACGATAATGTCATAGTGTTATCAACATGTATATGATAATGACATAATGTCATCATTATGAATACTCCCTGCTTAATATAAATTTGTATAATGTTTTCTTTTTTATTGTAAAATTAACAATATATAAAATTCCAAATGTGTGCTATTTTACTACGCTAACATTCATATGCTTTATATATACATTATTATGAGAATATAGGCATCTTTATACTGTAATTGAACTTATTGATGAATCCCATTGTATAAGAAAATACTGAACGGCTAATAAAAGATTCTTATTCTTATGCTGCTTTCTCTGCACTGCAGATGGAGACACTTTCTGGTCAGATCTCATCTGAATCTTCACTCTCCACTATTATATACTGGACCCTCTTGTGGTGCTTTTTCAAGGTTTCTGCATAGATAAATGAAAGATGTTTACATCAGTAAAAAAATTACATTTTGGTGGACATGATTTTACTGCTATTACATTGCTAAGCACACAAATCTACACATGGTGGATTGGCATGCTGTGGTAAATGGGAGAGCAATTTTTTTATTCCATATTCAAGGCACATTTAAAAATCATATCCAGATAAATGTATCAAAGTATACATAGATCTCACAGCTTAACTAAGATTCTCAAAGCTTTTGCACAGCATGGAAACCATATGCCAATTAAGCATCAGTAGTATGATGAACTGAATGACTAAATGACAGGAGGGTTACATACTGAGAATACTGAGGCATTATTTTGAAAGGTATCATAAATATGGAATAAAAAATATTTCCCACCAAGACATTCCTACATATTACTGGGCACCTGTCCAAAACAATAGGGTACCTAGCAGAACGAAAATACTTTTGCAGCTTTTGTGGGTGGGTTTGTCATCAGCTGGGCCAATACCTACAAATTTTTGTTCTTGCTCTTGGCCAATTGTTAAACCTAAAACATTGCCTTAATGATGTTGGTAAAACAGAGGTATTTTTTGCTAACTTAGACAGATAAGACATTTAATGAATCAGACAAACTCCATAGAAACAGAAATTAAAATATTTCATTTTCTGTATCAAAGAAGTTAGGCACCAGGTCAGCTACACAGTGCTGTACGGAAAGGAAATGACAAACATTAACAGAGGTTTATACTGTAAAATGTAGGACATGCTCCAAGATATATGTTGGCTAGACTAGAAGAGCTTTTTGTATAATACAAGGGACACATGGAGGTTACTTAAGTTTAACAAAAAAAATGGTTCAAATGGCTCTGAGCACTATGGGACTTAACATCTATGGTCATCAGTCCCCTAGAACTTAGAACTACTTAAACCTAACTAACCTAAGGACAGCACACAACACCCAGCCATCAAGAGGCAGAGAAAATCCCTGACCCCACCAGGAATCGAACCCGGGAACCCGTAAGTTTAACAATCTACACTAAGATGCTCATCTCAAAATCCTAGACCACGAAAGTGGAGGCATACAGAATAGTTTTTAAGGCTACAAATGGTAGGGAGATGTAGAATACTTCAACGTTTTTGGTCCTGTCTTCCTCGGTTGTGTGTCATATTACGGTATATTCATAATTTTTACTTATGGACTGTCTGACAGCAACTGAATAAAACACAATTTTAGTGCCATACGTGTTTCGCCTTTATTTTCTGCAAGGCATCATCAGTGGCCTGTAATATGTACATATGTTAGCTATTTAATTTACATTTTTGTCACTGTGTCTATAGGTTATAAACAGTTCTGGTGGTTGGTATTTCCTATTAAGTAGTAATGTTTTGAACTGTACTTACAGGTTGCATGGACAATATACCCACCACCAGAACTGTTTATAACCTATAGGCACAGTGACAAAAATGTAAATTAAATAGCTAACATAAGTACATATTCCAGGCCACTGATGATGCCTTGCAGAAAATAAAGGCGAAACGCATATGGCACTAAAATTGTGTTTTATTCAGTTGCTGTCAGATGGTCCATAAGTAAAAATTATCAATACACCATAAGATGTAGAATAATTCATGCACTTGAGGAAGTGGAGATATTTGTTGCCAAAAGGAAGAACCCTGAATTGCTATTCGGCCAATAAATAGTTTCTCTTTCATTTAGAATGACTGTAGTGAAGAACAATAAACAGGCCTTCAGGCTCAACAAACGGACTCAACCCACAAAAATAATGTTACATAAGGAACCCACAAGTTGGGACATGTGGAATGTGCCGACATTCTATCTCCAACCAAATATGGACACTTTAGTAAAGTGCAGTGACTTAGCTAGGAAGAGCTGGTATTCACTTTAAATCTACAGCCATTAAGGAATGTGTCTGCATATTAATGCTGGTTTTCTTATTAAGATTACCATTTTTTTTTGCTTCATGAGCAATTTTAACTCCATGTGCCAACTTATAATTGTAGACACAGTTTACACTGCAAACCTTTTAAAATTGTGTGTAATTTTAAAGCCCTACAACTGCAAACCAGATACATGCTATCACTGAACTTGGTGGTAGCCAGCTTGTGACAAAGTAGTGAAACCATCACTAATAAAAGTTTTTTCCAGTTGGATTGTGTAACTAGATTCCTTGTAGAGATTCCACATTAATGTCAGTAACATCAGATTTTGTATTGTTGCAAGAAACTTCAAAATAAATGTTTGACAGTCATAACTGGTCATATAATAGTTTTTTTTTTTTTTTTTTTTTTTTTGCAAAACTGAGGCTGTTTACTGTATTACTAAACAGATAAGCTAGTGTTGTGTGCCAGTCCACATCATCAGTGTAAAATAGGGCTGTAGAAAAATTTATTTAAAAAAATTAAACATTGTTTTCTCATATTGTAGATGGATGAAAACTTAGAATAATTCAGTGCCTTTCAAGTAGTAAGGATGGAATCTGTCTCCACAAATAATGGAATCTGATCCAAGGTAAATACCTGTAGGTCTGCTTTTGTGTTGGATCCTTATAGCTCTGTCTGTTTAGGTAGATTTGAGTAAACAGTATCCATAAGTGTTTGCTTCCATACATGTCTGGAATATTGGTGAGGGGAATGCCTAAAAACCTTTAAATCAGGCGTACCATGTATATTGCCATCAGACAGATAGCTACAGCTCTCACTAGCCTCATTACAAAAGTTAGTTATCGGTCTGGTCCTAGTAGAACTTAATCCCATTATGGTGGAATTGTTTTATTATCAAATGCCTGATTTTGTTGATCAGTATACCATGGTCATAGAACTCAAACTGTAGTAAGTGCAGGACTGGGCCACCACACTTGTGGATATGCTTTGTAGGTCAGGCACAGCCCCCGTAAGTTGTTTATCGACCGAACAGTTGCTGGGCTGTTTACCGCCAAGCTGCCTGCAAACACCACAGTGCCCAGTGGTGCAAATGAAGCCAGTATGTGATTTGCAGATCACGGTAAACAGCACTGCAGTTGCAGACACCTACTTGCATCCACACAGCCAAATGTCCATGTGAAACCACACTGCTGGTGGGTACTTAGCTCACTGCTCAGACCCTCGATGGCCACTTCATCTCCAGGCTCCAAACTGACTGCCAGCTGCCCTCAAGTCTGCTTATCAGACCGCAATGCCTGCTACTGCTGCTACCCATCAGCCAAGCTGTCCAGCACCTTTGCCAAGACTGCAGCTGCTGGTCATATGTCAGCCACTCTGCCAGGTCCTGTTGCACTGGACCTGTGGCCTTCACTGAGATCACAGCTGCTGCTGTCCTACAGCCACTCTGGAAGGCTCACTTCCTTATCTCATCATCATTAACGATGATTGTGGGTTTCATCGTAGTGGCCTCTGCTGTGCATCATTAATGAAGCACGTATTACTTGCACTTGTGTGTGGACCTTAAAGCTTCAAGACGGTACTGACTTAGTTCACAGTGAATAAACAAACACTTATTACTCTAACGCAGGCATATCAATCAGCTCCACAGCACACCAGTTAGCAAGGGGGTACTATAGTTGGCAATGTGGATAATGGTTTCATGTCACAGTGTTCTTCCACCATCTCCATTTACAGTGCGGATCCAATTAATATGTTCACATGTAGTTCAGAAGTTAAACAATGATTCATGAATTGTATTGTCTCTACAGCGTTGTAGAATATTAAATGAACTTAAATTGTTTGTTTGACTACAATGTATGTCCATTCAGTAGTGTATTCAGACTGTTACTCCAATATTTGCTGAGATATTGACTAGCATTATTGTGGCCAAGATAGACACAAAGCTAGAAATTATTCTGGTAGTGAAGGGAGACGAAAATTTAATAGTCATGGGTGACTGGAATTCAACAGTAGGAAAAGGAAGAGAAGGAAACTGAAAGAACCAGAGGTTGTACAGAGTTTCAGGGAGAGCATTAGGGAACAATTGACAGGAATGGGGGAAAGAATTACAATAGAAGAAGAATGGGTAACTTTGAGGGATGAAATAGTGAGGGCAGTAGAGGATCACGTAGGTAAAAAGACGAGGGCTAGTAAGTAAGGATGTAGAGGCGTATCTCATGAGGGGTAAGATAGATACTGTCTACAGGAAAATTAAAGAGACCTTTGGAAAAGAGAGAACCACTTGCATGAATATTAAGAGCTCAGATGGAAACCCAATTCTAAACAAAGAAGGGAAAGTAGAAAGGTGGAAGGAGTATATAGAGGGTCTATACAGAGGTGATGTTCTTGTGGACGATATTACGGAAATGGAAGAGGATGTAGATGAAGATGAAATGTTGTTGTTGTTGTTGTGGTGGTCTTCAGTCCTGAGACTGGTTTGATGCAACTCTCCATGCTACTCTATCCTGTGCAAGCTTCTTCATCTCCCAGTACCTACTGCAACATACATCCTTCTGAATCTGCTTAGTGTATTCATCTCTTGGTCTCCCCCTACGATTTTTACCCTCCACGCTGCCCTCCAATACTAAATTGGTGTACCCTTGTTGCCTCAGAACATGTCCTACCAACTGATACCTTCTTCTGGTTATGTGATCTACCCATCTAATCTTCAGCATTCTTCTGTAGCACCACATTTCGAAAGCTTCTATTCTCTTCTTGTCCAAACTATTTACCGTCCATGTTTCACTTCCATACATGGCTACAATCCGTACAAATACTTTCAGAAATGACTTCCTGACACTTAAATCTATACTCGATGTTAACAAATTTCTCTTCTTCAGAAACGCTTTCCTTGCCATTGCCAGTCTATATTTTATACCCTCTCTACTTCGACCATCATCAGTTATTTTGCTCCCCAAATAGCAAAACTCCTTTACTACTTTAAGGGTCTCATTTCCTAATCTAATACCCTCAACAGCACCCGACTTAATTCGACTACATTCCATTATCCTCGTTTTGCTTTTGTTGATGTTCATCTTATATCCTCCCTTCAAGACACCATCCATTCCGTTCAACTGCTCTTCCAAGTCCTTTGCTGTCTCTGACAGAATTACAATGTCATCGGCGAACCTCAAAGTTTTTATTTCTTCTCCATGGATTTTAATACCTACTCCAAATTTTTCTTTCGTTTCCTTTACTGCTTGCTCAATATACAGATTGAATAACATTGGGGAGAGGCTACAACCCTGTCTTACTCCCTTCCCAACCACTGCTTCCCTTTCATATCCCTCAACTCTTATAAATGCAATCTGGTTTCTGTACAAATTGTAAATAGCCTTTCGCTCCCTGTATTTTACCCCTGCCACCTTTAGAATTTGAAAGAGAGTATTCCAGTCAACATTGTCAAAAGCTTTCTCTAAGTCTACAAATGCTAGAAACGTAGGTTTGCCTTTCCTTAATCTTTCTTCTAAGATAAGTCGTAAGGTCAGTATTACCTCATGTGTTCCAATATTTCTACGGAATCCAAACTGATCTTCCCCGAGGTCAGCTTCTACTAGTTTTTCCATTCATCCGTCAAGAATTCGTGTTAGTATTTTGCAGCTGTGGCTTATTAAACTGATTGTTCAGTAATTCTCACATCTGTCAACACCAGCTTTCTTTGGGATTGGAATTATTATATTCTTCTTGAAGTCTGATGGTATTTCGCCTGTTTCATACATCTTGCTCACCAGATGGTAGAGTTTTGTCAGGACTGGCTCTCCCAAGGCCGTCAGTAGTTCCAATGGAATGTTATCTACTCCGGGGGCCTTGTTTCGACTCAGGTCTCTTCACGCAGTATCGTATCTCCCATTTCATCTTCATCTACATCCTCCTCAATTTCCATAATATTGTCCTCAAGTACATCGCCTTTGTATAGACCCTCTATATACTCCTACCACCTTTCTGCTTTCCCTTCTTTGCTTAGAACTGGGTTTCCATCTGAGCTCTTGATGTTCATACAAGTGGTTTTCTTATCTCCAAAGGTCTCTTTAACTCTCCTGTAGACAGTATCTATCTTACCCCTAGCGAGATAAGCCTCTACATCCTTACATTTGTCCTCTAGCCATCCCTGCTTAGCCATTTTGCACTTCCTGTCGATCTCATTTTTGAGACGTTTGTATTCCTTTTTGCCTGCTTCATTTACTGCATTTTTATATTTTCTCCTTTCATCAATTAAATTCAATATTTCTTCTGTTACCCAAGGATTTCTATTAGCCCTCATCTTTTTACCTACTTGATCCTCTGCTGCGTTCACTACTTCATCTCTCAAAGCTACCCATTCTTCTTCTACTGTATTTCTTTCCCCCATACCTGTCAATTGTTCCCTTATGCTCTCCCTGAAACTCTGTACAACCTCTGGTTCTTTCAGTTTATCCAGGTCCCATCTCCTTAAATTCCCACCTTTTTGCAGTTTCTTCAGTTTTAATCTACAGGTCATAACCAATAGATTGTGGTCAGAGTCCACATATGCCCCTGTAAATGTCTTACAATTTAAAACCTGGTTCCTAAATCTCTGTCTTACCATTATATAATCTATCTGAAACCTTCTAGTATCTCCAGGGTTCTTCCATGTATACAGCCTTCTATCATGATTCTTAAACCAATTGTTAGCTATGATTAAGTTGTGCTCTGTGCAAAATTCTACCAAGCGGCTTTCTCTTTCATTTCTTAGCCCTAATCCATATTCACCTACTACGTTTCCTTCTCTCCCTTTTCCTACAGTCGAATTCCAGTCACCCAGTCACCCATGACTATTAAATTTTCGTCTCCCTTCATTATCTGAATAATTTCTTTTATTTCATCATACATTTCTTCAATTTGTTCGTCATCTGCAGAGTTAGTTGGCATATAAACTTGTACTACTGTAGTAGGTGTGGGCTTCTTGGCCACAATAATGTGTTCACTAAGCTGTTTGTAATAGCTTTCCCGCGTTCCTATTTTCCTATTCATTATTAAACCTACTCCTGCATTACCCCTATTTGACTTTATGTTTATAACCCTGTAGTCACCTGACCAGAAGTCTTGTTCCTCCTGCCACCGAACTTCACTAATTCCCACTATATCTAACTTTAACCTATCCATTTCCCTTTTCAAATTTTCTAACCTACCTGCCTGATTAAGGGATCTGACATTCCACGCTCCGATCCTTAGAATGCCAGTTTTATTTTTCCTGATAACGACATCCTCTTGAGTAGTCCCCGCCCGGAGATCCGAATGGGGGACTATTTTACCAAGATGAAATGGGAGATATAATACTGCGTGAAGAGTTCAACAGAGCCTTTCCTGACAAAACTCTACCATCTGCTGAGCAAAATGTATGAGACAGGCGAAATACCCTCAGACTTCAAGAAGAATATAATAATTCCAATCCCAAAGAAAGCAGGTGTTGACAGGTGTGAAAATTACTGAACTATCAGTTTAATAAGTCACTGCTGCAAAATACTAACGCGAATTCTTTACAGATGAATGGAAAAACTGGTAGTAGCCGACCTCGGGGAAGATCAGTTTGGATTCCGTAGAAATATTGGAACACATGAGGTAATACTGACCTTACGACTTATCTTAGAAGAAAGATTAAGGAAAGGCAAACCTACATTTCTAGCATTTGTAGACTTAGAGAAAGCTTTTGACAATGTTGAATGGAATACTCTCTTTCAAATTCTGAAGCTGGCAGGGGTAAAATACAAGGAGCGAAAGGCTATTTACAATTTGTACAGAAACCAGATGGCAGTTATAAGAGTTGAGGGACATTAAAGGGAAGCAGTGGTTGGGAAGGGAGTGAGACAGGGTTGTAGCCTCTCCCTGATGCTATTCAATCTGTATATTGAGCAAGCAGTAATGGAAACAAAAGAAAAGTTCAGAGTAGGTATTAAAATCCATGGAGAAGAAATAAAAACTTTGTTGTTTGGCGATGACGTTGTAATTCTGTCAGAGACAGCAAAGGACTTGGAAGAGCAGTTGAACGGAATGGACAGTGTCTTGAAAGGAGGATATAAGGTGGACATCAACAAAAGCAAAACAAGGATATTGGAATGTAGTCAAATTAAGTCGGGTGATGATGAGGGAATTAGAGTAGGAAATGAGACCCTTAAAGTAGTAAAGGAGTTTTGCTATTTGGGGAGCAAAATAACTGATGATGGTCAAAGTAGAGGGGATATAAAATGTAGACTGGCAATGGCAAGGAAAGCGTTTCTGAAGAAGAGAAATTTGTTAACATCGAGTATTGATGTGTCAGGAAGTTGTTTCTGAAAGTATTTGTATGGAGTGTAGCCATATATGGAAGTGAAACATGGACGATAAATAGTTTAGACAAGAAGAGAATAGAAGCTTTCGAAATGTGGTGCTACAGAAGAATGCTGAAGATTAGATGGGTAGATCACATAACTAATGAGGAGGTATTGAATAGAATTGGGGAGAAGAGGAGTTTGTGACACACCTTGACTAGAAGAAGGGACTGGTTGGTAGGACATGTTCTGAGGCATCAAGGGACCACCATTTTAGTACTGGAGGGCAGCGTGGAGGGTAAAAATCGCAGAGGGAGATAAAGAGATGAATACATTAAGCAGATTCAGAAGGATGTAGGCTGCAGTAGGTACTGGGAGATGAAGAAGCTTGCACAGGGTAGAGTAGCATGGAGAACTGCATCAAACCAGTCTTAGGGCTGAAGACAACAACAACAACAACATTGAATAGCTGTGGCTCTCGCAACAACTGAAGTGCAGTATAGCATATTATATCGAGAAGCTCAATAAATTTTTCAGTAAAAAATGTGATTCATTACATTTTTGTACACTGTATTCTGTGCTTCAACCCTTATGTGTTGCTTAATCCATTTCTTAATTCTGAATATGATTTCGTTGTGACCGTTTTCAGGTATGGATAAAGATATTGACCTCACCCCATGGAAAAGAGAGTAGAATATTGACACTTTTTCACACTGTCAATGTAGTCACTGAGATGTTCATATATGGAAGAAATTTCACAGTCCACTGTCCAAAATATAAACAACAAACTGAAAAATAATGAAAGTCTCAAAATGTAGCAGAAAAATAAATGAGGTGAAAACTGGTATGTGTGATAAAGAACATGTTGCAGGATGTTGGAGTGCCTGTATCTATCCATAATCTGCAGCAAAGGTACCATGAAATGGACCTTTGATGCTGTCATCCTGCTAAGAAACAGAAACAGCCCAGTGATAAAACAATATTTATTATATGGGCCAAAAGGTACACAAACTGGACTGTGGATGATTGGAATAAGGTAAATAAAATGTAACACCATCCTACTCCTCCTTTCATAATAATATAGACCTGCAAATGTGATGTGTAATTTCATTTTAGGTTTGCTTCTCTAATGAAACAAGTATCAAAGTTCTTCAAGCAAAAACAGAATTTATGAGATGCATTAGCCACAAAAAAATTCAGTAGACTGCATAGTTCAGTGAGTCAAGCACTCTCCACCAGTAATGGTTTGGTATGAAATCAATAGCAAAGGAAATTGATGCCTTTATATTGTGGAATGGTTGATACATCAAGATCAGTACACACCATCAATTTACCCAGGTGAAGGAATGTTTTCCTGACAATAATTACATCTTTAAGCACAATGCTGTGCCATGCCACAAGGCAAAATCTGTGACTAAAATATTTGAGTGGGTCTGGAATTCATTTTGGACTGGTCAGGGAACTCCTCAAAGATGAACCAAATTGTCTGGCAAAAAGGGGAGAGGAAAACTGGAAAGGGAGATGTGCCGAAAAATAACATCAGGCTGCTGAAAAAACTGCCAGAGCATGACACAGGATACCTTGATTAGAGAACAATCAAAGAAATGCATTATGAGTATGCCAAGGAGAATTAAAGATTTGATTGCTGCCAAAGGAAGACATACCAAATACTGAACACTTTATCTTCATGATTTTCATTAAAATTTTGTCTGTTAGACTTTATAATAGTTTAGTAAGTTCACAGAAATATAATATTAGTGGGACACAATGTTTAAGTTTATAAAAATGGCAAAATAAAGCTGCATAGTAATACTGCCATGTCCATTCAGTGTGTATAATAATTTGACAACCCACTGTATTCTGACAATGAGGATAACGGTTTCAGGTCATGTGTGACACTCATAGTTAGTGTGGATTCTTAGTACAATATCTGCTCAAGACTTGTCCACCCAGTGCCTGCTCAATGTCTGTGGCTGCTGCACCAGCTACTGGTCTCATCCACCATTTGGTCACCTCTCCTCAGACACCTTGAGCCTGATGCTGCCGTGCCATGGTACATTTCATTTGGACAATGCAGACGTGGGCAGCCCTCTTCCCATGGATTATGTGCCTGGACAGGATACAGATAGCAAGTGTGTGTCTTCAAGTGTGTTTCAGTGTTTCGTGATGTATCTTTATTATGTGATATGTGATTTATTTGTCTCATTACATACTATTTTCAAATCATTTGATTTGATGTACAGGAGACACATCGAGGTTTACAAAAAGAAACTTTTTTTCTTTTTTTTAAGACAAATACAAAAGTTTACATTATGTTTTACATTTATAAGTTACAGTTACACAAGTACATAAAATAATACATGTAATACAGTCCCCGTGTTCAGACTGTGTAGCTGTCCTGAATGAATTCTTCAACAGAATAACAACACATTTTCACCAGAAGAGTAAAGAGCAATCATTTCAGTGAACCAAGCTCTGTCTTAAGTATATTACTGACTTTTATTTTATTGAAAATTTTTAACTCCATTTACTCTGGCGTTTGGGCATAAAGTTTTAAACAACGTGTTGGAAGTTTGAAATTATCTCTGTGGCGAGTGCTGTAGTTGTGGTCAAATGGAAAGTGTCTAGTGTATATTGATTTTTATGTAACACCACCACCACCACCTCATATGTAAAGTGAGGGGATAGATAGTATTTTAAAATTTTTTAACAGTGGTCGGCAGGATTCCCGTTTTTTGCAACACATGTTTCTAATTACTTTCATTTGTAATAATAAGAGCCTAGTGACATTTACTGAATTTCCCCAGAAAATTATGCCATAACAAATAACTGACTGAAAGTAGCAGTGATAAACTATCTTTCTGGTATCCATGTTTGTGGCACCTGACAAAATACACATTGCAAATACCAAGCTGTTCAGTTTATTTGCTAAGTAATCTAGGACTACCTTCCAATTAAAATTTTTATCAATATTTAGGCCTAAGAACTTCATTTGGTTTGTTTCTGTGATATCCTGATCATTGCAAGTTATGTCTATTTCAGTCCTTTCTACTGATTTAGCTTCAAATTGCATCATTTTAGTGTTAGTTACATTTAGTTTTAGTCTGTTTTGATGGAACCAAGATTTGAGTTTTTCTAAAGTATTTTTGTCTTTTTCTGGAATACTTTCAGATACCTCATTTTCAATTAGAACTGATGTATCATCAGCAAATAAGACAGAATGAACATCAATAGCAAGTGGTCATTTACGTAAAAAGAAACAGATAGGGACCCAATATTGAACCTTGTGCGACTCCTTGGGGAACTGTTTCCCAGTCTGAGGAACAATTGGTTCCATTTGAAGTTAAAATTACTATTTGTTTCCTATCTGACAGGTAAGAGTTAAACCATTTTAAGGTAGTGTCCCCGATTTCATACATCTGTAATTTGTGGAGTAGTAATGCATGGTTCACTGAATCGAAAGCTCCAGTTAGATCACAGAATATTCCTGAGACCTTTGTACCCTTATCTGGCATGGAGCATATTTTTTGGATAAACTCATTTGTAGCATTCACAGTGCTTTTACCCTGTTGGAATCCAAACTGGTTTTTAAAAATTATATTATTTACAGCAAGAAATTTATTAATTTGTTTTTCTGCAATCTTTTCAAACACTTTAGAGAAGACCAGCAAAAGAGATAGAGGGTAGTAATTCCCCATATCTTCTGCCGATCCTTTTTTGAATAGAGGTTTGATCTCAGCATATTTCAATACATTTGGAAAGCATCCCTGTTCAAAAGATTGATTTATAGTAATTGACAGTGGTTGAGAAATAATATCGTACAGACACTTTATTACAGATGTGGGTATTTCATCCCACCCATGTGAGGTTCTGTTTTTTTAGACACAATATTTCCTTTACCACATCCCTTTGGGTGATTTTTTCAAATAGTTTAAAAGATGTGTTCTGGCTGTTTTCCAAGTTTGTGATGCCTTGGTAGAATGTTGTATCCACATCAGATCTTACTTCATTTAGGATGAATTCATTGAAACAACTTGACATCTGAACAGGGTTTACTATAATTTCATTTTCACATATAATTTTTAAAATCTCATGAATTTTTACTTTGGCTTCTAATTCAGACTGAACAACTAACCACAATACTTTTGTCTTATTTCTGTGTTCTCGTATGAATTTATTGTTTGCCATTTTTTAGCTGCCACTACAACTTTCCTAAATACAGCTTTATACTCCAGAATGGGATTTTCACCCTTCAGCAGAGTGTGCACTTATATGAAACTTCCTGTCAGATGAAAAGTGTGTGCTGGACCAGAGACTCGAACTTGGGACCTTTGCCTTTCGTGGGTAAGTGCTCTACCAGAGTAGAGCACTTGCAGGTTCATAATATTGTCGTTATTCTATCCTGGATTTTCCACTGGTTAATCATTTCCTTTGTTGCGGGTATCTAAAAAATCACTTACGAGAAACTAAGAAAATTGGAACAGATTATAGTTATTGCTTCTGTCATGGTATGTTTTCAGCATTGCACAATAAACTGTAAATTCATTTGGAAGGCAAACCTTACTGGCAAGATAATTTTGTTGGCACCTGACTCCATAGTTAAACGTATTTTCAAATGGTCCATTATAGGCTCTACAATTTTCCACTTGCTGCGGGAAACCCACTGAGCAGCCAATGGAGTTCCTCACTTGCTTAGATTAATCAGTGTACACTGGAATCCATTGCCTAAAATGTTGCAAAAGATTATTTAAAAATAACCCTAGGCGTGCTATCTTCTTAAAAGCCATCATAACTATAATAAATGTGGATCTCAGAAAAAGCCCTGGTCATGTGGTCTGGCAATGAGCTTGTGTGCCCTCCACTCCTCCATGTTTTGCCTCCTTTCCCATTACCAACAGCCACTTACCTATTCCATTAAGGTGTATCTTTACAACACTTTTTTTTGTTCCACTTTATTGCATTCCAAATTTCCAAAAGCACAAGCGTGCATGCACAAGCTTGCAAGCACAATTTCTTCAAAATAGAGAGCATGCATGATAGTGCATAACCTTTTGTGTTTGTTGTTTAGATAAGAGGCACTTGTTATCACCCAGTGCCTATGAGTGTTTCATTTTATACTGTGTTGTGGTTATGCCTTCAGGTGATTTGTGTGCAACAATGCCAGTTAACTGCAAAGAAACTACCTTGAAACTTGTGGATGAATAAGAGACAAAAAGAAGTCATATGGGACTCAACTTCTGAAGATTATTCAAACATAAATTTGAGAGTGATATGCTGAGCTGACACTCTGGGCTTCACTAAATACAAGACAAATGCTATAGTCTTAGTGCATATTACTGTAAATAATATAATAAATGTTGGAGTAAAGAAACACATGTAGCAGACTACAGATTTACATAAAGTGCACGAGATTAATGAAAACTGTGGATGAACATTTTTGCTTTAGCATTGAGGAGCCTGACATTGGACTAACTGACAAAGGTGGCACATATAGAACCCCCAACAAATTGCTAGAACATGAAACCTTTAACAACTTTTAAAGTTTGAAATAAATTACATCAGGTATGCAAACACAAATGTGCATAACAGAGTCTCCATTGCAGTGGTTTCTGGGCACTATGGTACTCCTGTAATTGTCAAATCTGAGAATGTTAATCTGTAATCTGTTTTTTACTTAATTTGTGTAAATAATTTATTTGTAACATAAAATGTGAATCATATAATGAAAGGCAAATAGCAATCACATAGTCAGTAAGAACATTCCTCTATTACTTCACAGGTTGATGAAAAATCACTGCAATGCTTTGTTTTCAAATACAATATAAGTAGCTGAAATTGGTATGGAAGTTATGTAATGGAACTGCTTAGCACACCTTGTTTCCACAAGTATTGCAGATTACAAGACATAAAATGCTAAAATATACACCATTATAATACATCATTAATATAACACTTGTCATTTCCTGTAATCATTGCTTTTCTTAATGAAATGTTAAACCTTTGCCTTACGGTTTAAGTTCCGTTAGCGTGGGCCGAAAGGGGCTGCAAGGTACGGATGCGCCTTAAGATACCCGGCACTTACACCAAGGCTGCGGTGCACTATGCCTGGTGCCCATTGGAAACGAAACATTCATTGTCTCAAATGCAATGATATATTCACAGATGTTTTATTTGCCTTTATAAGCAAACATACATTGATGAAATACACCTTAATAATAATATTCACAACAATGCAATGATCTAAGATTGTATAATATTTTGTTCAAAACATTCTGGGATGTGTTAACTTAGTACATTGGCAAACATATTTTCTAATGCAACATCTTCACAATGACATGTACATGAATTTAATAGTCTTAGATTGTATGATATCATTCAAAACAATCTGGCACGTGTCATGCAAACATGCACTTTTGGCTTTCCCACATTGTTTCACTGTGTTGTTTATGCTTTCTGCACACTACACAAGGTCTTGCAGGATTTACTTTTGATGGTGTTGGATCAGTATGTTTGGGAAAATGTGCCCAATGTTGCATGTGCAGTCTTTGTAGTTTATCACAGGATGCTAGTCGTTCCTTCTGATGACATTCTGGTAAAGGTGTAGTTTTGAACAATGATTCTGCAATGTGAATCCTATATTCTGCTTAGCTCTGTCATTTGCCGCAATGTACTTTGTAGTACAAAATGTACTTGTTAAGTAAAGCAACATCAAATAGGTAAAAGAATATCTTGCGGTATCCTTTCATACATTTTCTCATCGCAGGGAAGCAAGCGAGCATCTGATCTTGGTGATCAATTCCAATCGTGCCTCTATTGTATTCGACAACACATTTCGGTTTCCACAACTCATTGTGGAGAGGTGTGTCTGCGGCAATCATTACTTCTGTTGAATGTTTTGTGGAAAGCATGTAAATGTCTCGTTTATCTTTCCATTTTAATGCCAATATTCCATTACAACTCCTCATTATACACTCCTGGAAATTGAAATAAGAACACCATGAATTCATTGTCCCAGGAAGGGGAAACTTTATTGACACATTCCTGGGGTCAGATACATCACATGATCACACTGACAGAACCACAGGCACATAGACACAGGCAACAGAGCATGCACAATGTCGGCACTAGTACAGTGTATATCCACCTTTAGCAGCAATGCAGGCTGCTATTCTCCCATGGAGATGATCGTAGAGATGCTGGATGTAGTCCTGTGGAACGGCTTGCCATGCCATTTCCACCTGGCGCCTCAGTTGGACCAGCGTTCGTGCTGGACGTGCAGACCGCGTGAGACGACGCTTCATCCAGTCCCAAACATGCTCAATGGGGGACAGATCCGGAGATCTTGCTGGCCAGGGTAGTTGACTTACACCTTCTAGAGCACGTTGGGTGGCACGGGATACATGCGGACGTGCATTGTCCTGTTGGAACAGCAAGTTCCCTTGCCGGTCTAGGAATGGTAGAATGATGGGTTCGATGACGGTTTGGATGTACCGTGCACTATTCAGTGTCTCCTCGACGATCACCAGTGGTGTACGGCCAGTATAGGAGATCGCTCCCCACACCATGATGCCGGGTGTTGGCCCTGTGTGCCTCGGTCGTATGCAGTCCTGATTGTGGCGCTCACATGCACGGCGCCAAACACGCATACGACCATCATTGGCACCAAGGCAGAAGCGACTCTCATCGCTGAAGACAACACGTCTCCATTCGTCCCTCCATTCATGCCTGTCGCGACACCACTGGAGGCGGGCTGCACGATGTTGGGGCGTGAGCGGAAGACGGCCTAACGGTGTGCGGGACCGTAGCCCAGCTTCATGGAGACGGTTGCGAATGGTCCTCGCCGATACCCCAGGAGCAACAGTGTCCCTAATTTGCTGGGAAGTGGCGGTGCGGTCCCCTACGGCACTGCGTAGGATCCTACGGTCTTGGCGTGCATCCGTGCGTCGCTGTGGTCCGGTCCCAGGTCGACGGGCACGTGCACCTTCCGCCGACCACTGGCGACAACATCGATGTACTGTGGAGACCTCACGCCCCACGTGTTGAGCAATTCGGCGGTACGTCCACCCGGCCTCCCGCATGCCCACTATACGCCCTCGCTCAAAGTCCGTCAACTGCACATACGGTTCACGTCCACGCTGTTGCGGCGTGCTACCAGTGTTAAAGACTGCGATGGAGCTCCATATGCCACGGCAAACTGGCTGACACTGACAGCGGCGGTGCGCAAATGCTGCGCAGCTAGCACCATTTGACGGCCAACACCGCGGTTCCTGGTGTGTCCGCTGTGCCGTGCGTGTGATCATTGCTTGTACAGCCCTCTCGCAGTGTCCGGAGCAAGTATGGTGGGTCTGACACACCGGTGTCAATGTGTTCTTTTTTCCATTTCCAGGAGTGTATATTCTCCCTTCTTTAATGTCTGTAGGCATATTTTTTTTCTGTTTGAGCGCACTGTTCCAATCACATTAGTTCTATTGGTGGGTAGAGTTTTGAAAAGATTTGGTGAAGAAAACCAGTTAACTAAATATAGAGTATGCCCTTTGTGTAATACTGACTGTGATAGTTCTGGAAATACACTTTCAGAGGAACTACCACTAGCGTCACGTTTGTCACTACCCGTGTATATCTTAAAATCATAGCAGTATCCTGAACTTGACTCTCAAAATTTATAAATTTTAATACCAAATCTCACTCTTTTTGATGGGTTAAATTGTTTGTAGGATAGGTGCCCCTTATATTTCATTAATGTTTCATCAATGGCAATTTTCTCTTGCATTAAATTTTTGATTGAACATATCTATGACTGGCCTTAGTTTGTACAGCTGATCTGTGTTGTTGGCTCAACTGTTATTCACTATATACAGAAATCTACTTATGTGCAGAAATCTCCTGAATAGCATCATCTTCCTAAATATTGGTCTTTCTATAAGGCCCTCCTAGACCAATACATCTGAATCAACGGTTTCCTTACTTCAGCCATGATTATACATAGTGCAATGTATATTTTTATTTCATGACAGCTGATAATAGATCACTGTTGATCTATTTTTCGTCTCTTCTGTTCGTGTTGACTATGTCTTGTGCATGTCTATTTGTCTCAGTTACGATGTTTTCCCAAAATGTACTATTACATATTATATAGAAAATGTCTAATTCTCTTGTGCTTGTACTCACAGTAAAGCTGCTTCCTTTGTTCCAGAAATTTCCATATATATCCAGATTGTGGGTTCATTGTCTTCATTTTGCCATATCCACAACTGATTGTTGCTGGTAGGTTTGCTCTTCTTTGTCAGTATCATCTTCAATCACCAGCCACTTACACCGTTTTCGTACAAGAGGTAAAACGTTGCTACCACTATCAAATTATCCTGCAAAATCATTGTTGGCTTTGCCACCACATGTCTCCCTTTCCTCATGAACACTTTTGCTACATGTAGGGAACATTGTGAAAGTATTTTTGTAATGTCAGCAGGTCCAAATGCAGCGAAGAACACTTAGTGTATGCTGCGTGTACTCGATCAGCTCCGCAGTGTGTCAGAGATGTTCTGTTTACATTTGGCGTGGCTGACTGAGGACATCCCTCACACGACATGCGCTTGTTCAGCACAGTATATGTACCCCATCTCTGATGTGTCTAGTCGATGTTTGGCCAGGTCGGTACGCTATGTGTCTCACACAACATTGTAAGCTAAGGGGTTAAATACATTTTTATCTTTCTGGAAATAATTTCGATCATGTTACTGCTGTATGGATATCTTTGTAACATGAAACACAGGTGTATTCAA
This sequence comes from Schistocerca nitens, assembly GCF_023898315.1. Classification (NCBI taxonomy): domain Eukaryota; kingdom Metazoa; phylum Arthropoda; class Insecta; order Orthoptera; family Acrididae; genus Schistocerca; species Schistocerca nitens. The sequence continues at coordinate 196,956,716 of NC_064623.1, read as the reverse complement.
ATATTTCTGTACTGCAACTTCATGTATCAGTTGCGAGTTAGTAGTAAGTACATAGAAGCACAGTTGGTTGAACTCCAGAATCTGTTGAGTTACAGCTTGATCAACAGCAGCAGTGGATGGCCATGTAAAAGCTAACTAAAAAGTAATTGTTTTTTTATTTGAATTTGCATGTGAAGTTTAACTAGCAAAAATGACCATTTTTGAACCATAGTTTGTATCAGAACAACTGGGGACAGTGAGGAAATGCTGGACGGAGGAACTTATTGTCAGATGTAATAATTAAAAGATAAAATGAATCATTTGGAGCATCAGAACAGAGAGGTAGATAAGGTTTTCAAATGAAGTGTTTGATCCAGTATAGAGGACAATATTGAGAATGAAAAATATGTAGGTAAAGGTGGTTCAGTTTACTGAGAATACTCAAATCCAAAATGAAGAAACATCAAGAAAACCATTGAACACGTGGAACTCAGGTACGTAATGACACAGTGGTATGGAGTACACAATACATTTGTTTTATAGAACCACGATACATACAATTTGGCAGCAATCCCTTGGACAAGATATCCTTGGTTTTTGGGAGTGTGTCAGCAGATGCTGACACACCACCACCAAAAATTATCATCAAACCAAAAATTTCCTGGGACCTTCTTGACCAGTACAAGTTTGGGAAATTTTCTGAAAAATACCATGACAACCATTGAGATGTGGTGTCACCATTATGACCTGGAAACCTAAGGTCCCGAGTTCGAGTCTCGATCCGGCACACAGTTTTAATCTGCCAGGAACTATCAACATAAAGATAGTCCATGGAATGGTGACATGCATATTCTTCAACATAGTAGTAGTTCAAGAGACAGCCATCTGTAGGAAAAGTGACATGTACTGTCTTCTGGGATAAAGTAAGCTTTTTTAATGTCTTGAAGCCTAAAGCTACTGTCAGTCCAGAGTTCTTAAAGATGAAACTGTAGCCAGGCCAGAGAAAAGTCAAACTTCCACCTGCAACACAGTAGCAATAGGCCCCTCAGCAGTTTCACCACTGTGGAACTTATTGCCAAGTTTGGCTTCTTGTCCTATCATGTCCAATAAACAGTCCTGAGTTAGCACCTTCAGACTTGCAGTCTTTTGGGCCTACTGAAAATGGACTGTGTGGCCAGCATTCTCCAAACTCAAATGCTCTCATTAAAGCTGTAAAACAGTTGCTAATCTCAGCTGTTTCAGTTTACTGACAGTGCAGCACATACACTCTTGTTCATTGATAGCAAAAGCACATATGAATAGTGCTGGTTGTATGAGAAAATGTAGCTGAAATCCTGTTCTATTTAACTGTGTTATTGTGCTCTCATTATATGTTGTATTTTCATTGAAAATAAATTAAGGGAAAGGGGGAGGGGAAAAATACAAATATTTATTTTATGCCCATGAAACATTGTTGCAGAGTCAAATGAAAAAGCGTGTTGAAAAAATTATACAGACTGCCAAAGTACCCATTTGCAGAGGTGCAGCATGATTATGTGGGTATGCTACACTATTATATAAGGCTTTACCCTTAACATTACAGTAATAAACTTTCACAAGCACACTTTCTTATTCTTGATTCAACAGGAGACAATTGCATTTAATTTATAACAATGATAAACTTCTCCACTGACCACAGATCTCCATGATAAATGAATCTCTCTAATTTTCAATTCCTTAGATAACTTCACACCATTTCATTCAAGCTGCTTCTTGACATGGTATATACACTCTCAGAAACTGTTTACCTAAAATCTTGAGAAATAGTTCAAAGTACTTCCCAAAAAAGGAGTTCCTGTGATATTATGGCTGTTAGTGATATTGCCATTTATAATACTTTACTTTGAATTACCTGATAATATAAAAGCTGAGCATTAATGCAATTTTATGCACTATCTTTCAGTTATATTATGAAGCAGAAGAATATTTCAAGACTTCATAAGCAAATTAGTAACATTTCATTTTACAGTGTCATGTGACTTATTTACTTGTATATTTGACAAATGTGAATGTAGTAGCACCACACCTTTTAACTGTCCAGTTTATTTTTGACAAACTATTTTGGCCCTCACAACAGATGAATCAAATTGTTTGGTTAGCACATGGTGTGCACTAACAAGGGGACCACACCAACTCATCATCACTAATTTTGTGCAAATTTATGGTACAGCCAAGGCTCGGTCAGAAATGAAAGTGACGAAAGTGCGAGCTCCATATAGCCACATTTTTGGGTGGTTGGTTGGTTTAAACAGAGGGGGGGGGGGGGGGGGGGGATGTCAAACTGCTTGGTCAACAGCCCCTTGTTCCAATTACAATAATTGCACAAGCATGAGAAAAAAACAAATGAGACTAACAACACAAAACTGCAAGAAAGGAAAAAACCACAAGAATGACAGAAGGGCAACAAACACTGCAATGAACAAAATAGGACAAGAAAACCACAGACAGATGCAAGAAACATGTAGAAGGCAGCAAAACAAGAGAGTAGATGAAGATGGCTGGCTGATTATGAGAATAAAAAGGATAAGCCAGCCACTCTGCAACTCATTAATACCTCCAGCCTAAAAGCAATATGGTGGAGGACAAGAGGGGCAAAGGGCATGAGCTAAAACTTAGATACAATGATAAAACCGACCCTCATGTATAAAACGTAAAACTAAATCAGCGAATAAGGCATTGTCTGCTAAAATTAATGGTAACAAGTCTGGTAACTGAAGATTATGGTGATGGGCAGCCAAAGGAGGACAGCCCAAGAGAATATGGGCCACTGTCAACCAGGTGCTGCACCAACACTGAGTTGGGTCTTCACGGCACAGTAGATAGCCATGGTCACCCAAGTGTGGCCAATGTGGAGCCGGCAGAGAACTACAGAGTACCTGTGAGAGGTGCACATGGAGTACTTCCACACATTCATAGTCTCCCTAATGACACGCAGTTTGTTGTGCATACTGAGATTATGCCATTCTGTCTCCCAAAGCTGAAAGGCCTTGCAGCATAATAAGGTTCACAGGTATTCCGATCTCCAGAAGCAGTTTTTGAGTAGCCTGTCTGGCCAGCCTGTCAGCAAGTTCATTGCCTGGGATGCCGATGTGTCCTGGGGTCCAGAAAACACCGTTGAATGGCTGCATCATTACAGGGCATAGATGGATGCCTGGATCATTGCTAGAAAAGGATGGCAAGGGTAGCAGTGGTTGATAGCTCGTAGGCTACTGAAGGAGTCAGTACAGAGATGGAATGAGTCACCAGTGCATGAACGGATGTTATCAAGAGCGCGAGATATGGCCGCCAGCTCTGCAGTGAAAACAGCCATCTGGTAAGGAGTACTGTGCAACATGCCCTCTGTGAACATAGGCAAAGCAAACATGACCATCAGCCATTGAGCTGTCAGTGTAAGCCACTTCAGAGCCCTGGGACATGTCAAGAATCGAGAGGAAGTGACATCCAAGAGTTAGAGTCCTTAGGGCCATGTGAAAGGTCCAGACGAGGCTTCGGCCTAGGATTGGACACGAACTGCAATCAGAAGCCATGACCGTGACCGCTGATGCAGGAGACAAATCGCCATGGTTAGTTAAAGGAGACAGTAATTTGGATGTTCAGGAGAGCTACGAATGAGGGTAATGTAACTGGCAAGCAGTTGTGCACACCTGCCATGTAGCAGAGGGACTCTGGCCTCTACCAGTTCACTTGTCACCAGACTCGTCCTGAATTCTAGGTGAACTCCGCAGTGGTGCACTGGATCTAGTAACCACAACACTGAGGATGCTTCCGAACCATATACCAGATTCCCATTGTCAATGCAGGATTTTACAAGGGCTCCGTAGAGCTGCAGCAGCGTAGAGCTATCTGCACCCCAGATGTTGCTGCTCAGGCAGTGGAGGGCATTGAGGTGCTGCCAGCAGTTCCTCTTAAGCTGACAAAAATGAGCAACCCAAGTCAATTGAACATCAAAAACCATTCCCAAGAATCAATATGTCTCCACTATCATGAGTGAATCATCATTAAGGTAAAGTTCTGGTTCCGGATGAACGGCACAATGCAGATAGTAGTGCACGACACATGACTTCGCAGCTGAAAACTGGAAGCCGTGGGCTAGAGCCCATGACTGAGCCTTTTGGATGACTCCCTGTAGGTGCCACTCAGCAACACCAGTAATGGAAGAGCAATATCAAATGCAGAAGTCCTGCACATACAGAGAAGGGGAGACCAATGGCCCTACAGCTGCTGCTAGGCCATTGATGGTCACTAAAAAGAGAGATACACTCAATATGGAACCCTGCAGAATGTCATTCTCCTGAATTCGAGGGGAACTATGGGACGCACTGACTTGGACACGGAAAGTACGGAGCAACATGAAGTTTTGGATAAAAATCGGGAGTAACTTACCATATGTTATAACAGCTTGCAAAGAACATCGGTGAGGCTGATGGGCTGACAGCTGTCCACATCATGTGGTTTGTTACCGGGTTTGAGCACTTGAATGATGGTGCTCTCCCACCATTGTTATGGAAGGACACCATTGCACCAGATCTGGTTGAAGATGATGAGGAGATGCTGCTTGTAGTCCAACGAGAGATGTTTAATCACTGACTGCAGATGCAATCTGACACAAGAGCTGTGTCAGGGCAATGTGCAAGGGCACTGAGGATCTCCCACTCAGTAAATGGAGCATTATAGGGTTCAATGTGATATTCACTGAACGAGAGGAGTTTCCCGTCCATCCGCCATTTGAGGGTGCGAAAGGCTGAAGGGTAATTCTCCAATGCAGAGGCTCAATCATAGTGCTCAGTAAAATGTTCAGCAATCATGTTTGCGTTGGTAAATAACACGCCACTGATGTTAAAGCCAGGGTCACCTGTTGGGGTCTGGTACCCAAAAATATGTCTGATCTTTGTGCAGACATGGGAAGGTGACATATGGCACCCAATGGTCGACATGTTCTTCTCCCAAAACTCCTGTTTCCGTCTTTCTATAAGCTGGCAAATTTGGGGACCATATGTCTTCCACCACCCATTATAACAGAGGTAGTGGCAGAGGACATATGGTGCCATATGTAATTTTACTCATGTTCGAAACAGGCTTATCTCTGCTGAAGTTATTTATTGGTCTTGATGCAGCTGCTGGGCTAAGACATTTTTCATTTATTAGTGTGTGTGACTTCTGGAGAAGACTATATTATTATAGCAGAAACCATGGTCAAGGTTTAAAAAAAACATAATTAATGCAACTGTGGGCTGTTTTCCATTCAAGACAATTTTGTAATGGTTGCTGTTGTCACTGCCATGATGAAAATAATGAAATAAATTAAAAATTTAGTTTCTACAGGGAATCATATAACTCTCTTGGCAAATGCCTTTCTGAGATTGATGTCTCTGTGATACTGACAAGGGGGAGATTGAGTCAATAATTAAATCACTGAAGACTAAGGACTCTCATGGATATGATGGTGTGCCTAGCAGAATATTAAAGTAGTGTGCTGCACATGTTAGCCCTGTATTTATCCATATTTGTAATTTTTCCTTTAGGAGTGGTCAGTTTTCTGAACGATTAAAGCACTCGGTAGTAAAGTCACTTTATAGAATGGGAGAAAGGGGTACTGTAGACAATTTTAGACCTATTGCTATGACATCAGTGTTTGCTAAAGTTATTGAAAAGGCTGTGTATGTAAGGATAATTGATCATTTTATACCACACTATTTGCTATCAAATGTACAGTTCGGCTTTAGAAGTCATTTTAACAACTGAAAATGCTATGTTCTCTTTTCTCTGTGAGGTATTGGATGGGTAAAACAAAAGGTTTTGAATGCTAGGCCTATTTTTTTTAACTAAGGCATTTGATTGTGTTGATCACAAAATATTGATCCAGAATTTGGACCATTATGGAATATGGGGAGTAGCTGACAATTGGTTCACCTCGTACTTTAGCAACAGGCAGCAAAAGGTTTTGCTGTGTTGAGAATGGCTATGATGTGGGGTCTGAGTGGGGTGCGGTCAAGTGGGGGTTGCCCCAGGTATCAGTGTTGGGGCCACTCCTGTTCTTTATTTATATAAATGATATGCCCTCCAGTATTACAGGTAACTCTAAATATTTCTGTCTGCTGATGGCACTAGCTTGGTAGTAAAGGATGTTGTGTGCAACATTGGCTCGGTTCCAAATAGTGCAGTTGATGACATAAGTTCATGGCTTGTAGAAAATAAACTAACATTAAATCACAGTAAGTCTCAGTTTTTACAGTTTCTAACACACAATTCAACAAAACCTGACATTTTAATTTCACAGAATCTGCATATGATTAGTGAAACTGAACGTTCAAATTTGTAAGTGTTCAGATAGATAGTAAACTGTTGAGGAATGCCCATGTTCAGGATCTTATTCAAAGACTTCATGCTGTCATTTTTACTATTCAAACAGTATCTAAAGTAAGTGATCATTCAACATGAAAATTAGTCTACTTAGCTTATTTTCATTCACTTATGTCATATGGTATTCTATTTTGGGGTAACTCTTCTCATTCTAAAAGGATATTTTCAGCTCAGAAATTGGCAGTTCAGGCAATAAGTGGTGTAAGTTCATGAACCATTTATTGACCCCTGTTCACTAGTCTGCATATTTTGACATTGGCCTCTCAATTCATATATATTCTTTACTGGTGTTTCTTGTTAACAATATCAGCGTATTCCCAAGGATAAGCAGCTTTCAATCAGTTAATACTCAGCAGAAATCCAGCCTGCGTTTGGATCTGACTTCCTTAATTCCTGTGCAGAAAGGTGTGCAATATACTGCTGCATCCATTTTCAATAAGCTACCACAAGAATTCAAAAGTCTTAGCAGTAATCGACATGCTTTCAAATTGAAACTGAAGTGTTTCCTCATGGGTCACTCCTTTTATTCTGCCGAGGACTTCCTTGAAAAATTAAGGTGATTCTTATCTTGTGTTGTTGATTGCATTTAGTTAAACATATTGCTTGACTTTTTGGGTTCATCAACATTTTATTACTTTTACATTGTAATTTCATGTAATGATACATTCCATGACCTGGGAGCTTTGCTCCTCTGTTTGGTCCTATGGAGCTTAACGTGTAAATAAATAAATAAATAAATAAGCAGCAATATTTGGCCATTGTGCATACCATAATGCCTAGACCATACCAGCGATGTTCATGGACATTTTGTGGTGTGTAACATGTTCCCCTCTCTCCACACTACGTAGTGGCCAGAATCACTTGCTGCTGTGAAGTGGAATCATTGTAAAACATCATTCTGGACAACTGTTGCTGACCCCAACCAACATGCTCCCTACACCAACAAACTCTTTGTTGATAATTGGATAGCCAAACTGAGATGCATTTAACAGGCTTCCTAGTGTGCAAAGCAGCCTGGTTTCATGGTCATGAAATAGTTCTGGCAGAGAAACACATACCAATAGTGGCTGTAAGGTCTGCATGATTTTCGTAGGAGGGAGATATGTTCCTTCTCACCACTTAGGACTACAAATCAATATTCTTGTGGTGTGGTGGCCGAACTATGACCACCTGTATGCCTTTACACAGCATTTATACCTTCAGCAGCCTTTCCTATCATCATGAGATGACTGTTGGGTGTACGCATTACTTTGGCCACAATAGTGATGCTCTGACTGGCTTTAAGCCACCCAAGTACTTGTCCACAATTGTAAGCACTCAAATGTTGTCTTGCAGATGTGTTGCCATACCATACACAATGTTGCTCTAATTGGTCCCACAGCAACTTTTGTCAAATACTGTACTACATGAATTATCACATACATAGAGAGCATTCATACACAGGTCATCACAGTTACCATATCCCACAGTTAACATTTCCTTTTACTGTCATTGGTGAAGTGTTCCATTATAATTGTCAGTTACTCCATAGTAATTGGCAGTAGCTCCTTAGTAAGTATCAAGCAGTGTAATACGTTGTCAGCAAAACATAATTACAGTGACTGTATCTGTAAATGTTGTTTATAGCTCTTATGTAACTTATTTAATGTTAATTCTTACTCTTTTGTCGACTTGTTGATGAGTCAATGGAATCTGATGCCCCTGAAAATCTTCTCTTCTTTTCTTGTGTGACCACCACCTTCTGTGCTTCATTTTCTCTGTTTGCATTGCTGATAACTCTTTCATTATCTGAATCAGACAGAATGAAGTGTAAGATAAGCATTACACACTGTCCAAGAAGCTATTTATATAACAGCATGCTTCATGTAAAATGGGGCACCATGTAGCAGTTAAAGTAAGCAATTATCTGATGATGCCTTTGCAATACTTGCCCTCTTTCTCTGATGGCAGAAAAACTATGAGGACAATGGAGAAACGAGAGAGACATTGCTGGTCATTCACAGCATCAAACTGAGGAGACCCCCCATGATGTGGGAGCACCAGAAAAAAGCAAAAATCTTGACTGTCTCGCAAAAGAATGGGGCAGATTCTCACCTCAGTAATGTAAAATTTTAAAGCCCTACTAGTAGGAAAATGGTACACACACTCAGAGAAAATAGATAACCAAAGATTTCAACAAAGTAGTAGTTCAGAAAATTGAATATTTGTTGTAAGGTCTTATGGGTCCAAATTGCCAAGGTCATCAATCCATAAGCTTACACACTACTTATACTACTTAATATAACTTGAACTAACTTATGCTAAGAAAACACACACACACACACACACACACACACACACACACACACACACACACACACACACACACGCCCGCGCGCGCCTGACGGAGGACTTTAACCTCTGATGGGGGGGAGCCGCGGTAGTGGTTTCATTGTTATTTTCTGCCAAGTTTACATTACGTACGGAGAGAAAAAATGACAATGCCAAAAATTAATTAATGTACAGTAATGAAATTTTGGGAGTTCATTTTTCTAGGTAACACATTTAACTGATTACAATTGCAAAATCACAGGTAAGTGTGAGACAAGCCATTGCAAATATGAAATGCTAGTACACTAATAACTGTGTAACCACCAGAGTATTGAATGGAAGCATGCAAATGTGCTTGTGTTATGTTGTACAGGTTCCAGATGTCAGTTTGTGGGATGGAGTTGCACTTGATTGGTCAGGGACAGTTAATGCTGGTTGTGGATGAAACTGAAGTTGTAGTCTGATTACGTCCAATATGGCCTTGACTGGAGACAGATGTGGTGTTTGAGAAGGACAGGCCGACATGTTGACACACTACGTAGCATGTCGGGTTATAGCAGCAATATGTGGATGAGCATTACCCTGTTGGAAGACAACCCCTGGAATGCTTTCCAAAAATAGCAGCTCAGCAGGTCAAATCACCAGTGATGCACAAATTTGCCATCAGGGTACATGGAATAAACAATAGATTGCTCCTGCTGTCAGAAGAAATTGCACCTCAGACCACAACTCCAGGTGTAGGTCCAGGGTATCTACATCGCAGACTGGTTGCTTGCGGACATTCACTTTGTCTCTGTCTAACTAACACGCAGCTATCACTGGCACTGAGGCAGACCTGACTTTCATCAGAAAACACAACAGACGTCCACTCCACCCTCCAATGAGTTCTCACTTGACACCACTGAAGTCACAAACGGTGGTGGTTTGGGGACCAGTGGAATGCATGCTACAGGGCATCTGCCTCAGAGCTGTCCTTGAAATAACTAGCTTGTAACAGTTCATTGTGTCACTGTGGCACTAACTGCTGCAGATGCAGTATGATGTGCATCAGCCAAGTGCTGATCACCACGGTCTCCCCTCTTGGGAGAGCCATGAGGTGATCCAGGGGCCAGTCTCCTTGTGACTGTACCTTCCTGCGACCACTGCTGCTAGCAATCATGTCTAGTGGCTACATTCCTGCCTAGTATTTCTGCAATATTGTGGAAGGAACATCCAGTGTATCTCTACTACACAACCTCATTCAAACTCGGGGAAGTGTTGATAATGGCATATTATCTTGAACGTATTCTTTACTAACATCAACTCATTATGTCAAGTCTTATAGGTAAATAATGCTCAAATCCGTTAGAGTGCATATTTAAAGTAAACCTGCCACTCCTATGTGACTGGCACAAAATTTGAACAGATGTCATCTTTCAGATGTAGAAACATGAGTACCAACTTCCATTTATTGTTAACAACTTCTTCTTGGTGCTGGGAGTATTTTTCTCTTTGGAGTTTAAAGAAAAATATACAAAGCTTAATAATACACTCCTGGAAATGGAAAAAAGAACACATTGACACCGGTGTGTCAGACCCACCATACTTGCTCCGGACACTGCGAGAGGGCTGTACAAGCAATGATCACACGCACGGCACAGCGGACACACCGGGAACCGCAGTGTTGGCCGTCGAATGGCACTAGCTGCGCAGCATTTGTGCACCGCCGCCGTCTGTGTCAGCCAGTTTGCCGTGGCATACGGAGCTCCATCGCAGTCTTTAACACTGGTAGCATGCCGCGACAGCGTGGCCGTGAACCGTATGTGCAGTTGACGGACTTTGAGCGAGGGCGTATAGTGGGCATGCGGGAGGCCGGGTGGACGTACTGCTGAATTGCTCAACACGTGGGGCGTGAGGTCTCCACAGTACATCGATGTTGTCGCCAGTGGTCGACGGAAGGTGCACGTGCCCGTCGACCTGGGACCGGACCTCAGCGACGCACGGATGCACGCCAAGACCGTAGGATCCTACGCAGTGCCGTAGGGGACCGCACCGCCACTTCCCAGCAAATTAGGGACACTGTTGCTCCTGGGGTATCGGCGAGGACCATTCGCAACCGTCTCCATGAAGCTGGGCTACGGTCCCGCACACCGTTAGGCCGTCTTCCGCTCACGCCCCAACATCGTGCAGCCCGCCTCCAGTGGTGTCACGACAGGCGTGAATGGAGGGACGAATGGAGACGTGTCGTCTTCAGCGATGAGAGTCGCTTCTGCCTTGGTGCCAATGATGGTCGTATGCGTGTTTGGCACCGTGCAGGTGAGCGCCACAATCAGGACTGCATACGACCGAGGCACACAGGGCCACCACCCGGCATCATGGTGTGGGGAGCGATCTCCTACACTGGCCTTACACCACTGCTGATCGTCGAGGGGACACTGAATAGTGCACGGTACATCCAAACCGTCATCGAACCCATCGTTCTACCATTCCTAGACCGGCAAGGGAACTTGCTGTTCCAACAGGACAATGCACGTCCGCATGTATCCCGTGCCACCCAACGTGCTCTAGAAGGTGTAAGTCAACTACCCTGGCCAGCAAGATCTCCAGATCTGTCCCCCATTGAGCATGTTTGGGACCGGATGAAGCGTTGTCTCACGCGGTCTGCACGTCCGGCACTTACGCTGGTCGAACTGAGGCGCCAGGTGGAAATGGCATGGCAAGCCGTTCCACAGGACTACATCCGGCATCTCTACGATCGTCTCCATGGGAGAATAGCAGCCTGCATTGCTGCGAAAGGTGGATATACACTGTACTAGTGCCGACATTGTGCATGCTCTGTTGCCTGTGTCTATGTGCCTGTGGTTCTGTCAGTGTGATCATGTGATGTATCTGACCCCAGGAATGTGTCAATAAAGTTTCCCCTTCCTGGGACAATGAATTCACGGTGTTCTTATTTCAATTTCCAGGAGTGTACTTCAGAAAAATATAAGTACACCTACTATATCTGTGAATGTTGTTTATTGCTCTGATGTAACTTATTTGATATTAATTCTTACTCTATTGTTGGGTTGTTGATGCCTCAGCTGCATCTGGAGTCCTTGAAATACTTCTATTCTTTTCTTGTTTGGCTTTCATTTACTCTGTTTGCTTTGCTGGTAATTTTTCACTCTCTGAATCATAGTACAAAGCATAAAACATACATTACGCACCATTCAGAACAGTTAGCTATATAACAAACAGGCAAACAACTGAACAAACAATGCTCCACCTAAAATGGGGCCACCATGTAGTGGCTAAAGTAAGCAGCTATCATATGATGCTTTTTCAATACTTGCTGTCTTCCTCTGGTGCCCAAAAAATACGAGAACAATGGAGAAATGGAAGGCGGAGTGCTAGTCATTCATAGCAGATAAGCTAACAGTGTCTCCCAGTTCACACTCTGACCTCATACCCTGCAATTACTGATTAGAATTAATTATTTAAATTCTGGGTCTGCTGATTTTCAGGACATGTGCTTTATCATTCATAGCAGCACACTGAGCTAACACGTTGGAAAGTTCAAAAATGTTGACAGATCAAATGTGAGAGCACCAGAAAAAAAGCAAAAATTGTTACTGTCCAGGTGGAAAGGAAAAAAAGGGACGATGGTCACCTTAGTAATGTGTAATTTTAAAGCCCTACTAGTGCAAACAAGGTACATACCATCACAGAACATAGGTAGCCAAAGCTTTAATGAAGTGATGCTTTCGCTGTTAATTGTAAGATTTCAGTCAGTTGGATTATATAAGTAGTCTTCTTGTACGTCAGCAACCTTAGATTTTGCCTCGTAGGAAAGTTTAAAATAGATGCCAGATATCCAAAATTGGTCATTTAATTTATGTTCCTGGGAAACTGAACCTGCTTACTAAATTAATAAACAACAGATAAGCTAACAGTGTCTCTCAGTTCACACTCTGACCTCATACCCTGCAGTTACTGATTAGAATTAATTATTTAAATTCTGGGTCTGCTGATTGTCAGGACATGTGCTTTATCATTCATAGCAGCACACTGAGCTAACACGTTGGAAAGTTCAAAAATGTTGACAGATCAAAGTAATTGGTATGTAGCTGGTAAAACTCTTCATAGTTTCTCGTGGTTCACATCTAGGGTTCTTCTTTCTTACTTTCCTGTAGAATATTGTCACAATATTTGGATTTGCAGGAGTTAATGGGTTTGATCATCTTGTATCAATTCTAATTGAAACAATGAACAATGAACACTTTTCTGTTTGTTGATATACTCTTGAAATTATTTCACAAATTTTAAACAACACTTTTTTTCTGTGGTTCACAATTATAAAAAGGGACATTTTAGCATTCTTATTAAGAAATAATGGGCAATTTTGACAACATGTGTCCATACACAACTTCTTTTAACCAACTACTCCACAGCAATTAACTGACTTTATCCCCTGGTAGCCCACAGATTGTTAAATACCAAGATAATAATACACTGGTCAAATATTATTAAATTCCTCTGTGCTTACATACCTCTGTGACATGTAGATTCATCAAAATAATCAAGACAATTTTTGTATAAGAAACTTGTACAAAATTTATGGCAATTAAAAAAGGATATTGCAAAATGGATGATAAAACAATTTGCACTGGAAATTACAGTTGGTACATAGAACATAATATAGTCATACCACTTTCATTACAACACTGATCAGTATAAATTAGGATGCAGTTGTGATCAACACATAGGATTGTTTAAAAATTTAACTAAAAAACAAAATTTTTATGATCATACTTTTATATGGCTGTGAATTGAGACACATACTGGGTCTCTTGAGAATTCAGGATAGAAGCCAGTCTACATCTCTGTAAGTACTGGAATCTGTTCCAAGTGAAATGTCACTTGGTCTGCTAGTGTGCAGATCCCCAATGGCTTTGTGCCGGCCGCGGTGGTCTAGCGGTTCTGGCGCTGCAGTCCGGAACCGCGGGACTGCTACGGTCGCAGGTTCGAATCCTGCCTCGGGCATGGGTGTGTGTGATGTCCTTAGGTTAGTTAGGTTTAAGTAGTTCTAAGTTCTAGGGGACTTATGACCTAAGATGTTGAGTCCCATAGTGCTCAGAGCCCATTTTTTTGAACCCAATGGCTTTGTCAAATTTACCAAAACATTTTGGTAAATAAGGGAATACAATTTCCACAGGTCATTGCTCAGGAAAGGTGCAATATTGATGACTGGATCAGTTGGTGTCATTTATATCAGGAATACTCTCAGAGGAAGATGTTGACCTTTTGTCTGTTCCTCTGGGGACCTGGTACTAACCTACTCCCATCATGACGTAAGGATCTTATCGTTGGATGCATGAACTTACTCTGGTGTCTGTCTCCAAATATGAGTTATCAGCATGGCTTCCATGCAAGAGTCCTACTTTTATCCACTTGGGGACTTGGTGCTGAGTTACTACCATCATAATCATAATCATAATCATCATGAGTGTACAAGTTGCCAAAGTGGCACCAAATAAAAAGATACACTAGGTGGCCAATCATCCACAGATGGAGATCTTCTGGCCAAAAATGCCATACAATCAATTCATTCTTATAACTATCTAGCACAAGGAATTGATCCATTTTTCTCCATTGTGTGTTGAAAACCTTCATCTGTTATGTCAGTTTCTTTATTTCACTGTATTTTAGTGTGACTCAGTGACAGAAAACTATTTTCTTTTCCTGGTCATGAGGCTGAATATGTAGAATCACTCTCTTTGTTGGGGTATCTACAAAAACACTTGCCGGGCACTGATGAAATTTGAGGAGAAGACACAATTCTTACCTTTGTCATGGCTCATATGCTCCTGTAACTGCATCCAAATAGGCCTTGGAAGGCCCAATGTCAGTGAAAAACCGCCATGTCACCCTCAGGCTATAGGCATCGCTGGATGTGGGTATGGTGGGGCATGTGGTCAGCACACCACTCTCTCAGCCGTAGTCAGTTTTCGTTACTGGAGCCACTACTTCTCAGTCAATTAGCTCCTCACTTTGCCTCACAAGGACTGAGTGCACCGTGCTTGCCAACAGCACTCGGCAGATTGGATAGGCACCCACCCCTGTGTCACCCAAGTTCGACAGAGTTTAACTTTGGTGATCTGACAGGAACCAATGGTACCACTGCAGGAAGGCCATTGGCTATCTGCTCCTACGGCTCCAAAATTATCCCATAAAGGCAATGACAATCCTATTGACATGACAATTGCACAGAGCTTAAATATGTTTTTAAAACCAGCATTTTGGATATGCATCCATATAAATTCAGCTTCTTCCTCTAATATTTCATCTGAATATTGTTCAGCCATTTTCAGAGTGATCTGAGTGACTGATGCTTTAACACTCATGCCATCTCTTTAAACTCACAGACCACTGCACATGTGGCCAATGATACACTGGTGCCAGAGATATTGATCAACAGCAAAGAAGTACAATATGCACAAAATAAAAGTGATATCTTGCCTGCAACAAAGACAGCAGCACTACTGGGTTCAGCTCAGGTTTACAAGATTCTCTGCGAATGTGCCCTCTCATACATTGGACTGATTATTCATGCAGCCAATCAAAGACATACAGAACACTGCAGGTATGCCAGTCTCTCACAGCCAAACAAATTGTGCATAGCAGAACACTGTATTGGTACTGGTCATTCTATGTTGTACAAGAATGTCAAAATTTTAGCGTCCACATCCTCTTTCTAGGACTATATGGTGAAGAAGGCAATTGAAAACAACTTGGTGATGAATTTAATCAACAGAAATAGCGGTTTCAACTTGGATAAGTCATGGAATCTGGCACTTTCTAGGATAAACTTGCAAAGACATGATGGTGAAGCTTACAGTGATAAATCGACTGTACAACCACAGATATAATCTGTGCACACTGTGCTTCTTTGCTGCTGAT
This sequence comes from Schistocerca nitens, assembly GCF_023898315.1. Classification (NCBI taxonomy): domain Eukaryota; kingdom Metazoa; phylum Arthropoda; class Insecta; order Orthoptera; family Acrididae; genus Schistocerca; species Schistocerca nitens. The sequence goes on along the minus strand of NC_064623.1, from coordinate 196,941,107 downwards.
CATTGTCTCTGGCATCTCTGTATCTGTGGCTCCATGTGCAATGGCACCATCTCTGAGTTTATAAGGACTGAGTGAGTGTAGTAGATACCAGTCTTTCAGCTCACTTGGAAAATGTCTGAACAATATACAACCAAAATATTAGTAGAAGAAGCTGAATTTATGGAACTATACACCAAAATTTGTCTGTAGCTCATGGTCTCGTGGTAACATTCTCCCTTCCTTAGCACAAGGTCCTGGGTTCGATTCCCGACGGGGTCAGGGATTTTCACCTGCCTCGAGCTGACTGGGTGTTGTTGTGTCATCTTCATCATCATAAATCATCCTCATTATGGCTGGAGGAAGGCAACACCAAACCAACTCCACTAGGACCTTGCCTAGTACAGCGGTGCGGGTCTCCTGCATCATCCACTATGCTCTGTCAAGGAGTATGGGACTACTTCATCACCACCACCACACCAAACTTTAATGAGCAATCACCACACTGCAAAAACATGAGGATGCTGTCATTTACTGGCTACATAGTTTTCAAATTGGTCACAGAAAACTACTGAGCAGCCAGCACAGTTCCTGCCCTGTTAAGGTTGATGAGTGTGCTACCTGTATAAAATATTGCAAAAGACTATTTAAAAACAGTGCTAGGAGTGCTGTTTTTAAAAAGTTATCACATCTTAAGTAAATTTGGGACTCAAGGAAAACCCCAATCTTGTGAGGGCTAATAATGAGCTCGTCCCCTCCCCCTTTCTCCCTCATACAATATCTTTTTTCTCTTCAATCAGATGATTGAATTCCTTATTTCCAATAGCACAAGCACCCATTCACAATTTGTTTAAAATGGAGAGCATGTATTATAAGTGCATTGCTTCTCAAGCTTCATAAGAATATCTTGCAGTGTTTAAAAGATAACAGGAATTAGTAGTCAGCAAATTAAGAGAAGTACATGTGCCAAAAAGAAGAATGTGGATGATCATTCATGCTTTAGTTACTTAATAGCACAAAAATTGAACAGTTTGACATCTGCACAGTTAAGAAGGATTACACAAGTGTAGCTTCCCCTGAATGGCAAAAAATGAAATCTCAAGAAACTAGTAGGAACTGGCATTAAGGACATTGAGAATGCAAATATAAACATGGAAAAACATGACCTCCATAATAGTATGCAGGGCACTCCTGAATTTATTGAATACAAAGATGTTAATCCACAATCTTTTTTTGAATGAATTTGTGTAAAAGCCTATAAAAAAATATATATATATAAAAAAAAATATGTAACAAAAGCCAAGTATCTTTCACACAGTCGATAAGAAGATGTCATGTATTTCACAGTTTCTGGAGTAATGACTACAATGCTTTGGTTCCAAATGTGAAATAAACAGCTGAAACTGCTCTAAAAGATGTCAGTTTCCAGATAACAAAGCGTTATTGCCAGCTTTATTGCTGCAATAATTGCTTTACAATAACTGTATCTTGTATAGATACACAAGTTCTAAGTTTACAAAGCAGAAAATCAAAGTCTTGGCAAGACATTCTTCTGAATTTGCTAACAACACATTGCCAATAGCATATATTTCTTGCAGTGTAATAGCTCTGTCATTTTGACACCGATTTACCCATAGTTGTCTAAGTTTTCTTTACCTAATGCATTTCATCACAATAAATGTGGCACTGTCTCCCAAGTACAATGTTGATTCATAGAAGACTGGTTGAACAATGAGGCTTCTTGTTGACAAGAGAGTAAATATATATACATTATTTCCACTGGTATCTGTCCATGCACTTTTGTTCCAGTGTGCCTGTGTTTGCTGGATGAAGGTTAAGTGAGTAAACAGACAGGTCATCAGTGCCTTGCTCAAGAGATAGTTCACTTGGAATTAGTGACCTCAGACAGAAATTTCATGGAATTATGGAAGTATATAGGAGTGGTAAAATTACAGCCTTGAAAGGAACATTGTTGCCACAGCTGAAAAATAATTGAAAGAGAAATAAAAGTATATTGGTCAGGTCATTAAATGGGGCATAGCAAATGATGGATCAAATAATCCCACCTGTGGGTCAGTATCAGGGAGCCGATGCCAAATTTATGCAAAAAATCTGATAAGGTGGAAGATAAGGAAACTGTCACACAGTCATTGCTTAAATGAGCAGAAGATGATACTATCAGATTGAAAAGAGACAATCCCCCTCTCCCACCCCCTTTGGCAAGCAGACTGCCTACAGGGCAAGTTTAGAACGTGGCAGCGGCCAATTTTTCTCCACAATTATGGACTTAGTGAAGGTCCAACTGAGCCATAAACCTGGTAACTGTAGAACAATCTGGATGAGGCCAGGTTCTAGAAAGTAAGGAACAGAACATGATCCACATCCCAAGAGTTATGGGCAAGGAATCAGGGAGTGTTAAGTTTTCATCTGCAGCTATTCTTTAGTTGACAAATATGAGGGAGTCACATCAGCTTCTTAACAAAGATGTGTTTGAAAAATTGGGACTGTTGTGGTGATACATACCACTCCAGAGCAGTGATGTGTATTCCCAGGACTTCTTCCTGATGAACGAAGAGTTAAATTCTCAGCCAGAAGAACCATCAGTAAAAAAATGTAAGATTATTACCAAAAGTATCATTAGCATAGTGTTTCTGTTATGTGTAAAATACATGGAGATAAAGTTGAAGGAACCTCATTGGCATGAACCTTCCATATTACACATATCATGTGGATATATTTGCACCGAGTTCATTCACTGAAGTGAGGGATACATCCTACTCCAAAAAGCATGATTCATATCCCCACATCATCTTACCAATGAATGATACTCACAACCTTAATTTGTTTATGTAATAAAAACAGGCACAAAAATAATCTGTTAAGTATAAATGTACAGATATTGTGCATTGATTTTAATTTATTTTTACATATCAAAAGACGATGCACATATTCACAATGGAACAATGATCACAGCAAGTTCACAAGATAGAATACCAGCTTGGACATGGCAGAGAGTATTTTGTGCATTGACATCTTATCTGGAGATGTGCAGACTTACAAAGAACTGGTGTGTTAATAATAGATATGCTGTCAGATATGAAAAATTAACTTTTGTCAGATAACTTTTACTCAACATATGGAATGTGCAGATGGCCATGCGATACACTTCATATATGTGAAAATGAAAAGAATATATTAATTTCTAACTCAATAGTAGTATGATTTGTTAGTCTTAGTGATGTAATGTAGCAATTTTGCACTTTAAAGAAATTAGAACAAGGCCAGAGAGAGTATCCGTGAGAGAACAACACTCATGTAGAGGTGTAAAGATCTTTACCACATTGAGAGTTACCCTAATTGTTATGACAATGATCCAATGATGAGTAAATGAATAGAAGAAGGATGTAAACAGTGATAGGGATCACACAACATGACATAGAACATTATTATGAAAAGGATAGTTGCTACTCACCATATAGCAGAGATGTTGAAATGCAGATAGACACAACAAAAACACAGTCCCTAAATAAGCTTTCGGGTACCTGCACAGTTCAGAGACACTGGGTTTGTGGGAAGGATTCGTATGGCATAGACTGTGAAGCAGTCATCGAAATGAAGAATGTCGTGTCTTGTGGTGTACTCAGCAACAGGGTGGTCCAGTTGTTTCTTGGCCACAGTTTGTTGGTGACCATTCATGTGGACAGGCAGCTTGTTGGTTGTCATGCCTACATAGAATGCAGCGCAGTGGTTGCAGCTTAGTTTGTAGATCACATCACTGGTTTCACAGGTAACCCTGCCTTTAATGGGATAGGTGATGTTTGTGGCTGGACTGGAGCAATTGGTCGCAACATGCCAACTGACCTTACATCAGCAGAAAGAAGTGCAGTCCACCATCTAAGAACTGACTCTGACCTTATAATCCTAGCTGCGGACAAAGGCTTCACCACTGTTGTTTTGAACCACAAAGATTACCTGGCAGAAGTACTCCACCAGCTGTCAGATATATCCACCTACAAACCTTGCCACAGTGACCACATTCCAGAAATCCAGCAGGATCTCCAGTCTCTCCTCAAATCCTTAGGCTCATCCCAGAACCTCTCCCCAGGGTCCATCTCTCTGCTCACCCCCTACCACTCCCTGCATTCCTACCTTCTACATGCTTCCTAAAGCCCACAGACCGAAGCACCCAAGCCACCCCATTGTAACTGGTTACTGTGTCCTACTGAGACAATCTCTGCTCTCTTAGACCAACACTGGACTCTACCTTCCTATATAAAAGATACCAACCATTTACCAACTCTTCAGAGTTCCTATCCCTTTACACATGGTGCCCTGCTCATCACTATCGATGCCACCTCCCTTTATGATAACATCCCCAATGTCCATGGCCTTACCACTATCGAACACTACCTTTCCCAACACATGACGGATTCCGAACCTACAACCTCCTTACTAGATACCTTGACCAACTATATCCTGACCCACAATTAGTTCTCCTTTGGACGCATTACCTACAAGCAAATCCAGGGTACAGCTATGGGCACCCACATGGGCCAGCTAGAGGAATCCTTCCTGAATACCCAGAATCCTGAAACCCCTCACCTGATGTAGATTCGTATCTTTGCTATTTGGATCGAGGGTGAGGACAACCTATCCGCATTCCTCCAGAAGCTTAACAGCTTCTCTCCCAGTATTTCACCTTATCCTACTCAACAACCCACCTTTATAGATGTTGACCACTTCACTACCTCTGTTTATATCAAACCTACTAACCACCAGCAATACCTCCACTTTGACAGCTGCCACCCATTCCATACCAAGAAGTCCCTAGCATATAGCCTAGCCACCCATGGTCATCACATCTACAGTGAAAAGCAGTCCCTCTCAAAATATACCGAGGGTCTCACTGTGGCCTTCACAGACTGTAATTATTCTCCCAATCTTGTATAGATACTAATCTCCCTTGCCTTATCTTTCCAGTCACCCGCCATCTCAAAAAGTTTCATTGTCCAACCACAGAGGAGCATTCCCCTCATAACTCAGTACCACCCAAGACTGGAGCAAATGAATTACATTCTCTGGAAGGTTGTCAAATCCCTCTCACCATGCACTGAAATGAGTTATGTCCTGCCCACTTCCTTCCCACCTCTCACACAGTGGTACTCCTCCTTACACTTAGCCTACACAATATACTGGCCCATCTCTACACAACCCCTGCTCCCAAACCCATACCTCATGCTCATATCTTTGCAATAGACCTAGATGCAAGACCTGCCCCAAACATTTTCTAACCAAGACCTACTCCAGTCCAGTCACATCAAAGGCAGGGCTACCTGTGAAATCAGTCACGTGATCTACAAGCTAATCTGCAACCACTGTGTCGCATCCTGTGTGGGCATGACAACCAGCGAGCTGTCTGTCTGCATTAATGGCCACTGACAAACTGGTCATGAAACAACTGGGCCACCCTGTTGCTGAGTATGCCACCTGACACAATATTCTTCATTTCAGTGGGTGCTTCACAGCCTGTACCATATTGATCCTTCCCACTAGCACCAGCTTTTCTGAACTGTGCAGTTAGGAGCCCTCCCTGCAATATATCCTATGTTCTCATAACCCTCCTTGCCTCAACCTTTGTTAGTCATTGTCCTCAACCATACAGCCCCTTCTCTGTTCCCATCCCAGCACTACACAGCCCTCCATTCCACCCAATCTTTTTACTTCTCTCCTTTTCTGGTAACACCCCTCCCCCTCTCCCCTGCCCACCATCTAACCTCCTGACTGTACCTAGCAGCCCTGCATACTCTCCACTTTGTCCCTGCAAGCTCCCCTGCAATACTTCACCGTCCCCCATCCCTACCCTGCTATCTCTCCCTCTCCCCACTCCAGCCTCCTCCTTAACGCCACCCAGTTGCCTCTCCCATCATGTACTGCTGCTGCTGCCTGCAGTGTGGCTTCAGCTGTCAAAGACTGTGTGTGTGTGTGTGTGTGTGTGTGTGTGTGTGGAGAGAGAGAGAGAGAGAGAGAGAGATATTGTTACATTCCATCCTGGATTTTCCATTGTTTGACAGTATGACAGTTATGACAATCTTTCCATAACTAATGCCTCATATTTCTTGTGTTGATTGAGGATCTGAGGAAGATCATGTTTGTGCAGTGCTAGTTTACATACATTCTCACTGATGTACTGTCAGTGTCACTGACTTGTGACAAAATAGCAGGAAGCATTCCAGACTGGCATCTGACATTATGCTCTGTGTAAAACATAAATGTATCACTAAATTGCTGCTGAATACTGTATTTTATGGACTAGAAGTTGCACTTTTTTCTTCAAAAAATTGCCTTCAAAATTCAGGCATGCCTTATACTTGAAATTAATATAAGAATGTTCAGTGTTTGATTTAAAATTCCCACCACTTTTAAAAATGTCCACATACTTGATGCTGCAGAAAACCTATACCTGGAAACGTTGGTTTCAACTTGGAGTAGCAGTGCACCAATGCAACAAACTTGAGTTGTGGGGATTCACAAGCTTGCTAACACTCTCTCTCTCCCACCATGCCACCACATACTGAGAACATTATCTAACCTATGATGTGTCATTGCAGCCTATGGTGCCAGTGAACTTGAACTGAAAGTGATTTGTGTTATTGTTAACAGTAAAATATTTTTTTAGTAGCTTGTTTCATAATAGAAAAAAATAAAAGGTGTTCATATGATCTCTTTCTCTCTCTCTCTTCTCAGCAATCACAGGCCCTGTAGACCATGCGCTGCATCAATGATCTGCATATGATGCAGGCTATAAACTGAAAGTACCAGTATATGCAGAAGAACATGGAAACAGAGCAGCTGAGTGGCATTTTGGCCCTCCACCAACAGAAAAAAAAATCATTCGTGACTTTTGGGCTAGTATATAAGAACTGAAAAAAAATGAGGAAGACCAAATGTGCAAATAGTGGACTGAATGCAAAATTTCCAAAAGTAGAACATGACTTACCAAATTGGACTCAAGGACACCTTCAAAATGGCCCTGCAATTAATTCAAAAAAGATTCAAATAAACACTTGTAAGTTAGTGCTACCATAGAACTTAAAAGACTTTAAGAGTGGAGTAGGTTGGTGCTACAGGTTTATGAAGTGTCATGGATTTTGCATGCAAACCAAAACCAAAATATCTCAGAAAATATCGCAAGACTATGAAGGAAAAGTATTATCTTTCCATTGCTTTATTATTCAGCATCAAAAGAAAACCAGAGTGGAACTAAGCCAAACAGAAAATATGAACAGAACTCCTCTGACATTTGGTGTGCAGAGCAATGGAAGTCTTGCCATGAAAGGTGCTAAAACTATAAAAACAAGTGGACAGGACAAAATGCATTACACTGTTGTCCTTTCAAGGTGTGCTGATGGTACTAAACGTAATCCAATGTTCATTTTTTCAAGTGCAAAACAATGCCAAAACCTTCTGAAATACCACCATGTTATGATGTTCATGTACACGAAAAGGGTTGGATGGATAAGGCTTGTATAGAATTATGGATTAACAAAGTGTGAGACAGAAAGAAAGGTTGTTTATTGAAGAAAAGTCCTTTTCTTGTGCTAGACCAGTTTAGTAGTCCTTTAAAAATTCTGTGAAAGTGAAATTGAGGCACATAAATAAAGAGCTTGCTGTTGTTCTGGAAGGATGTATTTCACAACTGGAAGCTCTTGATATCTTGATAAATAAACCATTTACCCCCTTCAGTCATGGCGTCCTCATATAAAGACATGCTAAATAAATGCTTAGTATATCGAAATTCGTTAAATTAAACCGTTTGTATTGGTTGTCTTCATGTTTTCGGGGAGTTTATTTGAGAACAGTCTCAACATCTCCTGCCAATCTGTGTCACCACAAAACAAAACTGAATGTGTACAGTCACATGGTTGCTTGCCAGTAATCTTTGTACCTGTCACATGGTTGCTTGCCAGTAATCTTTGTACCTCCCATCAACCAGTTAATACCTTCCGAGTCTAGGTAAAAAAAAAAATTATTTCCATTCTTGAAGGTGAAAACTAAAGGTGTCTTTTAGAACGAAAGGTAAATGTCATATTTATTACTTTATACATGTCTCCAAATGAGGACATTGTGACTGAAAGGTTGTAACAGCATAGAAATTTAAGACATTATTTTGCTGTCTCTTTAGTCATCTTACAGTGATTTTACAATGCCTCGTGTCCAAGATAGATGAAGGCCACTTACAGAAGAAGTTATAGAGCTCCTCAATTCATCTGAAATTGATGCTCTATCTGATGACCCTGGTGATACTTTTGAACAAGAGGACACAGATGGAGGTAATGTTAGACGTTTTGTGTCATACGGTATATTGTAAGCAGAGTAGCCTAGACACAAACTCGGCTAACTGCTAGATAAGTGACTGAGATTATCACGAAACACTCATCCTGTCCAAGCAACAATGCATTGGCAGCAAGAATGTTATTGTTGTATAACAAACATCATAAAAGAAACACTCACGGAGACCAAATCCAAAGTAAAATTTATGGGAGAATTGAGCACAGAATTTGATAAAGACACAGGAGTACAACAAGGGGATGTACTGTCCCCAGTGCTCTTCAATTGTGCTCTTGAGAAAGTTGTTAGAGAATGGAGAAAAGCAGGTGCACCAGCACACAGACTGGGACCAAGATGTAAGGACATGGAATTAGAATGTTTAGCATTTGCTGATGACATGGCGCTGATCGCACAAGACATTACCTATGCACAGAAACAGCTACAATTATTACAAGAGCAGGCAGCAAAAATAGGATTACAAATTTCATTTGAAAAAACAAAATTTATGGCTGAGATCAAAGATGCACCTTCTGATCTCAAAGTTGGTAATAACTACATCTCTCGAGTAAAAGAATTTCAATATTTAGGCGAATGGATTGCAGAAAATTGTAATGGAAAGAAATCTGTCAGCTCAAGAGTCCAGAAAATGGACTACATCTCTCGAGTAAAAGAATTTCAATATTTAGGTGAATGGATTGCAGAAAATTGTAATGGAAAGAAATCTGTCAGCTCAAGAGTCCAGAAAATGTAGATGGCGTTTCAGTTAACAAAATACATTTACAACAAAAAGAGTCTCTCATGGAACCGCAAAATACGACACTACGCAACAGTAATTAAACCCGAAGCTCTCTACACATCTGAGACACTAAACCTTCAACACAGAACACTAAAAGAGGAATTAGAAGTAAAAGAAATGTAAAACAATGAGGAAAATCCTAGGACCAAGAACTAAAGATGGTGTGCATTATCCAAAACCCAATGCAGAAATATATAAAAATATCTCCAAAATAACAGACACAATGCGCATGAGAAGAATCCAATTTATGGGGCATTTAGAAAGAGTGGACTCAAACAGGTTAACACACAAAATCCATACATTTTTAAAGAACAAAACTACAAGACCTAACTGCTACAAACAGATGGAAAAAGACCTGAGAGAATTAGGGTCTCCAAATCTACATGATAGAAATGAAATCACAAACACACAGGGTTTTGAGGAAGAAAAGAGAAAAACTAACTGTCATACGTGGTCTACACAATGAAAGCTAGCCCATTCATTGTTTATGAAGGAATACTGGGCGAAAAGGAAGGCCAACAAATGTTGATTACGCATGGTCCTAAGTGATCCATCTGCGAAGAAAAAGAAGAATTTGTTACAGTGTAGCCCATAGCAATAGTAAAAATACAGAAATTCTAGCAGAAACATTTAACAAGTTACTAAATTGTGAAGATCCCCCAGAACTTCTTCAGATAAACACAGAAACCCCAATTAAAACACCAGCAGAAAATATAAATCCACCTACAATTAATGAGGTCTACAGAGCTTTGAAAGAACTCAAAAACTACAAAGCAAGTGGAGAAGATCAAACGTTTGCTGAACTTTGGAAATATGCAGCAGAACCAGTAAAGATAGCATTACACAAATGCATAGTAAAAATCTGGAATGAAGAGAAATTACCAGAAAATTGGACTACTGCTATAATACATCCATTACATAAGAAAGGAGAAAAATCAAATCCAGACAACTATAGAGGAATTTCCCTTTTGGACTGCACGTATAAGATCATGTCAAGAATACTATACAACCGCTGTAAAGATCAACTAGAACTGGAACTGGGAGAATATCAAGGAGGATTTAGATCCTGGAGAAGCTGCCCAGAACAGATAATCACCCTGAAGTTAGTTATGGATGTCTACAAAAGAAGGCAAAAACAACTAGTCATAACCTTTGTAGATTTCAAAAAGGCGTATGATTGCATCCATAGATCTTCAATGATGAAAATATTAAGGAATTTTGGACTTCATCCTAAATTAATAAAAATGATACAGTTAACCTTAACAAACACCAAATCCAAAGTAAAATTTAGAGGAGAAATATCTGAACCATTTACGATTAAAACAGGGTTGAGACAGGGAGATTGTTTATCACCATTGCTATTCAATTGTGCTCTTGAATATGTAATGAGAGAATGGTACAAGGAAAATCCTATGAATATTAAAATTGGGACTAAGAAAGATAAAATAAACCTAAATTGCTTGGGATTTGCTGATGACCTAGCATTACTAGCTAATAATATTCAGGAAGCCACGAAACAAATAACAAGCTTACAAAATATAGCACAAAAATTAGGACTCCAAATATCATTTGAAAAGACTGAAATAATGGTAACGGATCCACTTGTAATAGATCACATCACAGTGAATAATAGGGAAATTAAAATAGTGAAACAATTTAAATACCTGGGTGAAATTATAACACATAAATTGGACGAGAAACCTGCATGGCGAGCAAGAACTAATAAAATGATAAAAGCTCAAAAACTAACGTGGTCTACGTACAATAAAAAATGTCTATCAATTAAAACAAAATTAAAACATTACAAGATGGTGGTTCAACCAGAGGTTACATACGGAAGTGAAACTCTTTTTAAAGTCACCCAGAAAAACGGAATTGACAAAATTTTAAAAGTAGAGAGAAGAATTGCTATAACATGCATAAATAAGAAATATCAAAAAGCTGGGCAATGGCGGATAGTTCCAAATGAAGTGGTATACAGAGAACTGGAGCCCATCACTGATACTATACGAAAGAAAAGGATCTCTTTTTGTGGTCACATTCTGAGGACACCAGAAACCAGATTATCAAGGAAAATTATTGAGAAACTCTGGAAGTTGAAACAACAAGGAGGATGGCTTAAGGAAATAAGAGAGGATATGGAAGAACTGGAAATAACCCTGGATGATTTGCAGAACAAAACGCCAAATTTAAAGAAGTTGAGGGACACAGAAATAAGATTTAAACCAAAAATTGACAAACGACATACAATGAAAAGGGTATTTACAGATGAGGAACGACGAAAAGCATCGGAACGAATGAAGAGATACTGGGCCACTCGGAAGGGGAAAATACCAAAGAAGAGGACCAGAAATGATTGACTGAAGTGGTCCAATGAGGCCGTAAAAGCAGACGAAGAAGAAGAAGAAGAAGTAGCCAGCTTAAGGCCAAATAAGAAAAATATCCATTCTGATCATAACAGTTTGAAAAGTAGCTTTGAATGGCCAGATTGGTAAACCTGATCTCTATTCACATGCTTTGTATCTGGACATGGCAGGGTGACAGCCACACCTATTGGGCATTTAACAGGCTTTGCACCCAAAGACAACATGCAGTTAGCTGCTTTTGAAACTGAACATGATTTTCTACAGCCATTTTCAATGATTTATAGCCAGTTTTGCAACATGAAGTGGACACATGTTTGCTCATGCAATCGATATTTCATGTGTAAATGCATGGATTGAGTACAAGAAAAATGCATCAAAATAAGGTGCTTCTAAAAATAAGACCCTTGATTTGCTTCACTTTAGGTCGTGTGTGGTCAAAGTACTAACAAAAATAGATAAGCCAGCTGCCAGGAAAAGAGGGCATCCCACTAATGAGAGTCCAAGTACTTCAAAACGAGCCAATGTGGAAGTTCGGCCAGAAGGTGAAGTTTGTTTGGACAATGTTGGGCATCTTCCAGTGGTCAGTGACAAAAAAGCATTTGACAGGTGCAAGAAACTGGTTTGCAAAGGCAAAATCAAATTGTATTATGTAAAATGTAACATTCACTTACTTCTGTATGGAAAAAAATGATTCTTCAATTATCATTCTCCACAAGTGTAAAATGATAGTTTGTGTATATAATCATTAAGTAAACTTTGGCTGATTTATGTATGCTGGTGAAATAAAATCAAATAAAATACTTCGACTTTTCAACTTATACTACACCTACTTGAACACGATGTCCTCATATGGGGACACGTATTCCACCTTGGAGGGGGAACCTCGGAATATTTTATACATCTGAAAAATCATAAGTTTAACTCGAAGAACTGGATAGCAAAGCCACAATTCTTTTTCCCTAAGGAAAAAAATAATTCGTGACTGAAAGGGTTAAAGTGTACATTGGAAAGGAATGGAACAAATGGATGCTAGATGAAACTCACAAAAATTCAGTCCGAAGGGAGCTTTAAAATGACCTACAATCAAACAAGTGTGTCAGTGATCTAGAGTAGTTAAGACCATCTTACAGATGAAGAGGAGGAGGAGGAGGAGGAGGAGGAGGAAGAAGAAGAAGAAGAAGAAGGTTCAGATTTCAATTTTCAGGGATTTTAAAGGTTAGTTTGGTTTTATAAACTAAGAACTTTTTAATCTTAGAATGGACTCTAATAATAAAAATGTTATTTAAAAAAACTGCTAAAAATTTAAGGTGCATCTTACAGTCTGTAGCATCTTATAGTGCACAAAATATGGAAAATCACATCAACTGATGTCCATTGACACTTGCTGAAGGCATATAGAAACAATACAATAGATGTGAGTGTTGTGAGCTGGTTGGCACTGTGTTTTGGCACTTGTGAAAAGAATGTGCACAACAAGCCATGGCCTGATCTACCCCGCTGAGTTGCCATCCCTCATAATGAAGAGCATCTCTCTAAGTACATCCCTCGTGATTGGCACATTATGGCCAAGGAACTATGTGCACCACTAAATTTTGGGTGTAATGTCTCGGAGAAGATGTTTAACAACCTTGGTTATTGGAAAGAGTGTACCAGATAGGTCCTGCAGATGCTGACACAACTCTACAAAAAAAAAAAAAAAAACATCTGCAATCTGAAATTTCCTGGGACCTCCTCAACCAATACCAGATTGGACAATTTTCTGAAAAACAGTGCCATCACAGGTGAGATGTGGTGTCACCACTATGGCCTCGAATCCTAAAGAAAATCCACAAAGTGGGGACATGTGAATTCTCCTACAAAGCAGTAGTAAAAGACACAGCCATATGCACGAGAAGTGATGTGCACATTCTTCTCGAATAGACAGAGTACAGTTATGTCTTGGAGCCTAAAGCAATTGTCAGTTCAGAATGCTTTACGATGACAATGCCGAGGCAGACCAGAGAAAAGGGAAACTTCCACTTGCAACACAGTAGCAACAGACTCCTCAGCAGCTTCACAACTGTGCAACTTACAGCCAGGTTTGGCTGGTTGTCCTATCATATCCAACATGCTGTCCTGATTCAGCAACTCCAGACTTCCACCTCTTTTGGCCTACAAAAGATGAGCCATGTGACAGCATTATCCAAACTCGGGCACTGTCGTCAAAGCTATAAGACAGTGGTTAACCTGAGCTGATTGAGTTCTTTAAGAGAGTAGCACACAGCCTCTTGTTAATTGTTGGCAAAAAAGCAAACTGAATAGTGCTGACTGCATGGAAAGATGACAGTACATAGCTGAAATCCTACTCTATTCAGCCGTGTTATTGTACTTTTTGCATATGTTGTATTTTTAATGACCATAGATAAAGGAAAAGGGGGCAGGGAGGGGCAGAATTACAAGTATGTATTTTTTACCCACAAAACAATGTTCCAGGGTCAAATGAAAAGCATGTGCTCAGAATATTATGCAGACTGCCAAAGCATCCATTTGTGGATGTGTAGTATGGTATGATACGTGCGTGTATGCATTATTATGTAAGGCTCTACCCTTAGTTTTGCAGCAGTAATTCGCCATAACAGAAATTTGCTTGTTCCTGAATCAATAGCAGATAATTTAAATTATAATAATGAGAAGTTTTTTCATTGAGCACAGATCCCTTTCAAAACTGAATCTCTCTAATGTTCAGTTCCATTTCATTCAAGCTGCTTCTCAACTGGGTATACACTATATCAGGAACTGTTTACCTAAAATCTTGAGAAAATGTTCAAAGTACTTCCCACAAAAGGAGTTTCTCGGCTATTATGGCCCTTATTGGCATTGGCAGTTATAATGCTTTACTTGAAATTGCCTGACAGTACAAACTCTGGGCATTAATGCAATGTTACGAAGTACTCTCTTTCAGCTGTATTATAAGGAGAAGAAAATTCCAAGACTGCATAAGCAAATTAGTAACAGTTTATTTTACAGTGTCTTGTGACTGACTTACTTATACATTCAGCAAATGTAAATATGGTAATTCTACACTTTTTCCAGTTAAGATTTTATTTTTAAGAAACTATGTTACCTCTCTCAGCCTGTTAATAATATAGTTGAGTTAGCACATGGTGTGAACTAACAACATAACTATGCCTACTCAGTCATTACTAATATTGTGCAAACACATGGTATATTCAAGATCTGGGCAAAAATGAAAGTGACTGAAATGGGAGCTCCAGTTAGTCAAATATTTAGAAAAAAAAAATAACATTTTTGATGTGGTCTGGGTGAGGCATGAGCCATTTATGTTTGCATAGTTTCCAAGACTGCACCTCATGAACAATGTACCAGTTTCCTTCAGTATGATATAAAATGTGTCTGTAGGAACAATTCAGTTTCAGATTTCCCAAGATTGGTGACACTGTTAGTCAATGGATGGAGGAAGTTGTCATCACTGATAGAGATCAAGTATTAGATGAAAAAGATGATTTTACAATAGCCAGTGATTGTAGTTCTGCTATTGAACAAGAACACCTTGCAGAAGATGGACTTCCAGACACGCTGATAATGATATGTATGTTTCACCTGTAAAATACTTAAAGTGTTAGTTAAAATCAAAGGTGTTCTGGAGTGGTGATAAGAAAAATATAAATCACAGCACTGAATCTCAATTTTGTACTTTATTTTTGTATCTACTCATCGGAATTTTTATGTGCAAATTTAAATGCTGGTATTTAGTTTTATGTGCAGATTTATTCACTACAGTGATAGTATAATTGATCATAATGTAAAATCTGGTTCTCTATCAGTCCATTTATGTGTACTATTTAAATAAGTAGTAAAATTCTGTGGCTTCATTTAGTGCAATAAAATAAACAAGGAGGCTTTAAACAACAATTAAATATTTGTAGAAGTAAATGTTATGAAACAAATTAAAAATTTCAGATGATTTGTGCTTTAAATCTCAGTTTAATCATATGGGTGCCAGAGACCCCACCTTGTAGGATACTTTACAGAAAAGACACTGCATAAGTTAATGGTTAAAACATGTACAGACAGGAAAAAAGCCCAAAAAATCCAAGAGATGAATAATGTAGAGTTGCCTAGGTAGCATATTTAAGTGATTAACTTTGCAAGTTCACTGGTTTATGTGATGTGAGAAAAGTCGTTGCAAATGTGAAATACTTGTACATTGATAACCAGTGTAACCACCAGAATGTTGAATGCAAGCATGCAAAGATGCATGTGTTTTGTTGTACAGGTGCCCAATGTCAGTTTGTGGGATGTAGTTCCATGCCTGTTGCAGCTGGTTGCTCAATAGGAGCACAGTTAATGCTGGTTGTGAATGACACTGGGGCTGTCACCCAGTGACGTCCATACATGCTCAATTGGGGACATATCTGGTAATCGGGCAGTCCAAGGCAACATGTTGATACATTGTAGAGCATGTTGGATTACAACAGTGGTTTGTGGGTGAGCATTATTCTGTTGGAAAACACTGCCTGGAATGTTGTCCATCAATGGCAGCACAACAGGTTGAATCACCAGACTGACATTCAAATTTGCAGCCAGGGTGCATGGAATAACCAATAGAGTGCTCCTGCTGTCATACAAAACAACAGTTCAGACCATTACTCCTGGTGTATGTCCAGTGTGTCTAGGCCACAGTCTTATTGCCAGCATGCACTCATCAGACCACCATGTAACCAACACACAGCCATCACTGGCACCAAGGCGGAATTGGCTTTCATTGAAAAACCTGACAGACCTCCACACTATCCTCCAGTGAATTCTCACTTAACACCACTGAAGCCACAAATATCAGAGGTTTGGTGTCAGTGGAATACATGCTACATCGATCTGGCTGCCCTTGAAGTAATCAGTTTGCAGCAGTTCATTTTGTCACTGTGGTTCCAACTGCTTCCCGAATTGCTGCAGTAGATGCAGAACAATGCGCCACTGACATGACAGTTTTCCCCCTCAGCAGTGCCATGTGGCCATCCAGAACCTGGTCTTCTTGTGACCATATCTTCCCATGACCACCACTGCCAGCAATCGTGTACAGTGACTACATTCCTGCCAAGTCTTTCTGCAATGTGGCAGAGGCAACATCCAGCTTCTTGTAGACCTATTACACAGCCTCATTTAAATATAGTGAGATGTTTATAATGGTGTCTTTGTCACCTTAAAAGCATTCTTGACTAACTTCAGTTCAGTGTCCCATTTTAAAGTTAAAGCTCACAGCCATTACAGCGCGTATTTAAAACAACCCTGATTGGCACCCTCATAGTGGCACTGCTAGTGCCACTCTTATGCAGCTGGAGTAACATTTGAATAGATGTGATCTTTGAGAACTACAAACATGCCCATTAACTTTTGTTTATCTTACACAACTCGTTCTTGTTGTTGGGATTTTTTTTCCCATTAGTGTATAAAGGAAAATATTGAAGGCTTAGTAATATGTTATCAGCAAAGTATAATTAGAGTTACTGTATCTGTAAATGTTGTTTATAGCTCTTTCATAACTTATTTGTTATTAGTTCTTACTCTTTTGTTGGTTTGGTGATGGGTCAACCAAATCTGAAGTCCTTGAAACTCTTATCTTATTTTCTTGTTTGGCCACCACACTCTTTGCTTCATTTGCTCTGTTTGCGTTGCTGATAATTTTTTCATTATCTGAAACAGAACTAAAAAAGCATGAAACATACATTACATACTATTTCAAAAAGCTACCTATGTAACAAAAAACAAACGTGCTTAATGTAAAATCTTGACTGTCTTGGAAAATTAATGGGGCGGGCAATAACCTTACACAAGTGAAATTTTAAAGTCCCACTAGCGCAAACAAGGTACATGCTGTCACAGAACATGGATAGCCAAAGCTTCACTATTAATTCTAAGACTTCTGCCATTTGGATTACTTGAGTATGTAAGGATTTAGAAACACATATCACTAGAGGAAAGACAGATACCAACTACACACAAATTAAAGAGGCCTTTGGAGAAAGAGAAGGAGCTGTATGAATATAAAGAGCTCAAATGGAAGCACCCGTCCTAAGCAAAGAAAGCAAAGCTGAAAGATGGCAAGAATATATACAGTGTCTAACAAGAGAGATGACCTTGAAGGCAATATTATAAAACAATGATGTAGATGAACATGAGATGACAGATGTGATACTGCAAAAAGAAACTGATAAAGCAGTGAAAGACTTAAGTTGAAGCAAGGCCCTGAGAGTAGATGACATTCTGTCAAAATTATTGATAGCCTTGGGAGAGCTATCCATAACAAAACTCTAGTATCTGGTGAGGAAGATTTATGAGATAGGCAAAATTCCCTTAGACTTCAAGACAAATAATAATTCCAGTTCCAGAGCAAGTAGATGCTGACAGCTGATCTTCGGGAAGATCAGTCTGATTCCAGAGAAATGTAGGAACATGGGAGGCAGTGCTGACCCTACGGCTTATCTTAGAAGATGAGTTAAGGAAAAACAATCGTATGTGTATGGTACTTGTAGACTTGGAGAAAGCTTTTGACAATGTAGACTGGAAGACACTCTTTGAAATTCTGAAGGTTGCAGGGATAAAATACAGGGAGGAAAAGGGTATTTACAGCTTGTGCAGAAACCAGATGGAAGTTGTAAGAGTCAAGGGACATGAAAGGGAAGCACTGGTTGAGATGGAAGTGAGACAGAGTTGTAGCTTATTGCCAGTGTTACTCAAATTGTACATTAAGCAAGCAGTGAAGGAAACAAAAGAAAAATTTTGATTGGGAATTCAAGTTCAGGGACAAGAAATAAAAACATTGAAGTTTGTCTATGGCATTGTAATTCTGTCATAGACAGCAAAAGGCTTCGAAGAGCATTTGAACGAAATGGACATTGTCTTGAAAGGAGGATATATACTGAAAAATCAACAAGAGCCAAACAAGGATAATGGAATTTAGTCGAATTAAATCAGGTGATGCCGAGGGCATTAGATTAGGAAGCAAGATTCTAAAAGTAGTAGACAAGTTTTGGTATTTGTGAGGGCCAAAGTAGAGGATACAAAATGCAGGCTGTTGATGGCAAGGAAAGTGTTTCAGAAGAAGAGAAATTTGTTAACATCAAATAAGGATTTAAGTGTGTGGAAGTCTTTTCTGAAAGTATTTGTAGGGAGCTTAGCAGTGTATTGAAATTAAAGATGGACAATAAACAGTTTGAAGGAGAAGAGAATAGAAGCTTTGAAATGTGCACTACAGAAGAATGCTGAAGAGAACAAAACTACTGAGGAGGTACTGAATAGAACTGGGGAGAATAGAAATGTGTGGTCCAACCTGGCTAGAAGAAGGGACCAGTTAATGGGACACACTGTGAGACATCAAGCGATCACCAATTTAGTATTCGAGGGAAATACATGGGATGAGAAAAAAACACACACACACACACACACACACACACACACACACACACAGAGAGAGAGAGAGAGAGAGAGAGAGAGAGAGAGAGAGAGAGAGAGAGAGACGAATACAGTGTATTCCTTCTGGGAGGAATAGACCATGCCATGTGACAGAAGCATTCTTTGGAGAGCAGAGCTTATTAGTGGGAACAGATAATGTTCCTCTTATTTGCAGCTGCTAGCCTGGACCTAAGATCGTCGAAGTGCATGCTGGACGAGTAATCACTTTTCTGCCCAAACAGTCAGCCAGCCCATTCCCCTGGATGTTGTTGTTGTGGTCTTCAGTCCTGAGACTGGTTTGATGCAGCTCTCCATGCTACTCTATCCTGTGCAAGCTTCTTCATCTCCCAGTACCTACTGCAACCTACATCCTTCTGAATTTGCTTAGTGTATTCATCTCTTGTTCTCCCTCTACGATTTTTACCCTCCACGCTGCCCTCCAATGCTAAATTTGTGATCCCTTGATGCTTCAAAACATGTCCTACCAACTGATCCCTTCTTCTAGTCAAGTTGTGCCACAAACTTCTCTTCTCCCCAATCCTATTCAATACCTCCTCATTAGTTATGTGATCTACCCACCTTATCTTCAGCATTCTTCTGTAGCACCACATTTCGAAAGCTTCTATTCTCTTCTTGTCCAAACTGGTTATCGTCCATGTTTCACTTCCATACATGGCTACACTCCATACAAATACTTTCAGAAACGACTTCCTGACACTTAAATCTATACTCGATGTTAACAAATTTCTCTTCTTCAGAAACGCTTTCCTTGCCATTGCCAGTCTACATTTTATATCCTCTCTACTTCGACCATCATCAGTTATTTTACTCCCTAAATAGCAAAACTCCTTTACTACTTTAAGTGTCTCATTTCCTAATCTAATCCCCTCAGCATCACCCGATTTAATTTCACTACATTCCATTATCCTCATTTTGCTTTTGTTGATGTTCATCTTATATCGTCCTTTCAAGACACTGTCCATTCCGTTCAACTGCTCTTCCAAGTCCTTTGCTGTCTCTGACAGAATTACAATGTCATCGGTGAACCTCAAAAATTTTACTTCTTCTCCATGAATTTTAATACCTACTCCGAATTTTTCTTTTGTTTCCTTTACTGCTTGCTCAATATACAGATTGAATAACATCGGGGAGAGGCTACAACCCTGTCTCACTCCTTTCCCAACCACTGCTTCCCTTTCATACCCCTCGACTCTTATAACTGCCATCTGGTTTCTGTACAAATTGCAAATAGCCTTTCGCTCCCTGTATTTTACCCCTGCCACCTTCAGAATTTGAAAGAGAGTATTCCAGTTAACGTTGTCAAAAGCTTTCTCTAAGTCTACAAATGCTAGAAATGTAGGTTTGCCTTTTCTTAATCTTTCTTCTAAGATAAGTCGTAAGGTTAGTATTGCCTCA